>NW_027445436.1:14456208-15084909 GCF_035582795.1 Mycteria americana
TTACTCACCCTTCCAACCACTTCACTGTCCTAACCAGCCAATCTACCTATTGGTATGACCTCTATTTCCCAGGGAATAAAGCCCCTGGACATCACCAATGCCTGATAAGATCTCTGTTTGAATGCTAGGGCCTGGCCATATGCCTTTTTCTGTCCTACACTTTTGATATCAGCATAGCTAGCAAACATGCTTTTTTAGATAGACCTGTGCCATGGTTCCTCACCTGAGCTAAGATCGTGGGTCTTATCAGAGTCTAGGAAGAAGTAAAAGCAAATCCTAGATATCAGATATAGAAATGTTGTGGTTTAACCCCAGTAGGCAGCTAAGCCCCACACATCCTCTCGCTCACTCCTCCTGCAGTGGGGTGGGGGAGAGAATTGGAAGGGTAAAAGTGAGAAAACTCGTGGGTTGAGATAAAGACAGTTTAATAGGGAAAGCAAAAACTGTGCGTGCAAGCAAAGCAAAATAAGGAATTCATTCACTACTTCCCATCGGCAGGCAGATGTTTAGCCATTTCCAGGAAAGCAGGGCTTCATCACGCTTAACAGTTACTTGGGAAGACAGATGCCATAACTCCAAATGTTCCCCCTTCCTTCTTCTTCCCCCAGCTTTTATTGCTGAGCGTGATGTCATATGGTATGGAATTATCCCTTTGCCCAGTTGGGGTCAGCTGTCCCAGCTGTGTCCCCTCCCAACTTCTTGTGCACCCCCAGCCTACTCGTTGGCAGGGCAGTGTGAGAAGCAGAAAAGGCCTTGACGCTGTGTAAGCACTGCTCAGCAATAACTAAAACATCCCTGTGTTATCAACACTGTTTTCATCACAAATCCAAAACATAGCACCATACAAGCTACTATGAAGAAAATTAACTCTATCCCAGACAAAACCAGTAAAAGAAAATATGGCATATTTAAGAATGGTACCTTGGCAGCAGAGAAGCAAAGTCTCAGCTGAGTCTGCAAGGTTAAAATCAGCCAAGCAATTCCATAATGAGAAGTTTCTTATGTATTTGTGCCGTACATTCCTATGCATTCCTGCTTCCTGCATCTTCCCACATTATCACCATTTCTTCTTTTCTTCCCTAAATACTGCCTGAGGAAGAGACAGCATAAGATGTAGTTGGTTTTGAACTCCATGTGGACTATTTGGTTAAAAGCCACATGCAGACTAGTGGCAGACCAAAGAACTCACCCAGAGGCCTTTCTCTCTGTGGGGCATAAGTTGCTTTTGGGATTCTTTTTACCTTACCCTTGGGTGCTCGGCTACTGGCTGGGGTCAACCACCATGTGTTGGGTTGACCTTGGCTGGCTGCCAGGTGCCCACCAAGCTGCTCTCTCACTCCCACTCCAGTGGGACAGGGGGAGAAAATAAGATGAAAAACTCGTGGGTCGAGATAAAGGCAGTTTAATAAAGAAAAGCAAAGGCTGCACGCGGAAGCAAAGCAAAGCAAAAAGATTTATTCTCTACTTCCCATCAGCAGGCGATGTCCAGCCACTTAATAACGAATGCCCCCTCTCCTCCCCCTTTCTCTTAGCTTTTATTGCTGACCACGATGTCATATGGTATGGAATATCTCTTTGGTCAGTTTAGGTCAGCTGTCCTGGCTATGTCTCCTCCCAACCTCTTGCCCACCCCCAGCCTGCTGGTGTGTATTGGGTTTGCGTGGCAAGCTTTTGGTAGCATTGCTTCATCCAAATATAGTAATGTAAATAAAGCCCCATGAAAGCTTGTATAATGGAAGCCAACTTGTAGGCCTTAGCAGAGGAAAGAGGAAACGCATGGGTATTAACGTTACCTGCAATGCCAAGCAACCTGGGACAGACAGCTTTGCCTGTAAAATGAAAAGAAATGGTGTGTCAGGGGCAGAGATGCAACAATTTAGCTGATCTTACAAGAAGCTCTCTTTCTGTGGAATCCTTGCTGAATTTAAAACTGCTCTCCCTAAAACAAATCTCATGAAGGAGGGATGCAGTTACATTACCCTCTCCTGCAAGGAATTCTTAGCACAGCTGTCCTTCTAGTTCCCACATACCTATACACATGCTGTTGCCCTTGAAGGCACTTAGAAAAGACTGCCTCATAAAGGGAATCTTATAAATATTTACACTGCATTTCTATATTTCAGAATATCACTTCTACAAAAGCAACAAGATTGTGCTAAAATCATTTTACTTGAAAATCTGTGAGGAAAAGCAAACAGCACTAAATAGAAGCCCACAGAGACAGTAAACTACAAGATTATTTGAAATTACATATATAATACTGAAACATGGTAATACAGAAATCAAAGTCATAAGAAATTGCTATTGAAGGTGCAATTTCATAAACAGAAAAACAGCAGGGTATAAATGTGTTAGAATCCTGTAAACTGAGGACTTGAGCCTGATTCTGCTTTCATTGACACTGGCACAAATCCAGCATAATTCCACTGATATTAGTGGTGTAACTAGAAGTAATTTTTGCCTTTAGTAGGCAAGATATGAAACTTCATTTCAGCAGATAAAAGGATGTTGGCCGGAAAGCTGTGAAAGTGGGAGTATTAGTTTGTTTTAGTGGCCTCAGGAGAAATTAACTTAATACTTTTGGGTAATACAAAGCTTTGAAAACCTGAATGTTTAGATGCCTTCTGAGAACTCTTGAGAGACATACAAGTGTCAACGTGCTATTTTTTTTTAGCTCTGTTAATAATGGAAAAAAAAATAAAATCAAAAGATATCTGCATGTTATATTGCCTGGTAATGTGTCACACAATGTCTTGATCATGGAGGTACTTACATATGAGGTGAACCTAATGTATCCAAGTAAACTCACTGAAGTTAGCAGAATTAACTAATGACAAAGATAAGCTTGGGTGTGAAAGCTCATGGGCTTGGGTAATAAGAAAAAACCACTATAATTTCAGGAAAGTGCAGATTAAATACATTTTTAGTAGCAATGTAGTTGCTACTCTTACAAGATAAAGAATATCTTGTAGACTCTGGTATGTATTTTTATTCTTATTGCTGGAATACCAGGTCTTTGTAAATTTTTGTAATAATTTACAAAGGAAAGGATCCTTTTTTTTTAAAGTGGATTTCTCTATGTATTGGGTTTACCAGGCAAGGTTTTGGTAGCGGGGGGGCTGCAGGGGTGGCTTCTGTGAGAAGACGCCAGAAGCTGCCCCCATGTCAGACAGAGCCAGTTCCAGCTGGCTCCAAGATGGACTTGCTGCTGGCCAAAGCTGAGCCAATCAGTGATGTTGGTAGCGCCTCTGTGATAACATATTTAAGAAGGGGGGACGGGGACTACTGCTGCACAACAGCAGCTGGGAGAGAGGAATGAGAATATGTGAGAGAAACAACTCTGCAGACACCAAGGTCAGTGAAGAAGGAGGGGGAGGAGGTGCTCCAGGCACCAGAGCAGAGATTCCCCTGCAGCCCATGGTGAAGACCATGGTGAAGCAGGCTGTCCCCCTGCAGCCCATGGAGGGCCACGGTGGAGCAGATGTCCACCCTGCAGCCCGTGGAGGACCCCACGCCAGAGCAGGTGGATGTGCCCTGAAGGAAGCTGCAGCCTGTAGAGAGCCCACGCTGGAACAGGTTTTCTGGCAGGAACTGTGGCCCCGTGGGGGACCCACCCTGGAGCAGTCTGTTCCTGAAGAACTGCACCTCGTGGAAAGGACCCACACTGGAGCAGTTCTTGAAGAACTGCAGCCTGTGGGAAGGACACACGTTGGAGCAGGGAAAGAGCATGAGGAGGAAGGAGCGGCAGAGACAACGCATGATGAACTGACTGCAACCTCCATTTCCCATCTCCCTGCGCCGCTTGGGGGGAGAGGAGGTAGAGGAGTCGGGAGTGAAGTTGAGCCTGGGAAGAAGGGAGGGGTGGAGGGAAGAATTGTTCTTATTTCTCATTATCCCACTCTCTGTTTAATTGGCACTAAATTAAATTAATTTCCCCACGTCGAGTCTGTTTTGCCTGTGACGGTACTTGCTGAGTGATGTCCCTGTCCTTATCTCAACCCACAAAGTTTTTGTTGTATTTTCTCTCCCTGTCTTGTTGATGGAGGGGGAGTGATAGAGTGGCTTGGTGGGCACCTGGCGGCCAGCCAAGGTCAACCCACCACACTATACAAAAACCCATCTCGGTGAGCAGTGTTGTCATCCTATGTGAAGACAGGCCCAGAAGTGGTGAATTAATGCTAGATCTTTTGAATCGTTCTGGGTTTTTTGCATCTAGGCTCTTATGCAGTATTTTCAAACCACTGTACAAGCACAGCAACTTCCAGTGTGCTGAGAAAGCCTTGATCCAAGTACCAGAGCATCACCAAAAACTACCCCTGACTAAATCCTGTCAGAATACTACCCAATTTTACCCAGAAACTAACCCACCAGGAAGGCCCCACTTGCAGCTCGAAGCACACTACCGTCTGAATAAGCACGTGAGTACCCAGCGAGACCTTCATCACCGCGTATACGGCGGCTGGGCATGAAAACCTATTTCCTCTCGATCCCCTGCCACCCCCGCCCCTAATGGCCGGAGCCTGTGGCACCGCCCCCCGTCCGGATCTGCTCCCCCCGCTGAGCATGCCCGCCCTCCTCCCGCACTTGCAGCATCCGCGCTACGGTGCCTCACTAGACCTGTTCTCCCTGTAGGCAGCAGCATAGCACTGAGCAAATTCCTGCTTTTTTTTTTTTTTTTCCTCGTGCTGGAATGACCTGCGAGCCACCCTGCTTTCCCTACAGACCTACGTGTGTATTTACTGCTTCACGCTTTGGTAGTGCAAGAGGCTCGCACAGTTGTTCTCAACTTCGACGCCGTAACTCAGGAGAGGGATAAACTTTGGCACGATCTGGGGAGATCCGCCTTTTCCTGTTTGGTTGTTGTGGCGTTATTTTGCCCTTTTTTTTTTTCCCCGAGGCGGGGATGATGGGGGACTCCTTATTCTTCTCTCCCCTCCCTGTATCCCTTGCACCCCTCAGAAGGGAGCAGGGAACCTGCCCCCATCTTCTCTCCCGGCTACAGAATCACAGAATCGTATAGGTTGGAAAAGACCTTTAAGATCACCGAGTCCAACCGACTCGGAGCGCGAGTCGTACCTCGCGCTCCGCGAGCTGCTGCCTACTGATGAGATGAGATTGAGATTGAGATTGAGATGAGCTCCTAAACGCGCAGGTGCAGCTCACTAATCTGCTCTTTTCTTTGTCGCTAGCTAGCTTCCTCCTTCTTTTTTTCTTTGCCCCACCCATGCAGTCGCGCGCCCTCGCTGGCTCTCGGGGGAGTGGGGTGAGAGTGTGGAGCTGTGTCTCTGCAGGAGTTGCTCCCCTCGCGGCCGCAGGGGGATAAGGCAGCGGTGCTGGGGCCTTGTGGAGTTGCTTTAGGTGCCCAGACGGCTATTGTTCGGAGCCCGTCTCTGCTGGAAAAATCTTCCCCTCATCCCGGCTCTGCTCCCTGCAGGCGGAGGTGCGGGGAGGGGGAAGTCGTCGCCACCTCCCCGGCGTGCGGCGGTCGGCGGGGGGGGGGAGGAGGGGGCGAGGCTCAACATGATGGCGGCCGAGGCCGGGGCTGAGGAGGGCGGCTCAGTTACCTCCGCCGGGATGGCGGGAGCCGTTGGCGGAGCTGAGTCGGAGCACTATCCCACCTTATGCCTGGGCAAGGAGCTGGGGTCGCAGGGCCCCTTCCTGGTGGGCTCTGGCGGGAACAGCCCAGGCGCCGGTGGTCCGGCTTTGTGCTCGGCGCTGGGGCTCCTGGCGCTAGGCTCGGGGCCTGCCTCTCTGGTGTCCGGAGGCGGTGGCGCCGTGACAGCAACTGGCCAGGGCCGGGGTCCGGAGGTGTCCGGAGAGGTGCTGCCCCCACCCGAATCCAGCACTGTCGCCTTTCCCCCGCTGCCACCGCCGCCACAGCCACCTTCTTTGGCGGGGGGGCTGGGGACTGTGGACGAAGGCGACTCGTTGGATGGGCCGGAGTATGAAGAGGAGGAGGTGGCCATCCCGCTCAACGCTCCCCCCACGAACCAGTGAGTAGTCAGCGCTTCCGTGCCCGCCGGGCGCTCGCCGTTCCTGGGCGCTTCCCTCGCGGGGAGGGGGGGCGCCGCAGCGGGGAGCGCGGCGTCGGGCCCCCACCTTTTCTCAGTGGAAAGTGTGTGTCAAACTCCTGTGGAAGTGTCGCAGAAGTTTTTAATTAGGTTATGTATGGGGAGAAGAGGCAATTGAAAAAAGAAACTGCAAGTCTTCATTAAGGTTTTTATTATACTTACCCTTCCATTAGGTTAGTCGGGATTCCTACGGTGCTAGTTATATAAAGAATCTTGCACTAGAGGCAGAGCAGTTCTGTGTTTATATTTTGTGAAATAAAAAAATCAGATAATGTTATATAGAGTTCATGTAACTAGCGAGTGCTCTAAACACAACCTTTGGATTTAACAATGAATTAACTCTAGGAAGTCTGCAGATTTACATAAAAAGGTTGCAAGGCTTGTATTGGAACAGCCCTCAAGCAGGTATCTTATTCTCCCCAAAATGAAACAGTTTCAAAGGCTTAAATTGCTTATGTTGGTATCTAGAAATATGTTATTCCTGAAGTTATAGTAAGTATAGAGGATAACAGGGTTTCAAGATACAGGATGGCAGATATGTTCAAGGTATAGGTCAAAGTTCATCTGAAAACCCATCTGAATTTGGGTTCATTTTTACCTTCTCTCATAACTCCAATGTCAGAGAGTTAACTTCTGCATTATTTCAGGTATTTACAAGATTTCAGAAGCCATTGCAGTTGTAAGGAGGAGGTAAACTGTAATATTAAATGATTTTTTTTTAAAAAATAATCTCTCTAACCTTGACAGGCTTTCTACTAATCCTTTCCTCTTTTAAATTCTTGACTTTTTGTGGTAGTTAATAAAGAATAAGACTTTGTTTTGTGAAGACAGTGTTTGAATAGTCTTAAAGTTGTACGCTTCCATAAAGAGCTAGCAATATAATCAGGCAGTTTAGATAAAGGCTGAGGAGGGAAATAGAAGCACATAAAGGTGAAGTTACTTCTTCGATATTGTGTATTAAGTCAGAGATACACAGAATTCTGATCTTCTGGTTTTCTCTCTGAAAGATCAGACTGCTTTTTCTGTTAGAACTGGTTATTATGTTTCTCAGACAGTAGGGTTTTCTTGGAAATATTTTTAGAAAGAGGGGTAATTCTTGATGAATGATCATGTATTTTGATACTAAGTAATTGTCACTACTTTCACAAATGTAAGTGGATTTCGCTGTCAGTATTGTCTTGTAACTCATATGATAGCATGAAGGTTAACTTTCATAAAAGAGGATACAAAATTTCTGACAAAAAGCATGTTCTAGGGGGAAGACTGCGAAGGCCCTAATTTTCTGTATTGGTCAATGAGGCTACTTACCTTGTTAAGACAAAAGGGATATTGAAGTCTTTGCAGGACCAGCATAACTGTGTAGTTGAGTATTTGCTCTTGCAGATACTTCAATATAAGAACATCTAAGCAGTAAAATAGATTTAAAAAAATTGATTCAGAAACTTATACCTCCATCTAACTTAACTGTTTTTTCTTTGTAACCTATCCTTTTTGTGACTTCAAAAAAAAAAAAAAAAAGAAAAAAGTTGTTGGCTAATTAAAAATAATCAGAAACCTTTTTCATGCATCTATTTTAATACAAAGTCAGTTTTTTACCATTGTCAGTTAAGTAATTTAAATTAGCTGTATGTTGATAGTAAGTTGTATCCTTTCAGTCCTGATGTTTTATTTTGGAAGCATCCTTTCTTTGTAGTCATACCATCTGCTTTTATAGAATTGAGCTCTTGATTTATTACCAGAACAAAGATCTGTCACCTTAATATTATAAGCAAACACCTAATACACTTAACTTCCTCTTCTCTTTTCCAAGTACCTCAGGAAAATGGGAATACATTTTAATGTGATTTCTTTAATTTTCTAGCAGCAGGAGGAGTTTGTCAATATGTAACATTCTTTTTATTAAAATACTCAAAATACCAAAGTATGATTGATATTTATCTTTGATCCTTGTAAGGGCCTAAGGTGGCACTGCCAAGTTATAGGTTCAGGATACAGTAACAGATGCCAGACCAACAGCTTTAGGGATAAACAAGCTATTGCTAAATATAGGTACAGTAATAAATACAGATCAGTAGTACAATTATCTGTGTTGTTATGACAACACATCCAGTAATTCAATAGTACGATTATCCAGGTCAAAATGACAGCAAATCCAATAATTTACCAATACTGGGCTAAACTTAATATCCAGGAGTGGAAAGGCTTACATAACCATGGTTATCGGGCAAGGTGGCAGGAAGCAGGGCATGGCTTCTTTGGATGAGCGACACAGACCAGCTGATGGGCTTGGGGAATTCAGAATTCCCCGATCAGGCTGTCCTATGTAATTGTTGAGTTGCGGAAGCACTATCTGGACATGTTAACCAATCATAACACATCCTACCTCTGTTTCGGTTCTGTCCTTGGTGTGCAGGGGGCATGCAAATACTGTGTAAGGCAATGCTAGCCCCACAATCCTGAGTGAGACTGACTTAATGATTGTCTGTTCAGTGTGTGCCTTTTCATTTGAGTATAGAAGTAGCATGTTTATGCTGTAGCTTAATGGTAGGTGGGAGGTGCAGGATGCTAGGGAACAGAGTGGGCAATTCTCTGTGTGTTTTGGTCTTTTTCTCTATATGCTCTACCCCATCTGCAAAGCTCACTGCCAGAGGTTGATGGCAGTCTGAAATGGCATTACGGAAATGCCTACAAAATTAATGAATGAATGATACTTAATTTAGTAGTAAACCAGTGATATGTGAAATAGTTTAGTTGTTTCTGTATTTGAATAAAAATCTTAAAGTTGACAAGATATATCTTAGCGTTGCATTAAGATGGCAGAAGCAGTTCCAGTATATTCCAACACAATTCATATTTTCATATGGTGTTTCTTTAAGCAGTGATTATCAGTTTGAAATGGAAATCGGTTGAAATCAAAAGATATTAACCTTGCAAGATGAAATAGGTTGTCAAAATACTGTCTTGTTAAAACAAAAATCCTACACGCAGTAGACGTATTTTTACAGTCACTCTTGGTATCTGTTGAGGCAACATATTAGTGAGAAAAAACAGTTGAAGATAGATAGCTGGGTGGAGAAATATTAAATAAACATGGTTTGAGTGAAAGTAAAAAATGTTTTGTCTCAATGTAGTGTGAAGTTATAGTTTCCTCAGATGAGGCTGTCAGAGGTAGCAAGTCCAGAGTTCTACAGCATTTATTTCAGTAGCTAATAAGAAAACAATGTTTTTCTGAAAGTGCATAGTTTTACAATGATTATTGAAGGCCATACTCTGTAACAAAGAATAAATTTGTGTTGCATTGAAAACCAAGGGGAAATACTATTGGCATGTTTGGACCCTACAACCTCTCTGGGCAACCTGTGCCCAGTGCTCGGTCACCCTCACAGTAAAAAAGTGTTTCTTGATGTTCAGACAGAACCTCCTGTGTTTCAGATAGTGCCCATTGCATCTTGTCCTGTCACTGGGCACAACTGAAAAGAGCCTGGCTCTGTCATCTTTGCACCCTCCCTTCAGGTACTTATATACATTGATGAGATCCCCCCTGAGCCTTCTCTTCTTCAGGCTGAACAGTCCCAGCTCTCTCAGCCTTTCCTCATAGGAGAGATGCTCCAGTCCCCTTCATCATCTTCGTGGCCCTTCTCTGGACTCTCGCCAGTATGTCCGTGTCTCTCCTGTACTGGGGAGCCCAGAACTGGACACAGGACTCCCGGTGTGGCCTCACCAGTGCTGAGTTAGAGGGGAAGGATCACCTCCCTCGACCTGCTGGCAATACTTTGTCTAATGCAGCCCAGGATACCATTTGCCTTCTTTGCAGCAAGGGCACATTGCTGGCTCATGTTCAACTTGGTGTCCACCAGGACCCCCAGGGCCTTTTCTGCCAAGCTGCTTTCCAGCTGGGCAGCCCCCAGCATGTGTACTAGTGCCTGGGATTATTCTTCCCCAGGTGCAGGATTTTGCACTTTTCCTTGTTGAACTGCATGAAGTTCCTGCCAGCCCAATTCTCCAGCCTGTTGAGGTCCCTCTGGATGGCAGCATGATCCTCTGGCGTATCAGCCGCTCCTCCCAGTTTTGTGTCATCAGCAAACTTGCTGAGGGTATGCTTTGCCCCATCATCCAGATCATTAATGAAGATGTTGAACAGGACTGGACCCAGTATTGACCCCTGGGGTATACTGCTAGTTACTGGCCTCCAACTAGACTTCGTGCTGCTGACCACCACCCTCTGGGCCTGGCCGTTCAGCCAGTTTTCGGTCCACCTCACTGTTTGCTCATCCTGCCCATACATCAACAGCTTCTCTATGAGGATCTTATGGGAGATGATGTCAAAAGTCTTCCTGAAGGCTAAGTAGACAATATCCACTGCTCTCCCCTCATCTACCAAGCCAGGCGTTTCATCATAGAAGGTTATCAGGTTGGTCAAGCAAGACTTCCCCTTGGTGAATCCATGCTGACTACTCCTGGTGATTTTTTTTTCTTGTCCTTCACGTGCCTGGAAGTGGTTTCCAGGATTAGCTGCTCCATCACCTTCCCCAGGGATCAAGATGAGGCTTACTGGCCTGTAGTTCCCTGGGTCCTCTTTCTTGAAGATAGGGGTGATATTTGCTTTCTTTCAGTCTTTGGGCACCTCTCCCAATCGCCATGATCATTCAAATATTATTGAGAGTGGCCTTGCAATGGCATCAGCCAGCTCCCTTAGCACTCATGGGTGCATCCCGTCAGGGCTCGTGAGCTTATGTACGTCCAGTTTGCTTAAGTATTCCCTGACCTGATCTTCTTCCACCAAGGGTACATCTTCCTTATTCCAGCCTTTCCCCCTGGTCTCTGGGACCTGGGATTCCTGAAGGCTGGTCTTGCCAGTAAAGACTGAGGTGAAGAAGGCATTCAGTACCTCAGCCTTTTTCCGTGTCCTGTGTCACCAGGCCCCCCGCTCCATTCAGTAGTGGGCCCACATTTTCCCTGGTCTTCCTTTTGGCACTTGTGTACTTATAGAAGCCCTTCTTGTTGCCTTTGGTGGAGGTGATCCTTGAACATTAACCAGCTTTCTTGGGCTCCTCTTCCCTCCAAGGCCTTATCCTATGGAACTCTTCCAAGCAGATCCCTGAAGAGGCCAAGACTGCTCTCCTGAAGTCCAGTGTTGTGATCTTGCTTTTTGCCCCCCCCCCCCCCCCCCTTAACTCTGCCATCTCATGGCAGCCAAGGCTGCCTTTGACCTTCACATCCTCAATGAGCCTTTCCTTGTTTGTGGGTATGAGGTCCAGCAGAGCATCTCTCCTTGTTGGTTCCTCTATCACTTGTGTTGGAAAGCTGTCATTGATGCTCTCCAGGAACCTCCTGGATTGCTTATGTCCTGCTGTGTTGTTCCTCCAGCAGATATCGGGGTGGTTAAACTCTTCCTCCCTTCCCCCCCTGTGGATGTGAGGCTAATTGTAGCTGTGATGTAACTTGATTTTAGTGTATGAGCTTTCTCGTCTGTTTCACAGTTAATGTGGTTAGCAGGTAACCTTTTTTTCTTCAGTTAACGAGTGTCTTTTACTAATGCCTGTTCTCGAATTGTAGAGGGAAGATAGAGAAACACCTTATTTTTAGGTTTTTTTTTTTTCAAGTTGCTCAGTATTTTGCTGATTTGTCCAGATCTTATAATTTGTGTACTTACAGAGTAGAATTGTATATAAATCTGGTTTTATTTCTGTCTGAATAGATGGTGTCAGAAATGCTATTTTAAAAGAATGGTTAGGAGCAGCAGAACAAAATTGTACTTTAAGCTTATGTTGGAAGTGAAGCAGTAAGTAAACTGAATGTAAGTACATATATAAATGGAAGCTTCAGATTCGGAAAAACAAAAGTGGAACAACATTTGATGCTGGAAAAAGTTTGAAGAGGAATTTTCTGGTGTGTGGTTTTTGGTTTGTTTTGTTGGTTTTTTTTTTTTTTTTTAATTAACATCAGTTGAAGGTTATTTAATCTAAACAGTGAATAGAGACTCTTAACCTGTACTTTATCAAGTTTTTATTTTGTTGTATATTGTCTCCCAGAACTTCAACATGGGACTTATGCACTTCACCTACTGGCCTACCCTATTGAGAAACATACTATCATGCCATATTTCTTCACCTTTTGTCTTCCTTTTGGACTCGATGGTCCAACCTAAATGATTTTTTTTTTTTTTTTTTTTGTGGCTGGGGAGGAACACTAATTTTGCTGTTAGAGGGCATAGATCTCTTCAGCATAGGACCGCATCTGTTGTTTCAGCCATAAATTCTTAGGATTCCTGCAGTAGTTTTCCTGTTTCCCCCATATCTTCCTTTTTCCTTTAAAAAACAAACAAAAACCCCCTTGGTATTTATATTGCTGGTGGGCACAGTAAGAGGATGGAGAAGGCATCTTATTTCAACATTGTGTTTGTGTTGCATAGAAGTATCCCAATGAAACAACAATTCTATGTTATTCTGTATTCCTCTAGATTATGGTCAGCACCAATAAAATTTTACCAGTTCTTGACAAGTTCCCTCTACTGTTTTATATACTTTCAGGCAGTCTTAATTATTTTTTATTTTTATGTAAAACATTTGCTTGATCACTCTGGAATAGAACAAAAGTTAGGTTTTTTGCATGGGTCTATCTTTAAATTATGTTTTGTATATTTATAAATATACTGTTTATAGTTGAGGACTGTTATTAGGGGACCTGCTTACTGAAACTTGTTACTTGAAGTAGTCTGGGACTTGAAGTAGTCTGGGATTATGTCAGTGGGAATAGCTATTAGCAAAGGCTTTGAAGAAAAGTACAAGAAAAGCTGAGGTGGATAAACAGAGTATTTTATTATTTTCTGTATAGACAACTTTCCTCCTAATTTCTTCTGTAGAAGCTCAAGAATTCGTCTTGTTTTTTTTTTTTAATTCTTTCTAAGGTAGCTAACAGTGTTGCTTAACTTTAAAAAGGTACACATTACAAAATGATTAAATATTTATCTTTCTATTAATTATTAATGTATAGAAACCAATGTTGCTAAATAAAGTTGTAAGCTGTGGTAACATTTGAGGAAAGGTGTAGCCAGTTTGCTAGGGCACTCGGTGTACCCATTTGGTGTTCTGATAAGTTAGAAGTTTGATTCTTGCAATGATCGGGTTCTAAAAAATGTCATTCTCATCTTAATGTTCACCTTTATATTTTCAACAACTTCTTGGGACCAATTTCACATAGAAACAATTTTTTTTAATTATTATTAAAGGTTGGTTGTTTTTGTTAACACTGAAATTGTAATACCTGTTCATCCTTAAGTGGGATTTGAGTTTATATAAGTATAAAGTTTCCTCAGGCTGGAATTATGTATGTTAATGTTAAGGTATTTTTAGCTATATGTAATTGTATTTAAAGAAGTTGAGTATGTAACTATATGGAAATATTTAAAATCTTAGTTTGCTGTTAAGGAATCCTGTCATTGGCTCAGCAGGGGTGGGTATATGATTTTTTTTCTTGTTAGTACCTACTTATAGATATTTGGAAAAGGGTTTCTTTTATGAACTTCCCCATGCAGAGTACGTTGCTTTATTTTTCTGGGATATTTTCCAGAAACTGAGGTGAATGATGCGTTCAGATTTAGCTAACATTTGATAATCAGCTTGGGAGTCTATAGTGATTCTGTGTAGTTTGTATAAGCAGTTTTTCTATAAATAAATAAAAAAAAATTGTCTACCTGTTTTTTCTGTAAAGTTATGCATATGTATATACACGTTCCCCCATATGTGGTATCCCCCTAAAAGGATATTCTGTCTGTGGCTTACTCATTGGGTTTTGTTTGGTTATTTTAGAGATAACATTTATCTATAGAAAGTTTGGTGCAATTTAAGAGGAATCATAAATCAATTAATTCTATTTCCATACATCCATCTGTTAGTAGAATAAATAACATTGGAGACTTTGCAAGATCCAAGCTTGAATATTTGCTTAGTCCAGAAGATTAAGGAATGGCTTGCATCGTCTTGTTCAAACTACAGCCGGATTTCTACACCCTTTCTTCTTACAAAGATTTCTGTACTTCCTGAGCATCTGTGGAGAGAGGGTATTTTTTGTTATTCTTTCTGCTCCTTGGCAATCTAAGGGATGCTACAGAAATGTCTTTATCTTTCCAAAAGCAGAATGTAACAACCTCTGTAGTAATCATCTTATCCTATATTCAAGTCTAGAAACAATGTTTTATTTATACCCATACGCACACACAATTAATAGAATTGTGAGGTTGCAAGTCATTCAAAACAAGCATTATGAGTTGGATAGTTTACATCCTATTTGTTCTTTCCTTAGTTCTACATGCAGTTCTTCTACATCACACTATTGGATTCAGTGTGTATATGGATCGTACTCTATAGGTAATTCCCACCTGTTCCTATTGCAGGTGTGAAGCATTGGACATCTATTGGTTTAGACATTGTTTCTATCTTGGATTTTAGTGTATAAAGCTCTAAATTTCAGAGTTTTCTCATTAGAGCAGCAGTTCGTCGCTGATGAGACGTACCTCGCTAGTGAGGCATTTTAGCATCAAAGATTAGGTGAGAGTGGAGCACAAAATTAAAAAAAAAAAAAAAAACAACAACAATCCTGTTCTTGGTTAGTTTGGGCTTGTTGTGGTTTAGCCCCAGTCAGCAATTAAGTACCACACAGCCGCTCGCTTATCCTCCCCCCTCCCGGTGGGATGGGGGAGAGAATCGGAAGAGCACAAGTAAGAAAACTCGTGGGTTGAGATAAGAACAGTTTAATAATTGGAACAAAAATAATAATAATAAATTGTAATGAGAAGGAAAACAAGAGAATGTGAGAGGAACAAAATCTGGGGGTGGGGGGGGGACCAGTGATACAACTGCTCGCCACCTGCTGACTGACGCCCAGCCAGTCCCTGAGCAGTGACCGCTACCCCCCGGCCAACTCTCCCCCAGTTCATATACTGAGCATGACATCATATGGTATGGAATAGCCCTTTGGCCAGTTTGGGTCAACTATCCTGGCTGTGCCCCCTCCCAGTTTCTTGTGCACCTGGCAGAGCATGGGAAGCTGAAAAGTCCTTGACTAGTGTCAACATTACTTAGCAACAGCCAAAACATCAGTGTGTTATCAATATTATTCTCATACTAAATCCAAAACACAGCGCTATACCAGCTACTAGAAAGAGAATTAACTCTATCCCACCCGAAACCAGGACAGGGCTCTAATCCAGAGCTGTGCTGCTGAACGGGAGGTGAAAACAAAGATTGGTATGAAGTAAGGTTCAGCACTTGTAGAGGCAGGGACTCTATATTTCAGTCCCTTGGAACACCAGTATTGCTTCCAATGAGCAAAGCTGACTGAGTGGGTAGAATAGTAAAAGGATGAGGAGAAAGTACAAGAAGGCTGGAGGTAGGAGAGGATGAAGTACAAGGAGAAAGTCAAGGAAACATCGGTGCTTGTAATGAAATTAATGGCAGACAAGACAAATAACGCTTTAGAAATTCTTAATTGTTGCCAACTGAAATCTGCTGACTTGCACAACAGTATTAATATTGTTTCCATAGGAGCATTACTCCTAGTTTAAACAAAAAAGGCATATCTTTGACCTGAGGGCACAAGAATGAAGCATGTAAAAATGAGATACTTCTTGCTAAGAACTTTAATGAGTTCTAGAATTCATTTCCTAAGCTGAGCTTTCAGTAAGAAAATGTGAGCTGCTTCAAGAGCCTATTTAGCTAAATTTCACCTATTTATTGGTGGCTTTTTTTTTTTCTTGATCTTATGCTGTTGTCGCATCTCTCTCTATTTTAAAGCTTATTGCACTGTTTGTCCTTACAGTACTTGAAACTTTTAGAACCTTGCTTTAATAAAGTTATTAAAATGTATTACCTTTTGAATGTACACTTATTTCACCTTCTATCCTTGTTTACTCTTTTTATTAAGATTTATTGAGGTTTTTGGTTCATCCGTTTTGTGTAAGTCCATAGTTTGTGTATGCTCTGAAAGTATTTTAATGGCTGGTATGGGTAATGTGTACAGTTCCCACAGTTAATGGCTTGTGGCACAGCTGGTATACTGAGGAATGTCTATGAGAGTGACTTTCCATTTTAGTTGCCTGGTTCCTAATCTTGAAGTGCAGCAGTGTTCTGTTTTTCTGCATACTGTTTCAAAGGGGTTTTAGAACAGGTAACTGAGAAAAGCAGACTTATTCTTTATTAGGCTTATATTTGCTTTGTACCTCCACTTAGAAAAATGTATAGGGATCAAAAAAGGAGTTTAAAACCCACTTTCCTAGAAGAATGTGAAACACTCTTAAATTCATGTATGCTGGATAAAGGACAATTGCTTGGTTTTTTTGGTCCCTCTCCCCCTTTTTTTAGCTTCAGGTTAGTTTGAACTCTTTTGTTTCATTATCTTACACATGCATCCATCCACTGTAGAAGTTGAAAGGTTTGCAGAGCTTTTTCTGTCAGGAAGTTTTGTAAAGTGGAGAACTGCAAAGACCCAGTCAAAAATTGGTAACTAACAAGACAGAGGAAGGCAATTAATTTAATAAAGTATAAGTGAAACTTAATTTAATATTTATGAATAATGTGCATAAAGGAAATAATGCAACCTTGCACAATATCTGCATAAATCTAACAAAGATGGGACAAGGTGTTAAAAGGCATAGTTTGGATAAAAAATGATGATGCTAAAAATGCAGTTAATGTTTTAGGCTGAGAGAAACTAGAAAGGCTAATATGAAGCTTGAACAGTGAAATATGAACATCAGCTCTTCAGCTATTTATCAGGGATGGAAAGCAGAATAAAAAAGAAACAAATTAGAATACAGGATATCTTGGTTATTTTCTCCTGTCTTCATGAAACTGTTCTTGAGATTTCTGTATGCCACTTGAAGTTGACGATTTTTCCTGGTTCATGGTAATCTTATCTCTGCTCCTAATGGGAATAGAACTCGCATAGCCTCAGGAAATGATAATAAGATTCTGTAATGTTGTGAAAGGTATGAAGGTGGTGATTGTGAATTTATAGGTAGGGAGCTTTGACCATGTCTCCTAGAAGTTCTCCACTCTTCTTTTGGATTTTGTTGAAGCAGTCAGGTATGGCTAAGGAGAAGAGCGAAATGGGTGTGGCATTTGATGATGAATTTTTCTACTCACTAAGACTTGTTTTTTAGACTGAAACAGGGAGGTTTCCAACAGTTATCAACATCTTCGTTTCTACTAAGTTGCTGAAAAACATTTTTGCTCCCCTCCAGTGCTTTCTCCTTCCATTCCTTCCTCCCTGGGCTGCTGTGTTCCTAAGTTAAAATTGCAGCATACTGTAAAAGCAAAATGCTTTAGTGGAACAACAAAGCCTCAGAATATTTGATTTCCCCATATGTAAAAAGGAAATATGTAAATAAAGGGATTTGGTTGAACCACATGACCTGCTTCCACACATGGTAGCAACTGCCTCCTTCCAGATGGTAAATTCACTATCTACTACCTCTTTGTGAACAGCCTGTTTTTCATGAACCTTATAGTGCTTCAATGTTGGGGGCTGCTAAGTGTCCTGTGATGGTCCCATGAGCTTGCTCAAGGGCTGCAGTGTAATAACATTCCTGCTCACAGTAGAAGGTCTGTTAGCTGGGCCTAATGAGACTGGTGTGACTAGTTTTCTGGTACCTAGCTTCTTCGGTGGAACAGTGAAAAACTAAGGAGCTCTTGTTTGTAGGCTAGAGATAACAACTCTCTAGTTGTTTGTAGGCTTCTTCTAGTTGTTTGTTCACTTTTGGGCCCCTCACTACAAGAGAGACATTGAGGTGCTGGAGCGTGTCCAGAGAAGGGCAACGAAGCTGGTGAAGGGTCTAGAGCATAAGTCTTACGAGGAGCGGCTGAGGGAACTGGGACTGTTTAGCCTGGAGAAAAGGAGGCTGAGGGGGGAGACCTTATTGCTCTCTCCAACTACCTGAAAGGAGGTTGTAGAGAGGTGGGTGTTGGTCTCTTCTCCCAGGTAACAAGTGATAGGACAAGAGGAAATGGCCTCAAGTTGAGCCAGGGGAGGTTTAGACTGGATATTAGGAAATTTTACTTCACTGAAAGGCTTATCAAGCATTGGAACAGGCTGCCCAGGGAAGTGGTTGAGTCGCCATCCCTGGAAGTATTTAAAAGACGTTTGGATGAGGTGCTTAGGGACATGGTGTAGTGGTGGTCTTGGTAGTGTTAGGTTAACGGTTGGACTCAATGATCTCAAGGGTCTTTTCCAACCTATACGATTCTGTGATTCTGTCAGGAATGGTCTCTTATGCAGCTGTATGTTGCTTGTGTATATATCATAATGCACAGAATCCAAACTGTTTATGATTTCGTAGTTGTGTCTTCATTCTGTTTACTGTAATTAAGGTTGTGATTCATAGGGTTGGAGTTTTGAACATGCTGCTTTTGATTTAAACTGACAGATGGAAATATTTCCTTGCACAGCATCTGATTGCTTTGTGAAGCATGGAAGTCTGATATTCTCAGAATTAAAAAAAAAAATATATAGGTAACAAGTTAGTTATAGCAATGGTTAAACAGCTGGTCATGGAAACAACTACCTAAAACTATGTTCTGTAATTAGTAAGACATCTTGTAGTTGGATCATTTCATAACCTTCTGTTGCAAGGCTACTTACATTTTCTCTTTTATATAGCTATTGTATTAGCTATTGATAATAGCTATTGTATTGTCAGGGCACTAGCTGTGTGATTCAGAATGTTGTTTAGTTATATTTGCTCAAAACATTGTGAAAATAGTGGATTATTGTTGTGGTTTAACCCTAGCCGGCAACTAAGCCCCACACAGCCACTTGCTCACTACCCCCCAGTGGGATGGGGGGAGAATTGGAAGAGTAAAAGTGAGAAAACTCGTGGGTTGAGATAAAGTCAGTTTAAGAATTAAAAAAAGGAGGAGAAAAAACAACAGAGAGAGGGGACACCACCCCCCCCCAAACCCAAGAAAAACAAGTGATACAAAAGAAAACAATTGCTCACCACCAACTGACTGATGCCCAGCTAGTCCCTGAGCGACCGCAGCCCCTGCCAACCTCCATCCCCCCAGATTTATTGCTGAGCACGATGTTGTATGGTATGGAATATCCCTTTGGCAAGTTGTGGTCAGCTGTCTCAACTGTGTCCCCTCCTGACTTCTTGTGCACCTCCAGCCTACTAGCTGGCAGGGCAGTGTTGCCGTGAAAAGCCGAAATCAGGACTCAATAGTCGGGATGACTATTAAGCAGGTATTCTTTATTGCAGCACTGGGAATCGCTCCGCCACAAGTGCTTCGCCAGGTTAGCACAGCACATCAGTTCATATACAGAAAAATTATACATATTCATCCGATTTCCTGAAAAGGGCAGTTTTATGGTGATGAGTTCCCGGAATTCATTTACATAGTCCAAGCATGCGCAGTAAAATTAGGGTTAGGGTCTTTTCACCCTCCCGGTGGTCTTCCATAGTCTTCCTCACGTTGTCCACTAGTTGAACTTTGGGCTTCCTTTGTCCATATATAGTCATCGAGTTAGCTCATTGGTCCTTCGGCCTCGGAATGTTACAAGGGGGTCGATTTAAGCTAGTTCTTTGGTGCTTATCTTTGGCACAATCGTCCTGAGTTCCTGTTATCGGTGATTTAATTAGGAAGCCTAACGAGCTTGCTCAAGGCCTGTTTAGTCCTATCAGGTAAGAAGTTACAGGAAATGTCCCACCATCAACTCTGCTCAGCAGGTAACTAAAACTATCTTTGCAGGGGAAGAGAACAAGAGAGAACAAGGATGCAAGTGAAACTAAAAAAAATGCAAGTCTGTATGTATCACAGTAAGGTCTTAGTCAGGGATTGTCAGGGATTTAACCCTTTCATTTGAAATAGTCGATAATTTAAATAGTACAAAACAGTAGCTGGATAAAAGTTTTCCTTTTTAAGAGGTTTTGAGAACAACACTTGGCAACACTTGGCTTTGCTTCAATTGCTCCCTCCACTGCTGCTTCCCCCCCCCCCCCCCCCCCTTTGATTGTTTGGGGTAGAAAGAGGTCTGACTAGAGTTTTGTAAATAAAAGAAAATTGATGTAAGGGTAAGGAATGTTTGAATGATGAGTCTAACCTTTGCCTTTAAACTGAAGTGTTCTTTTGTCATATTTTGCAGTCTGTGAGTTGCTGTGCATCTGTATTTGCTTTTAATAGGCTGCGTGTTGGGTGTGGGGAAGACTTTTTTTGGCTGAAATATGGTCTGGTGACTGCTGTTGTTTTGTTTGTGGTGTTTGTGCAGGCTTTGATACTGTGATCTGTGTTTGTCGTTTGAGAAACAGGTTATAGCCTGAATTGAAGCCTGAGTAGGCTTAAAATACAACAGTCTGAGTCAGATCAGTTACCTCTGGTTCTGCTTGTTTACTGAAAATGAGCAAATTGGGGAGGAAAGAAAAAGCTGGTTATAGAGAGCCTTTGTCCCCTTTGGATGGTTCAGAGTGCTTTCCTCCAGTTTGAGTTATTTGGGGAAATGAGTTATCTGAACCTGTGAAGTTTTCCAATACACAGAATTTGTAAATAAGTAATTTGAGAGAGGTTGCACATGTAAATATCTGACAACTTTATTTGAAACAAAGGTTTGGAATTGCATCAGTTTTAACTGAGAACTTTCATTAGTTTCACAGGTCTGTTCTGTGAAAATAAACAGAAGCCTTAAATTCTAAGGACACCCATTGTTACATTGTTTTTTAGGTGGTATCATGGAAAACTCGATAGAGCGATTGCAGAAGAACGTCTTTGGCAAGCGGGAAAACCTGGAAGTTACCTTATTCGAGAGAGTGATCGGAGACCGGGTTCATTTGTGCTTTCATTCCTTAGTAAAACAAATGTCAATCATTTTAGGTGAGAATTAAATGTTTTCTTTTAAAACACTGTAACCTGTTTATTTGTGGTTTTAGAACTTAATACAATTGTTTTCTATACTGTACTATAAATTGAATTTTTTTTACTTTTTATCTATTTATGATATAGCTCTTTACTAAGGTTTAATTGTTTTAAACCATGCTACTTAAAAATTCCTTTACAGGCTAAAGAATGAAAATGTGAGGAAACCAACATCATCAGAATAGAGAAGCTTGTCTAAAGCTGTTGGGACTAAATTTACAGTAACATGCAGGCTTCTTATTAGTAATCCGAGGAGATTGTTTTGAGTCTATTCCTTAGTTATTGCAGCTCACAGGACATACTTGAATGTCAAAGTTGTAGCAAATCTGGGTGTTTCCTTTATAAGAAAGAAATAACAAGGAGAAACAAAGAGGTTATGTATTTAATAATATGAGGATTTGCTGGAATCAGCTTTCAGTATGTGTTAGAATTAGTTGTTCTAAATACAAATAGCCCTTTATCTGAAATTGTAACCAGGATTATTTTACCATTAGCAAGTTATATACATTAATTTATTCTCATTTAGTGTAAATGAGATATGTTCTGGGAAGCACTTGAATGTTAGTCAGCAAGTAGTGTGGTGCAGTGTGAAGTTTATCTTCACAAAACAGGATATCAAGTGCATCTTCAGCAGTAGAAAAAAACCTTTGTCAGCTATCTACATAACAAGAAATAAACAGAAAGCAAATTTACTTGCAAAGCAAACAGAAATAGCATGCTCATGTTTGCCTCATGCTGTTTGAGCTAACAATTCATGCTTCTCAGCTATACTGATTCTTGTTTGGGATCTGGTTACTATGTAGCAGTAGTAGAAAATTAAATTATGTTAATACTTGCTTTTAAGTGCTGTTTTTAAGAGTCTTATTTTTAATAACTTCTGCTTATTGTAGCCAATATCAGGTGTTGAATGTTGGTTCATGTCCACCATAAAATTGTTTCTGGCATCTCAGATAAAAAAATGGGAAACCATTAAAGACTTTCTAAGAAAGGGATCCTTATAATTTTTCAAATCTTAAAGAATCCTTCCTTCTTGGATCCATTAAAAATGTGAAGAGATAGCTATTCAAAGGAAACTAATTTGTTTGCTGATACTGTTCTTCACAGAACAGACATGCATTTGGTTTCATTTGTTGACTGCAGAGTGTATATGTTTTTGTTATTAGAAGGGCAGATGCGACACTCAAACATTTTTCAGCCTCCAGAATGGCAGTCTTGAAGTTATTTCAGCCAAATATAGGGATGCATCCACTGGGTCCCACAGACTGGAAGCGTCACTTTCACCAAAGTTCTTTGCCAATGGCAGCCTTCCAAAAATGGGTGAAATTTCCATCGCTCAACAATCTCGCTGATATTTTGTTTCCTAAAAGTGATATTTTTCAGATTAAACTTTGCTTACGTATTTCTGTTTGACTAAAATACCAATATTTTAGGTGAAAGTTCTCCAAATCCCTCCCCCCTGCCAAGTTGGATATGGGCATATGTTCATGCAGCATATGAGTGACAGATAGTGTATGAGTCTATCAAAACTAAATTCTTTTTGGCTGAAGTAGTATGTTTTTTGGTGAGTTGCTGAGTGATATAAAATATTGGGAAGGAAAAACTTTATCTTTTAATCTTGTCCTTCAGAATTTTCTGTGGTTACAGAAGTCTTTGTATTTACTAGTCCTGTGTGTTCCAAAGAAAGGTTTCATTTGAGCTTGATTTAATAATAAAATGTGAAACACTAAATTTCATTTAGAAGCCTAATCTCTGAATAATTTACCATGGATTTTTATAAGGAATCTGGTAGAAAATATGCCAAGAGATCTAGTCTAGATCCTTAAAGTTATGTTATTTGCTGACTCCCCTTGCAGTGTTTTATGCTTAAAAACTTCAAATTTCATCTCAGAAGATTGATCTTAGTATATGTTTTACACTCCTGTTTGGGAGAAATAATATAGTTGAAACAACTGACCTGAGAAGAGAGATTTTTTTAAAGCAGGAATGTATTAGAATACTGACCTGTTAATGAAAAAGAGAATAAAAGTGTAAGAAACCAACTACAAATAAATAATATACGCATCTGAGTTTCTCAGCAGTTAAATTTGTTTTTTCCTTTTGTTTTTGAATTGTTCATGAGCTTTGTAAAGAAGTCAAATGCTAAATAGAAAACTAAGTAGTGTCAGACGTTTAACCTTTGGTACTGTAATTTGTTTTGAAATATCTTTAAGATAACTTGTCTTCTGGAAACTGGAGAGAGAGGTAATATGATGTTAGACGTTAACTTTTTTCTTTAAGTGAAATTTGATTAGTTGACTAATGGTTTCTCTCAATTTCTTGTATATTTTTATCTTCACTGATCAATGATGTTATATATTCTTAGACTTCAGTTTGTGAAGGTATATCATAAGACTTCCTCCTTTGGCCCAAGCGCTCACCAAGCCACTTTCAATCCTTTATCAGCAGTCCTGGCTAACCGGGGAGGTCCCAGTTGACTGGAGGTTAGCGAATGTGATGCCCACCTACAAGAAGGGCCGGAAGGAGGACCCGGGGAACTACAGGCCTGTCAGTCTGACCTCAGTGCCGGGGAAGGTTATGGAGCAGATCATCTTGAGTGCCATCACACGGCATGTACAGGACAACCAGGTGATCAGGCCCAGTCAGCATGGGTTTATGAAAGGCAGGTCCTGCTTGACCAACCTGATCTCCTTCTATGACAAGGTGACCCACTTAGTGGATGAGGGAAAGGCTGTGAATGTTGTCTACCTGGACTGTAGTAAAGCCTTTGACTTTGGCTTGTATCAGAAATAGTGTGGCCAGCAGGACTAGGGAAGTGATCGTGCCCCTGTACTTGGCACTGGTGAGGCCGCACCTCGAATACTGTGTTCAGTTTTGGGCCCCTCACTACAAGAGAGACATTGAGGTGCTGGAGCGTGTCCAGAGAAGGGCAGAGAAGCTGGTGAAGGGTCTGGAGCAGAAGTCTTATGAGGAGCGGCTGAGGGAGCTGGGACTGTTTAGCCTGGAGAAAAGGAGGCTGAGGGGAGACCTTATTGCTCTCTACAACTACCTGAAAGGAGGTTAAAGCGAGGTGGGTGTCGGTGTCTTCTCCCAGGTAACAAGTGATAGGACAAGAGGAAATGGCCTCAAGTTGCGCCAGGGGAGGTTTAGACTGGATATTAGGAAATTTTACTTCACTGAAAGGGTTGTCAAGCATTGGAACAGGCTGCCCAGGGAAGTGGTTGAGTCACCATCCCTGGAGGTATTTAAAGGACATGTAGATGTGGTGCTTAGGGACGTGGTTTAGTGGTGGTCTTGGCAGTGTTAGGTTAATGGTTGGACTCGATGATCTCAAGGGTCTTTTCCAACCTAAACAATTCTATGATCCTAAAAATGATTGTTTTAACACTCTGCAACAAGAGTTCTGGTAGAAAGTATGATGTTTTTCCCATTTACTACATAATTTATTGGAAACTAGCATTCTGCAGGTTTCATAAAACTGTTGACTTCACAATTTTTACCAAAAATTATAGTCTTTAAGTAGATCAAATGTCTCGTTCACCTCCCCCCGCCCCCCTTATAACTAAAGGAATAGTTCAGTCCCTCTGTCATTTTTTTCTCCCTTCTCCGATTGCTTTTCCAGATAGCTCTTCACATTTTAAAAGAAGTGTTATTACTCAGGACTGCTGTCCAACTTCTGCGTTACTGGAGAAATTCAGGTCCTCTTGATGCCATCAGTTTACATAACTGATTGTTTCTTTGGATTGTCTGGTCAAAAATATTGTTTCAACTTATGTACTTTTTTCCCTTGTACAAATGACTCTTGTGTAATACAAATGTTTTTAAAACTGTTAATTCTCTTACCTAAATCAATTATTTCTGACTGGTTTTAGAACTTGTATTGCATAGCAATATGAATAGACATGGTATTTCCCTTTTTTTGGTATGACAAGTGTGTTCACAAATCTGAGTACTAATATATGCACCCCACCACCTGGCAAAAAACCCCCAAAACAAACAAAAAAACCCCCAATCAGCCCCAAAACAAACACACACACTCCCCCCCACACACCCCAACTACATAAGTTAGCGAGTAAGATGAACAATTTTATAAGAATTTTCTTTTGTGTTAAACTATTGAAATGGGTTTTTTAAGCATTTTCCCTACTTATTAGCAGGCTTTTAAATTGAGTATGTTATTACTACAAAGTTATTTCTTATTTTTTAGCACGGATACTAGACTAACTGTAGAAAAGTGACTAATTTTTGAAGGTATTTCAGTGTTCTACACTGTATAATTAAGTGCAGTTATTTGTTACCAAAATATATTGATACTCTGCCAAATTTATATAAGCTGTATGTCCTGCATGATAGAAGTATTAATGCTGTTACCTCTACTAATGTAGTACGTCACTTGTCCAGGATGCTGGTAATTACATTCTTGTGTTTAATTTAATTTAGTTTTAGCAAATCTGCTTACTTTTTTGTAAATCTACATCTCCTTTACGGTCTTCAAATATTTTTGTGTTGTGATGTTTATCAGTAATTGCTGATGAGATATTCATTAGTTAAGGAAGGGGGTGTGTGTGTGTATATATATATGAGAGAGAGAGTTTGTAATATTGCATTTTGTTGAACGTAGACAGCCTACTTTAAAAACTCAACGTTATCCTAACTTCCTCTTAAAAACAAATTTAAAAAATCACAAAACCAACAAAAAACACCCCAACGATTTGTAGCAAAAGATTTTCTTCTGTCAAGCTTCCTTTTCTTTGTTAACAGGATTATTGCCATGTGTGGAGACTATTACATTGGTGGACGTCGCTTTGCTTCACTCTCGGACCTAATTGGTTATTACAGTCATGTGTCTTGTTTGCTGAAGGGGGAAAAACTATTCTTTCCAGTAGCACCTCCAGAGGCAAGTAGTAAAATTTTTAAATGTCATTTACTTTAAATATTTAATAATATTAATCTTGCCTTCGATATTTATAGTTTTCTATGAAAAAAGCATTTTAGACAGCTTCCCCTAGTTCTAGAGCTGTCTCAGCGTATGGTGAAGTATAAGGAATATATAAACATGTTCTTACTGATAGAAATTCATGATAAAAAATGTTTTTTAATGAAAATCTGTAATGAGAAAGCTAGATATTGGGTATTGCAGTTATCTCCAAATGTAGTAATAACATTGTATGTAAACTGAGATAAACAAGAAAATGTGTGGTTCTTGGCTAGGAAAGAGCACCATTGTAATGTAGCCTCTAGGGTTTTACGCTGACTTAATAAAGTATTTCAAAATAATATTACGATTTTGTAGCAAAGATTTCAAAATACGCATCCTGGAAATAACCAAAGTTCCTGAAAGCTGGGCTTCTTTCAAGTGACTCTCCTTAAGACGATATCAGTAATTAAGAAAAAAACCAAACAACCAAAACAAAACCACCCCAAAACCACCCAACCCAAACAAAACAGCCCCCCCCAAACACCTGCAGACTGTGCCGTCGTCGTCCCCCCCCAAATAAAGATGTTTCTGAATGTTAGACTTTCATAAATTTCCACTAAGTTGAAGAAAGTTTTAAAGTACTCTTTCATGGGAATTACGTCATTGGGTAATTTGATTTTTGGAGATAACGTGACTGGTAATGTTACAAGGCTAGAAACAAAATGAGAGCTTTTGTAGATAACTTTAGGAATTAAGCATTTCCAGCTCTTACTATTTTTGACCCTTTGAAAACTTAAAACTAGTAAGGGGTACAAATGACTGTTACCAGTCTTTTGCCTCAGAATAGCATAATGTTGGGGAGAGGAAGCCTACACTAGAATGAAAGGGAAAATTAATATCTTTGCACTCTTCCCTTAAATTGTAGCCTGTGGAGGATAGAAGGAGAGTTCGAGCAATTCTACCTTACACCAAAGTGCCAGAAACTGATGAAATAAGGTATGTTTTAATAATAGGTAGAAGCAATTGTGAAATTCTTGGGGTATTTATAAATACTAATGATTTCAGTATATGTTCACTATGCAAATACTTTCCAATTGCATCTTAGACTTAACGCTCTGAGAGGTTGAAGGTATGATGCCTCTCTTTTTTGCCTCGTCATCTCTCTCCTTGTCTTTTTTCACTGACCTCGGTGTCCGCAGAGTTGTTTCTCTCACGTATTCTCACTCATCTCTCTTCCAGCTGCTGTTGCACAGCAGTTTTTTCCCCTTCTTAAATATGTTATCACAGAGGCACTACCACTGTTGCTGATTAGCTCAGCCACCCCTGCAGCACCCACCCCTACCAAAACCTTGCCACGTAAACCCGATACGCTCTCTCTCTCTCATACTTTTTTTTTCTTCTGTGAACTGCTTATTCATTTCCTTTCTAACGTTGATCTATCAAGAAAATCTATGGGATGGTCTTTACTCCCCACTTCTCTTGCATTTTCACGAGATGTTATGTGGAAAAATTATGTTATGCAAAACCAGCAGTCCTAGAACATATGCTAGTTGCTTGCAATTAATACTGCTTTCTTGATATGTCAATTTTTTTCCAAATTGGGGGGGGGGGAAGGAAGATCTGGAAGAGTTTGTAGTGATTTCTAACGAGACCGTCTTGGTTTCACAAGTTGATAGAACATGCTGGTTGAATTGGGAATTGGGTTCTTGATAGGATTATTAGCCTAAGTTTATAGAGAAAGGTATATGACAGCTTTATATCCTCATTGGGGTGGAAATTTATCCCAAGGTTGCGAGTCCAGTCCATTCTGACCTCTTTAAAAAACACTGTAAGGATATTCATCTTTGAGAAGACCTTCTTCTAAGCATACAAGAAGGTGGTAAGACAGGAGGGAACTCCCTAATTGTGTATTGCAAGTAGGGCTTCTTTCTGTTCTTATGCATAGTAGGATCCATCAAGTCTGGTAAATGCCTAATTGCACCGACCAACTTAAGAGGAAAAAGCATTTCATTACTCTGCTATGGTAACAAGGATTGCAGGAAATTATACCTTTTCTCCCTCTTTTAGAATACAGCTGAAATGTAAAGTTTTGTGTGTCTGGCTAGGCTTCTGAGATCTGCATGGTAAAATAGTTCTGTTCATAGCAAAGCTGGGACAAAGTACTCTGTTTTAGGTCAAATTAATGTACTATACTCTTGTACTGTAATGTACTCTTGAAGATTTTATGTATTTCAGGGAATCTTGACTTAATTTTAATGTTATAATTAATATTTCGAAAGCTTCAGGTATTTCAGGGTTAATTTCAACCAGTCTTCCACACATTAACTTACTGTGAACTTCTTTGTAATAGAACTGATGTAGAATGGCCTTGCTGTTTATTGTCCAGTGTTAAGATTTAGGTTCATTAGTAGCTGAATTCATTCTAAGTATTTTCATTAGGCTTTTTTATTCTTGCTGTTTGATTTGCGCTCAAGGTAATGCATTTTTCTGTTACCCTCTGTCGCAGATGAATTATTAAGAGAAGTCCTTGTGGGGTTAACTAAAAGGGTTTTATTAATGATTAAATGATGATCAAATGGTAATTAATCGATGATTGAATGAAAATCAAATGGTAATCAAATGGTGATTAAGCGACAATTGAATGGTAATTAAACAGTGATTTAACAATAACTTGACAATGATTTATCGTTTAAATCATCATTTAAATTATCATTTAGATGGTGATTAGATGATTTTAGACAGCGGTCAAACACTCTACTACTTAGTGCACTTGTAATAATTAAGCTATAGCTGCATATATAAATGTTGCTAGCATACAGTATACTCTTAGGCCTAATGTAAAATGTCACTTACTTCATTATAGATATCAGATGCTGGGTAAGGGGTCTCTCAACCTTGAGGAGTAACCTTGAGAGGCGTCCCTTCTCAAAGGGAAGATCACTGCTGTGCAGCCTGCTGCCATACAGGAGAGCTCAATGGGCTCGGGGTGGGCTACAGATATTTATAGTGTGAAGTGATTGACTCCTAGTCAAACACCCTTTTGGTGTATGTGCAGCTGTAGCAGTTTTAGTTTTGTCTAGTCCCAGCTAGGGCTAGTACTGTTAGCTCCTGATAAGACATGGTCTAGATTCCTTGGTTCCTGAGAAGATATGGCCTAGCACAATTCTCAAGGTTTGCACAGCAGGGCTGATTTCAGTCAGGCCTACTTCTCAGTAATGCCTGAACCAAAGTACTGTTCACTCAGAGTGCGTGCATCTGTCACACCCTCTCAAATGAGAGACATTCCATAGAAAATTGCTATCTAATTTTGGATTGAACTAGTAGTTGATGAGCTTCAGTACCTCATAGCTATTGCCTGTATCCCTGAAGCATCATCTGATTTGATTGAGAAGTCCCCCTGTGCTCCAGTGAAAGGCTTTCATATGACCTGATGTTGTGGTTTAACCCCGGCCAGCAACTAAGCACCAACAGACACTGGAGCAGTAAACTTCCTGGATGGGTGCCTTCTGGCTGTTGTTTTTTCTTGCAGTTCCTGTACTCGAGCTTCTAGTCTCCAGGTAGGTTCACCATCCCACTTCCTCATGTCCTCCCCCTGGTCACGCAGATAGAACCACAGGGTGGCATGTGGTGTGCGCCACTGGTAACCCTCTCCCCTCAACACAAAAAGGCTGACTCTTAATAGCCAAGACATTGGTTGGAATGGGTGAGGAAGACCTATCCTTCTTTAATTGCTGGGACAATTGTTGGGACAGTTTCTCCACAGCCGAGATGCAGGCCTGTAGGGAGGAAGCGAGATTCTCTTTGAATTCTTGGAGTTGTCTGGCCAATCCATCCACAGTTGGTGCCTCCGTGTCTGTCCAGCTCATCATTGCCAGGGTGCTGGCATATGATGTCGGTGCACTTCGTACAAACTATTGCCACATGGACTGTGTGCACCGGATTTCATCTGGGTCTTTGGATACCTGGTTGTCATCCAGGTTGCTATAGATCACCTCCACCACGGCTAATTCCCTCAGATACTGGCTACCTCCCTCAATGGTGGTCCACTCGCTTTGGGAATTGGCAGGATCTTCCTTGAAGGGATACCTGTCCTTCACACTCGACAGGAGTCACCTCCAAAGACTGAGGATTCCTGCCCTTTTTCCAATCCCTTTGTCAATGCCCCCTTCCCTAGAAAGGGATCCCAGCTGCTGGGCTTCCTTGCCCTCTAATTCCAGGCTACTGGCCCCACTATCCCAGCATCAGAGCAGCCAGGTGACAACGTGCTCCCCTGGACGATGGCTGAAATCTCTTCGCATATCTCGCAGCTCATTCAGGGATAGGGATCGGGTGGTTTCCATCTCATCCATGAGTTCTTCCTTTTCCTCTTCCTCTCCTTGTGATGGCCCTGCTTTTTCATCCTCCCTTTCTAAACGGGTTGACTTTCGCTTCCAAGATTTCTTCTTGTGTATAGGGTCGACTGATACCGGCACGGGTTGGTTCCCTGATTCAGCCGCAGTGCCTGTTGCAGGGGGGGTTGGAGTAACCGCAGTATTTGTCGCCGAGGTTGGAATAGCCATAGCGGCTGTTGCCAAGGGGGTTGGAGTAGCTGTGGTGCCTGTTCCAGGCGAGTTTGGAGTAGCCGTGGTGCCTGTCGTTTTGTCACCAGATCCGGAGACCTTCTCTTCCCCTTGAGGGTTCTGAATAGTGTTGAGCAGGGCTCAGTAGGCATGGGCCAGGCCCCAGCATGTTGCAGTGATTTGTATCTCCTTAGAATTGCCAGGGTGACAGCATACTTTTTCCAAATATTCTACTAATTTTTCAGGATCCTGCACTTGTTCAGGGGTGAAGTTCCAAAACACTGGAGGTGCCCACTGTCCTAGGCATTTGCCCATGCTATCCCATACACCCTGCCACTCATAACTATCCAGCCTTGGGGCAGATCTCTGAGTGATATTCTTAAATTTCTTTTTAACCTTAGACAAAACCGAAACAATATTCCCAAGCAGTACCAATAGATGTATCTTAACTACCCAAGGATGTTCAAGATACTGAAAAGTTATTGTAACGAAGGAGGAAACATCGTAGAAGAAGGTAGTGAAGGTGCCATTCTGCATTTCCTCCATAAAAAACCTCTCAGAGGAAGAAGTATAATTGCCAATTGTCTCCATGAGGTGGTACCCAACTTACAGTAATGGCTTCAGTACAAAACTGAGATTCCAAATTATACTCGAGGCCACTGTTTTAATAACACATCTCACAGGCAAAACATCACTAATCACTGCAGAGCACAGCAAACTGCAAAAACCAACACCGATCTTGAACATGTACAGCAAAAAAATGAGCATGGTGCAGATCAGGTAAACCAATATCGAGAACAGATGAATCAATATCATGGCCCGCAACTACTAACAGATCTAAATTCCTTAATACGCTCTGGTTAATCTCTTATTATCTCAAACCCTTCGAGCTCCTTGCTGGGTGCCAAAAAGGACTGTTGTGGTTTAACCCTAGATGCCAACTAAGCGCCACAGAGCTGCTTGCTCACTTTCCCCACGGGGGGATGGGGGAAGAATTGGAAGAATAAAAATGAGAAAAACTTGTGGGTTGAGATAAAGACAGTTTAATAATTAGGTAGGAATTTAAAAAGAAAAAAATTAAGGAAAAAAAAAAAAACAAAACAACTAAATGAGAGGAAAATAAAACCCAAGGAAGACAAGTGATGCAAACGAAAAAATTGCTCACCACCAACTGACCGATGTCTAGCCAGTCCCTGAGCCGTGTCCCCTCCTGCCCATCTCTACCCCCAGTTTTATTGCTGAGTACGATGTCATATGGTGTGGAATATCCCTTTGGTCATTTGGGGTCAGCTGTCCCAACTGTGTCCCCTCCCAACTTCTTGTGCACCCCCAGTCTACTTGCTGGCAGGGCAGCGTGAGAAGCAGAGAAGGCCTTGACTCTGTGTAAGCACTACTCAGCAATAACAAAAACATCCCTGTATTATCAACACTGTTTTCATCACAAATCCAAAACATAGCCCCATACAAACTACTATGAAGAAATTTAACTCTGTCCCAGCCAAAACCAGTACACCTGAGTTTGGGATTATACTTAAGAAACAACTTATACTAACCTTCCAGTAATGAAACTCCCTTTGTCATCTTAATGCTTTGTATTTATGCTTTTATTGTAGCTAACTGCATGTCTTTTTGAGGAAGTATTCTATATCTTCTTTTTAGCACTTATCTTCATATGCAAAGACCTAAATAGCAGATATTCCACAGGCTTTATTATACAGAATTAGGTTTTGATAAAAGTATTATTTTCTTAGACTGTTAAGGGAATCTTTGATTGTTTTTACTGGTGTTTAGTATTTGATCCCTGTTGATAAAAGAAGGTTACTATCTTTTAATGTTGTTGTGGTGTTTTTTGTTTTATGTGTCCTTAGCACACTTTAAAGTATTTATTAGATTCTAAATGTAAATCAAAGAAGGATAAATATTCATCTATGATAGCTACTTAAACTGTGTGAAAAATGCATATCTTGCGCTTGGGATACCAGTAAATATATCTTTCATGATCAGATTTCCTCAAATGTTTTGCTGAAACTGTGCCCAAGAATTCATTGTGTTTATTAAACTTTATATTATGATTGTACTTCTAACATAAATCTTACTGTAATTCTCTTCAGTTTCCTTAAAGGAGACATGTTTATTGTCCATAATGAATTGGAAGATGGCTGGATGTGGGTTACAAACCTACGGACAGATGAACAAGGTCTTATTGTAGAAGACCTGGTAGAAGAAGTGGTAAGTAATTTTATATTCAAATCTGTTGCAGTACTGAGATTTGATTATTTTTTTATTAATTGTGTGTGTGCACGTGTAAGTTAACATTGAAATAAACACAAACTAGTGATGTTTAACTGCCTGATTTTATGTAGTTTTCTAAACCTTCTTGCAGTAATTGAATCTGCCAGTTTTTAAATAGTGTAACAAACCTTTAAGTCTAATTTAGTATCCAAAGTACTGTGATCTGGACAGGCTGGATCGATGGGCCGAGGCCAATTATATGAGGTTCAGCAAGGCTAAGTGCAAGGTCCTGCACTTGGGCTACAGCAACCCCATGCAGCGCTACAGGCTTGGGGAAGAGTGGCTGGAAAGCTGCCCAGCAGAGAAGGACCTGGGGGTGTTGGTTGACAGCTGCCTGGATATGAGCCAGCAGTGTGCCCAGGTGGCCAATAAAGCCAACAGCATCCTGGCTTGTATCAGGAATAGTGTGGCCAGCAGGACTAGGGAAGTGATCGTGCCCCTGTACTCGGCACTGGTGAGGCTGCACCTCGAATACTGTGTTCACTTTTGGGCCCCTCACTACAAGAGAGACGTTGAGGTGCTGGAGTGTGTCCAGAGAAGGGCAGAGAAGCTGGTGAAGGGTCTGGAGCAGAAGTCTTATGAGGAGCGGCTGAGGGAACTGGGGTTGTTTAGCCTGGAGAAAAGGAGGCTGAGGGGAGAGACCTTATTGCTCTCTCCAACTACCTGAAAGGAGGTTGTAGAGAGGTGGGGGTCGGTGTCTTCTCCCAGGTAACAAGCGATAGGATGAGAGGAAATGGCCTCAAGTTGCGCCAGGGGAGGTTTAGACTGGATAGTAGGAAAATTTTCTTCACCAAAAGGGTTATCAAGCATTGGAACAGGCTGCCCGGGGAAGTGGTTGAGTCGCCATCCCTGGAAGTATTTAAAAGACGTTTGGATGAGGTGCTTAGGGACATGGTGTAGTGGTGGTCTTGGCAGTGTTAGGTTTATGGTTGGACTCGATGATCTCAAGGGTCTTTTCCAACCTAAACGATTCTGTGATTCTACTTATTCACGTGTTATCCAAACAAGTTCATGTGCAAATGAATGATACTGTGAACTTATTAGGCAGTTCCCTAAACTCACCAGTCCTGATAAAGAACTTGCTAGTCATTCAGTTGCATTTTTTGTTTGTTTGTTTGCTATGAAACATTCATAAATGTATAGACTGAAATTTTGCACTGTGGTATGTCTTTTTTTTAAGGGCCAAGTGTGGGTTAAGAAGTATATTGATGAGTTAATTATACCTAAAAGGGCTTATGCTAAGTCAGGAAGCTAACCAGGTGACCTAAAGATAATTGAATTACTGCAGGAGAAGAGATGATTTAATGGACAAAACCCACCCCACCCTCCCACATGCTTTTTTTAAAAGAAGTTCACCATTTCTTTGGAGTCCTGATGATGTTTGCTTTGCAGCATATATATTTTGCTATTAGTAGAGTTTGCTTCACTTGTTTCTCACATCTATATTAGGATGTGAATGCCTAAACTGAAATGGCAGTGTTAGAGTATCTAACTGTAGGTTTCTACATTAGTGGTTGAAGTTCAGGAAAGTTGAGATTTTAGTTATCACATGTAGAGAAGGACTTGAAGAGTGACAGAAACAATCTTTTGAAATCATGTGTTATGGCTAGATTTCCACTTAGTGAATGAAGTTGAAAACCTCTTTCCATGAACTGTGCAATAAGCCATCTAGTTAAAAAATGTCTTGGACTTCTTAGTGATCTTTATTTTTACAGAAGGTCTTAACCTATGAAGTTTACTTTTCTGAACTCAAGCATACTGTTGTCATGCACTTAATATGTTAATTCTCCTATTAGGGAAGAGAAGAAGATCCACATGAAGGCAAAATGTAAGGATTTTTTTTTTTGTTATTAAAAGCAATTAATAAAATAACTGTTTGTAAACTTTAGCTATGAGACTGGGAAGGTGAACCAAAGCTGTGTGTACTTGTTTTTAGATCTTAAGACTTTTCTTCTATACTAGCTGTTGAAGATGCATAGGTAATTGACATGAAGTCTTGTATTAGTTATGCCTAATGTTAATGGGTTTTGCAGTGATAAAGTCTTGGATGAGTCTCTGTGTGAGCACTGTACCTAGAATATGTACAATGGAGGGTGTGGTGTTTTGTTATTTGTGGGGGTTTTTTTTTATACACATACAGTTTGCCTTAGAGGTAACCTTTTTTCAGGTCTGCTCAGCTCTAAATGCAGGAAAGGGAACTAAGTATCATTAGGGGAATGATGGCATAATAGTAACACTTTCTCTGTATTAGCCTCATGTGCTAACACTTAAAGCAAAAACCAGGAGATTATAGAATAATCTGTTTGCAGTGAATTCCAACTTGTTAAATACTTTTAAAAACCCAAAACCTAATACAATGAACAATGAATTGATATTATGGGAAACTGTTTATTGTTATATTATTTTCAGTAGTAAAGATGAGTAGCAAATGAAAGTTACAGAAAATGTCTAGTAGCTACATAACTTCATCTGTACTCCATTTGCTTGCTATAATTGCAGCTGCTGCTTCCTGTATTTATTGCCCAGTTTGCAGTCTCCAAAGGACTGATGATTGAAGAAGGCATTTCTTGTTTGTTTGTTTGGGTGTGTTTTTGTTTGTTTTTTATTTTTTTTTAATAGGGGAAAGAAAATCATTGGTGTGTGGCTTCAGTTTACTGGTCCCCAGTGTTCTGCTAGTCAGTTTGTTATAGCAGCATAACAGTAGTAGGGATGCCTTCAAATACAGGAACTTTTTTTTTTTTTTTTTTTTTTTTTTTAAACGAAGTAGTTTGTAGCAGATTCTTAGAGCTTTGACACTGTCAGTCCATTTACTCATGCTGCTCAGAGGATTCCAGGGGAGGCAGAGATTTCTGTGAATATTCCAGTAGCCAGAGATTGTCCTGTAAAGGTAATATAGAAAGCAAGTTAGAACTAGAGCTCTTTTTTTGATGTGTAAGAGAGTCTTTCTTTTACACACTTACACACATGCATGTGCGTTTACACACACTCTGCAATGAAAGGCCATATTTCTGTCTTTACTTTGAAGGACAGGATGAGCTCTTAAGATGTAGTATGTGGTGTGCCACATGTAAACTGAATAGCCATGCAATGTCAAGCTGTTTCCTATAATCATAAGGTATCAGGTTGAGACTGGACAGATTGCTGTATTTTTTAGGATGATGCTCTGATGCAGGACTCTGTGGAAGATGCAAGTTGTCATATTAAAGCAATTCATATTCAATAGTCTAACAAAGCTAGGTTTTATTTCCTCAGTTTCTAGCAAAATTTTATTTTAGTTATTCTGTACAGTATTTAACTTTAATCTCTTTGTTTGGGCTTTGTGTTTCACACTTCAAATAAATTGTTATCTGAGACTGACTTCAAATATGCCTGTTAAACAATGCCTTTTCATCTCTAAACACACTTGAACATCTACTTTGTGTTGGACGCTTGTATTGAAATGAGTTTATTTATATAGCTGTAGGTATTTATTTTTCATTCTGTTGGTAGAAAACCAGAATCGCTGAGTAACATAAAGGTTGCTTATAATAATCTATATGTACTAGATTTTAAAAAATAAAGATTAATTCATAGGTGCTAGAGATTAATTCATAGATGTCAGAGCCTTAGATATCACAACAACTAAAAAAGAGAGCTGATAGTCTTGCTTTCTAAATTTTCTTTTCATCTTTAAGATGGTTCCATGGGAAGATCTCCAAACAAGAGGCTTACAGTTTGCTGATGACAGGTACTTGTATTTCAGATGGAAATACAGTGGTAGTGGAATGACGCAAAGTAATCCTTTTTATAACAGGCTGCAGGAAAACCTGTTTTTTCTGTATGAACATATGAGCATCAGACCTGTGTTTGCTACTACATTGGAAAAAAACCTCATGGCTGAGCACTGAGTATTTTTTTTATGTTCTCAAGTACAGTTAGTTTCATAATTCTAATTGAAATAGTTAATTTTTTAAAATTTTTGTAATATGTATAAATATAAAATATCTTGGGCTTCATCAAAATGCTGAGGAGAAAATACTGTTATGTACTTATGGGAGAATGTATTATAAACTTTTTTTAGTCCCCTCAGAGGAAATAATTTTTAAAATGAAAACATCAAGATTTCCGACTCATTTAAGGTATGTTTTTTGACAGTATATGAGAACAAAAATCTTTATTTTTTTTTAAAACATTGTCAAACCTCCCACACACACCATATGCTCTTGTAAAGAGGTGGCAAAAGTGGGGATAGGTTGTCAGCTACAGCCAAATGATTTTGCGTTAACTTTGGCAGTTTAGTACTACTTCATCCCATTTGGGTGAAGAACAAGGATTGCTGTTGGAACTTATATTAGACTTTCTCCTTTAAGTGTGCAATTCTTGCTAATTTGTACAGGAAGAGCTTTGATAAGAGCTCATAAATGACACTAAGATAAGTAACAGTGAATAACACTGTATTATGATATCTTTTCAGTTGGTCAGGTGTGCAGTTTCCTTGTGAGGCCTTCAGATAATACACCTGGTGATTATTCACTTTATTTTCGGACCAGTGAAAATATTCAGCGTTTTAAAATATGTCCAACATCAAGCAATCAGTTTATGATGGGAGGCAGATATTATAATAGGTAAGTTTTAATAGTTGTGTGTATTTTATACTTCTCTAAAGAATTTGTATAATGTATTGCTGATAACTTACTGATATGATCATAAGATTTAAGTATTTCTTAAGAATATACTAAGAGTTTTAACTAACTTGCTTTGTGCTTAGTTACAACTAACTACTTTCTAAAAGCCTTCAAAAGCTTAAGTGTAACTTCTTTCTTCTGAAGTATTTTTCTCCTTCTGTAAATTATTTTCTTCACCCTATAAATTGGATTATGACATGTAATTAGGAGAATGCTGTGTTGTCTTGGAAGCTACTATTTATAATAGGGAGTTTTGTGTATATGAAAGGTGAAAATTAAAATGTTAGTTTTATCAGAGACATTCAGTAGGGATTTTAAAGTATAAATAATAGAAATGGGTATTGACAAGAAAGGGAAAAATTATCTTCATTGTTGAAAAAAGTCATTAAATTAATCACCTTAAAACATGTGAATGATATTTTGATCAGAAGTGCAGATCACTTCATTTAGAGTGATGAAACTTGGGATGGGTTTGTTTTGCCATAGGTATAAAAATATGGTAATATGTACAAAAAGAAATGACAAGAGATAAGTTTCCTCTTTCATGGGAGAAGCTATCAGTACAGCTCCATCCTTGAATCTGTGACAACTCTATGAATAAGATTATCAAGGCTTCTCAGTAGTGAAAACTCACCTTTCTCTTTTAATTGAGGCCATTGCCTGTCACATAATCAGAAATTTTCCAGACTTGTTCACCTAGAACCAGGGCATTCTTCATCCCAATAGAGAATTTCTCTCACTTCCAGCTTGGCTTTTGAGTTGGGTAGAGATCCAGCAGCTGGTGTGTCTGAGAAAATGTCAACGTCTCCTAACTAAGAAGTTCAGTAGACTTCTTCATATGATTTCAAATGGACCATGATTTGAGACTAAGCAATTGGAACCTTATTAACCTATGTATGTCCCACACACAGGCTGCTTGAGTACCTTCTACATTAATCAGTCTGGCCTCCAGACATCCTCATTGAAAATCAAGCTAGCTGCAGTGTCAGCCTTTGATGAAGGTAAATCTTCTTTTGCCCATTCTCTAGTTACATGGCTTATTAGGAGGATGATAGGCTGAAAGCCCACACCCTAGGTGATGTCAAACTAATTAGCAAACTAGTGGAAGTCTTATTAGTCTCAAATGGCTTTACAACATTAGATAGTATAGCTCCAGAAGCTTACTGCAATAAGTTATTACTTTAGGAAATTAATTTCCCACTGCTGGATTCACTTGAAGTTTATATATAAAATACATTTACCTAGAGAAGATTCTTTCCTTGACATTGGATGGAAAACAAGATTAAAAGATTAAGCATCACTAAGTTATGATAATATGCTTTTAGAGGGGTTTTTGAATATTTTGGTACCTAGGTTGCAAAGATCCTCCTCGGTGAAAGAGAACTGCTTGGCTTTGAAAGGCTTCTAGTTTTAGTTGAATGTTTTGGGGAATTACTAATATACTGCTAGGCTCAAATTCTGTCTAAGTTAGTATTTACTGAAAGTTGATAAACTTCATGGAAGTTCAAACAGTATGTAATGCAGGATAATAAGGATGCAAAATGAAGGTGGTAACTGCCCCAAATTACTTACCATAAGATGTACTGCAGAGGGCAATAAATAAGAAGCAGGAAAAAAGGAATAACTTTCTGTGGGCTTTTTAATTCTTGTACTGGTTTATTTGTTATGGACACTGGAAGAAAGAAGTCTTTAAATATATGAAGACTAAGGTGGATTGCTCTATGGAACAATCAGGAGTGGCTGAAAAGCATCAAACGGCATTGAATCCAGAACAGAAACATAGGAAGTATGAATTTATGCAAGATAATGAAATGATTTATGAGCATTTCTTGGGGCAGGGAGAACATCTGTTTTTCTTCTTTATAACTTATCTAAAAATGTAGAGTTTGTCTTCAAGGTGAAAAACTAGAGGTTGAAGAAGTGCTGCTTGTTTAAATGCATCCATTAAACAGTTTTCATTGATCTTTTTAATAATAAGCTATTTAAATGCTCTGAAGGTATCTGCTTTATATCTGATACTAGTATTAGACTGGAACTTTAAAAAAATTATCCTTGATAGTAGTGTTGTTTCTCTTAATATTCTTCTCTTGCTGTTTTAGTGATTGTAAGTGGGATTAAAAAAATGGATAAAATAAAGCAAATCTGTTCTTTGTTTGCAGAGTATTGATTACAGTTATAGTCACATATATTATAGACCAAGATTTTCCATACAAAAGTAAGAGCCTGAAGAATAGTAAGGAAACCAACTCCAAAGTTGAATATTGTTTTATTTCCCAGGTACTTTGAATATCCAGACATGGGACTGGAATGTCTGCAACCTATATAAGCAATGCTACGTCTCTGCCTATATTCCAAAAGCAAGCCAGAATTATTCTGGGTGATCATGGGGAAAAATTCCTGGGTACATCTCAGGAACCTAGTGTTCTGTGATGTGTAGGAAGACTACTTTTTCCACTAACCTTTTCCCTTTGCATTTTCTCCCACCATTCTGTATATAAATTGCTCAAAACTTCTATTGATGAGTATAACTAACAGACTGTATTTACACTCTCTCATATGGAGGTCTGCTTTCATTATTTCTTATTCTTATATCATCTCTACAAAACAGCCAATCTGTAGTCTTTTAGTTCTCTATTTGAAGGTCCTAATATATAAGAAATGTTAAATACATATTGAGTGAATTGTTTTGATTATATAATGAAATAGTATTTTCCCATGGACTTCACTAAAGCATGTAACTTTTGTGATTTTTCTTTTTATTCCATGGATAAGATAGACAGGTGACTACTGGAGTAATATCTACTCTTTCATGTAATAATTGGCAAAGTCTGTTCGGGGAGGGGTGGTGGTAGTGTGATTTTTACTAACTGCGTATCATGAAATCTCAAACAGAAAATATATGCTTACTAGCCTGTGGCCACACCATCCTGAACATGCTCTGTTTCATCTCATCTCAGAAGCTAAGCAGCATTGGGCCCAGTTAGTACTTGGATGGGAGACTGCTTGGGAATACTGAGTCCAGGTGTTGTAGGCTTCTAGCAAAGGGCCATGAAGATGATGAAGGGATCAGAGTATCTGTTATATGAGGACAGGTGGAGAGAGCTGGGACTGATCAGCTTTGAGAAGAGAAGGTGAAGTCTTATCACTGTGTATAAATATGTGATGGGAGGGAGCAAAGAAGAGAGAGAAAAACTCTTTTTAATGGTGGCCAGTGACAGAAAAGAGGCAGTGGGCACAAACTGAAATACAGAAAATTCCATCTGAACACAAACCACTTATTTTTTTTTTTTTTCCCCTACTGTGAGGGTGATTGAACACTGGAAGAGGGTGCCCAAAGAGGTTGTGGAGTCTCCATCCTTACAGATACTCAAAACATGACTGAACAAGGTCCTAAGCAATCTGTTCTTGTTAACCCGCCTTTGAAGTGGGGACTTGAACTAGATGATCTCGGAGGTCCCTTCCAACCTCAACTATTCTGTGAATAACTTGCATGTTTTACAGGGTTTTTTGGTTTTGTTGTTTTTGTTGTGAGGTTGGTTTGTTTTTTTTTTTTCAATGTGGTATTTTGGTGGGGGGGTGGTGTGTTGGTGTGTGGCTCTTTTGTTTGGGGGAGGTGTGTTTGTTTGGGGGTTTTTAATTCAGAATAGTTTCAGTTGGAAGGGACCTACAACGATCATCTAGTCCAAAAGTTAAAGCACATTACTAAAGGGATTGTCCACTGACAGGCATGGGGCATCAACCACCTCTCTAGGAAGCCTGTTCCAGTATTTAACCACCCTCTTGGTAAAGAAATGTTTCCTAATGTCAGGTCTGAACCTCCCCTGGTGCAGCTTTGAGCCATTCCCATGTGTCCTATCACTGGATACCAGGGAGAAGAGATCAGCACCTCCCTCTCCACTTCCCCTCCTCAGGAAACTATAGAGAGCAATGAGGTCGCCCCTCAGCCTCCTTTTCTCCAAACTAGACAAGCCCAAAGTCCTAAGCTGCTCCTCATAGGACATGCCTTCCAGCCCTTTCAGCAGCTGTGTTGCCCTCCTCTGGACACATTCAAGGACCTTAACATCCTTCTTAAATTGTGGGGCCAGAACTGCACACAATACTCAAGGTGAGGCTGCACCATTGCTAAATACAGAGGGATAATCACCTGTTTTGAGCAGCTGGATATACTGTGTTTGATGCACCCCAGGATGCAGTTTGCCCTCTTGGCTGCCAGGGCACACTGCTGACTCATGTTGAGCCTGCTGTCGACCAGCACCCCCAGGTTCCTTTCTGCAGAGCTGCTCTCCAGCCACTCCTCTCCCAATTTATGCTTGTGCCCAGTGTTACTCTGTCCCAGGTGAAGTATCCGGCACTAGGACTTGTTAAATTTCATGCCATTGATGATTGCTCAGTGTTCCAATCTACCTAGATCCCTCTGCAAGGCCTCTTGTCCCTCAAGAGAGTCAACAGCACCTCCCAGTTTGGTATCATCGGCAAACTTGCTAATGGTGCATTCAACTCCTGCATCCAGATCATTGATAAAAATATTGAACAGGCCCTAGAATTGCACCCTGAGGAACACCACTGGTGACCGGTCGCCAGTCAGATGTAGCCCCATTCACTACAACCCTTTGAGCCCTGCCCTTCAGCCAGTTCTTCACCCAGCACACCATGAACCTGCTCATCTCACAGTTGGACAACTTGTCCAGAAGGATGCTGTGAGGGACAGTATCAAAAGCCTTACTAAAATGCAGAAAAACTACATCCACCGCCTTCCCTTCATCCACTGGGTGGGTGACCTTATCATAGAAGGATATCAAAGTAGTTAGACAGGACTTTCCCTTTGTGAACCCATGTTGACTGTGCCTGATGATTGCATTGTCCTTTAAATGCCTTTCAGTAGCATCCAGTGTCAACTTCCCAATAATTTTTCCAGGTACGGAGGTTAGACTAACAGGTCTGTAGTTTCCTGGGTCTTCCCTCACGCCCTTCTTGTAAATTGGAATAACATTGGCTAGCTTCCAGTCAGCAGGGACCTCCCCAGGCTCCCAAGACCTTTGGTAGATGATTGAGAGGGGTCCTGCCATAACATCCGCTAGCTCCTTCAGTACTCTGGGATGAATCCCATCAGGCCCCATGGACTTGTGAACATTCAGCTGATACAGCTGGTCCCTTACAATTTCAGTGTCCACAAATGGAAAGGCACTGTTCCCACGCTCGTGGTCCTCCAACTCAGGGGACCGGGCAGCCCAAGGTCTATCAGTATTATTAAAGACTGAGGGGGAAAAAGCATTGAATGCCTCTGCTTTTTCTTCATCCCTATTAGTCAGATGACCATCTTCAACAAGTATCGGTGCAATGTTTTCCTTAGACCTCCTCTTGCTATTAACATACTTAAAAAAGCCCTTCTTGTTATCTGAAACAACACTGGCCACTTTCAACTCTAGTTGAGCTTTGGCCTTTCACATCTTCTCCCTGCATATACGAATCACATCTCTGTACTCTTCCTGCGAAGCCTGACCTTGCTTCCAGAGATCATACAATTTCTTTTTCCTCCTGAGTTCCAAGAGGGGTTCCCTGTTCAGCCAAGCTGGTCTTCTGCCCTGCTTGCTTGACTCTAGGACACAATGGGATTGCCTGGTCCTGTGCTTCTAAAAGGTGGTTCTTAAAGACAGACCAGCTCTCATGGACCCCTAAGCCCTCAAAAGCAGATTCCCAAGGGACACTGCTAAGTACCTCCCTGAGTAGCTTAAAGTTTGCTCTCTTGAAGTCCAGGGTAGCAACTCTGCTGACCTTTTTTCTCATTACACTGAAAATTTTAAACTCAACCATTTCCTGATCACTGTGGCCAAGACAGCCACCTACCATCACATCTCCCACGAGTCCTTCTCTATTCACAAACAACAAGTCTAGGAGGGCACCTTTCCTAGTTGGCTCACTGAGTACCTGTGACAAGAAGTTATCATCTTCCACAAACTTCAGGGATTTCCGAGACCTGCTTGTCCCAGCAGTATGGTATTCCCAGTCGATGCCTGGGAAGTTGAAATCTCCCATAAGGACCAGGGCTACCGATCCAGAGATTTCTCCTAATTGCCTACAGAATAACTCATCAGCGCTAACATCCTGGCTGGGCGATCGGTAGTAGACACCCACTGTGACATCTCCTTTGTTTTCCATCCCCTTAATCCTCACCCAGAGGCTCTCAACCACATCATCCCTCACTGTAAGGGCTGTACAGTCACACCTGTCCCTTACATATGGTGCAACTCCTCCACCTCGCCTGCCCTGCCTATTCCTACTGAACAGCCTGTAACCCTCCATCCCAGCACTCCGGTCGTGGGACTCATTCCACCAAGTCTCACTAATACCAATGACATCATAGCTCTGGGAACTGACCAACACTTCCATTTCATCTGGTTTGTTTCTCATATTGCGTGCGTTTGTGCACAAGCATTTCAGATGTGCTCCTGAGCCCTCCGTGCTCCCAGGAGCAGCGTAAATGTTCCCACTAGCATTGCCACCCTCAGGTGATGCCACGCCAACCCATGGCTTACCTTCAGCTCTCCTGTTGGGATCCCCTTCCCCCAGCGATTCTAGTTTAAAGCCCTCTCAATCAGTCCTGCCAGCTTATGAGCAAAGAAGTGTTTCCTCCATCAGGACAGGTGGATCCCGTCAGGCCCCAGCATACCTTGTGTCTCAAAGACTCTTTCATGGTTATACAAACCAAAGTTCTGGTGGAGGCAGCAGTCCTGGAGCCAGGTATTGATGTCTTGGGTTCACCTGTTTCTTCCAAAGCCTCTCCCCATTACTGTGAGGATTGAGGAAAACGCTACCTGTGTTTGCTTTTGGAATATAGGCAGAGACGTAGCATTGCTTGTATAGGTTATGGAACTTCCAGTCTCATGTCTGGATATCCAAACTGCCTGGGAAATAAAACAATATTTAAATGTAAGATAGTATTTATTAATGCTTCACTTCTGATTTTAGAAAGTGTGGTAGGATAGGCATGCCTATCCTATCGCTTATCTCATGTCCCTTTCTCATCTCCATGTCTTTTCTTTCTGAAATGTAACCTTCCTTAAGTGAGAGTTTTCCAAAAAACTTGTAAAATTTAGGGGGGAGGCAGCAGCACAGTGTGGTGTATCTGGTGATTCCATGTCAAAGTAGAAGATAACTAATCTCCAGTTGACTGGAGATTAGCAAATGTGATACCCATCTACAAGAAGGGCTGGAAGGAGGACCCGGGGAACTACAGGCCTGTCAGCCTGACCTCAGTACCAGGAAAGCTGATGGAGCAGATCATCCTGAGTGCCATCACACGGCATATAGAGAATAACCAAGGGATCAAGCCCAGCCAGCATGGGTTCAGGAAAGGCAGGTCCTGCTTGACCAACCTGATCTCCTTCTATGACAAGGTGACCCGCCTAGTGGATGAGGGAAAGGCTGTGGATGTTGTTTATCTAGACTTCAGTAAAGCCTTTGACACGGTTTCCCACAGCATTCTCCTGGAGAAACTGGCTGCTCATGGCTTGGACGGGTGTACTCTTCGCTGGGTAAAGAACTGGCTGGACGGCCGGGCCCAGAGAGTGGTGGTGAATGGAGTTTACTCCGGTTGGCGGCCGGTCACAAGCGGTGTTCCCCAGGGCTCTGTGTTGGGGCCAGTCCTGTTTAACATCTTTATCAATGATCTGGACGAAGGGATCGAGTGCACCCTCAGTAAGTTTGCAGATGACGCCAAGTTGTGTGGGAGTGTTGATCTGCTGGAGGGTAGGCAGGCTCTGCAGAGGGACCTGGACAGGCTTGATCGATGGGCTGGGGCCAATTGTATGAGGTTCAACAAGGCCAAGTGCAAGGTCCTGCACTTGGGCCACAGCAACCCCATGCAACGCTACAGGCTTGGGGAAGAGTGGCTGGAAAGCTGCCTGGCAGAGAAGGACCTGGGGGTGTTGGTTGACAGCCGCCTGAATATGAGCCAGCAGTGTGCCCAGGTGGCCAAGAAAGCCAAGAGCATCCTGGCTTGTATGAGAAATAGTATGGCCAGCAGGACTAGGGAAGTGCTTGTGCCCCTGTACTCGGGACTGGTGAGGCTGCACCTCGAATACTGTGTTCACTTTTGGGCCCCTCGCTACAAGAGAGACATTGAGGTGCTGGAGCGAGTCCAGAGAAGGGCAGAGAAGCTGGTGAAGGGTCTGGAGCAGAAGTCTTATGAGGAGCGGCTGAGGGAACTGGGGTTGTTTAGCCTGGAGAAAAGGAGGCTGAGGGGAGACCTTATTGCTCTCTCCAACTACCTGAAAGGAGGTTGTAGAGAGGTGTATGTCAGTGTCTTCTCCCAAGTAACAAGTGATAGGACAAGAGGAAATGGCCTCAAGTTGCGCCAGGGGAGGTTTAGACTGGATAGTAGAAAATTTTACTTCACCGACAGGGTTGTCAAGCATTGGAACAGGCTGCCCAGAGAAGTGGTTGAGTCGCCATCCCTGGAGGTATTTAAAGGACGTTTGGATGAGGTGCTTAGGCACATGGTATAGTGGTGGTCTTGGTAGTGTTAGGTTAATGGTTGGACTCAATGATCTTAAAGGTCTTTTCCAACCTATATGATTCGGTGATTCTGTGATAAGAAACATTGACTCAACAGTTATACATTGAACAAGCTTTCAAGTTATCTTTGGTTTGAGAGATGAGACAATTTGAGACCAGAAGATGATTGGAGTTGTTGGAAGCCTTTTTTATTTTAACTGTAAATTAATCCGTTTTTTGATAGGCTCAAAAATATGGGCTTAACATGTTAATTCTTTTTCTTTATAATTTAATGACTTGTAGAGTAGTGTTCTGCTTTCTGGATTCTTCACTGTTTGAGATGTCAGCAGTTGGAATAAGTCTTATTTCACCTGTTAAGTATTAAAATAATGATACTCCTCACGATGATGAAATACTTTTAAAATTATCCAGGTAGCTAGGATCTGGGCAGCCTAATAAGCCCTATGCTAAACATGTTAGCCTGGTATGGCTCTTGGACTATTACCCCCTACTGCTCTTCCATGTGGGAGGCGATGAGGCTGCAAGTCCTAGGGCGATCAAAAGAGACTTCAGAGCCTTGTGACGGCTAGTAAGGGACTCTGGAGCACAGGTTATTTTCTCCTCTCTCCTTCCAGTTGTGGGCAGCGACACTAGATGGAACAGAGGTACCCAATCTATTAACGCATGGCTCCGTGGCTGGTGTCATCGCCACGGATTTGGTTTTTTTGACAATGGGATGGCCTACACAGCACCGGGTTTGCTGGCGTCTGATGGGATTCATCTTTCTCAAAGGGGAAAGAGAATCTTTGCTCAGGAACTTGCGGGGCTCATTGACAGAGCTTTAAACTAGACTCGAAGGGGGAGGGGGATAATATCAGGCTTGCCCGAGAGAAGCTGAGGGACGACGTGCCACGGTTAGAGGGAGCGGGTGCCAGCGAGGGCACTCGGCCTGTGTCTCAGAGATGTGCGGGGTATGCTGGGGCACAGCCGAAGTCGAATGGAGTTGAGCTAGGGGATACTGAGGCAAAAGGAGCCAAGAGGGAAACGCCAGTGAAACGCCTCAAAGCACACAAGGGCTGTTCCTCTATGAAGGAGACATGGGTGACAGTCCAGCTGAAGTGCCTCTACACCAATGTACGCAGCATGGGTAACAAGCAGGAGGAGCTGGAAGCCATTGTGCAGCAGGAAAACTATGATATGGTGGCCATCACGGAAACATGGTGGGATGACTCGCACAACTGGAGTGCGGCGATGGATGGCTATAAACGCTTCAGGAGGGATAGGCGAGGCAGGAGAGGTGGTGGGGTAGCCCTGTACGTCAGGGAATGTCTGGATAGTTTAGAGCTTGATGATGGTGATGATAGGGTGGAGTGTCTATGGGTGAGAATCAGGGGGAAGGCCAACAAGGCAGATCTTGTGGTGGGAGTCTGTTACAGACCCCCCAACCAGGATGAGGAGACAGATGAACTATTCTATAAGCAGCTGGGAGAGGCCTCACGATCGCTAGCCCTTGTTCTTGTGGGGGACTTCAACCTGCCGGATGTCTGCTGGAAATACAATACAGCAGAGAGGAAACAGTGTAGGAGGTTCCTGGAGTGTGTGGCAGATAACTTCCTGACGCAGCTGGTGAGTGAGCCAACTAGGGAAGGTGCCCCGCTGGACCTCTTGTTCACGAACAGAGATGGACTTGTGAGCCATGTGATGGTTGGAGGCTGTCTTGGGCAGAGTGATCATGAAATGATAGAGTTTTTGATACGTGGAGAAGCGGCGAGGGGGGTCAGCAAAACTGCCACCTTAGACTTTTGGAGGGCGGACTTTGGCCTGTTTAGGAGACTGGTCGAGAGAGTCCCCTGGGAGGCATCCCTAATGGGCAAAGGAGTCCAGGAAGGCTGGACATTCTTTAAGGAGGAAGTCCTAAAGGCACAAGAGCAGGCTGTCCCCAGGTGCCGAAAGACGAGCCGTCGGGGAAGATGACCGGCCTGGCTGACTAGAGAGCTCTGGCTCGAACTCAGGAAAAAGAGGAGAGTCTATGACTTTTGGAAGAAGGGGCGGGCAACTCAGGAGGACTACAAAGGTGTAGCGAGACTGTGCAGGGAGAAAATTAGAAGGGCCAAAGCTGAGCTAGAGCTCAGTCTGGCTGCTGCTGTAAAAGACAACAAAAAACACTTCTTCAAATACATTAGCAGCAAAAGGAGAGCTAAGGAGAATCTCCAGCCCCTAGTAGACGGGGGAGGGAACACAGTGACCGAGGATGAGGAAAAGGCTGAGGTACTTAATGCCTTCTTTGCTTCAGTCTTTAATAGCAGGGCCAATTGTTCTCTGGGTACCCAGCCCCTGGAGTTGGAAGATAGGGACTGGGATCAGAATGGAGCCCCCATAATCCAGGGGGAAATGGTTAGTGACCTGCTGCACCACTTAGACACTCACAAGTCTATGGGGCCTGATGAGATCCACCCGAGAGTACTGAAGGAACTGGCAGAAGAGCTCACTAAGCCCCTTTCCATCATTTACCAGCAGTCCTGGCTAACTGCGGAGGTCCCTGCTGACTGGAGATTAGCTAATGTGATGCCCATCTTCAAGAAGGGCTGGAAGTAGGACCTGGGGAACTACAGGCCTGTCAGCCTGACCTCGGTGCCAGGGAAGCTGATGGAGCAGATCATCCTGAGTGTGCCCAGGCGGCCAAGAAAGCCAATGGCATCCTGGCTTGTATCAAAAATAGCGTGGCCAGCAGGACTAGGGAAGTGATCGTGCCCCTGTACTCAGCACTGGTGAGGCCACACCTCGGATACTGTGTTCAGTTTTGGGCCCCCCACTACAAGAGGGACATTGAGGTGCTGGAGCGAGTCCAGAGAAGGGCAGAGAAGCTGGTGAAGGGTCTGGAGCAGAAGTCTTATGAGGAGCGGCTGAGGGAACTGGGGTTGTTTAGCCTGGAGAAAAGGAGGCTGAGGGGAGAGACCTTATTGCTCTCTACAACTACCTGAAAGGAGGTTGTAGAGAGGTGGGTGTCGGTGTCTTCTCCCAAGTAACAAGCGATAGGATGAGAGGAAATGGCCTCAAGTTGCGCCAGGGGAGGTTTAGACTGGATATTAGGAAATTTTTCTTCACTGAAAGGGTTATCAAGCATTGGAACAGGCTGCCCGGGGAAGTGGTTGAGTCGCCGTCCTTGGAGGTATTTAAAGGACAGTTGGATGAGGTGCTTAGGGACATGGTGTAGTGGTGGTCTTGGTAGTGTTAGGTTTATGGTTGGACTCGATGATCTTAAAGGTCTTTTCCAACCTATACGATTCTGTGATTCTGTGATTCTGTGTTACAATTACTAAAGTAACTATAATGTAGCATTGAGACTCATCTTTATTCCTCTGTATCAAACCAAGTTTAACTATTCATTTTTTTAATTCATACTTATTTATACCTTCCTTTATGTATTTTGTGTAAGTAGGATTTTGTTGCTGTCGGACACTGAAAAGAGTTGTAAACCCTTTTTTCCTGTCCCTTAGATTCTTTTTATGGTCAGTCTGATTTTATGCTTTATATTTTACATGTTAGATCATTTCCAAATTCATTTTCAAGTGTATTTGAAGATATGTGGTATCTTTCTGTTTGCAGTGTTTGGCTTGTTCAGCCATTTGGGCTGCTTTAGTGGTAAGACAATATACAGTGACCGTCTGAGTTGAGTTTGTGCGGGGGAGCTAAAGAAAAAAACCCTTAATCACTCTATCAAGGCATAAAGTTCTAGGCTATATGGTACTCTAACTCCCAAATGAGTTTTCAAATACAACTCAGTTTATTCTTTAGCTCATTTTACAAAATTGGAAGAAATCAGGCAATTGCTTCTTATGTTGAGGGATGACTCCTGTTTTTTTAACCAAGGAAGGAGAGGAGACGAGACATTGACAATCAAGGTATTCTTGATTTGATGAATGAGGAAAAAATTATATAAAGCTGCTTTATTATTGATTGCCCTCATAACAAGATGTTGGCAATAGCTGTTCAACATGCAAAATACGAGTGATTATTTTATGCAGTGTGGTAAAGCTTAAATTTTAATGGAGAAAATGGCATATGCATTTTGCATATCAATAAAAATTGAAATTTATTTGATTTTTAGTAATACTGAGAAATTCAAGTCACTTTACAAACCTGAAAAATAAAAATGTTCGTGGGAAGATTCATTGACTTAACAAGTATATACTAGTTCGTAGCTTTAGAAGAATGAGATAGAGAAAAAGCAAATAAAGATGTCTTTCTATTGTTTTATTTACATGTTTTTATGATCATTTTTATAGTATTCTATATCTTTTGGACAAAATTTTATCCCATTGTAATAGGCCAAAGATCTCATCACTTGTGCCTTATTGATTACATTTGCACACACAGCTAACAGTATATATGAAGTGAGAAAACACATAAAGTATATTTTTGTTCTCCTCTTAAGTACTTAGTTCTTTATTTTCAGGTCAATATTTTGTATATGAACGATTCATCTGTGTTGATGTTAACGTTACTTCTCTTTATTACAATGTAACTTTCAATAATTGCAAAAATAAGAGCAACTCAAAGATACATTGAATTTTAGCTTGCGTCTGTCGCTACTTCTCTCCTGATCCTTCAAAATACAATTTAAACCTGATTCTGGTAATTAGAATGCAAGCTTCCCTGTAGAGGAGTGTTACTGACTGGGTAGTTAATTTAACATGATAGCTCAGTGATTTTGAAGTATAATCTGCATAATCCATGTTACAAAACTTTTTTATTTTCCACTCCTGTATTCCTAGAAAGAAATTGCTTTGCACAGTTTGAAGTATCTCCCATTGTCCTTCCCTAGTTACTCTAGGACTTTGAAAATTATTGCTAATGAAATAGCAATTTTCGGCCTGGTTGGAAAGCTGGGAAATGCACATGCATTACTTGAATGTGGAAAAGGTAGCGTACTCATTTGACATTGTGGTGGGTTGACCTTGGCTGGCCGCCAGCTGCCCACCAAGCTGCTCTCTCACTCCCCCTCCTCAGTGGGACAGGGGGAGAAAATAAGATGAAAAAGTCATGGGTCGAGATAAAGGCAGTTTAATAAAGAAAAGCAAAGGCTGCACGCAGAAGCAAAGGAAAACAAAAAGATTTATTCTCTACTTCCCATCAGCAAGCGATGTCCAGCCACTTCCTGGGAAATAGGGCCTCAGTATGCATAGCGGTAGCTTCACAAGACAAATGCCTTAATAACGAATGCCCCCCCGTCCTCCTTTCTCTTAGCTTTTATTGCTGAGCCATGACGTCATATGGTATGGAATATCTCTCTGGTCAGTTGGGGTCAGCTGTCCTGGCTATGTCCCCTCCCAACCTCTTGCCCACCCCCAGCCTGCTGGCCTTTGAGGAGTGGGGTTGAAGAGCCAGCCTTGATGCTGTGTGAGCACTGCTCAGCAGCAGCCAAGACATTGGTGTGTTATCAGCATGGTTCTAGCTACAAATACAGAGCACAGCACTCTGAGGGCTGCTATGGGGAAAGTTAACTCCATCCCAGCCAGACCCAATACAGGCATTTTCAACAACTGATTGAAAACGTTTTGTGGAGTTTAGAATTAATACATTATGAGTACAGTTCTGTGAATTTTCTTGACTTCAATGTATTAGTAAATTGTTATTGCTGCAAACAAGATTATGATGTTTAACACTTGATTTTTATTATAAATTTGTAAGGAAACGTAGTGTGATTGCATGGAAAAGCAAATTCTCATACAGAGGAAAAACTAACTGGTTTAACGTTTTAAATCTTATTTTTCTCATTTGAACAGTATTGCTGAAATCATTGAACATTATAGAAAAGAACAGATTGTTGAAGGATATTACCTTAAAGATCCTGTTCCAGTGCAGGTAAAACTTCATCTCTGAGCACTTGTTATTGAAGATATTGATTTAATCTTCAAATATTTATAATATAGGAACTGAATTACAGTAGAAGTATCCATGATAGTTAAACAGCATCATCCCCTCCTGAATTATTGTTTTGAGCTTGTGTGTTTCTTTCATTTTATCCTCATATGCATTCACTTATCTAAGGTTGGCTTGTAGTAAACAGAAGATATGGTAAGCTTTGTCTGTGCTCTGGGGTGTAAATGCTCCATCTTGTGCCCTCATCTCTGGTCCCTGATTGAACCAATGCTGTGCCTTAATACCATGTTGGGGTGGGGGTGGGCAACTAGGCTGCCCTCCATTCTTCTGTTTCTGGCATCTTTCTTCCCCCAGAGAAAACCTATATGCACAGAAAAGCTTCAGAGATGATCAGGGGGCTGGGATTGCAGGGTGTGTTCTGGAACATTGTTGCGCTGTAGCATAAATTCGTCCTAAGAGACCACCGATAATAAACAAACCATATTGTCTAGTTTTTCATAAAGTTATAGCTAGTTCTGAAGTCTATTGGTATACTTTGTTCCCTATGTATTCTCAAACTTTCCTGTTTTGATGGTTAGAAATTTGGTTTTAATTTCCAACCTAAGTAGTTACCCCTTTGTTAGATCTATTTTATTAATACAAGGGCATTTCTTGTATTCTCCCTTAGTCAGCTCACTAAGCTGAGCATACCAAATTTCTTTTTTGTCTCCATAACATTCTTGTAGTTGCCCTACTACCACCAATTCCAGTGTGAGTTCATGTTTCTTGAATGTAATGGACCAGAACAGCTCAGAATACCATGTCATTAGTAATTCCTTTTTTCTGTGAGAGTACTTACCAGATATATCCTAGAATATCTGTGTTGTTATCGTAGCCACATTATATTATATTGTTTTCTATTGGTAAGTATCAACAAGTGCAAATTTTATCTTGTATTACTAGACTTATGCCTTATTATTCTGATCGTTCCTTTATTGCTGATTGGCTTGTCATCAATGCTTCCCAGTTGTCTGCTACTATTAACTCACGCTCTGTAATGCGGTTGAGGCAAATGTGAGGAAATTTGAATTCCGAGACTGATCCTTGAAAAGCTTCACGTAGTAACTTTCCTTGTTCTCCATAATTCTTTTTGGTTCATGGCAATCATCTTCACTTTTTGGCACTTTGTATATCCACTTATGGTTCCTGTATCAATAACTTTCTCTGTGTTGACTAATTTTCCATGTGAGACTGCCTCAAATTCTTTTAAGTTATTCAGATATATTTGTGACTTTCCTTTGTTTTAAAAAAAAAAAAAGTTATTGGTGGTATAATTACATTTGGTTGTGTGTTCTCCCGCATACTGCTGTCATGCTCTGTTTTTGAAGAAAAAAATTTCAGAAGTCTTGTGTACTGTTCAGTTCAATCTAATAGACTTCCTGTTTCTAATTTGAAATTTACTTTAAAACATTTTTCACTAGATCTGTTGTTTTGTACATTGTTTCTTTCATAGCTATGTTATGGAAATTATGTTGAGTTAGTAAAAATTTGGGTATTGCTTCCATTGTGAGTCCAGTAATTCCTGTTACTGAAATGTTTTTCATCTTGCCTTTGTCATGTTGTTCAAAACCATAATTCTTATAGATATGGTCGGGGGGGAGGGAGAAAAGTAGAGTATGTAGTATGGAGCCAGTGCATATATCACTTCATCTCAATACTGTTCTCACTGCTTGACAGTCTTGCTTTTCATGTTTTCTTATGGCTAAAGAACTTTTGCTGATCAGCTGACTCGGTAAGGTCAAACTTGGCTTGGCTTTTGGCCATTCTAGCTTGGTATTTACATTTCCAGATCTTAGTTTTCTATGTGAATTTATCCTTTTCTATTTCCTGTTTCTACTTTCTCCTATTGTTTTTTGTTAGAATGATATTCATTTAGGACATGAGTGCTAATAAGATTAGTGAGGGACTGTGCAACTTTGTGTGTTAATCATTCAATTTTAATTGTGATCCACACCATTCTTGTTGATTCAGAGTTTATCCTTAATTACTCAGTCCCAAAAGCCTTGATAGAAGACAGTTAGAAGCTAAATAACCTTTAAAGACTTGTGTAAATTTTGCATAAATCACTGAAAGATGCTGCTTTCTATTTAGTGTTAAATAAATACAGATGTTACCTTGTGAAAGTTGGTCTGTATTTAAACCTTATTTTTCTTCTCATATTATAATTCTGGCCTAATCATTCCACAAGAAATAGTTATATTACATTTCTGGCAAAGGTATTGTATTAAATTATATTAGTTTGTTGAGACATATGAGAGAATAATAATAAAGAATTGGCAGCATTCAATAACATTTCAGTTGCAGCTTCATAGTGTGCAATTGTTTCACAGTGATTTCTGAGCTTAAAAAAATGTTGATTTCTTCCTTGTTTACCAGCATCAAGAACAAGTGCTTAATGATACAGTGGATGGAAAAGAAATCTACAATACAATTCGTCGCAAAACAAAGGATGCTTTTTATAAAAATATTGTCAAAAAAGGATATCTTCTGAAAAAAAGTGAGTTCTGTTTGCTTCTATTAAATGTTTTTTTTTCTAAAAAATGCAGATATGGATGCATATTTTGTGTAGTACTGGTACTAGTGGAGGCAAAATTGAAGTGAGCAAAAGGTGGTAGAAAGCCTGTAAAGGGTATGAAAGGTTCTTTTTCCTTAAGAAGTACAGAATGACAGAATCGCACAGGTTGGAAAAGACCTTTAAGATCATTGAGTCCAAACGTTAACCTAACACTACCAAGACCACCACTATACCATGTCCCTAAGCACCTCATCCAAACGTCTTTTAAATACTTCCAGGGATGGCGACTCAACCACTTCCCTGGGCAGCCTGTTCCAATGCTTGATAACCCTTTCAGTGAAGTAAAATTTCCTAATATCCAGTCTAAACCTCCCCTGGCGCAACTTGAGGCCATTTCCTCTCATCCTATCACTTGTTACCTGGGAGAAGAGACCAACACTCACCTCTCTACAACCTCCTTTCAGGTAGTTGTAGAGAGCAATAAGGTCTCCCCTCAGCCTCCTTTTCTCCAGGCTAAACAGTCCCAGCTCCCTCAGCCGCTCCTCATAAGACTTCTGCTCCAGACCCTTCACCAGCTTCGTTGCCCTTCTTTGGACACGCAGTACATAAAGTACATAGTATTGTACCAACATATACAAACATATACCATACCAACATATACCAACTATATACATCGTACCAACAAGTACATAAATAGAAAGGCATAATACATAAAATGACACGCAATATAAAGATGTTGATTGGCAGTTCTTGCCGAAAAAATCAGAAAACAGCACAAAAACCAAGCGCCTTTTATCAAAGGTAACATTCAGACTCATTAAATGAAGTACATTTTCATAAAATGTATTCATATTTAATACACAACTTGTTTAAATTTAAGCTGATCATATGGGTTAAAGAGAGCTAGATTAATGTAAATCAGTACATTCATTGGAGACCAGAGCTGGTTTAATTTTTTTATTCCAAGTTAGGTAATATGTTTAATTTAAAATGTATATTCTGGTGTACAAGGTACATTGAGACTTTTTTAAGGTTCTAACACTGACACAGTCAACATAGCTTAGAATAATTGGATTAAAAGCTGCCTGACTCATCTCAATATATCCCTGAAGAATTACCATTGAGCAAGATTTTGAAGTTCTGAGGAAGCTAGTCCCTTTCCAAGTATCATGATTTTAGTTTTTCTGTTTCCACTAAAGTTGATTTAAAAAAAAAAAATCATAAAAAAAGAGCAATAACATTTCTGCATATGACAAAGACAGTAGCTAAAACAATAAGTAACAAATAGTGATCTGGATAGCAAGCAAAAGTGAGAAAGAAGGTAAGCATTTAAATATAGCCAAATTTAAAAGACGCATTCAAAGGAAATAAAAACTAGATCCTCTGAATAAAGGAAGGAAAACATCTCTTCTCTTGAGAGTGCTAATTCTGAGAGAAGGTGTAGAGGGATGTGGTAGGGTGAGGAATCAGCTGAGAATGAACTTGAAGTGAAAATGTTTACCTAAAAGGGATAATGAGATACTTTAAATTTGCAAGCAGGAGTACTGAGTAGGTGTGGAGAGATGCACATACCTGCATACAGAACAGAAATTTAATAAAATCAGTCTTCCATCTAGTAAAGTATAATAACTGGATGTTAAAGTTAGTTTTCCAAAACAGTGAGTACTAGTGCTTGTTTATGAATGGCTGTGGTGGATCTGTGATGATCAAGTTGAAAATTAAGGCTGAATGTTTTTTCTAAAAGGTACTGTGGTTTATGTATGAATTAGTTGCAGAAAGTTCCTTATCAGTTGTAATTCAGAGGACATTAAACAATGAGTGATTTATTTTTGGTTTAGTCAGTGGCTAAATCCACATTTTACTGATACATCTAATGTGTCTTCCAACAAACCTTGACATTTAAATCTCCAGTTCTTAAAATTTTTTTAAATGTTTTTTTCTGAAACGTGGAACTGGTCGAATTTTTGGATATAGGTGTGTTTGGGGCATGGTTGTGATCCAAGTTTGTATATACTGTATTCCCATTTCTATTCTTCAGTCATTCTGATTTAAGATACTGTGATGCAATCTGTTATGCTGATCAGTTGATTAGAGTTTAGGAATAATTTTCTCATGTCAAGAGAAATCTATTTCTTAATTAAAATAGCCATAATAAATTGGATCACTTACAGCATCGCACATTATTTGCAAACTGTATAGACACAGTCTTCCCACTGATATGAATGGAACTCATATGCACTTGCTTAATCCTGTTGAGATTAATGAAAATGTTTAGAGAACCATCTAAAATTGTACTTGAATCTGTGAAGAGGGTCTAGTTTTAGCTACATGCTGCAAAAAATTGAGTATGTATACTGATGTTATTGCTTAAGCGTAATTAATTGTACATTGTTCTTCTGTTTGTATTTTGACAAAAACCTTACTGCTCTCTTTTTTTCTTCATTTACAAAATTTACATTTTCTTTAAAACAATATTGTAACTTCTTACTTGCTTTCCTTACAGGTAAAGGAAAGAGATGGAAAAACTTGTACTTTATATTGGAGGGAAATGATGCCCAGCTTATTTATTTTGAAAGTGAAAAACGAGCCACAAAACCTAAAGGATTAATAGACCTTAGTGTGTGTTCAGTCTATGGAGTACATGACAGTTTATTTGGCAGGTAGGGCACTGGCTTTTAATTCTTGTACATGCAGCAGGACAGTTAACTACTAGTTTGAGTCATATACGAGATATGGACAATATGTCACTAATGAACAAGTTGGCCTGGCACAATAAACTTGCTTTTTGACACCTGAGCCCTGGTAACTGTCCACGTGTGGGGATTTTTTTTTTTTTTTTATTAGCTTTTGCTGATTTGTGAAATGAAAGTATTGTGACTCTTGGTTCATATTGCATTTTATTCCATAGTTGGTGTAGATTGCAAGAGCATATGTAGACAGATTTAACTGATTAACGGTAACTTGTTAAGCCATGGCAACTTGATTGCTAGCAACTGTTCATAAACAACTTCTAGTAAGAAATTTTAGAACTTAGTCTTAAGATTTTCTCATGTAATATGATGTGATAATGATTTGGCCTTTTGCATTGTCATTTTTCAATATTGTGTATTAATTGTTCCACATTTCATATTACAGGCATTGAAAATATTACGAAGCAACTGTATTGAGGGGTTTTAATCCTATTGAACCAAGAATTGATAAGATCAAGAATTTTGTCAATTCCAAAAGATCTGCATTCTTTTGTTGATAGGTATTAGAAAGCTAAATTAGTTAGATAATTTATCAGTGCTTTTCTATTTAAGAATCAGTAAGAATCAGCTTAGACCAACATTAGAGCAGTAAGTTCATATAAGCAAACATTTTACAAATTATTTTTGCAAGGTAATTAGATTCAGAGATAATTTTCACAGTTTCATTTAGTGTACTAATTTTGATTATTCAAAATATGTCAACTGCAAGTGATGTGATTATCGGCAAAGAAGTTGAGAATCAAAACACTTTCTGATATCATTGGTAACTAAGATGAAAGAGGTCACATCTTTTTTTTCATTGTTAATTACAAAAAAATGCACAGTCCTATGTGATATAGAAGAAAAAGATGCATTTACTCCTACGAATGTTGTTATTTTTTCATAACAGATAGAAAAACGCATTAAACAGAAGCTCTGGTTATTCCATGCATCTTAATATTTATTAAAAGTATTTAATCAACTTTAAGTCTTTTCACAGAGAGAATGTGAAGATAGATATTTAAAATTAGTGGCATTTCTTAAGCTGCAAAGATCTGGTGTTCTTGCACCATCTGATTTTTATACACTTCTCAATCATTTTGAAAAATCTACGCAACTATTGGAATGAGGAGCCATAGATGTGAGAGTACCATTTAAAAAAAAAATTACTGAAATGTTCCTCATGTAAGTTGGCAATTATGTAGGAAGCTTTGGTGTAGACTGTAAACAAGGAACATTTTGGTTAATGGTGACTGTCTGTTAAGCAGCTTCTAAGAAACACTGTACTGTGGGTTAAAATGTAGTTGGATAATAAGTAACACTATAAGTGTGGGTAGAAGGAGATGCATGGTTACACCTGCTTGGGAAAGCTGTTGGTGAAGAACTGTAGCCGAGACAAAATTCCTCTTAGTTTTTACCACCTACTTAAAATATACCTTTCCCCTTTTCTCAGAAGTACAGTGAGGGCTGTAGCTTTGCATGTCTTTGGTGACAATGATTTAAGTAGCCCCTGACCTAGCTACTTCTTGCCCCCCTCCCCAATCCTCCTGTGGGCATGGCCACAAAATGCCATGCCAGTATTTCCCTAAGCAATGGATGGGGGGAAGGGAAGACTGAAACATCATTTGCAAGTGAAGTAAGATCCTTCATGTAACCCTGTGTTTGGGAGAGCTAAATTCCCTTGAACATAATGGGGAAGGCCATGAATCAAGTGTGCACTTTAGCTTGTAATGTAACAGTACAAAATATTTTTGATACTTCTTGAGAAATGAGTGTAGATACATAAAATGGTGAAGATGTTATAATTGCATTTAAAGCTTTAGAAATTTATATCACACGTATTCAATGATTAGTATGTGATCCAATACACATTTTATTGGTCGTGAGAGCTGTGGAACACTTTCAGATAAGGAATTCCTTATGTTAATATAGTTTCCTGAACTCCTAAACCAACAAATCCATAATGCATGATTAATTGGTTGGGAACTAATGCTGAACCTGTGCATCATTTAAAATGTTTGTGGGGAATAGTCCTCATTAACAAGTCTTTTTTGTTATCAGGTGTATTTTGCCTCAACTGTAAGTCAGTGTACATGCATATTCAATACAAACTGTTCCAAGTTTCTTAAATATTCTGAAACAAACTAGTTGAACTGCAGTGCAATTTTCTTGAAATTACATAATTCATTCAAACCAAAATGCACTTTTGAAGCATGTAGAAACTTTTCTAGTTGGGGTTCTTCCTGTTTCCAAGTGTGATGATGCTACATTTTTTGTTTTGTTTGTTTTTAAGGCCAAACTGTTTTCAGATAGTAGTTCAGCACTTCAGTGAAGAGCATTACATCTTTTACTTTGCAGGAGAAACTCCAGAACAAGCACAGGTGAGAGCTTTTGTTGGTAAATATAATTTTAAAAGTAATTTTATGTTTTGTAGTGTTTAATGATATTATCCCTCTCTAATAGAAAGCAAGCGTACCACAGATGGTGACTATGTCTACATTAGCAAATATTACCATGCAATAGTAGCAGATCTGTAAGGGAAATAGTTGGTGCTGAGAATCCAGCACCTACATTACCTGTGCTTTAGGGGTTTTACTTTGGACAAGTTCTAGTCTGGTCCCATGGTCTGAACTTCCATTAGATATTTCTGGAGAATATCTTTTGGAGTTTGCTCTCCAACACTCTTCCATGTAATGAACCAGAGCATGGTAAGTGGGAGTTTTGCTTCAAGAGCATGTTCCTGATATGAACTAAAATGCTAATGCAGGTATGCCCACTAATCAAAATCTATTGAGCCTTTTACAGTTATTTGTCCTGTCCATAAATTGGTCATTGTTTATAGTCTTAGGCCCTGATCTTGCACAAAAAATAAGGGGGTTTTTTTTGTTTTACATTGGTATCATTTAGTTATTAGCTCTCTAGCAGTTAACGTTTTGTCGTGGTTTAGCCCCAGCCGGCAACTAAGCACCACGCAGCTGCTCGCTCACTCCCCCCCGGTGGGATGGGGGAGAGAATCAGAAGAGCAAAAGTAATAAAACTCGAGGGTTGAGATAAAAACAGTTTAATAGGTAAAGCAAAAGCCGCGCACGCAAGCAAAGCAAAGCAAGGAATTCATTCACTACTTCCCATGGGCAGGCAGGTGTTCAGCCATCTCCAGGAAAGCAGGGCTCCATCACGCGTAATGGTTACTTGGGAAGACGAACGCCATCACTCCGAAAGTCCCCCCCTTCCTTCTTCTTCCCCAGCTTTATATGCTGAGCATGACGTCTTATGGTATGGAATAGCCCTTTGGTCAGTTTGGATCAACTATCCTGGCTGTGTCCCCTCCCAGCTTCTTGTGCACCTGGCAGAGCATGGGAAGCTGAAAAGTCCTTGACTAGCGCAGCAACAACTAAAACATCTCTGTATTATCAACACTGTTTTCAGCACAAATCCCAAACATAGCCCCATACCAGCCACTATAAAGAAAATTAACTCTATCTCAGCTGAAACCAGGACACGTTTGCTGATTAAGAATTGTAGGAACGGAGTCTAATTCTCTAAAAGTCACTCATGAACAGGAGAGCATATGGAAGATGTGACAGTGTTCTTATTTGTTAAGTTGTTTTGGTATTCCAGAGCTCTGAAATATACCTGTTGTGTCAGAAGTTAAGCTATGCATTTGATTTTATTTAAGAATGTGTAGTAGGCAGAATATCCTGTCAGGACAGGCAGAATATCCTGTCCTGTTTCCTGAACGTTTGGTATAATCTGCTTTTGGTTTAGATTTGCTTAACACTTAAGCTGTTCACTGCATTTATACAGAATACTGGGATTTCTTTTATAAAATTATTCTGGTTCAGGCAAGTCAGATGTTTTACTGATACTTCTGTTCTCCGAAGTTACAGCTGTCTGTATCTTGTAACATTTCACAGAAGAATAGTTTTGTTGGTATACTAAGGAAAACTTGATGGATTTCATATAATGTGGTAAATATGAAAGCAGCTGTCCAATGGATTGCATCTTGTCTGAGGTTTGTGCAAAGTGAATGTAATGTAGAGTGTAGCCTCATATGCTAGTGTCATTGTGCATACTATGGTGCATTGCTCATACTTGCTGCTGTAAACTTTGGTATTTAAGGGGATGGGTTTTCCTGTTAGGAGGGGGAATAAAGATGACTTTGTATTTAGGAAATATTTAGATTAATTTAGAGTATTTAGTAGGTTCGATGGTTCTTTATTTACTTTTCCCTATTTGAATAAGAAAGCAAGCTAATAAAAATGTGATGCATAGTTGACAGTTCTTCCTTTGTGGAAGGTTTTGAAAGCTAAAACTTTACTCCCAAAGTGGTTTACCTGAGAATAGCTGCAATATAGAATGTACCTGTATTTTAAAAATGTGGAAGGTAATGTAAAGGGTAAGACTGAAAATGTTTTTTTTCTTTAATGGTATTATTAAATTGTACTTTGAGAGTAGGTAGCAGATCTTTGAGCTACACCCTTATGAATGTTAGTCAAAGCCTAAATTTTGTGCTTCATAAGAGCTTACAAAATTTGGAGGGGATTGGTATGAAAACATGAGAAAGAGGCTATAGCATATCTTCCACCTTTCAAAGTATCTACTCTGCTTTATGTATTTGTGAGCAGACAGAATGGGAATGTAGGTTATACTTTCAGTGTTTTCCTGTTAATGCTGCTTTGTTTTTTGTTTGAAGCATACGGAGTAAAATACAACTGCAATATAAAAATAGAGGAGAGAATGATCAGAACGGTTTGACTTGTTGACTGTTATTTTCTCAGAAGCAACCGAGTCTTCTTGCTTCATTTTATATACCATTTTTTATTTAATTCAATATGACTGAATTTAATTCAAAGGTCCTGCACTTGGGCCAAAGCAGCCCCATGCAACGCTACAGGCTTGGGGAAGAGTGGCTGGAAAGCTGCCTGGCGGAAAAGGACCTGGGGGTGTTGGTTGACAGCCGCCTGAATATGAGCCAGCAGTGTGCCCAGGTGGCCAAGAAAGCCAATGGCATCCTGGCTTGTATCAAAAATAGTGTGGCCAGCAGGACTAGGGAAGTGATCGTGCCCCTGTACTCGGCACTGGTGAGGCCGCACCTCGAATACTGTGTTCAGGTTTGGGCCCCCCACTACAAGAGAGACATTGAGGTGCTGGAGCGAGTCCAGAGAAGGGCAACGAAGCTGGTGAAGGGTCTAGAGTAGAAGTCTTATGAGGAGCGGCTGAGGGAGCTGGGATTGTTTAGCCTGGAGAAAAGGAGGCTGAGGGGAGACCTTATTGCTCTCTACAACTACCTGAAAGGAGGTTGTAGAGAGGTGGGTGTCAGTCTCTTCTCCCAAGTAACAAGTGATAGGACAAGAGGAAATGGCCTCAAGTTGCGCCAGGGGAGGTTTAGACTGGATATTAGGAAATTTTTCTTCACTGAGAGGGTTATCAAGCATTGGAACAGGCTGCCCAGGGAAGTGGTTGAGTCGCCATCCCTGGAGGTATTTAAAGGATGTTTGGATGAGGTGCTTAGGGACATGGTGTAGTGGTGGTCTTGGTAGTGTTAGGTTAACGGTTGGACTCGATGATCTTAAAGGTCTTTTCCAACCTATACGATTCTGTGATTCTGATTCTGTGACTAATCTGGAAAATTGATAAATGTCACACTGTATATCTATTAGTAATGCTTGATATTTCTAAAAGAGAAACTTTCAGATTTGCAAATGCTTTATTTAGTTGTACTGAGAAAAATATGAATTTTGCTTTACTATTCAAATTTTCATACTTTGCATACAGGTTGGTTCTTTTTAAGCTAAAGAAACAACTTCAGATACTTCAATATATTATTATTTTTTTTTTTTAGACATGTCTGTTCTACTGTAAGAAGCTGAATCTGACTTTTTGTTACACTGTTTTGTGCCTTTCTCTCTTAGGACTGGATGAAGGCTCTGCAGATGTTTTGCAGTTTAAGAAAAAACAGTCCAGGGATATCAAATAAACGTCTGCGTCAGGTGAAGCTATATAGATACGTGGGGAGGAGGGGGAGAGGTTGTCTCCTTGTTGCAAAATGATGATGATACATCTCAGAACTTTCCTTTCAACAATAGTAAATCCTGCATATACTTTCTTTTTCTTGCAGTTATGCAGTACCTTTGTTAAACCAACTGGAATGACTTCCACTTTATTATAATATCTATATACACAAAGAACAAAATGTTTTTAGGCAATTGGCAGATGCTTTGCTAGGTATTAATTTCTGACCATGTTTGAGTAAAAGTGTCAAGAATTCAGCATTTGTATTGTCTTAACTCTTACAATTCACCAGATTTGACAGACTTATGTCACATGTAACCAAAATACTAGTATAACTAATATTATTCATTTTTCAGTGACAAATACATGCTGAACTGTGATTATGGCTTAATTTCTTTTGGTCTCTTGAGAGTACTGTTGTGGCCAGAATTTCTTTCAGAGGTAAAGGACAGATAGTCATAAATGGCTACATCAGTTATGATTGGAGAATAACAGGAATCAAGAATCCCTGCTATCTTTGAATGCTACAAATGTTGGAAGTAGCTGTTTTATCAGTCTACGGAAAAAGGAATAAAATTGTTTTTTAGGAAACGCAGAATTATTTTGTGGTCAACATTAAAGATGATTGAATACTTCTGAAGAACCAAACTAAATTAGGTAAATCTATATATGAACTGGCAGAAGAAATTGGGAGCCACAAAAGTGAAGCACCTACAGAGTGATCATCTGAACTCATTCTGTACTTCCAAAAGCAAAGAAAATGTTAGGCTGCATGAAGGAATAGAATAGAATAGAAAATAGATGCTATTTAATTTTTATGGTATTCTCATTTAGGATACAGTTAGTTTTGATCATCTTGTATCAAAATGCATAAAGGAAATGAGAAAATTATTTTCATTATAGGCTGGAATGAGTAAAAGAATTTCCAAGTAAATAAGTGTGGGAAGTATTGGACTATTTAGAGAGGTGAAAAGTATAAAAACCATGAATGATCAAGGTAGATAAAGTGTATAAAGATCAAAAATCATACTTCCATGACTGTCTTACAGAAATTATATCAGTTTCAGGGTTTCTTGAACTGTCCTTTGAAACTTCTGGTACTGAATATTTGGATATAAATGGAATTTTGACCTGATCAAGTTTTGTATTTCCTGTATTTGTCTAAATTGTTTTCAGTTGATATCAGTAGATATTTGATTAAGCTATGAATCGCATGCAATTCAGAAGTTTGTAAAATAGTAGACTGTTTAAAATGTATTTAATGTAAATGATTTGAGAGAGTTCACTTCTCATTTTCTGGAAATTGAGTTTCCAAGTGCTATTATTTTGAGAATCTATAGTACAGACTAATATCTTCCTTTTAACAGGGAGAAAACAGTGTAGTGTGTTAAACAAGGGAATTTTATGTAATCTACTGTAGTATAGAATAGAATAGAATATTTTCACTTGGAAGGGACCTACAAGGATCATCTAGTCCAACTGCCTGACCACTTCAGGGCTGACCAAAAGTTAAAGCATAGTATTAAGGGCATTGCCCAAATGCCTCTTAAACACTGACAGGCACGGGGCATCGACCACCTCTCTAGGAAGCCTGTTCCAGTGTTTGACCACCCTCTTGGTAAAGAAATGCTTCCTAATGTCAACTCTGAACCTCCCCTGATGCAGCTTTGAGCCATTCCCACGTGTCCTATCACTGGATACCAGGGAGAAGAGATCAGCACCTCCCTCTCCACTTCCCCTCCTCAGGAAACTATAGAGAGCAATGAGGTCGCCCCTCAGCCTCCTTTTCTCCAAACTAGACAAGCCCAAAGTCCTAAGCTGCTCCTCATAGGACATGCCTTCCAGCCCTTTCAGCAGCTGTGTTGCCCTCCTCTGGACACATTCAAGGACCTTAACATCCTTCTTAAATTGTGGGGCCCAGAACTGCACACAATACTCAAGGTGAGGCTGCACCATTGCTAAATACAGAGGGATAATTACCTCTTTTGAGCAGCTGGATATACTGTGTTTGATGCACCCCAGGATGCAGTTTGTCCTCTTGGCTGCCAGGGCAGACTGCTGACTCATATTGAGCCTAATCTGTTAGGAAAGCACCAAATATGGCATTGTGTTTGGAGTTGTCCATGGCTCTTACTCAAGATACAAGTCTTTGACTTCAGTAGAATTTTCTATGCACAGAAAAGTTAGTACTTGCAAATCTTAATGTCTTGTAGTGATGGTTTTAAAAGTAAAAAATAAGATGAGTTAAAACTATGGTGCTGGAGGTTTATTTTCAAGTTATTTGAGTTGCTCTTAATTTGTCACTGGTGCCTCTTAAAATCTTGTTCCATTATTCCTGTTCCCTGCTGTATTAGGAAATTATATTTTGTATTTAATATTTATACCTTAACATTAAGCCTTCATATGGGGGGGAATTCCATTCTTTCTTTTTTTAAAAAAAAGAAATAAATTTTGTGTATTTTCTTTAGGTCAGCAGTCTTATTTTGCATGTAGAAGAAGCTCATACGCTCCCAGTAAAACATTTTACTAATCCGTATTGTAACATCTACCTGAACAGTGTCCAGGTAGCAAAAACACATATCAGGGAAGGGCAGAACCCTGTATGGTCAGAAGAATTTGTCTTTGAGTAAGTCTTAATCTTATTGAATTACTGAATTTCACTTGAAAGTTGCATTGCATTTAAGATTCTTTATGCTGTACTGTTTTGCATATGCTTTTTAAAAATATACTGTATGCATGGTTATATAGCAGCCACCTTTCAGCCACAAATGCATGGGTAGAATTTTATGTATGCATCTAAGTATCTTTGTTAATATAATTGTCTTTGGCTGATCATGAGAACTCAGGATTGAAATAACTTTAGAATAAGTTTAAATGTTGGCTAAGTATAATATTAATTGAGGCTTTCTGTCTTTTCCCCTAGTGATCTTTCATCTGATATTAATAGATTTGAGATAAGTCTTAGTAACAAAACAAAGAAAAGTAAAGATCCAGATATATGTAAGTATTTTTCTGTAAAAGATGCATATATATTGCAACAATGGATACAATTTTCATTATTCTTGTCAAACATTGTCACAAGAGAATTAAGTATATTCTTTGATTACCATACAGCTGTATCGGTATGTTTTGGATGTCTGTTACTGACTCTACATTAATGTTTTTACAATAAGAACCTGCATGTTTTTTAGTAGTAAAACGCACAGTAATCCAATCCTGTGTATCTGATAGCTTTTCTAGCTCTTTTCCAGTATACCTATTATGTTATACTGTGACCATGTTTACAAAAAAAAAAAAAGGAGGAAAGAGAAGCTGTCAGAATTAATCTGCTCCATAAAATGTTACCTTCCACTAAGTTAATTTCTTTAATCTGTTTTAAGTCCAACTGTGTGGAATTTCTTTTGTCCTTTTCAGGTTTTTTGTTGCTTCCAGTGAGAAAGAGGAAGGAAAGGTAGTACTTTCCTCACTTAAAAATAAATAAATAAAAATCCATCTTCACAGTCCGTAGAACAAAATTTGCCTCAGTCCTGTGTCATCCTGTTCTTTCCCCCCCATTCTCTCTCATCTGTGTTCCCAAGAATTTACTTTCCTCCTGTTATGTACACAGCTTCTTCAGCTGTTTTGTTTCTGTTTTTCTATTCCAGAAAACTACTAGTAATATGGTAAGACTTATCAGCTTTCCAAAAAAACCACAAACAAACAAACAAACAAAAAAACCTCCCCAAAAACCCCCACACCTGGATTCTGAGACACATAATGTGTTTTTTTGGCTTTCAAGGTATTTTGTTTCCCACCATACTTGTCTTGTAACTTCAGCCCTTTGCCTCCTCTGTGTTGCCTGCAGTGCAGACACCCCCCCGCCCAAGATTTGTTCTAAGTACTTTTCTGTTGTGTTCAGACCTGTCCCAAAGCCTGGCACAGTATTTATAATCTGTTGCTGTTGGTTTTGTTTGCATGTATTGTGTTACTAGCCTGTTATGTTTGCTTCAGTGTCAATTTATTTCTCTTTTTTTCCTCTCAGAGAAGAGATTTGTAGGGAAACCTTGACCAAAGTAGAAGAATTACTTCTAAGACTGAATGCTCTTGCAGAACCTAATTCAATTTCAAAACTCTTGCCCTTTCCTCTGACTAGAAAAGTTTCTGCATAGCAGAAGGAAAAAAGATGTATTTCATTTGACAGACAAAAGGACTTTCTAATTGCAGTTGTGGCCTTGTTCTTGCACAGTTCTTCTATTCATTTGAGCTAGAAAATTCTTTATCTGGGCCAAAGCTTTGGTTAATAAATGAACCTTTCAAAGGATAGTTCATGAATGGAATACTTTGGTAACTACTTTTAAACTGTTTTTGTAGTTTCCTTCTCTCTGTCCAGATTAAGGAGATTGTGCTACCTTTAGATGTATCCAACTGGTGGAAGGTTATAGATTGTTTCCTTATCTAGGTCAAGAGGATTGGCAATATTTCTTGATTATGGTTAGGTAGACTTTTAGAGCATAACCTAACAGTCCTTTCATTTTGGTATAAGGATTAGACCATATCAACTTGAATTAACAACCATCTCTGCCTACATCCCCATCCCTATTAAATATTTGAAGTATATGGGGGGGGGAAACTGAGCTAAAAGAGACCGTATCCAACTTGTCTGTGTGCTGTGTTGCCTAAACCCTTAACCTCTCCAAAAGCAAGAAAATGGGTTGGTTACCTTTCTGAACATTTCTCCTTTGTAGCCAGAGTTATTAAATGTGGATTGCTCTGAAGTGGGAGTAATGTGAGGCTCATCTTCTCAGCTAACCCATTAAGTCAACGTACCTGCTTGTTTTTCCTGTCATATAAAGCAGATTGAGGGCCCAAAAATCTGGTATTGGTTTCACTGCTTTTTCTTCCATTGTAACACACAAAACTAAATACCAAAATGATACAAATATGAGGGCTATTTTTTTTCAGTATTTGTGGTGGGTTGACCTTGGCTGGCCGCCAGGTGCCCACCAAGCTGCTCTCTCACTCCCCCTCCTCGGTGGGACAGGGGGAGAAAATAAGATGAAAAACTTATGGGTCGAGATAAAGGCAGTTTAATAAAGAAAAGCAAAGGCTGCACGCAGAAGCAAAGGAAAACAAAAAGATTTATTCTCTACTTCCCATCAGCAAGCGATGTCCAGCCACTTCCTGGGAAATAGGGCCTCAGTATGCATAGCGGTAGCTTCACAAGACAAATGCCTTAATAACGAATGCCCCCCCGTCCTCCTTTCTCTTAGCTTTTATTGCTGAGCCATGACGTCATATGGTATGGAATATCTCTCTGGTCAGTTGGGGTCAGCTGTCCTGGCTATGTCCCCTCCCAACCTCTTGCCCACCCCCAGCCTGCTGGCCTTTGAGGAGTGGGGTTGAAGAGCCAGCCTTGATGCTGTGTGAGCACTGCTCAGCAGCAGCCAAGACATTGGTGTGTTATCAGCATGGTTCTAGCTACAAATACAGAGCACAGCACTCTGAGGGCTGCTATGGGGAAAGTTAACTCCATCCCAGCCAGACCCAATACAAGTATTTAAATATATTTCTTTAGTTCTCAAGTCTTTCACTTTGAAATTTGCCTATTATGAGTATTCATTCCATTATTCTTTTTGTATTTTTGCTTTTAAAAGGTATTACAAATATTCAGAAATTATACAAAACACTTTAGCATCAATTCTACTTGTTTTCTTTGTTTCTCTAACAGTTTGTTAAAAATTTATTCAAATAAATATATAAATATGGCTTGGAAAAAGAAAAAAAAACAAAACCAAAACCTCTGGAATATATTGTTAGATTTCATCTGTTGCTGTTGAAAATTGGGATGCTCAAATTTGATCAGACAGTTAAATTGGTAAATGTCTCAGGGCAGTTCCACAGGGTTCAGCTGGAGTGGAAGTTCTAGTTTGGTTGTGCACCAGGATAGGTGGTTAATTTCAGATTAATTCATGTTGAAAAAGAAAACATTTTTATACTCGAGGCAGTCACCTCATGCAGTCAAGTCCATAGAGTAAAATCATAGAATGGTTTGGGTTGGAAGGGACCTTAAAGATCATCTGGTTCCAACCCCCCTGCCATGGGCAGGGACATCTTCCACTAGATCACGTTGCTCAAAGCCCTGTCCAACCTGACCTTGAACACTTCCAGGGAGGGGGCATCCACAACTTCTCTGGGCAACCTGTTCCAGTGTCTCATCACCCTCATTGTAAAAAAATTCTTTCTTATATCCAACCTAAACCTACCCTCTTTCAGTTTAAAACCGTTACCCCTTGTCCTATCACTATACTCCCTGAGAAAGAGTCCCTCCCCATCTTTCCTGTAGGCCCCCTTTAATTACTGGAAGGCTGCTATAAGGTCTCCCCAGAGCCTTCTCTTCTCTAGGCTAAGCAACCCCAACTATCTCAGCCTGTCCTCATAGGGGAGGTGCTTCAGCCCCCTGACCATCTTTGTGGCCCTTCTCTGGACCTGCTTGAGCATGTCCATGTCTTTCTTTATGCTGGGGGCTCCAGAGCTGAACACAGTACTTGAGGTGGGGGTCTCACATGAGCGGAGTAGAGGGGCAGAATCACCTCCCTCGACCTGCCGGCCACGCTTCTTTTGATGCAGCCCAGGATACGGTTGGCCTTTTGGGCCATGAGCACACATTGCCTCTATCTCTCCTTTCAGGCAGTTTGTATTTGCAGTAGTGCCACGGCTTGTTTTTGAAGTTGGTATTTGAGAATATGCAGCTGGAGGAAAAAAAAGTCATTGTGCTACACATTTATCACTTCTGTGGCACTGGGAAATAAGCCTACTATGGCAGGTTATAGACTTGTCTCCTTCCCTCCCATACTCTCCAGGAAATATGCACTAAACACATTAAGTGCAAAGTATGTAGTAAACACTCTCACATAGACATGGGTGGACTTTGGACAAGGGGGAGAAACTATGGAGCCTATCAGGCACTTGTTAATGGTAGTAACAACATACTGTCTATCAACACTAGGTACCAAACATAAGATGTTGACAGCCCCTTCTTTGAAGAACAAAGTGTAAGAGGTTCCAGTCCTTAAAAGCTCCTCACTGCCTTGTAAATGGATTGTGCTAACATGTCAGTGAGCTGTGGGTGGGAAAGCCAGGATTAGTATGTCCACGTACTGAGCAATTACTTCTTTGTCAACATTTAGATAGGCTTTTATTTTGAATCAGTAACTGTAAATTTTTTTAGGGGTTTTTTTGAGGGAGTGGATGCTTTTGGTTGGTTCTTGTTGGGTTCAACAAAGGCTTCACTGTAAACTTAAGTTCATTTAAGTTTAACTGAACTTAAGTTCAGTTAACTTAAGTTCAGTTAAGTCCAGGTCCTGTCAGGACCTGGACAGGCTGGATCGATGGGCTGGGGCCAATTGTATGAGGTTCAACAAGGCTAAGTGCAGGGTCCTGCACTTGGGCCACAGCAACCCCATGCAACGCTACAGGCTTGGGGAAGAGTGGCTGGAAAGCTGTCCAGCAGAGAAGGACCTGGGAGTGTTGGTTGACAGCCGCCTGAATATGAGCCAGCAGTGTGCCCAGGTGGCCAAGAAAGCCAATGGCATCCTGGCTTGTATCAAAAATAGTGTGGCCAGCAGGACTAGGGAAGTGATTGTGCCCCTGTACTCGGCACTGGTGAGGCCGCACCTCGAATACTGTGTTCACTTTTGGGCCCCTCACTACAAGAGGGATATTGAGGTGCTGGAGTGTGTCCAGAGAAGGGCAGAGAAGCTGGTGAAGGGTCTAGAGCAGAAGTCTTATGAGGAGCGGCTGAGGGAACTGGGACTGTTTAGCCTGGAGAAAAGGAGGCTGAGGGGAGACCTTATTGCTCTCTACAACTACCTGAAAGGAGGTTGTAGAGAGGTGCGGGTCAGTCTCTTCTCCCAGGTAACAAATGATAGGACAAGAGGAAATGGCCTCAAGTTGCGCCAGGGGAGGTTTAGACTGAACATTAGGAAATTTTACTTCACTGAGAGGGTTATCAAGCATTGGAACAGGCTGCCCAGGGAAGTGGTTGAGTCGCCATCCCTGGAGGTATTTAAAGGACGTTTGGATGAGGTGCTTAGGGACATGGTATAGTGGTGGTCTTGGTAGTGTTAGGTTAACGGTTGGACTCAATGATCTTAAAGGTCTTTTCCAACCTATACGATTCTGTGATTCTGTGATTTCCATTCTGAGGAAAACATAAGTTTGAACCACTTTTAATTTTGATTTCCAGGTTATAATTATTAATCATCAAAATATAAGCTTGTTACTAAATATTAATCCTTAAGCCTTATTTGCAAATAAACCATTAAGAAACCTCAGTCTTACATTTTTGTGCTAATGTTCATCATGTAAAATAATCTTGGATCAAGATTGTTGTATATAGTTCTTAACTGTGCTTGCAGAGAAGGGATCAACTATTGGGTTTTTTTCTGTATATTTGTTATTCTATCATAATGTGCTAGACTGCAAAATGTAAACATCCTTAAATTCTCAACTAATGGCAGTCTCTTATTGAACATAGCCTGATAGTTCAGTATACATTGCTAAGTAGCAGAAAGTGTTCCTTTAAAGTCTTTGAATATAAATTACGATAACAAGTATTCTGCAGTCCATATATTGATATTTCTGTTTCAATCTTTTAAGATCAAAGCAAGATTATAGTATTTATATTATCGCTAGGAAGTGCTACTATATAACCATGGGAAAAATTAAATCATCAGATTATTCTGAATCCTGTATCTCACTGTTCTTGTCAATGAGATATATGCCTTATATGCGCAACCAAAACAAGAAGGAAGCATGTTGCTCATTGAGGACATGAGAGCATTGCTCAGAAGAAATATTTTGGGAAAGTCAATTGATTATCTGGTCTAAAGACAGTCCAATCCACACTTGTGATAAGTAGCAGATGATGATGATGAATTGTGTTGTGGTTTAACCCCAGTCGGCAGCTAAGCACCACGCAGCCGCTCGCTCACCCTCCCCCCTCCTGGTGGGATGGAGGAGAGAATCGGAAAAGCACAAGTAAGAAAACTCATGGGCTGAGATAAGAACAGTTTAATAATTGAAATAAAATAATAACAACAAATTGTAATGAAAAGGAAAATAACAAGAGAGAGAGAGAGAGAGAGAGAGAGAGGAACAAAACCGGGGGGGGGGGGGGGGAACAACAAAAAAACCCAAGTGATGCAACTGCTCACCACCTGCCGACCGACGCCCAGCCAGTCTCCAAGCAGCGATCGCTGCCCCCCCGGCCAGCTCCCCCCAGTTTATATACTGAGCATGACGTCATATGGTATGGAATAGCCCTTTGGTCAGTTTGGATCAACTATCCTGGCTGTGCCCCCTCCCAGTTTCTTGTGCACCTGGCAGAGCATGGGAAGCTGAGAAGTCCTTGACCAGTGTAAACATTACTTAGCAACAACTAAAACATCAGTGTGTAATCAACATTATTCTCATACTACATCCAAAACACAGCACTATATTAGCTACTAGAAAGAAAATTAACTCTATCCCAGCCGAAACCAGGACAAATTGGTTTACCCACTACTTGGCTGACTTGAATGTGTTACCTTATCAGTTCATCAACTCCAAAGAATATGAAATATGAAGTGTGTATTAGAAATGTGATGTTATTCCGTTCCATTATCTGATTTTGCAAATGATGTCCCAACATATTGCTGAATTGGGGCAGTGGAAAGTCTGCTAGAACTGTTCATAGGCTTTGTAAAAAAGTGAAAAACAAGTGTGTGATGGTGTTTTTGATTGTGTTTTGTTTTTTTGGGGTGGGGTTGTTTTGGTTTGTTTTGTTTAAATGTGAGGGACTTGATTAAAAGTAGATTTCATCGAGAGTTGCAGAAAAAGGGTGTTTGCTTGGAAGTTCCAGACAGTCTGACAGGCTAAATGTGAAACTGAAACTGTGTATCTCCTCTTGGAACTTTGTGGGTATATTATAGGTAGAATGGTGTCTCTACAAGCATCTGGGCCCTTTCTGTGTGAAGTAACTCAGTTCAGGAGGGCATGTGCGTATTTTGGAATGGTCAGTGGTCTGAGTGCTGCAGCTTACTAGTCAGCTGTCAGACCATACTTTCAATTATGGTTGAATAGGCTGGCGCAGGTCATTGCTTAGTAATTTTAAGGTACCAACACCACAAAAAAGTGAATTAATGATTTTGTTATTCTTGGTTGACTTTTGTCATTATTTGGGCAGTAGGCTGTCTGGGAATGCTTTTTTATATGGTTTCCATAAACTGTTACAGCCTTAACCTGGGAGTTCCTAAGTATTAAAGAAATACATCTGGCAACATTTGGGAAAGATGTAGTAATGCTAATAATAAATACTAAAAATAGTAACAAAGTAGTTCAAGAGCAGACCTGATGGAGGTACGAGCCCAAGGCTTCAAAAGAGGACAGTGAATTCTAATCACTTTACCTGTTTTAATTTTCTGATTGCTGCCTGGGTTTGCTAGGTAGCTGGGGGAGAAGGGAGCTTTTTCCCCCATTTGGATGTTAAAAAGAAAACTTTGTTAATATCTGTGTGTATACATTATTTACAGTATGCTTTATATTTCAGCTTCAGTTTTCAGGAGTCTGTTAAACCATCTAAGAGATAATCTGTCAATATATTTGATGGCACAAATTTTGATCGTTTTTATTAATACTCTTGCTGAAACAAGATGACATACTGAAAACAAACTTTTTTTTATTCAGTAATAGCACCATTTTGCTGGAGACAACCTACTTAACAATGCTTTTTTCCTAAAGTGTTTATGCGTTGCCAATTAAGCCGATTACAGAAAGGACATGCAACAGATGAGTGGTTTCAACTCAGTTCCCATATACCACTGAAGGGTATTGAGCCAGGATCTTTGCGTGTTCGAGCACGATATTCTATGGAGAAGATCATGCCAGAAGAGGAGTACAGTGAGTTTAAAGAGGTATTAAGTTTATTTCCTCATTTTTTTCTGTCAAAATTGACTTTCTCTGTTGTTTGAGAGAGATTTCAATAACACTGACAGACATCACTAATTAGTATTTGTAGTGACTGTTATGTTAGGACAAGTTTCTGAACATTATTCTGGTTTTCTTTCAGCTCATACTCCAGAAAGAGATGCATGTAGTTTATGCCTTATCACATGTTTGTGGACAGGATAGAACACTGTTGGCTGGCATTTTATTGAAGATTTTTCTTCATGAAAAGCTTGAGTCACTATTGTTACGAACACTAAATGACAGGGAAATAAGTATGGAAGGTACTGTACTAAGTACACTAACATTTACTGAAACTCTGGGGAGGGAAGGGCCCCCATGTCTTCGTTTCTATCTCCTCCCTTAATTACATCATATATCAAACTGTGAACACAGCATATTTTTTCCTCTGCTTTTTGTTGTCTCCTTTTCCCAGCTTTTCACTTTATTTTTTTTTCAGATGAAGCTACTACTTTGTTTCGTGCCACCACTTTAGCAAGTACACTTATGGAGCAATATATGAAAGCCACAGCAACACGTTTTGTTCACCATGCACTGAAAGACAGTATATTAAAGATAATGGAGAGCAAGCAGTCCTGTGAGGTGATATCTTGAACTATGTTTTTGTAAAATTTTGATTTGTTGAAATTATGATCTACTGGTTGTTTGCTTTGGAAGCATTTATTAATCCTTCAGAAATTATTTCAATACCGGAACTGAACTGATTATGAGGGGTTTTTTTAAATGTTAGCTTGAACAATGTTCATAGCATCACTTTTAAATAAGTTTTTTAACTCAAATTTATTTAAATTATGTATTTATTCTTTAGCAATTGTAGGTTCTTTTGTAGCAGTTACTGAGTGGCCTACCCTAAATAACTTGTGGTAAGCTCCAGATATACTAGAAGTCAATGTCTGAATTTAGTTTCATTTTAAAACTCCCTTACATTAACTGCTTGTGTTAGATCCTATCTTTCTTTCTAAAACAACCCTCCTAACTTCTGTTTCACTTGAACTTAATTATGGAAAGGGGGGGTGTGTTCTCAGAAGACTGGATTAAAAGATATTAAAATATATGTAGTTAAAAAAAGATGGGTAGTTATGGATAGTGTTAAACGTCTGTGCTGTTAAAAGCATAGTGCACTAGAACTTAAAAACACTGCTTTTTCACATTTGTTTCCTGGCTAGCCCTTGAAGCAGATTTGTAAGTTCTGTAAAAGTCTGAGATTTGTACACCAGGAGAATATTTAATTTATTTTGAAATAGTATTCAGTGTGTAATATTATCAAATTATATATGTAGTTCTATTCAAGAGAAGAACTTAATCTTTTCCCTTTTGGTTTTAGTTAAATCCCTCAAAATTAGAAAAAAATGAAGATGTAAACACTAATTTGGCACATCTACTCAGTATACTTTCAGAATTGGTGGAGAAAATATTCATGGCTGCAGAGATACTGCCTCCGTAAGTTTGCATTCTTCTGTTCAAATTTGTACTTGAAAAATCCTATTTGTGTGATTTACATTGCACCATAAAATGGTGTTCTTATTGGTTTATCTTCTACTAATCAGTCCTAAGACTAATTTCTTTAGAGCTGTTATATTGTTGTCGTTTAGTCCCAGCCGGCAACTAAGCACCACGCAGCCGCTTGCTCACTCCTCCCCGGTGGGATGGGGGAGAGAATCGGAAGAGCAAAAGTAAGAAAACTCATGGGTTGAGATAAAAACAGTTTAATAGGTAAAGCAAAAGCCGCGCACGCAAGCGAAGCAAAGCAAGGAATTCATTCGCTACTTCCCATGGGCAGGCAGGTGTTCAGCCATCTCCAGGAAAGCAGGGCTCCATCACACATAATGGTTACTTGGGAAGACAAATGCCATCACTCCAAATATCCCCCCTTCCTTCTTCTTCCTCAGCTTTATATACTGAGCATGACGTCTTATGGTATGGAATAGCCCTTTGGTCAGTTTGGATCAACTATCCTGGCTGTGTCCCCTCCCAGCTTCTTGTGCACCTGGCAGAGCACGGGAAGCTGAAAAGTCCTTGACTAGTGCAGCAACAACTAAAACATCTCTGTATTATCAACACTGTTTTCAGCACAAATCCCAAACATAGCCCCATACCAGCCACTACTGCCCATGGGAAGTAGTGAGTGAATTCCTTGCTTTGCTTTGCTTGCGTGCGCGGCTTTTGCTTTACCTATTAAACTGTCTTTATCTCAACCCTCGAGTTTTCTTACTTTTGCTCTTCCAGTTCTCTCCCCCATCCCACTGTGGGGGGAGTGAGCGAGCGGCTGCGTGGTGCTTAGTTGCCGGCTGGGGCTAAACCACGACATATATGTAGAGAGAAAAAAAATAACACTTGAATGAATTGTGCTTTTTGCACATGTGGTGGGTTGACCTTGGCTGGATGCCAGGTGCCCACCAAGCCACTCTGTCACTCCCCCTTCATCAACAGGACAGAGGAAAGAAAATATAATGAAAAACTCGTGGGTCAAGATAAGGACAGGGAGAGATCACTCACCAGTTACCATCACAGGCAAAACAGACTCGACTCAGGGAAATTAATTTAATTTATTGCCAATCAAAAGTCAGAGTAGGATAATGAGAAACCCAAATCTTAAAACACCTTCCCCCCACCCCTCCCTTCTTCCTGGGCTCAACTTCACTCCTGGCTTCTCTACCTCTACCACCCGAGTGGTGCAGAGGGACAGGGAATGGGGGTTGCGGTCAGTTCATCATGCATTGTCTCTGCCGCTTCTTCCTCCTCACACTCTTCCCCTGCTCCAGTGTGGGGTCCCTCCCACAAGAGACAGTCCTCCACAAACTGCTCCAGCATGGGTCCTTTCCACGGGGTGCAGTTCTTCACAAACTGCTCCAACATGGGTCCCCTACAGGGTCACAAGTCCTGCCAAAAAACCTTCTCCAGTGTGGGCTCCTCTCTCCACGGGATCACAGGTCCTGCCAGGAGCCTGCTCCAGTGCGGGCTCTCCACGGGGTCACAGTCTCCTTTGGGTGCATCCACCTGCTCCGGCCTGGGGTCCTCCACAGGCTTCAGGGTGGACATCTGCTCCACTGTGGACCTCCATGGGTTGCAGGGGGACAGCCTGCTTCACCATGGTCTTCACCATGGGCTGCAGGGGAATCTCTGCTCCAGCGCCTGGAGCACCTCCTCCCCCTCCTTCTTCAGTGACCTTGGTGTCTGCAGAGTTGTTTCTCTCACATATTCTCACTCCTCTCTTCTGGCTGCTGTTGTGCAGCAGATTTTAAATATGTTAAACATGTTATATGTTAGAGGTGCTACCAGTGTCGCTGATTGTCTCAGCCTTGGCTAGCGGTGGGTCCATCTTGGAGCTGGGTGGCATTGGCTCTGTCAGACATGGGGGAAGCTTCTAGCAACTTCTCACAGAAGCCACCCCTGTAGCCCCCCAGCTACCAAAACCTTGCCACACAAACCCAATACAGCACAAAAGCTTTTGGCTAGCACATGTGCTTTTCTTTGAGGGAGAAGCTACTAGATCCAAGGGGTCAGGGAAAGAAGAAAAAAATTAAAATATCAATATATTATCTCTACAAAGAGGTAGAGGACAGTACTAGTTAGCAGACAGTTGTATATATTTAAGTTGGTTACCAATTCTTTCCAGTTCTCCTACTCTGAAAAAGAGATGGAATTATTAACAGCATTAAAAATACAAATGGGTGGTAGTAGAATGACACCCTGCTGTGATTACTTCTGTTTGTCAGGGAAATGCACAGGTTATTCTTTTCCTTTTTTAAAAAAGCTAAAATAACTTGTTTAGACTGAAACCATTGAATAAAAAGTGCGTAGTGCTAACAGTTTTCTTTCACTTTTTTATCATTAGCTTTTAATGTAAACAAAATGCTGAATTTTGCATTGTGTACTGGGTCTGGCTGCGATGGAGTTAATTTTCTTCATAGTAGCTGGTATGGTGCTGTGGTTTGGATTTGTGACTAAAACAGCATTGACAACATACCGGTATTTTGGCTACCGCTGAGCAGTATTTGCACACTGTGGAGGTTTCCTTTTTTTGTCCTTCTTTTTGTCACTCAGCTGCTGCCTGCTGTTCCCCCACCTCCCAAAAAAAAAAGATGAGTAGGCTGGGGGGGTGCGCAAGAGGTTGGGAGGGCACGCAACCAGGACAGCTGACCCCAACTGACCAAAGGGATATTCCATACCATATGATGTTGATGTCATGCTCAGCAATAAAAGCTGGGAGAAAGGAGGAGGAAGGGGGGATGTGCAGAGTGATGGCATTTGTCTTCCCAAATAACTGTTATGCATGATGAGGCCCTGCTTTCCTGGAAGTGGCTGGACATCTGCCTGCCGATGGGAAGTAGTGAATGAATTCCTTATTTCGCTTTGCTTGCATGTGCAGCTTCACTTCACCTATTAAACTGTCTTTATGTTGGCCCATGAGTTTTTCTTGCTTTTACTCTTCTGATTCTCTCCCCTATCCTGCTGAGGGGGAGTGAGCAAGTGACTGTGTGGGGGCTTAACTGCTGGCTGGGGTCAACCCACCACAGAATGGTAGAATAGCACAGAAGTTTCTTTTGTGTCAGTGATGGCAAGGTTAGCATTAAAAGCTTCATTCTTTTAAGTATATGGTGCATCTCTTAACGTTTTCTGAAATACACCAGATTGCTCCCATTCTTTGATAAGAGAGGACTATTGCTTAACTACTTTTAAACACCTAATCTGTATTTATGGATACACAAATTGTTATTCATTCAGTTAAAAAGTGGAAAAAAAAAAAGAAAAAAAGCCACCAAACCATCGGGGTTTTTTTCATTTTTTAAAAGGAAACACTACCTAAGAAATAGGAGAAAAAAAAAGTATAAAACATTTAATGCACATGTGAATAATCAGAATTTTACCTGCACAAATAGAATAGTGTATTAGTTGAGGACTTTCTTTGCCATTTGTAAATGGACTGTCATAGCAGAATTTAAATTAATTTAAAGCTTATGTCTGAATTATAAACCTAGCATTGATAATAGTTCTGCATTAAGCAGGAGGTTGGACTAGATCCTTTCTGACCAGCTTTTTTTATTCAGTGAAGTTTTTTAATGAAATGATTAATTAGCTGTTATTTTTACAGGACGTTGAGATATATTTATGGATGCTTGCAGAAGTCTGTTCAAAACAAGTGGCCAGCTAATACCACAATGAGAACAAGAGTTGTTAGGTAAGTTACTTGTCACTTTATTCTATGCTGACAATAATCTTTTAACGTCTTATTACTGTCATACTTCAGTGTGCTTATCTAGTTTTTCTTTTAGTGCCAAAACTTTATAGTACTTATATAGGTTACAAGAATATTTAAGATCATTATGGTACTGGGGCATGATATCCCAATTAAGGATTGAGAGCTTGCTAGATTCTTAGTCATGCTGTTAGAGCCTTGCTAGAGGTGTAGTATAGAGGTCAGTATAGCTATACTTAATAGCTTTAACTTTGAATTTACTTGTATTTTGTTAAGTTTTACAAACTAATCTAAAATATTTATTTCCTTTTTCATGTTGGGAAAGAGAAAAAGTTCTCTCAAAGTGATAGTTAACCTTTGTGATACCTCTGGAGAGCAGTGACCTCTGAAGATGATGTTCCTGTCATATGCCATCTGGGAGGACCATGCCTTATCCAGGGACTCCTATGTAGTGTGTGTTAATTATTGGAAAAATCTTACACACGTAAGATGAATGTCCTTTAAAATGCAGACATAACATGTTAAGGAAACTAATACCTTCTCAGAAAAGTGATTGGACTGTCATTAGATTTCACTGAGGTACTGTCTGCATTGGAATATATAGTTCTCTGCATCAGTGAAGACTCCCAGTGCTGATCACTCAGAATCAACATACAGTGTTCATTTCTGAAAATACGTACTTCTATGCTGTCCCAGTTTTGTTTCATTTCTCTGCTCCAGCCCAATCATGTTGAAACATTCCAGAGCCTTTGTAAAAATGTTGCAGGCTACTGAACCTGGCTCCTCTGAACTGGCACTGAGTACAAAAGCTCCAGTCTGCATTCATAAATCAATTGAGTAAATAGTTCTTTTAACACTATCAGTTGCCAGCGCAGGTCAAAAAAATCTTTGACAAAAATGAGGTCTTGACACTGTTGTTCTAAATGATACTGGGGTTTTAAGGGTATCAGAGCCACATCTCTTCTACATTTGCTTTACCTTTTTTTGCAAGCCTAGCTTGCTGGTAGACTAGTATCTGGCACTGATATGATTTGCTGAGGTTAATCTCCCACTGAACAGAGTCTTCCAGATGATTTGTCATTGGCTCTTATTTATCACTTTGGCTGGAGACAGAAATGAAGACATGGGAGCCCTTCCTTCCCCAGAGTTTCAGTAAATGTTAGTGTAATTAGTACAGTACCTTCCATGCTTATTTCCCTATCATTTAGTGTTTGTAACATAGTGACTAAAGATTTTCTTGAAGAAAAATCTTCAATAAAATGCCTGCCAACAGTGTTCTGCAGGGGTTTTGCCTTCAAATTGAAGCTGCTCTTATCAGAGGTGTTGGGGCTAGCCTATTGCAAGGGTGTAGAGCTTAGAAGCAAATACCATGTCTCTCTCTGTTCCTCCCCATCTCCAGAGAGAGCCATGTGGCTTTCCTTAAGTGGATACAGCTGACATTCAGAATTTTCCTGGGGTCTCTGCTGGATACTATAAATATTGGGTCCCTTTCTCTCATCATCTTAGCCTTCATAAGTGGATACTTGTGACTTGTCTCTAGAGTACAGGTTTTTCGCAGCCTCCAGTGAAGAATATTATCTTTTATTGCACTGGTTTTGGTCCAAGAATGATTACACATTCAGAGACAGGTGGATAGTTTTTAAGTGTCTGGGTAGCTTCCCTTCTATATCATTCAGAAAGTGCTGCCATTTCTGTCTGGTTGTAAAAGCCCATGCATAGGTATTGACTCATTCTTAATTTAGACAGCTTGACCAGTGTAAGAAGCACCAAATCTTCTGTATCTGCAAGGTCCATTACCCCAGTTGTCTTCAACTATAGGCCATCTAAAAGACAAATTGGTGTATGTGCCATGACTTCAAAATTATTTACTTCCTCATAGCTTTAAGTTCATGTCATAGAAAATATTTTTGTTTCACACTGGGCCAGGAGTGTTTTGTCAGCCCATAATCCATGGTTCTTGGAGAAATAGGAAACTTCTATAACAGTATATATTGGAATTCAAGTGTCTTGGACACATGAAAGGTGTGTTAACCTCACTGTTACGTGTGTCACTTCCAATTAATAATGGACAGTGCCATCACTGTATACTTAACAAGCAAGGTAGTGCAAGGTCCATTTCCATTCTTTTGTAAGTGGTCAGGTTTTGGTATTGCTGTAGTGAAAAAGCAGTCTGCTGGTAGCATCCACGCACTGAACAAAATGAGAGGTGAGTTAGATTGCTTTAGTTGGTCCATATGTCACTTCATTTTATAGTAGTCTTCCAGAATTATGGTTAACCTGAGATGGATATTTTTTACTTCAGCTGTCAACAGAAAGTTAGATTTTTCTCATGCTAAACTGAAGGCTATTTTGGGTTTCTGTTTAATAAGTTCCTAGTTCTGCAGTCAAACTGAGTGCTTTTCCCTAGCTTTCTAGATTGTCTGGGTGGCAGCAATTACTTCTGTGAGGAAAGTAGCTGATCCTTCTAGGATAATAGTGTACTGTTATCAGGATATGGATCAGTTCAAGCTGAACTAAGGCCATGTTGCTGCCAAAAGAGAGGTTCCATTCTGACTGTGCACTCTTGCTCTCCTTATGTTGGCTTGGGGAAGCAAGTGGCTGCAGGATGAATTACTTGCTGTAGTAGACAGCGGAACACTTGTGGGAGGCAGGAGACGAAGTGCTCCTCCTTTTTAAAGCCAGTGTGGTCTTAGACTACAGACTTCAGTATGGCTTTACAGTTAAGCTTTTCCCAGGTGGTTCACCTGGGAAAACCAGAGGTTTTCAGAGGTTCACCTTAATTGGGAAATCAATATGCCTGGTTTTATTTCAGTTTTTATCATAGTTGAAATCATAACAAGACATTCTTAATTAACAAACATATTCACGGAGCACAGGCTGGTTGTTTGTCATCTATCTCAAAAAGATTTCCACACTAACTTAAATGCTTAAAGACTACATAATTTTACATTAATTCTTTAACTTTATTACTGAACAAAATACATTTTTTTTCCATTTCAGTGGCTTTGTTTTTCTTCGACTGATTTGTCCTGCTATCCTGAACCCAAGGATGTTTAATATCATCTCAGGTGACTATGCTTCAGGCTGAATTCATACTTTATGTAGTAATAGGCATGAACTTACTTTAGTGCCTAATTTAGCAAAATATGAAGTCTTTTGAATACTGTGTGCGAAGTCATGTTATCCGTATCAATTGATTGACTTTCTCCCTAAGGCAGCCAGCATATGGTTTTCACCCTCAAAGGTTAGACGGTGTTTATTCCCAATGTCTTGTTTTAAAGTAAAAAAAAAAAAAAAAAAAAAGAGCAAATGTTAAAGAAAAGTGTTTCATAAAGAAAATTGTTGTGGGTTAACCCCGGTGGGCAGATAAGCACCACACAGTCACTTGCTCACTTCCCTCCTCACCCTCAGTGGGACGGGGGAAGAGGAAAGGAAGAATAAAACCAAGAAAACTTGGGGGTCAAAATAAAACAAACAAACAAACAAAAATTAAATAATTGTTTAATAAGTGAAGGATAAATGGAACAAAACAAGACAAGTGACACAAAGGCAATCACACCACCTCCTATGGGTAGACCGATGACCAGCCAGTTCCTGAGCAAAAGATGGCTAACACCCATAAAACCCCCTCTTTTCCCTTTTATTGCTGAGCATGACGTTATATGTTATGGAATATCTCTTTGGTTAGTTTGGGTCATCTGCCCAGTTGTGTCCCCTCCCAGCCTATTGCGCACCCCCAATCTGTTCACTGGGGAGGCAGAGTGAGAAACAGAGGCAGCTTTGATGCTGTGTAAACATTGTTCAGCAAAAGTTATAACATTAGTGTGTTATCAGTACTGTTTTGGTCAAAAATTTAAAACAGCACCATATGAGCTGCTATGAAGAAAATTAACTCTATCCTAGCCAGGCCCAGTACAAAAGTGTTACCCTGTTTTTTGATGCTCTCTTTGTAGAGTGCATCTCTATCAGTAAATAAAACAGTGACAGGGACTATTCCTGTTTGCTAGAACAGGATTGTGAAATTGCTATACTGATCTGTAGCACAGTTCTGGCTGATATCAGATAGCATTCTCCTAAACAGTTCTTAGGTGTGATTTGGGTTTTGGCATGCATCAGGGACCACATCTGACACAGTTGGCATGGGGCTTTGTTGTGAAGTTTAACGGTGAGGGCATGGATTATTCCATGGCAGTTGGCTTAAGCACCTAGAAGTGTTTCTGAGCATTTTAACTTACAGATGTAGTTGAGGTCTTACAGATGCGACAACTAGTATGTGTGTTACTGTTGTTCTAGACATAAGGCTGTGTTGATGAGATTTCAGGTTTTAAGTTTTGCTGTATTCCTTTGTGGTGGGTTGACCCTGGCTGGATGCCAGGTGCTCACCAAAGCCTCTCTATCACTCCCCCTCCTCAGCTGGACAGGGGAGAGAAAATATAACAAAAGGCTTATGGGTTGAGATAAGGACAGGGAGAGATCACTCACCAATTACCGTCATGGGCAAAACAGACTCGACTTGGGGAAATTGATTTGATTGGTAATAAATTAAATAAGAGTAGGGTAATGAGAAATAAAAACTAAATCTTAAAACACCTTCCCCCCACCCCTCCCTTCTTCCCAAGCTCAACTTCACTCCCGATTTTCTCTACCTCCTCCCCCCCCCCGAGCGGCGCAGAGGGATGGGGAACGGGGATTGCGGTCAGTTCATCACACGTTGCCTCTGCTGCTCCTTCCTCCGCAAGGGGAGGACTTCTTACACTCTTCCCCTGCTCCAGCATGGGGTCCCTCCCACAAGAGACAGTCCTCCACAAACTGCTCCAGCGTGGGTCCTTTCCATGGGGTGCAGTCCTTCAGGAACAGACTGCTCCAGCATGGGTCCCCTACAGGGTCACAAGTCCTGCCAAAAAACCTGCTCCACTGTGGGCTCCTCGCTCCATGGGTTCACAGGTCCTGCCAGGAGCCTGCTCCAGTGCGGGCTCTCCACGGGGTCACAGTCTCCTTTGGGTGCATCCACCTGCTCCGGCCTGGGGTCCTCCACAGGCTTCAGGGTGGATATCTGCTCCACTGTGGACCTCCATGGGTTGCAGGGGGACAGCCTGCTTCACCATGGTCTTCACCATGGGCTGCAGGGGAATCTCTGCTCTGGCGCCTGGAGCACCTCCTCCCCCTCCTTCTTCAGTGACCTTGGTGTCTGCAGAGTTGTTTCTCTCACATGTTCTCACTCCTCTCCTCCGGCTGCTCTTCTGCAGCAGGTTTTTTTTTCCCCTTCTCAAATATGTTATCACAGAGGTGCTACCAGTGTCGCTGATTGTCTCAGCCTTGGCTAGCGGTGGGTCCATCTTGGAGCTGGGTGGCATTGGCTCTGTCAGACATGGGGGAAGCTTCTAGCAACTTCTCACAGAAGCCACCCCTGTAGCCCCCCAGCTACCAAAACCTTGTCATGCAAACCCAATACATCCTTGTGGGAGGAAGAAAGGAAATGCATAAACTACTGGTGGGAAAACTGTAGTGCTAAAATATTGGGACATCTGAGTTCCGTAGTTTTAAAAAATTTGCATATGTTATACTTAATCTTTGTGTCGTCGTCGTCCCCTCCTTTTTTCTTTTTTTTTTTTTTTGGCAAAGATCATCCCAACCCTAGAGGGCATTTGGTTTGCACTAGCCATTGTTTTTCCTCCTTCCCTCCCTAACACCATCTCAATTTTACCTGTAAAATGCTGATTTGAAAATAGGAAGAAATCAGAAATTACTTGTGTCAGAAACCCTTTGGGGAAAAAAACTTTTCCTTTTTTGCCTTTATAGGCAGCTTTTCAGACAACATAGCAAGTTTTCTGTCCTCTCTCTTTAAGCTATACTAAATGAGAAGGCCTGAGTCAGTCCAAAAGTTCCTTTCTCCCTTTAATCATTTTCATACACACTTTGGGGAAAGCATTTAGGAACCATGGCCTCGTATATGGTGACCTTTTTTTTAGTATTTTTATCATCTTCAGATTTGTGAATTACATATTTTCTAACTTGGGGACTGCATTGAGACCACTGTGTCTTTAGCTATAAATGGAGTTGTTATCCAGAAATTTGTGTAATCCCTTTTAAGGTTGTCTGTAAGTGTTAGTCCTGTTTAGAAGTTCAGATAATATTCTTCACTTTCGCTAAGGTAAATTTACGGACTCTTTATAGGGCTGTTAGAGCTGTTAAAAAAAAAAAAAAAGGAAGGGGGCAAAGCTTCTAACATACTTCCTTGCTGTAATGGGGCGGGGAGGGGAAATATTCTGAAGGCTGGGTGTATAGATAGAGTTCAGTTTTAGCAGCAATGTGCCTATCCTGTCACCTCAACAACTGTTCTCAAAATCTTTACTGAAAAAGTTAAGTCCTTTGTTTCAACCTTCTTAGTTGATTTTTTTAAAAGAATACACTTCTTTAGATCAATTCTCTTCACCTGAAGTCAGTTAAAACAACTTTTTCCAACAAGTGATTGTACCAGGAGTTTCTAGCATTTGATTTGTGCAGTAAATAGCTATACTTTTATGGAAATACAAGCCATCATTGCATGCAATGTTTAGTCTATTTTCCTGGTACTCGTAATTTAAAGTATAATTTGCATAACAATGCAATCCTACTTATATGGGTATATGCAAATAAGGAACAGGGTAAACTTAATTATTTTATTAGATTCTAACAACAAATAATCTTCCTTTTAACAGAGCTGTTTGATTTTTGTGAAAAAGCTTTTCACTTAATTCATAAAACTTTTGTTAACCTTAGGCTTCTGAGGAACACTGTTTTGCTTACTTTGTTCTGTAAGCAACTAGTATAGAAAGTCAGATATGCATATTAATTTTTTTGTGGACATAATTACTAAAATGACAAAAGTTTACTTGATCATTAGATATTTTCCACATGCAGTTCTGTTACAGCATTCAAAGTATTTAATTCCATGATAAATAACAAATTCTAGAAGAGCTTACCTTTCATGTGACTACTGGAAGTTTTAAATGAAATGGCCAGTAACTCTCTACTTTGTATTCCTATCAGATTCTCCTTCCCCTACTGCTGCAAGAACGCTGACGCTGGTTGCCAAGTCTGTGCAGAATTTAGCAAATCTGGTTGAATTTGGAGCTAAGGTGAATATAATTTTACACAGAACAGACTAGAACTGCATTTCCAATACACTTCAATGTTCCTGTTTAATATAGACAAAAATCTGTTGCTGTTTTCTTGTGCAAATCCTGATGTGTGACCTGGGTGTCTTCATCAGCAAGGAGGCCTTGTTCCTGCAGTTTCTTCTGTCCTCTTCAGTTGGAGCTAAACAGGGTATTGATTTAAACTAGAGCAGTAGCATAAAGTCTGGCTGAACTGGAAAGAGGAGTCAATCATTTGAGAATGAGTCATCTAGAAACTTATGTGAATGATTTGGTACATACCATGAAGATTTTGAATCTAGTAGTATGAACAGCAGCAGTGACCTGTTAAAATAATTGATGAACCAATGACCATACTAGTAGGTATTATAGAGTGATGCAACCATATTTTCATGCTATGAGAACAGATAAACTCAGACATTTGTTCCAAAGACAACAATGGAAGTATGTGGACTGTTTTTTCTGTCTGTCAATGACCAAAAGGGTAGCAGTCATACTCTAGTATTCATAGAATCATAGAATATCTCAAGTTGGAAGGGACCCATAAAGATCATCAAGTCCAACTCACTGCTCCTCACAGGACTACCTAAAGCTAAACCATATGACTAAGAGCATTGTCCAGACTCTCCTTGAGCTCTGACAGGCTTGGTGCCGTGACCACTTCCCTGGGGAGCCTGTTCCAGTGACCGACCACCCTCTCAGTGAAGAACCTTTTCCTAATGTCCAATCTGAACTTTCCCTGACGCAGCTTCATTCCATTTCCTTGTGTCCTATCGCTGGTCACCAGAGAGAGGAGATCATCACCTCCCCCTCCGCTGCCCCCCCTTGAGGAAGTTGTAGACTGCGATGAGGTCACCCCTCAACCTTCTCTTCTCCAAGCTGAACAAGCCAAGTGACCTCAGCTGCTCCTCATAAGTCTTGCCCTCGAGGCCTTTCACCATCTTGGTCTCCCTCCTCTGGACACACGCTAATAGTTTGATGTCCTTCTTATATTGAGGCGCCCAAAACTGTACACAGTACTTGAGATGGGGCTGCAGCAGTGCAGTGTGGAGTGGGACAATCACCTCCCTTGAGGGAGGTGTGCTGTGCTTGATGCACCCCAGGACACGGTTGGCCCTTCTGGCTGCCAGAGCACACTGTTGACTCATATTCAACTTGCCATCAACCCAAACCCCCAGATCTCTTTCCACGGGGCTGCTCTCCAGACTCTACGTCCCCCAATTTGTACGTATAACCCTGTCCCAGGTGGAGAATCTGGCTCTTGCTCTTGTTAAATTTCATACAGTTGGTGATTGCCCAGCTCTCTAGCCTATCCAGATCTCTCTGTAAGGCCTCTCTACCCTCGAGGGAGTCCACAGCTCCTCCTAGTTTAGTATCGTCAGCAAACTTACTTAATGTACATTCGACTCCTGCATCCAGATCATTTATAAAAACATTAAAGAGCACTGGTCCTAAAATTGAGCCCTGGAGAACCCCACTGGTGACTGGCCACCAGCCTGATGTAACCCCATTTACTATAACCCTTTGAGCCCGACCCATCAGCCAATTGCTCACCCAACATAGTATGGACTTGTCTAGCTGTGTGCTGGACATTTTATCCAGAAGGATACTGTGAGAGACAGTATCAAAAGCTTTGCTAAAATCCAAAAACACCTCATCTGCTGGCTTCCCTTGGTCAACTAGATGGGTGTTGGAGTTGGAAAAGTGGGAGAGGAGAGGCAGGCAGCCATCCCTCCACAAAGAAAACATCTATGTGATGGTAAAATGGGTAAATTTTCTTTAGGAATATCCATATCAAAAAGACAGCTGAGAAACGCTAGAGTAGAAATCTGTGACTAGAAAGAATCCATTCAAGAAGGATGTATCATCTGCCTTAAGTAGATGATGGGAGCCTTTTTGCATTTCCATTGATTATTTGATGTCAAAGTGGGGAGACATCTTTCAGTAATATTGGCATGTCTCTGTACAGAACCTTGAAATACATTCTACATCCATGTTCTTTTATATACTATATGTAATAATTCACTTTCAAATTGAGACCAATTAGGACTAAACTTCCAGCCTGGATAATAGAGTATTTTAATTCTGAAACAAATGAACAACTACCAACCTCTGGATCCCCCCCTACACACACACACTTTTCCTCTACTTATTCCTTAGACTGGTGTTTTCTGTTGGTACAGCATTTTGAAACATCCCTTTTATTTGTACTCATTTTCATATTGCTTGACATAATTTTGTAAATCAGTTTTACAAGTTGCACTAAAAAGCCTCAGCTTTTAATAAAGTTTCTGTTGCATCACTAAAAGAATGCCAGCAACAATTGGTCTGTTCTGGTTCCCAAGTCGCAACATGGTTGAACAATAAAAATCTGTTGGCTTAAGCATAATGAAAGAAAGAGAGTTCAGGCTGCCATTATAAAGCCATTTGTCTGACGCTCCCAACTTGGAATGTAAGCATTAACGAAAGAACAAGGAGGAGGGCACTTATGTCTTGATGTTACCTCTGAAAGTGTTTTCTCCATTATATAGCTGCAATGAAAAAAAGAAGTCCATCTTCAATATTTCAGAAATGTAAAATTTCATGTCACAATGCATATATAATCAATTTCAGAATCCATCTGGAATACAAAAAAGTGTAATCTTTTGACTGGTTGTACACCAGTCATTATAAATTCACTTGAAAAAATAAAATCACTCCAGATGACACATTTGTGTTTTGTGGTGTCATTTGTCTCTCATTACAATGTGTTCACTTCAGATTTGACTATTAAATTGGTATTGATTTGTTCTAATAAATACTTTTAAAAATTACTAGGAGCCATATATGGAGGGGGTAAATCCATTCATCAAGAGTAACAAACATCGCATGATCATGTTCTTAGATGAACTTGGGGTAAGTGGTTTAAAAAAAAAAATTGGAAGTTGTATAGCAACATTGTAAATTAAAATTCTTTACAGTTCTTGTTAACTAGCTCAAAAATGCATCAGCTTCCACACAATTTTGAATGCTTGTTACTGAAAAATTTTTCTTATGCTTGTTTAGGAACTGCAGATTGCTGGCCTGTTGCACAGAATTAAAACCAATCAAATGTCCCGTTAGAAAGATTTTATTCATTTAGTACTGCTGTAGATATGAGATCTATTTGAGCTTCTCCCCGAGGATTAGGGCTTTTGGCCAAAAATACCAATCTTTTAAAAAAATATTTTAAACCAAAAAATTCTTATGTGTAATTTGACATATGGTTTTGACCCGAGACTGAAAAAATTGAAGTTTTAAGAAATGTTATGTTCCATTTTAGTTATACATTACCAGATGTCTCTCTGCATGAATTCTAGATATTGTAGTTTAAAAGAAAATAATAATTGCAGTTCACTTTGAAACTGTTACTGTTTTCTGTATGATAGCTATAACAAGAGTTAGGAGTTCATTTATGTGTATATATATATATATGTTTAAACCAAGAATTTGTTTTAAAAATGAAGATGAAAGAAATGTGCCTAGCTTCCTGAATTGATCCATTAAAAATGACCTAGAAGACATCTCAGACTATTTTGATAATCTATAAGAATGAGTGTTTTGAAGTATGTCATTCAGGTGGATTGCCATATGTCACCTTTTTCTGGTTAAATGGCAACTTCTGCATATTATGATATACTGTTTTTTTTCTTTAAATGGCAGATTATGCATGAGGACTCAAAAAACTGTTGGGTTTTAAAATAACTGATTAATCTACTGGTTTAATTACATTATTTTATTAGTGGATTTACTGACTTGATAGTTTGGGGGGGGGGGTTGGTGTCCATTTTTGCTGCTGTTATTGTCTGATTTAAATTTTTAAAAACCCCACCTAATGGATGGATCCCCCTCATGTGGGGGGAGGATATAATATGAATCTCTTTTCTCAGTATCTTTCTGGACTGCTCAGAGGTAGCATAGCAACATCAAACCTTTTAGTAGAACCCTCCTAGTAGGAATAGGAATTGCTGTATATTTAGTAATCTCTCCATGTGAAATGTGTAACCATAATTAAAATGTCTTCATAAAATAGATGCTTGTGGACAGGAGGAAATATATAATTTGTATTAGATAACATGGACAGAAGACTTAATTGTGAAGAAAAACATTGCAGTACTTGCTTGCAATATCAAAACAGCTGTTGGTGGGTCTGTAGAACTGTAATTTAATTTCTTATATGCCTGGCTACTTACCATTCTAAGTCTGCTCTCATAATTTTTGTTAAAGAATGTTCCTGAGCTTCCAGACACTACAGAGCACTCTAGAACTGACTTATCTCGTTATCTGGCAGCCTTGCATGAGATGTGTGTGGCACATTCAGATGAACTTCGGACACTCAGTAATGAGCGAGGTGTAATGCAGGTAAGCTACAATGGTTAACAAAAATCACAGGTACAGATAGCATGTCTTGAGTTATTGCTTAATATCATGATTCTTTTGTAATTTTTCTGTCCAGCAGTATGAGTGATAAATAATATGTACATTTCACCAGGAGGTTGCTAGTTGCAAAGGTAAAGAAGCTCAAAACTATGAACTAAGTATTTATACAACAAAACCAACCATGTTTTAAAGCAGTGGGTTGGGGTTTTGTGGTTGTTTTTTGGTGTGGTGTTGTTTTGTTTTGTTTGCTTTTTTTGTTTAGTTTCCAGGTGAAGTTTTTAGTTTCTAGAGGAAGCCTAAACCCAAGAAATCACTGTCTTCTGACAGGCTCTGGTTTTAGGATCTGGTTCTTCTAATTGAGAACTAAATAACTAAATTTACTTTCCTTAGCTTTCTATCACTACTTCATTTCTGCTTCCTGATTTATTACATTTGTAAACAAACATGGCAAACTTCTCTAGCAAACACTATAAATGAGTGTTCTGTTCCAACTATTAAGCTTCTATACAGCTTTTATGAAAACTTATTTTTTAAGAGGAAAAAAATTCACACGACTTCATGCATTGTCTCAAAATACTACAAAAGTAATATACTTGCCTATGGTCTACTAATTATGATGAACTTCAAGTCAGCAATTCTACTTATTGCACAGTAATATGTTTTGGTATGCTTGACTAGTATACTGTGCTGTGCAGGAGATAATTTAAGTAGTCTTCCCTTTTTAATGCTAATGATTTGGGGACGGGGCAGTTGTACTATAGAAAGCCTTTTTGTTTAGAGATGGTCTTCCTTAAATTTAATCAGTATCAGCTTAAACTATTTATTTAATGACTTATTTTCGAAGAGGTAGTTTTAAAAATAGTATTGAATTTAATTATTTCAAAATAACTTCTTGTAATCAGATTTCTTATTATTCTCATGGTTTAAACACTGGGCTTCCTATATCCTGACTCTTTGAAGGCCTTAATTTAAACCCAGGTAGATGATAAATCTATATTTCTTTATCCTGGCAGCAGATTTTACTCAAATAATGCATTTTTTTGGCAGTAATGTTTTTTAAATAAGAGGATTACTGGGAACTCTTATGGTGATTTTGCAAAAGGTAAAAATATATTTGTATTTAATCATCTTTGGCAGAAGAAAGCTCAAGGAATTAAAAATGAGATAATGCTTCATTATAGCAGTTCAAAACTAATCCAGTTTAATAACTACTACAATTTACCTCTTCAGTGGCATATGAGGGAAAAAAAATCAATCACATTCAAGTTCATAATTCACTTACAGCTACTGCTAGTCTTGACAAAGCAAAAATGATGGATAGACCGGCAAGGCAGGATAGTAGAAGTTTTCAGTACTAAATATGTGTTGCTTACAGATAAGGGATATAATTTCTTTCACAAGGCCTGTATCTGAAGTACTTGATGATTACAGATATGATACTGTTTCCTCGATACACTTCTATTTCTACTTCAGAGGAGTAATTTCTCCTCATGGGTTTCCATAAAGAAAACTCTTGAACTTTTTTCCCCTTTTCCTCCTGTAAGTGCCCTAATGGTTCAGGATCACCCTGTTGTAGTTGAACATAGTTCTACTATAATGAAAAAATGATTGAACTCCTGACAGTGCGTTAGCAATACAATTTCTCAGTCTGTTTTATGTGTATGTTCAGTTGCATTTGGTTTAGTTTAATGACCAGGTTTTCAGAAAGTTAAAAGAGGGTAGTTCTGCCTGTGCAGAAGTAAATTGTATTATCACCTTTTTTTTTGTCACCGGACTTTTTTCATTTTCTTGGCCCAGTTCTGCACTTTCACATGGGGAAAATACCTGAGAATGGATTTTTGGTTTACAGATTGTTTTTAACAGATAGGAGAACTCTCTTTCATTTTGAAACTCTCAGGTTAAGTTGGCAAGACTTAATGGGTCTCCATGGGTGCAGATAAATTTCATATTGTTTTACAGTTGCCTTTTGAAGTAATGTCTTAGTGACTAGGGAATTGGAGCTGGGGGGGGGGGGGGGGGTGCTGTGTGTGTGGGGGGGGCTTAAATATATTTTAAACTACCTAATTCTAAGTCTGGTAGGTTAATGTTGAAGATGCTTCTCAAGCAAGATGGGTTTTGGTTTTTTCTAGTTGCTAATGTAGGGTTGTACTGGGGTTTTTTTGTTTTTGTTTTTTTCTACAGCATGTTCTTAAGAAGCTGTTGGCTATTACAGAACTGCTTCAACAAAAACAAAATCAGTATTCAGTGTCTAATAACATCAGGTAGCACCTCTACCTGAATTCTGCATGGATCCAGCATGTCTAACATGGCAACTCACACAAGTATCACTTTTTTTGCTCTTGCCAAAAATAGCACACCCTGTCACGTTCCCAGTGATGTGTGAACTATGCAAAAAGAAAAAAAATATTCTGTTAGTGAATGCTTGTACCAGCAGCTTTTTAAACTATCTGTGCAGGATATTTGTACTTTTTTCCACTTGGAACCAGTTTTTACAGCCTCTGAGCCTTGGTGTAGAGTTTACCTTCTGCAAAGAAAATGCTGTGACTGTCTTGAACTTTGAAAACTATTTTCAACACCTGCAATTGCCAAAGTTTTTCTGTCTTGTTGGAAAAGAATTATCAACTGACAAGGAAAGAAATGCATTGTTTTGACAGCTACATGTAACTGGATAGTATTTCTTACTGTAATTTCTGACTGGTTACAATTATTATGACCTTGTTTCAACCACTCAAACTTGTATTTACAATTTCCAAAGTTTGATGGTTATGGTAAGAACATTCTTTCCTGTATAGTTTTTATACCATGTTGTTTCTCTTGCTGGAATCATGTCAAAAGAATATGCAGAAGGGATCTTGCCAGCTTTATTCTTTAATGTGCCACTGATTCAGTCTAAATAATTCTTCCATCAAGGACTGTTTATCCATCCAGGTAAATCACAATGCTTTTGTAAAATGTTTACAACAGTGAATAATTAGAATTCAGTAAATTTATTATCACTGTATCAGACATGCATGCATCCATTAAACCTATTTATAAAATATGTATTGGTTGGTCTTGTGTGTAATGTAAGAATACCATGAATCTTATTTTTAAACCTGAAAAATAAGTTTTTAAAATAATCAAGCTGCCGATAGACTCTTTATGGAAACTGGCTAACTTTGGGTGCAAGTAATAGAACATTGTAAAAATGAAATTTGGATAACAGATATGGTTGGCTATTTATCTACTATGTATAAAATGCATTGATAAAAATTACTGTAGGTAAATCTCAAAGTTGCATTTAGGTATGTATATTAAAAAATTGTCACCACTACTTATTTCCTAAAACAGTGTGTGAAAATTAATGTTGTAGTTTACCCCCACCAGCAGCTTAAGCACCACACAGCTACTTGCTCACTCCCCCCCGCCCCTGCAAAATCAGGACAGGGGAGAGAATAGGAAGAGCAAAAGCAAGAAAACTCAGGGGTTGAGAAAGGAAAGATGAAGAAAAGAAAAACAGAACAAGTGATGCAAAGGCAATCACTCACCACCTCCCAGAAGCAGACTGATGTCCAGTCAGTCTCTGAACAACAGCTACCTTCCCCCCCAAAAAAACCCCTTCCCTCCACTTTTATTGCTGAGCATGACATTATATGGAATAGAATATCCCTTTGGCCAGTTCAGGTCAGCTGTCCCAGCTGTGTCCCCTCCAAACTTCTTGCTCACTCCCCAGCCTGCTCCCCAGTGGGGCAGAGTGGGAAAAACAGAAAGCCTGGACACTGTGCTAACACCGTTCAGCAATAGCCAAAACACTGGTGTGTTGTCAAGATGGTTATAGTCACAAATCCAAAACACAGCACCCTATGGGCTGCTATAAAGAAAGTTAATTCCATCCCAGCCAAAACCAGTACAATGAAATATTTTGACCTAGCTTTGGATAGCATATAACTACTTGAAGTTTTGGGTTTTTTTTTAAATTATTCTCAGTAGTCCTCATGTACATTAGTCACAGTAATCTAATCTGACATTATAGCTGCAGGATCAGCAGTTGCAGCAACAGGTTGTCACACAACTATGATTATGTTCCATACTGCAGATGCTGCAGTCTCTTTTTAACAGTACATTTGAGAAGAATGTTGGGAATGCTGAAAATCTAATAAGCAAGGTTGTTTTCTTTCAATTAGTTCAATGACAAGCTTAGGAAGAAGGCAGCACATCCTGCTCTAAAGCACTTAAGGTTCTATTAACTTTAAGGTTCTATTAACATTCTATGAACCTTAAGCACTGCCCTCAGGGACAAAGGAGCTGAACAGAGTTGGCAGCTCTTGCAAGAGCTCTCAGTTCATGTAGGAAATCAGGCAAGGAAGGCAGGAGATCAGCATGGCTGAGTAAGGACCTTCTGGTCAAACTAAAGTGTAAGAAGGAAATGCACAGGCAGTGGAAGCAGGGATGTGTAAGAGTATAGGAAAGAGTATACTCCTGGAAAGAGTATAGGGACGCTGCCCAGATGTGTAGGGATGTGGTCAGGAAAGCTAAGGCACAGCTGGAGCTGAACTTGGCAAGGGATGCAAAGAATAATAAGAAGGGATTTTACAGGTATGTTGGCCAGAAAAGGAAGATTAAAGAAAATGTACACCACACCCCCCCTGCCCTGATAAATGAGACAAAAGAACTAGTGACAGCTGACATGGAGAAGGCTGAGGTACTCAACAATATTTTGCCTCTGTGTTCAATGGTAATCTCTCTTCCCACATCTCTCAAGCCCTTGAACCTCAAGGCCGGGACTGGGGGAATGAAGTCCTTCTCATTGTAGAAGATCAGGTTTGAGACCACCTGAGGAACCTGAATGTAAGTCCATGGATGGGACCCAACGAGATGCATCCCAGGGTTCTGAGGGAATTGGCAGATATAGTTCCTAAGCCACTCTCCATCATATTTGAAAACTCATGGCAGTCAGGCAAAGTCCCCAGTGACTGGAAAAAGGGAAACACCATGCCCATTTTTAAAAGGGTAAAAAGGAGGACCCTGGGAACTACCAACCAGTCAGCCTCACCTCTGTGCTTGGTAAGATCATGGAACAGATCCTCCTGGGAGACATGTCGAATCATATGGAAGACAGGGAGGTGATTATAGAGACAGCCAACATGGCTTCACCAAGGGCAAATCGTGCCTGACTAATCTGGTGGCCTTCTACAATGGAGGGACTGCATCAGTGGACAAGAGAAGAGCTACGGATGTCATCTACCTGGACTGCTGTAAGGCCTTTGACACGGTCCCCCACAACATTCTGACCTCTAAAATGGAGAGATATGGGTTTGACGGGTGGACTGTTAGATGGGTAAGGAACTGGCTGGACAGCCACGTCCAAAGAGTCAATGGCTCAATGTCCAAGTGGAAATTAGTAACGAGTGGTGACCCTCAAGGGTCAGTACTGGGACCAATACTATTTAATATCTTCATCAGTGACATAGACAGTGGGATTGAGTGCACCCTCAGCAAGTTTGCGGATGACACCAAGCTGAGTGGTGCAGTTGATTTGCTGGAGGGAAGGGATGCCATCCAGAGGGACCTGGACAGGCTTGAGGAGTGGGCCCATGTGAACCTCATGAAGTTCAACAAGGCCAAGTGCAAGGGCCTGCACCTGGGTCAGGGCAATCCCCAGTATCAATACAGGCTGGGGGATGAAGGCATTGAGAGCAGCCCTGCAGAGAAGGACTTGGGGGTAATGGTGGATGAATAGCTGGACATGAGCCAGCGATGTGCGCTTGCAGCCCAGAAGCCAATTGTATCCTGGGCTGCATCAAAAGAAGCATGGCCAGCAGGTCGAGGGAGGTGATTCTGCCCCCCTACTCCGCTCTCGTCCCACCTGGAGTACTGCATCCAGCTCTGGAGTCCTCAGCACAAGAAAGACATGGACCTGTTGGAGCAGGTCTAGAGGAGGGCCATGAAAATGATCAGAGGGCTGGAACACCTCTGATCTGAGAGAGTTGGGGTTGTTCAGCCTGGAGAAGAGAAGGCTCCAGGGAGACCTTATTGCGGCCTTTCAATACTTAAAGGGGGCTTATAAGAAAGATGGGGACAGACTTTTTAACCAGGGCCTGTAGTGACAGGATAAGGGGCAATGGTTTTAAACTGAAAGAGAGTAGGTTTAGGTTGGATATAAGAAAGAATTTTTTTACAATGAGGGTGATGAGACACTGGAACAGGTTGCCCAGAGAAGTTGTACATGCCCCATCATTGGAAGCGTTCATGGTCAGGTTGGATGGGGCTTTGAGCAACCTGATCTAGCGGAAGATGCCCACAGTGGTGGAATTGAACTAGATGACCTTTAAAGGTCCCTTCCAACCCAAACCATTTTATGATTCTATTACCAGATCTGTCACCTCCTTAGATTTATCCAGTTTGCTAAATGGCAAGTTTGACATTAGTTACTGCTGTGCTCTAATCCTAAACTGTTTCTAAACCAAAACTCTCCCCTCAGTGACAGATTTATAAAAGCAAGCATTTCAAATTTATGTTTGACTTGAAATTGATGAGGTTTTGGAATGGAACTACAGCTAGTTACTTTAGCAAAGTCTAATGCTTTATTATAAGATATTACAACTGACAGAACAAATACCTCACACTACAGAGTAAGGAACCTGTGGTAGGCTTTGAGAGTTCAGTTAATACTTGCCACTGAAAAGTAGGTAGCCTGAGTAGGTCCTGGCACTCCGAATTGCAGTGGTTAAGATTCCATCTTCCTTCAAGGTTATAGTGAACCCACAAGATCATCATCAGTCTATTCTTTCTAATATAAGGAAAAAAGCCATACTTTGAGCTGTGTGTGCAGTTGGTATGTTTTACAGCGAGGGGGACCAGGCAATACATAACTACAGGTACACGGTACTGCTGCAGTGTTAAATTAACTTCTGTTATGTATGCCAGTTGAGAATTTAAGTAATACAGCTATCTTTTCATGTTGGTCTCTTTCAACTGTATCTACTATTGGTAACAGATTTGAATAGCAAGTTTAAACTTTTTTTAACCTTAGTTTAAAAAAAAAAAACACGTGATTTGTCATGTCCACATTATTTGATATTTATTTGTCTGCCAGGACATTTTTGGAGGAAAAAGCACAGACCAGGCACAATGGTTACTTGTGTTACACACTCCATTCTACTTATGACAACCAACAACCAACATTGACAATCTTAGTTAACTTATAAGACTAGCTCAAACTAGAAATCAAAATTCCTACAAGTCATACACAGAATTTACTTGAGATAAAATGTATATTCATTAAGTACATCATGAGAGGTTGAAAGGAAACCTGACCTCTAAGACAATGGACAATTGCTCAACAACCTGAGAAGATATTTTCTTTCTTCAGCCTCCACACAGTCTAGATTTGTGCTCAGACTTTCTCACATTGCTAAATGAGTACAGCATAAAGAGTTTTTCAGGCTTTCCCTAGTTTGTTGCAAGACTCCAATTATGGTTTTCTTCCTGGGATCATTAAAAATGTCTCTTGCCCCTTCAGCAGTATTACCCACTGTATTCAGTGTCTTTTGCAGGGGAAAAATAAAAACAAGTAAATGCATCATAGGGAAGATTTTCTTTTCAGCTAATGCTGACTAATCCCAGAAAACCTCCTGGATACAATCCAAATTTTTGCTTCTGCAAACATGCCATAAAGAAATAAAAAAAAAAAAAAACCCAAACAAACAAAAAACCCCCAAACTTTTGACCTCTTTATGCCTAGGATTTAGTATGCAATTTAGTAGGCAATATTCTATGAAGAGACTAAAGCCTAGAAAAACATTTTAATTAGTGTTGACTAAGCACTTTAACCTTAAACCCAGTTACCTATGCCTACTCTAAAAGCCACAAAGTCCCAATCATTTTAACAGCCCTTTTTGATCACCTGTTTGAGATTTAGCTCATCTGTCTTCATTATTGAGAACCATGCACAGAATTCCAGAACTCATATTGGGACCTTTTAATAATAGCTTGCCCTTTTTATGGCTTAATTACTTTGGCAGCTTAGTCATCTACAGTCAGCCAGTACCCTGTGGATTCCTTCTATCATTTCCCATTTGATCTCTCCACACCACTTATGGTCTTTGTATTGGTGTTAACTAATGACTTCATTTATAAACTGGTAAATCCCCCAAAAGATGTTATAAGTAGATTAGAACTGATTGTGCACTTGTATATAATTATACCCTAATTACTTACAGCTATAAATATCAATATCAGCTATCTTCAGCATTAGTGAAGCCTCAAGATGTAAACAGTGTACAGGTACTATAAGCTTTAAAAAAAAATTAAGCTCAGTTTTCCTTTGTGTACATGAACTGGCCAGCTCAAATCTGATCCTGCATATGATAATTACTCAGAAATGAAACTATATAAGTACAAACCCTTAGCATTTCAGACGCATTCATATTATTTTTAAAAATCCTAAAGTTTCAAGAGCTGTTTCTTTATTATATAAGAGCTGCTTAGAGAAGAGAAGAGTTGAGTTCAGTTGGAAGGAACCTACAATGATCATCTAGTCCAACTGCCTGACCACTACAGGGCTAACCAAAAGTTACAGCATAGTATTAAGGGCATTGTCCAAATGCCTCTTAAACACTGACAGGCACGGGGCATCGACCACCTCTCTAGGAAGCCTGTTCCAGTGTTTGACCACCCTCTTGGTAAAGAAATGCTTCCTAATGTCAACTCTGAACCTCCCCTGATGCAGCTTTGAGCCATTCCCACGTGTCCTATCACTGGATACCAGGGAGAAGAGATCAGCACCTCCCTCTCCACTTCCCCTCCTCAGGAAGCTGTAGAGAGCAATGAGGTCGCCCCTCAGCCTCCTTTTCTCCAAACTAGACAAGCCCAAAGTCCTAAGCTGCTCCTCATAGGACATGCCTTCCAGCCCTTTCAGCAGCTGTGTTGCCCTCCTCTGGACACATTCAAGGACCTTAACATCCTTCTTAAATTGTGGGGCCCAGAACTGCACACAATACTCAAGGTGAGGCTGCACCATTGCTAAATACAGAGGGATAATTACCTCTTTTGAGCAGCTGGATATACTGTGTTTGATGCACCCCAGGATGCAGTTTGCCCTCTTGGCTGCCAGGGCACACTGCTGACTCATGTTGAGCCTGCTGTCGACCAGCACCCCCAGGTTCCTTTCTGCAGAGCTGCTCTCCAGCCACTCCTCTCCCAATTTATGCTTGTGCCCAGTGTTACTCCGTCCCAGGTGCAGAATCTTGTCCCTTGAGAGAGTCAACAGCACCTCCCAGTTTAGTATCCTCAGCAAACTTGCTAATGGTGCATTCAACTCCTGCATCCAGATCATTGATAAAAATATTGAACAGGCCCTAGAATTGCACCCTGAGGAACACCACTGGTGACCGGTCGCCAGCCAGATGTAGCCCCATTCACTACAACCCTTTGAGCCCTGCCCTTCAGCCAGTTCTTCACCCAGCACACCATGAACCTGCTCATCTCACAGTTGGACAACTTGTCCAGAAGGATGCTGTGAGGGACAGTATCAAAAGCCTTACTAAAATGCAGAAAAACTACATCCACCGCCTTCCCTTCATCCACTGGGTGGGTGACCTTATCATAGAAGGATATCAAAGTAGTTAGACAGGACTTTCCCTTTGTGAACCCATGTTGACTGTGCCTGATGATTGCATTGTCCTTTAAATGCCTTTCAGTAGCATCCAGTGTCAACTTCCCAATAATTTTTCCAGGTACGGAGGTTAGACTAACAGGTCTGTAGTTTCCTGGGTCTTCCCTCACGCCCTTCTTGTAAATTGGAATAACATTGGCTAGCTTCCAGTCAGCAGGGACCTCCCCAGGCTCCCAAGACCTTTGGTAGATGATTGAGAGGGGTCCTGCCATAACATCCGCTAGCTCCTTCAGTACTCTGGGATGAATCCCATCAGGCCCCATGGACTTGTGAACATTCAGCTGATACAGCTGGTCCCTTACAATTTCAGTGTCCACAAATGGAAAGGCACTGTTCCCACGCTCGTGGTCCTCCAACTCAGGGGACCGGGCAGCCCAAGGTCTATCAGTATTATTAAAGACTGAGGGGGAAAAAGCATTGAATGCCTCTGCTTTTTCTTCATCCCTATTAGTCAGATGACCATCTTCAACAAGTATCGGTGCAATGTTTTCCTTAGACCTCCTCTTGCTATTAACATACTTAAAAAAGCCCTTCTTGTTATCTGAAACAACACTGGCCACTTTCAACTCTAGTTGAGCTTTGGCCTTTCACATCTTCTCCCTGCATATACGAATCACATCTCTGTACTCTTCCTGCGAAGCCTGACCTTGCTTCCAGAGATCATACAATTTCTTTTTCCTCCTGAGTTCCAAGAGGGGTTCCCTGTTCAGCCAAGCTGGTCTTCTGCCCTGCTTGCTTGACTCTAGGACACAATGGGATTGCCTGGTCCTGTGCTTCTAAAAGGTGGTTCTTAAAGACAGACCAGCTCTCATGGACCCCTAAGCCCTCAAAAGCAGATTCCCAAGGGACACTGCTAAGTACCTCCCTGAGTAGCTTAAAGTTTGCTCTCTTGAAGTCCAGGGTAGCAACTCTGCTGACCTTTTTTCTCATTACACTGAAAATTTTAAACTCAACCATTTCCTGATCACTGTGGCCAAGACAGCCACCTACCATCACATCTCCCACGAGTCCTTCTCTATTCACAAACAACAAGTCTAGGAGGGCACCTTTCCTAGTTGGCTCACTGAGTACCTGTGACAAGAAGTTATCATCTTCCACAAACTTCAGGGATTTCCAAGACCTGCTTGTCCCAGCAGTATGGTATTCCCAGTCGATGCCTGGGAAGTTGAAATCTCCCATAAGGACCAGGGCTACCGATCCAGAGATTTCTCCTAATTGCCTACAGAATAACTCATCAGCGCTAACATCCTGGCTGGGCGATCGGTAGTAGACACCCACTGTGACATCTCCTTTGTTTTCCATCCCCTTAATCCTCACCCAGAGGCTCTCAACCACATCATCCCTCACTGTAAGGGCTGTACAGTCACACCTCTCCCTTACATATGGTGCAACTCCTCCACCTCGCCTGCCCTGCCTATTCCTCCTGAACAACCTTTAACCCTCCATCCCAGCACTCCAATGGGATAATTTCTGTATTACTTAGATGATTAGAAATCATAAGTTAAGTTGTATTATAAGTTCTGTATTACGCTACTTATAGACTGTACTACGTTGATTCTGCTTGTAGAAATCCTGTGCCATTCTAATCATAAATTCTGTGCTGTACTAATCATAATATCCTGTTAAGAAAATAAAGCTTTAATTGTAACTACGATTTAGTGCCGTCATCATTCCGTCAAGGATCCCTAAAAGAATCTGTCTGTCCCTTTAGTACTGGGTGACAAGCATGGACCCCTTCTGGTGCTTTCCTCTTTGATGGACAATCTTCCCCAAGGCCTCCAGAACTCAGTTTTATTGCGTAAAGAAGCACTTACTTCTTTGGGAAGAAGTTTAGGAAGAGAACAAATGGTAATCCTCAAGTCATAATGATATATCTTGGCACGCCTGGGATAGCATTTTTTCCTCTCTCTCTGCTTCTTCCAGTTTTGTAATTCTCTATGTCCTTGCAGTTGTATAGGTTTTTTTTGTTTTGTTTTGGTTTGGTTTGGTTTTTTTGCTTCTGATTCCACAGAGCTTTAGCCCTTCAAAACAGCAGCTGGTTGAGTTCAGTCACGTTTGCATGTTTGAGGTCTTCTCATAAGTGCTCTTACTATGACTCCCTACTCCACCCATTCCCCTGTGCAGTTCATACTCACAAGCCAAATCTGCCTGGAATTTTTGATAGTGTCATGTCCTTTTTGCCTCAAGGGAGGTTGGGTGAAACGGACCCAACATGGGACTCAAATAGAAAAAAAGCTGATATCTTTCCAGGATTCTGAAAATCTTCCATTCCTACTAGATACTAGGAATAAGTGAGTAGTCCATTATTTAAATTCAGAATAAAACTTCCATTGCCTTCAGTGTGAGCTAGATGGAGTTCGTACTGTCTCTTTATAATGCTTTCTCACACTTAGACCTTAAGGATCTTGAAAACAGTCCTTGTGTGTTTTTCCAGTCTTTGTTGCATCTAGATTCATGTGTAACTGTGCTATTGTTGGTACTGTTGTTGCCATAGTTATTTTTGGGGTTTTTTTCTAGTAATGTATGAGAAAAAAATAAGACTGTTTTTGCTTGAGCCTATAGTGAATGCAGAGTTGGGATGAAGGAATGTAATGTGTCATTTCCTTTTCCTTTTTTTCTCAGTGGAATGTTTGGAAGAGGAGAAGGGTTTTCAGTATCTTTGCCAAAAATTTTAGTTTCTCTACTCAAATCATAATCAAATGTACAGCAACATGAGAAAAGTTGTAACTTAAATCTAAAGAATTATCCAGAATTATATTCCTGTCAAATTCCATGAAGGAAAAGTTATGGTTCCTAAAGTACAATCCAGTAGACTAGGAAGTAGAAATTAGGACCTCTGTTGATGAACCCACTATCTTATGTGGGACACATGACTTCTCTTCAGTTTTCCCATATTTCAGTTGAGGTTGATGCTAATTAACTTTGGTGGGGTTTTTTTTAAACAATTCTAAATGAAAAGTGCTGTGCAATGGTCTCTGAATGTTAAAGAATTGTGCTGATACTCTAAAGGAGATCTAAACGATACTCAATATACACAGTGCACATTACAGTGTTTTCACTGTAATAAACCAAAGATGGGAAAAATGCAGAAAAAATAATGTCACGTATATTCTAAAATTATGGAGGAGCTCAGAGGAGCTGCATTTCACCAAATAATAAAAGAAAATTTATTCAAGATTATGTGTATGGTGAAACGCCAGAGCAAACCTATTATATAAGGGGGGTGGAGGGGGGTTGCCCCCTATGTCAAGAAATGGATAGATTGTGAAGAGCTGTCTCTGAATAATAGCCACAAGCAGGTTGAAAGCTTATGGGTAAGAATTAGAGATCGAGGCAACAAAGGGAACCTTGTGGTCGGTGTTTACTACAGGTTGCCCGATCAAGGGGACCCTATTGACAAAGCCTTCTTACTCCAGCTACAGGAGGCATCATGCTCACAGGTTCTCATACTGCTGGGGGACTTCAACCACCCTGACATCTGCTGGAAAAGTAGCACAGTGAGCTGTAGGCAATCCAAGAGACTCCTGGAGTGGATCAAGGATAACTTCTTAAGCCAGGTAATAGCCCTACCAGAGGGGATGCATTACTGGACCTGTTGGTCAGCAATGCAAGTGAGCTAATCGGTGACATCAAGATTGGAGGCAGCCTGGGCTGCAGTGATCACGCACTGGTGGAGTTTGCAGTCCTGAGGGATATGGGTCAGGCGAAGAGTAAAGTCAGGACCCTGAATTTTAGGAAAGCAAACTTCCAGCTGTTCAAGGGGTTAGTCAATAGGACCCCCTGGGAAACTGTCCTCAGGGACAAGGGAGCAGAACAGAGCTGGCAGATCTTTAAAGACGCTTTCCATAGAGCGCAAGAGCTCTTGATCCCCAGGTGTAAGAAATCAGGAAAGGACAGCAAGAGACGGGCATGGCTGAGTCAAGACCTGCTGGTCAAACTAAAGGGCAAGAAGGAAATGCACAGGCAGTGGAAGCAGGGACAGGTATCCTGGGAAGAATATAGGGACGCTGCCCGCTTGTGTAGGGATGGGGTCAGGAAGGCCAAGGCGCGGCTGGAGCTGAACTTGGCAAGGGGCGCAAAGAATAATAAGAAGGTCTTCTATGTAGATGTATGTCAGCCAGAAAAGGAAGGTCAAAGGAAGTGTACCCTACCTGATGAACATGACCGGCAAACTGCTAACAACGGACGAGGAGAAGGCTGAGGTACTCAACAACATTTTTGCCTCAGTCTTCACTGGCACCCTCTCTTCCCACACCTCTCGAGTGGATGGACCTCAAGGCAGGGACTGGGGGAACAAAGTCCCTCCCACTGTAAGAGAAGATCAGGTTTGTGACCACCTGAGGAACCTGAACATACATAAGTCTATGGGACCTGACGACATGCATCCCAGAGTCCTGAGGGAATTGGCTGATGTAGTTGCCAAGCCACTCTCCATGATATTTGAAAAGTCATGGCAGTTGGGTGAAGTCCCTGGAGACTGGAAAAAGGGAGACATTGCACCCATCTTTAAAAAGGGTAGAAAGGAGGACCCTGGGAACTACTGACCTGTCAGCCTCACCTCTGTGCCTGGGAAGATCATGGGAACACATCCTCCTAGAAGCAATGCTAAGGCACATGGAGGACAGGGAGGTGATTCGAGACAGCCAGCATGGCTTCACCAAGGGCAAGTCTTGCCTGACCAACCTAGTGGCCTTCTATGATGGAGTGACTACATCAGTGGACAAGGGAAGAGCTACGGATGTCATCTACCTGGACTTCTGTAAGGCCTTTGACAAGGTCCCCCACAACATCCTTCTCTCTAAATTGGAGAGATATCGATTTGATGGGTGGACTGTTCAGTGGATAAGGAATTGGCTGAATGGTCGCATCCAGAGAGTAGTAGTCAATGGCTCAATGTCCGGATGGAGACCAGTGACGAGCGGTGTCCCTCAGGGGTCCGTATTGGGACCAGCACTGTCTAATATCTTAATCAGTGACATAGACAGCCGGGTCGAGTGCACCCTCAGCAAGTTTGCAGATGACACCAAGCTGAGTGGTGCAGTTGACATGCCTGAGGGACAGGATGTCATCCAGAGGGACCTGGACAAGCTGGAGAAGTTGGCCCATGTGAACCTCATGAGGTTCAACAAGGCCAAGTGCAAGGGCCTGCACCTGGGTCAAGGCAATCCCCAGTATCAATACAGGCTGGGGGATGAAGGGATTGAGAGCAGCCCTGCAGAGAAGGACTTGGGGGTAAGGGTGGATGAACAGCAGGACATGAGCCAGCGATGTGCACTCGCAGCCCAGAAAGCCAATTGTATCCTGGGCTGCATCAAAAGAAGCGTGGCCAGCAGGTTGAGGGAGGTGATTCTGCCCCTCTACTCCACTCTCGTGAGACCCCACCTGGAGTACTGCATCCAGCTCTGGGGTCCCCAGGATGAGAAAGACACAGGCCTGTTGGAGCAGGTCCAGAGGAGGGCCACAAAAATGGAACACCTCTCCTATGAGGACAGGCTGAGAGAGTTGGGGTTGTTCAGCCTGGAGAAGAGAAGGCTCCAGGGAGACCTTATGGCAGCATTTCAATACTTAAAGGGGGCTTATAAGAAAGATGGGGACAAGACTTGTTAGTAGGGCCTGTAGCGATAGGACATGGGGTAATGGTTTTAAACTAAAAGAAGGTAGATTCAGACTAGATATAAGAAAGAAATTTTTTTATGATGAGGGTAGTGAAACACTGGAGCAAGTTGCCCAGAGAGGTGATAGATGCCCCATCCCTGGAAACATTCAAGATCAGGTCAGATGGGGCTCTGAGCTACCTGATCTAGTTGAAGATGTCCCTGCTCATTGCAGGGGGGTTGGACTAGATGACCTTTAAAGGTCCCTTCCCACCCAAACCATTCTATGATTCTGCGATTCTATGATATAAGGATGTTGTGGTTTAGCCCTACTCGGCAATTAAGTACCACACAGCCGCTCACTCACTCTCCCCCGCCGATGGGATGGGGGAGAGAATCGGAAGAGCAAAAGTAAGAAAACTCGTGGGCTGAGGTAAGAACAGTTTAATAATTGGAACAACAACAATAAAAAAAAATTCAATGCGAAGGAAAACAACAAGAGAGTGAGAGAGGAACAAAACCCAGGAAAAAAAACCAGTGATACAAATGCTCACCACCCACTGACCGATGTCCAGCCAGTCCCTCAGCAGTGATCGTTGCCCCCCGGCCAACTCCCCCCAGTTTATATACTGAGCATGACATCATATGGTATGGAATAGCCCTTTGGCCAGTTTGGATCAACTATCCTGGCTGTGCCCCCTCCCAGCTTCCTGTGCACCTGGCAGAGCAGGGGAGGCTGAAAAGTCCCTGACCAGTGTAAACATTACTTAGCAACAACTAAAACATCAGTGTGTTATCAATATTATTCTCATACTAAAATCCAAAACACAGCACTATATTAGCTACTAGGAAGAAAATTAACTCTATCCCAGCCAAAACCACGACAGTATCCACCCCTTATTCTATACCATCTACGTCATGCCCAGGTCCCACACTTTCTAATACATTCCAATTGATCACCACCACTTTTCCTGTCTTTTGATATATACACACAGCTATTATTCCCTTGGTCTATGGGCCATCCCTCTAAAATGTCCATTGAGTTCATTTAGTCCATGACTTTGGGCTCCATCTGTCATTACAGTCTTTCAGGGCTGGAGAAATGGTGTGTGGTGTCGGATTGTTGCATGCTGAAGCCAGTTCTGGTTCCATCACTGCTGCACTTTGCTTGGTTTCAGCAAAGTTCATTCTTCATTAATCTGGGTGATTCTTACTGAAATACCATTGATATAGAATATAGCAACCGTAAAAGTGATGATATACAGTATTATATAGCAATTAACATCATACCATTTAGTTCATTGGCTATTCTCACCCAAAATCAAATCCCCTTGAGGTACACAGCGGACTTCCCCATCCTTTCGCATTACCCACCAAGTACACCCAGGTCCCTGAGCAAAAGCAATCCCATTAATGGGTTTTCCTTTGCCCGAGGCTGGAGTAACCCAGACTGTCTTCCCCAGCATGTTTTTTATGTGCACTACAGGGACCTTATCCCCTTCGACAGTGCATAAAAGTTTTGATTGGGCAGGGCCAGCTCGATTGACATATCCCCTAGTGTTGACTAACCAGGTGGCCTTTGCTAAATGTGTATCCCAATGTTTGAACGTCCCACCACCCATTGCTCGCAGTGTAGTCTTTAACAGCCCATTGTATTGTTAGATTTTCCCGGAGGCTGGCATATGATAGGGGATGTGATATACCCACTCAATGCCATGCTCTTTGGCCCAGGTGTCTATGAGGTTGTTTCGGAAATGAGTCCCGTTGTCTGACTCAATTCTTTCTGGGGTTCCATGTTGCCATAGGACTTGCTTTTCAAGGCCCAAGATAAGTGTTCCGGGCGGTGGCATGGGGCACAGGATATGTTTCCAGCCATCCGGTGGTTGCTTCCACCATTGTAAGCACATAGTGCTTGCCTTGGCGGGTTTGTGGGAGTGTGATATAATCGATCTGCCAGGCCTCCCCACATTTATATTTCAGCCCTTGTCCTCCATACCAGAGAGGCTTTAACTGCTTGGCTTGTTTGATTGCAGCACGTTTCACATTCATGGATAACCTGTGCAATAGTGTCCATGATCAAGTCCACCCCTCGATCACGAGCCCATCTCTATGTTGCATCTCTTCCTTGGTGGCCTGAGGTGTCATGGGCCCACAGAGCTATAAAGAATTCACCCTTATGTTGCCAGTCGAGCAAGGGTCGAGGTAGGTTTTCCATCCCACTTCCTCATGTCCTCTCCGTGGTCATGCAGGTAAAACCATAGGGTGCCCCATGGTGTGTACCCTCTATATCCTCTCTCTTGAGCAGAAGAACGCTGACTCCTAATAGCTGAGACACTGGTCCGTATAGGTGGGGAGTAGGATCTATCCTCTTTGAGTTGCTGGACCAGCTTCTCCACAGCAGAGATGAGGGAGGAAGATATACTTGCTTTGTATTCCCACAGCTGGCTAGATGCTTCATCCACTGTTGGACCCTCTCCATCTTTCCAGGTCATTACTGCCAATCATAGAATCATATAATCATAGAATCATTAAGTTTGGAAAAGACCTCTAAGATCATCTAGTCCAACCATCAACCCAACACCTCCATGCCTACTAAACCATGTCCCAAAGTGCCACGTCTACATGTTATTTGAACTCCTCCAGGGATGATGACTCCACCATCTCTCTGGGCAGCCTGTTCCAATGTGTGACAACCCTTTCAGTAAAGAAATTTTTCCTAATATCCAATCCAAACCTCTCCTGACGCAACTTGAGGCTATTTCCTCTCGTCCTGTCACTAGTTACTTGGGAGAAGAGACTGACACCCACCTCACTACAACGAGCTACAATGAGCTGGCAGATGATGCTGGCACGCTCTGTACCAACTTCCGCCACATGGGTCGTGTGCACTGGACTTCATCTGGATCTTTGGATAACTGCTCGTCATTCAGGTCATCATAAACCACCTCCAGCATGGCTAATTCCCTCAGGTACTGGATACCTCTCTCCATGGTGGTCCATTTGCCTGGGTGATATATAACATCTTCCTTGAAGGGATATCTTTCCTTCATAGCTGACAGGAGCTGCCTCCAGGGGCTGAGGACTTGTGCCCCTTTTCCAATCGCTTTGTCAATGCCCCCTTCCCTAGAAAGGGATCCCAGCTGTTTGGCTTCCTTGCCCTCTACTTCCAGGCTACTGGCCCCGCTATCCCAGCATCGGAGCAGCCAGGTGACAACGTGCTCGCCTGGATGACGGCTGAAATCTTTTCGCATATCTCGCAGCTCATTCAGGGATAGGGATTGGGTGGTTTCCATCTCATCCACAAGTTCTTCCTCTTCCTCTCCTTGTAATGGCCCTGCTTTTTCATCTTCCCTTTCTAAACGAGCTGACTTTTGCTTCCAAGATTTCTTCTTGTGTATACCCCGGCCAACTCCCCCCAATTTATATACTGAGCATGACGTCATATGGTATGGAATAGCCCTTTGGCTAGTCTGGATCAACTATCCTGGCTGTGTCCCCTCCCAGCTTCCTGTGCACCTGGCAGAGCATGGGAAGCTGAAAAGTCCTTGACTAGTGTAAGCATTGCTTAGCAACAACTAAAACATCAGTGTGTTATCAACATTATTCTCATACTAAAATCCAAAACACAGCACTATACCAGCTACTAGGAAGAAAATTAACTCTATCCCAGCCGAAACCAGGACAAATGATTAAAAAAAATTATATGCCTAGGTTTTAAAAAATAGTCTATCTAAACATTTATAAGGTCACATAATTGGAGTTTTATGAAGCTATTGCCAAAGAAAATTGTCTTCACATACAAATAGTCTCAGACTTTTGTAACTTAGTGCATTTTCCTCATCTCAGGTTTACAGGTGCCTAACATTTTTGAATCACAGAATCGCAGACTGGTTGAGTTTGGAAGGGATCTCTGGAGGTCATCTTGTACATCTCTCCTGCTCAAGCAGGGTAACCTGGAGCTGGTTGCCTAGGACCATTTCCAAATGGCTTTTGAATATCTCCAGTGATGGAAACTCCACAACCTCCCTGGGCAACCTGTTCCAGTGCTTGGTCACCCTCACAGTAAAAAATTGTTTCCTGATATTCAGATGGAACCTCTTGTGTTTCAGTTTGGTTTTCATTTTTCAGAATCCAAGGGGCTAATACTGTTTCCATTCAAATCTTAGTGATTTGGGCCCAATACCTAGTGGATTTGGAGAGATATAATTCATCTTTCCCATAATTCAGTTGAGAACAAGAATAATTACTTTCCTTTTAAGCCTAACTGCAGATACTAACTCTCGTTATGTAGTCAAGGAAGATGGTGATACATTCAGAGAAAGAAAGAGTTAACCTTGTTGATGTTCTTGGAAAGGTTTAGAAGCCTGAGAGAGGAAAACACAATGCCACAATTTATTACCACATCCTATATTAAAGTGATTTTAATATTTCCTATATGTAATTCTACTCTGAGTTTGTCAGTAGTCCTAAATTTAATGTCTGAAATACTATGTTTTAGTCCTCACTCTGTTGAATGTATGAATATAATACCATAGTGACTTTTAATTGACTTTACAATATTTGACTATTAATTGTTCTGACACTGAAATACCAGTCAGAACCAGATTCCTACCTGTCCTGGTTTCAGCTGGGATAGTGTTAATTTTCTTCCTAGTAGCTGGTATAGTGCTGTGTTTTGGATGTAGTATGAGAATAATATTGATAACACACTGATGTTTTAGTTGTTGCTAAGTAATGCTTACACTAGTCAAGGACTTTTCAGCTTCCCATGCTCTGCCAGGTGCACAGGAAGCTGGGAGGGGGCACAACCAGGACAGCTGACCCAAACTGGCCAAAGGGCTATTCCATACCATATGACGTCATGCTCAGTATATAAACTGGGGGGAGTTGGCCGGGGACCAGCGATCGCTGCTTGGGGACTGGCTGGGCATTGGTCAGTGGGTGGTGAGCAGTTGTATCACTTGTTTTTCTCCTGGGTTTTGTTCCTCTCTCGCTTTCTTATTGTTTTCCTTATCATTACAAATTATTATTATTATTAATAATAATTATTATTATCATTATCATTATAAGTATTATTGTGTTTTATTTCTATTATTAAACTGTTCTTATCTCAGCCCATGAGTTTTCTTACTTTTGCTCTTCCAATTCTCTCCCCCATCCCACCGGGGGGCGGGGGGTGGGAGGGTGAGCGAGCAGCTGTGTGGTGCTTAATTGCCACCTGAAGCTAAACCATGACACTACCCCTCTTCCTTATGCTAGGTAGGGCTGCAGGGGTGGCTTCTGTGAGACGATGCCAGAAACTGCCCCCAGGTCCAATAGAGCCAGTTCCATCCAGCTCCAAGACAGACACACCGCTGGCCAAAGCTGAGCCAATCAGCGATGGTGGTAGTGCCTCTGTGATAACATATTTAAGAAGGGGAGAAAAAACTTCTGCACAACAGCAGCTGGGAGAGAGGAGTGAGAATATGTGAGAGAAACAACTCTGCAGACACCAAGGTCACTGAAGAAGGAGGGGGAGGAGGTGCTCCAGGTGCCGGAGCAGAGATTCCCCTGCAGCCTGTGGTGAAGACCATGGTGAGGCAGGTTGTCCCCCTGTAAGCCATGGAGGTTCACGGTGGAGCAGATGTCCACCTGCAGCCCGTGGGGGACCCCATGCTGGAGCAGGTGGATGTGCCCGAAGGAAGCTGTGACCCTGTAGAGAGCCCGCTCTGGAGCAGCCTCCTGGCAGGACCTGTGAACCCGTGGAGCGAGGAGCCCACAGTGGAGCAGGTTTTTTGGCAGGACTTGTGACCCTGTAGGGGACCCATGCTGGAGCAGTCTGTTCCTGAAGGGCTGCACCCCCTGGGAAGGACCCATGCTGGAGCAATTAATGATGAACTGCAGCTTGTGGGAAGGACCCATGTTGGAGAAGTTGGTGAAGGACTGTCTCCCATGGGTGGGTCCCCACGCTGGAGCAGTGGAAGAGTGAGGAGGAAGGCGCAGCAGAGACAATGTGTGATGAACTGACCACAACCCCCATTCCCTATCCCCCTGTGCCACTCAGGGGGAGGAGGCAGAGAATTCGGGAGTGAAGTTGAGCCCAGGAAGAAGGGAGGGGTGGGGGAAATGTGTTTTAAGATTTGGTTTTAAGTCTCATTATCCTACTCCATGGTTAATTGGCAATAAATTAAATAAATTTCCCCAAGTCGAGTCTGTTTTGCCCATTATGGTAATTGGTGAGTGATCTCCCTGTCTTTATCTTAACCCCATAATTTAGGTTAAGGCTACATCTGATCTTGAGAGATACTGTATAGCTAGAAAAAATTAGTGGTATGTAAAAGAATGGATTACTTCAAAACACTGTACTCTAGTTCTTTCAAACCCCATCCTTTCCATCTTCAAAAATTGTATGCCTTTCCCACTTTGGTTTCCCATAACATGCAAGTAATATAGTCGTCACCTGGAGCTAATAAATAAACCTAATTAACAGAATTAAGCCATAACAAGAAAAATGGAATTTGGGCTCTTCTGATTTCTTTGTTACCTTAACATATAGATGGTAATGTTTTTCTGTTCTCAAAAACATTTTATACAAACCTCCACTGGCATAAGTTCTGTCTTTCAAATAGGCAGCTGCTCCTCATGGCATACCTCTTAGACACTGAAAACGTTGGATGCAGCAGGTATCATGACCACTGTGTAGGTATATGCACCATGATAGGTTTAGTTTTCTTCAGTGATGGTTTTCTCAGTAATAATCTTCATTACCAAACATGTGCGAAAGAAAGAATAATCACTGTTTGAAAAATGCTTTTTAAAGATAGTAACATTTCTGTAAATAGGTAAAATTAGGCAGGATTTAGGGTAACTGGAGCACCCGCTGAAGTAGGTGTAACCTGACTCATATATAGGATATCCCAGCACTGAATTATTCTCTAGGCTTTTGCTGTCTAGGAAATTGACACACTCCAATTTCAAGAATAATACTAGCAAAACCTGCTACTGTTTGATGTATTTCTATTTGCCTGTTGTTTACAAATGAATATTTGAAAAAGAGATTGTAGTGATCTATGTGCAGATTTCACAAATAGAAGAATATTTTCCCCTTGAAAACCTCGGAGAAAGTTTTACTATACAGAAGTTAATACCAGTATGTAACATAAAACTCCTTGCTACCTTGGAACTTCCACAGATATTTTATTCCTTTTCATTTTATTGAGTGTTCTACAACTACTCTCTATTGTACAGTCTAAAATGCAGCAGGCAGAAAAAAAGAAAAGCAGCAGCTAGTAGGTTTTGCCTTTGAATAGACAGAAAGGTGATGGAAAGGTATGTAGACAGGTGGCACTCATCACATGTCTTAGGAACTTCCTTCAGCAAGTTGTGATCTTCCTCTGGAAAACTATGTTCAAGATACATAAAGACTGAGAATACAAAGAAAGTTAAGAGAAGAAGAATAAAATAGAATGCTTAAAATAAAGAAATTTTGTTTAACATTAAGGTTTCTTACTTTAATCTTGATCCCCATTACCTTTCTTCTCAGGCAGTTTCTTATAGAAGGAAGACTTCTGTTTCTGTAAGGAAATGTTAGTGTACTCCGTTGAGAGTACATTGAAGCCAAACATGATTTCATCACTGTCATACCCTGTCTTCTGAAAAGTAATTTTTATAAGGACTTAAAAGGCTATCAGTATCTATTACTATAGGTCTCTGTGCAGATGGACTAGCTATAGATATGTCTGTTACTGGCACATGTTGAAAGGTAATGCCAAGGCCTACTATTGTATTATGGAGTCTTGATAGTGATTTCGCAGCCAAGGCTGTTTGATAGTTTCCATTATAACCCTGAGTTCATCTGCTCAACTGGTGTGACACATGGGGGGTTGGGGGGAAGAAGAGTTGAAAGTAGCAGCAAGAAGTGAAACTATTTTCGAGCTGAAATTTCACTTTGAATGACTTCAATATTGGGTATTTTTTGTTGTTTGTTGTGGTTTTTTGTCAATCAGACACAAAAATATGTTTGAGATACTGAATTTCAGAGAAGATGGGACACAAACAAAATATTGTGGCAAAAAATTTACAGGATTAAGATGAGATTTTGGAAGAGGGAAAGATCCTACCATTTCCTTGTTGTTCTTTATGGTGTTTTTTATATGTGGGTCTTCTGTATGGGGGGGTGGTAGACTTGTTTTGTTTGCTTTTGTTTGCACAATTATACTGATTTTGGCAAGAGGGATTGTTTTGGTTTCATTTTATTTCTCCTTATTCAGCACCTATTTGACATTTTCTTTTCCAAGACCATTTCTGATTCTACCTGTTTGCCCTAGGAACATGGATTTCCCCTTTCAAATACTGTTATGAAAATTCCCTTCCCTAACTATTATATCAATCAGTCTTTATAGTATGAAAGTGTATTAACTTTGTTAATATATATATATATATATATTAGTTCACATTATACACTGTACTGTAATGAGGTAGTGGAAATTTACTGGAGACTTTGGTATTGATCATGCTTAAGTAAAACAAACTAAAGGACAGCCCGGCCCTGGAAATAAGGACTTTGCTTCTTGGAAGCTTAGAGATGTCCGTGAAGGATAAAGGATACCCCTGGACAACCAAGATAATGCCAGCATCCTAGCCCCTCTGACACGTCTTTGAAACCCTCCCAGCATCGTCTGGCATCATAGATGAGTAACTATAGCAAGACTGACTCCAGGGACGTCTGGATCAATAGACAAGCAACAAGAATGCTGCAGAAATATAGTTGCTTTGCAAAGTTTTCCTATGATTAGTAAACAGTAGTGTGGTTGTTAGTGATTAGTCAAATCGTGTTGTACCTGAATGTTTGAAGAGTATAAGAACCCCGTGTAAAACCACATCCAGGGTGCCCCAATTTGGCTGGGACACTTCATGCACATGAATAAATATTTACCCTTATAATTCTATACTTTGCGTCCTAGCCTCTCTCCTCGGTTGGCATGGGCCAGTTGTGAATTCTCGTGACAATACCTAACACAAGGTGGCATATAGTACCTGTTGAGAATAAGATATTTAGCCATCTGTAGTGATCCTGACCAGAAGATCATTGTACATTGAGGAGTCAGTGATCCACAATACAGTTAACCTGAGTAGGCCCAGGCCTGTGCTGTTCTGCGCTGTGCTGCACTGCGCTGCGTGTCCAGCGTGGCCTTTAGGCCTGTGTTGTGCTGCACAAATCCCTTGGCCGCGGGATAAACTCAGCCAGCTCAGTGTAACAAAGGAGCCTGCAGGCAGCTCCCACTTGATACAGGCAATAACGCCACCGGTGTGTCCTTGCCTTTATCTAAAAGTGCAGCAACAAGTTCTCATGAGAACATCCTTTGTGTTTGACAGTAGAAATTAGAAATAGAGTTGTTTCTTTGTAAGAAAATCCTGTAATAGCTTGAATGACTGAAAGGGGTGTCGTGGTTTAACCCCAGCCGGCAACTAAGCACCACACAGCCGCTCGCTCACTCCCCCCACAGTGGGATGGGGGAGAGAATCGGAAGAGTAAAAGTGAGAAAACTCGTGGGTTGAGATAAAGACAGTTTAATAAGTAAAGCAAAAGCCGTGCACGCAAGCAAAGCAAAGCAAGGAATTCATTCACTACTTCCCACGGGCAGGCAGGTGTTCAGCCATCTCCATGAAAGCAGGGCTCCATCACATGTAAGGGTTACTTGGAAGACAAACGCCATCACTCCAAATGTCCCCCCTTCCTTCTTCTTCCCCAGCTTTATATGCTGAGCATGATGTCATATGGTATGGAATAGCCCTTTGGTCAGTTTGGATCAACTATCCTGGCTGTGCCCCCTCCCAGCTTCTTGTGCACCTGGCAGAGCATGGGAAGCTGAAAAGTCCTCGACTAGTGCAGCAACAATTAAAACATCAGTGTGTTATCAACACTGTTTTCAGCACAAATCCAAAACATAGCCCCATACTACCTACTATAAAGAAAATAACTCCATCCCAGCCAAAACCAGCACAAGGGGAGAATCTCTGCTATGGACAGGGTTTGCATGTCATGCTGTGCATGGATTGCAGGCCCGTTTTGATGCTATGCCATTTGGGGTTCCCAACATATAATGGGGCATAAGATTATCTCCCAGCGTTGGAGAAGATCAGGTTTGAGACCACCTGAGGAACCTGAATGTAAGTCCATGGATGGGACCCAACGAGATGCATCCCAGGGTTCTGAGGGAATTGGCAGATATAGTTCCTAAGCCACTCTCCATCATATTTGAAAACTCATGGCAGTCAGGCAAAGTCCCCAGTGACTGGAAAAAGGGAAACACCATGCCCATTTTTAAAAGGGTAAAAAGGAGGACCCTGGGAACTACCAACCAGTCAGCCTCACCTCTGTGCTTGGTAAGATCATGGAACAGATCCTCCTGGGAGACATGTCGAATCATATGGAAGACAGGGAGGTGATTATAGAGACAGCCAACATGGCTTCACCAAGGGCAAATCGTGCCTGACTAATCTGGTGGCCTTCTACAATGGAGGGACTGCATCAGTGGACAAGAGAAGAGCTACGGATGTCATCTACCTGGACTGCTGTAAGGCCTTTGACACGGTCCCCCACAACATTCTGACCTCTAAAATGGAGAGATATGGGTTTGACGGGTGGACTGTTAGATGGGTAAGGAACTGGCTGGACAGCCACGTCCAAAGAGTCAATGGCTCAATGTCCAAGTGGAAATTAGTAACGAGTGGTGACCCTCAAGGGTCAGTACTGGGACCAATACTATTTAATATCTTCATCAGTGACATAGACAGTGGGATTGAGTGCACCCTCAGCAAGTTTGCGGATGACACCAAGCTGAGTGGTGCAGTTGATTTGCTGGAGGGAAGGGATGCCATCCAGAGGGACCTGGACAGGCTTGAGGAGTGGGCCCATGTGAACCTCATGAAGTTCAACAAGGCCAAGTGCAAGGGCCTGCACCTGGGTCAGGGCAATCCCCAGTATCAATACAGGCTGGGGGATGAAGGCATTGAGAGCAGCCCTGCAGAGAAGGACTTGGGGGTAAGGGTGGATGAAAAGCTGGACATGAGCCAGCGATGTGCGCTTGCAGCTCAGAAAGCCAATCGTATCCTGGGCTGCATCAAAAGAAGCATGGCCAGCAGGTCGAGGGAGGTGAATTTGCCGAGGCCAATTGTATGAGGTTCAACAAGGCCAAGTGCAAGGTCCTGCACTTGGGCCACAGCAACCCCATGCAACGCTACAGGCTTGGGGAAGAGTGGCTGGAAAGCTGCCTGGCAGAGAAGGACCTGGGGGTGTTTGTTGACAGCTGCCTGAATATGAGCCAGCAGTGTGCCCAGGTGGCCAAGAAAGCCAATGGCATCCTGGCTTGTATCAAAAATAGCGTGGCCAGCAGGACTAGGGAAGTGATTGTGATTGTGCCCCTGTACTCGGCACTGGTGAGGCTGCACCTTGAATACTGTGTTCAGTTTTGGGCCCCCCACTACAAGAGGGATATTGAGGTACTGGAGCGTGTGCAGAGAAGGGCAACGAAGCTGGTGAAGGGTCTGGAGCACAAGTCTTATGAGGAGCGGCTGAGGGAGCTGGGACTGTTTAGCCTGGAGAAAAGGAGGCTGAGGGGAGAGACCTTATCGCTCTCTACAACTACCTGAAAGGAGGTTGTAGAGAGGTGGGGGTCGGTCTCTTCTCCCAGGTAACAAGTGATAGGACAAGAGGAAATGGCCTCAAGTTGCGCCAGGGGAGGTTTAGACTGGATATTAGGAAATTTTTCTTCACCGAGAGGGTTATCAAGCATTGGAACAGGCTGCCCAGGGAAGTGGTTGAGTCGCCATCCCTGGAGGTATTTAAAGGACGTTTGGATGAGGTGCTTAGAGACATGGTGTAGTGGTGGTTTTGGCAGTGTTAGGTTTATGGTTGGACTCGATGATCTTAAAGGTCTTTTCCAACCTATATGATTCTGTGATTCTGCCCCCCTACTCTGCTCTTGTGAGACCCCACCTGGAGTACTGCATCCAGCTCTGGGGTCCTCAGCACAAGAAAGACATGGACCTGTTAGAGTGGGTCCAGAGGTGGCCACAAAAATGATCAGAGGGCTGGAACACCTCTCCTATGAGGACAGGCTGAGAGAGTTGGGGTTGTTCAGCCTGGAGAAGGGAAGGCTCCGGGGAGACCTTATTGCGGCCTTTCAATACTTAAAGGGGGCTTATAAGAAAGATGGGGACAGACTTTTTAACCAGGGCCTGTAGTGACAGGACAAGGGGCAACAGTTTTAAACTGAAAGAGGGTAAGTTTAGACTGGACATAAGGAAGACATTTTTAGCCCTGTCTCCCACTTGAAGAGGAACTCTCAGAATTCCCTCTGTCCCATGCAGAGACAAGAATGAGCAAGCAGGCCCCCAGTACGTGCAGCCAGTACATGTCTTCTGAGTTGGGCCACTGAACTGACTGCTGCATTGGTGTCCAGCCACATCTGAGGTGTCCTTGGATAGCCAGTACATCCACACAGGACTAGAAATTGCCTTAGAAATCATAGGGTAAATTGTACATCCATTTGCAGGTTGCATCCTTCTGCAACTATACATTTAATCTGATATTTTAAGAGGTAAATGGTATGTATCATATATAAAAGTATCATCAGGTTTCAAACAAGGACAAATTATAGACTTAGACATTTCTCTACTAAGATATGAAAATAATTTCTTCCCAGTGTTTCTATACAGGCAGAGGCTGTTATTGTGTTGATGAATGTTGTTTAAATAACAACAAAATAAGCTTCATATACGTATTTTTTACTCACAGTATCCTTTTATCCTTTCTCAGCACAATTTCTCATTCCATGAAAACTTGGCAGCCTGATGGAAATCTAGACTGTAATAAACTTAAAAAGGGGTTCCTTTAGCTTATCTGACAAAGTATTTTTTTGTGATCCTGAAGTTCCTAGTCCTAATCCTGTTAAAGAAAACCAAATATTTTTAGAATTTTATAGTGAGTACATAACAGTTTCAACACTGCTTTTGATCTATAAGTGGCAGTATTTATTTGTTGGAGCTGGTAGAATTTGTAGCATGAATGTCTGATGTTTGTGAAGTCCTATGTGTCACATTACTTCATTTCCAGCTATGCTGTATGTGAAACAGCTTCAGCTTCCTGCCGACAAGAAGAACAATTTGCAGAATAATTGCTGGCATTTTTACATTACAGCTTTGTTAATATACATTTGAGAGAGAAGTTTTTATAAACAAAAATCCCACAAATATACTGTAATCAGATGATTTTTTATATTTTTTTCCTTTTTCATGTTTAGAAAGAAATTTCCATCAGTTTATTATTTATTCAGTCAGTGACTGTATGGCAAGTGAAATATATTGTAATTCACATGGGGTTTGACCTACATTCAATAATTCTGGCTAAACTTCAGTGTCTGGATATAAGACTCCCAAGTTCTATGGAAGGGTTTGGAATATGAGCCCAAATTCATTCTTCAGCTCCTGTCTCACTGAGAGTTTATTGACCACAACTCCAGCTCAAGTGTGGAGTGCTGGGATGGAGAGCTACAGGCTGTTCAGGAGGGATAGGCAGGGCAGGCGAGGTGGAGGAGTTGCACCATATGTAAGGGAGAGGTGTGACTGTACAGCCCTGTACATCCAGTTAGGGATGATGTGGTTGAGAGCCTCTGGGTGAGGATTAAGGGGATGGAAAACAAAGGAGATGTCACAGTGGGTGTCTACTACCGATCGCCCAGCCAGGATGTTAGCGCTGATGAGTTATTCTGTAGGCAATTAGGAGAAATCTCTGGATCAGTAGCCCTGGTCCTTATGGGAGATTTCAACTTCCCAGGCATCGACTGGGAATACCATACTGCTGGGACAAGCAAGTCTGGGAAATCCCTGAAGTTTGTGGAAGATGATAACTTCTTGTCACAGGTACTCAGTGAGCCAACTAGGAAAGATGCCCTCCTAGACTTGTTGTTTGTGAATAGAGAAGGACTCGTGGGAGATGTGATGGTAGGTGGCTGTCTTGGCCACAGTGATCAGGAAATGGTTGAGTTTAAAATTTTCAGTGTAATGAGAAAAAAGGTCAGCAGAGTTGCTACCCTGGACTTCAAGAGAGCAAACTTTAAGCTATTCAGGGAGGTACTTAGCAGAGTACCCTGGGAATCTTTTTGAGGGCTTAGGAGTCCACAGGTGCTGGTCTATCTTTAAGAACCACCTTTTAGAAGCACAAGATCAGGCAATTTAAAGAATGAAAAGAAGAATTATTTCATATAATGTAACATTCATGTAATAGATTATATATTACATTCATTAATATTGTATAACGTGTAATGTTTGAAATATATTTTCAGAATATAACACAAAATTTAAATACATTAGAAGGAAGTCACTACATTTTGTATGTAAACATACGAATCCAAAAACCAATACATTTATTTGTGCTATGTATGGTACTAAACTGCAGAGGGCTGCAAAATTGACCATGAGGTAGAAAGCTCTTTTACATAAATGCTCCTCCTCCTCATTGTCTTGTCACTCATAATATGTGAATGAAATTAGCATTTTAATCCTCGCCAATATTTGGGTAATGAATATGATCTTCTCCAAAGTTCTTCATTTTAAAAGATGGTATATGTGCCTTGATAATAGCTATTGTAAATGTGTAGAAAGAGAAGCCTTGATCTAGAAATATTCTGGTTTTGTTGGAAGGACTTGTTTCTCTGCTCCCTTTGCAAGCTTCTCACCCTTTATTTTAGTAAGTTTTCAGGTGACTGTTCCAGCAAATATCTCTCCTGTAGTTTTACATTTATAACTTCCCTAACAGTAGCACTATGGTTGTGGTTTAACCCTGTCCAGCAGCTAAGCACCACAAAGCTGCTCACTCACTCCCCCACCCAGCAGGATGGGGAAGAGAATCGGAAGGGTAAAAATGTGAAAAATTGTAGGTTGAGATAAAGACAGTTTAATAAGTAAAGCAAAAGCTGCACATGCAAGCAAAGCAAAATAAGGAATTCATTCACTACTTCCCATTGGCAGGCAGGTGTTCAGCCATCTCCAGGAAAGCAGGGCTCCATCACGCATAACGGTTACTTGGGAAGACAGACACCATAACTCTGAATGTCCCTCCTTCCTTCTTTCCCCCAGCTTTTATTGCTGAGCATGATGTCATATGGTATGGAATATCCCTTTGGTCGGTTGGGGTCAGCTGTCCCAGCTGTGTTCCGTCCCAACTTCTTGTGCACCCCCAGCCTACTCGCTGGTGGGGTGGTGTGAGAAGCAGAAGAGGCCTTGATGCTGTGTAAGCACTGCTCAGCAATAACTAAAACATCCCTATGTTATCAACGCTATTTTCATCACAAATCCAAAACATAGCCCATACAAGCTGCTATGAAGAAAATTAACTCTGTCCCAGCCAAAACCAGTACAACTACCAAATCTCCTCATGTCCCTTCTGAATGACTAAACTGCTCATATACTTTGTTTTATATTTATATACTTGCTCCAATATAAATGTTGAAAAATATGTCTATCCTAGAAGTTAGAAAGGATTTTGATTTCTATACAGTATATAACGTGATGGACTCATTTTTAAACAGGAGCTGTAAAAGGGAGCTATATATCAACTGCTAAGGTACAGTATAAACAGGGTATTTTTAACATCAGCATTTTACTTCTTATTCTGCTTTAGTATACACTTCCGCCTTAGGTAATTTACATAAACATACATAGTCTATGAATAATGCATAAGACATTTTAAATGAAGATCTTCCAGCTCCCACAGTGCAGTAGTGTACACAACAATTTGATTGGCTCTGCTCTGTTTTCATTACTGGCAATTTCTGGGAACACAAAAAAGGTTGAAAAGGCTGACAGGAATGTACAATATTTATTTTGTGAGAAATATTTGTGGTCTTTTCAATGCAATTGTATTGCAAAGTTTTGCCTTTGATTGTTGTTCCTTGATTTTTTTTTCTGGGAAGAATGCATTAAAAGGTCTGTGATTTCTCTTTTGTAGATTCAGTCAGATCTGTCTTTTTTTTTTTTTTTTTAAGGGATACTGCTGGATTTGTTCCCTATTTGCATAAATTTGAGCACAAGCTATAAATAAGTAAAGAACCATCAGATTTCTTAAGGTCTCTCAATTAAATTTAAAGTAACAAGGCAATGCCAAGGAGCAGCTGAAGAAGTAGTGAACTATCTTTCCATACAGAAATTAAAATAAAAGTTTTTAGTTGTAGTGAGAGACTAATTTGTGCCAGAGCTTAGCACTAGTGACTAAAGTAAACGAAGCCTTAAGCCATATGAATTGTACTTTAACCTTGTTTTTTATCTATGGAAATGTAACCGGTAGGTAAGGAAGCGTAAGTAAAACTTTAATTACAGGATATTCTGTAACAAAAGATAAGGAAATGTCTCAAGACACAGACAAATAGGGTGCCTGGAGGCTTTGAGAGCAAATCAGAAGAGAAGACCTCTGACTCCACGAACAGGATTGGATGAGTAGAAGTGCCATCAAGAAATCAAGTGACCTATAGAGACTATAAAATCCAGTAACAATCAACAGGTGGGGTCTCTCTTAAGAGGCACCCAGCTCGAGCTGTAACTACTATTGCATATTAAACATAGTAGAAGAAGGAATTCTGTTTGATTTTTTTGTTAAAGTGGAACCCAGGGACAAGCCCTGTTGAGGTGACATCTGCATAATTCCTACCATGGTCTAGGTGGTGGCTGTATAATTCCTACAGCATTAGTATTTTAGATTTTTTTCAGGAGAATCAAATGACTTCTAAAATGTACATGCATCTTTTACATTTGGGTCAGTCTGATGTTGTTACAGCATATAGATTAACCTTACCTTAAATTGTCATATGTATTTTAATAGAGAACAAAGACAATGTATTAATGAAGTAACATGCATAAAGGTTTTTCCTCTATCTTAGCAATGTCTTAGTTATGTCACTGTATTTATGCAGAAACAAAATAAATTCTTCCTCTTCCTCTCTCCCCTTAAGAATTGTCATTTATTAAATGTTTTAGGGTCCTAAAAATGATGCTGCTCATGATTATGATTTGACTAGTAATTTTTCAAGTTTTTCAAGCATGTTGATAGAAGCAAAATATATTTTTTTGTGAAATAAAATGAAGGTCAGTAGGCCAGCCTGACTGTGCACCTTTAATCAGCTTCAGTCTGATCCAGATTTACATATAAACAGAAGTTTGTTTTAGAAAATTTTATATCTATAAATGACTTGACAAAACTTTTCTGAACTCTTTCAATATTATGGAGAAATATCCAAGGTTGCCATAGCAAGTAGTTTCAGAGTGTTTAACTGGCTCTGTAGATTATTAGGTCATGTAGAAATACTTGCTGTTAGCTGTGATTAATATTCTTAATAGCTGAGGATACTGTTATTTCACCATCTGCTGCTTACATTAATCATTCTGTAAATTAATTGGTTTTAGCTGCCTACAGGACATTGCATCTAAGCAACCAAAACACTGTGCTAAAATGTTGCCCTTTTTTTTTCTTTTTAACAAGGATATCTGAACTTTGTCAAGCAGTTAGTATTTCAAGTCCATATCAGCTTGTTTGAGACAGGTTACCTGGGCAAAACTTTTTTTCATACTCCTGATCTGACCAAGACAAATAAATGAATGAATGAATAAACAAATACAACTGCTGAGGTATAAATAACCCATATAAGGGCAAGGCAAAAATCAGTGCCTGCTCTTCCACACTTCCTCAGGGGCACAGAATTGCATCAAGGGAACAGAGGTAAATCAGGAGGAAGGTTTTTTCTATTTTCCACTTGCATGAAGCTCAACTGTACAGAGTGGTAAGCTCCCTGCACAGGGGAAGCTGGTAGGAAATATGCAGTCTCCAAGGACTTCCAGTCTGCAAGACAAACTCTGGCTTACACAAATCTGTCTTCTATGTGTGCTCTTGTATTTTGCTATTTTGAAAACAAATTCCAAGATGTTGCTATTAAACAGTTGAAAATATTTAAAGGAAGTGCTTCTTTCAATTTCCCTGCAAAATCCTAGTGCAGGATTTTGTTTTGATTATGTGATAATATCAATTCTATCATAAACACATACACAAATGTCCATAAAAACTATTTACCCAGCTGCTAAAATTTTAAACACCTTTCATGTTGCTAATCACCACAGAACAGAAGCTTTTTTCCAGAACCATGCAAATGTCTGGGATAAAATTCTGAGCTAGTGAACCTGCCAGGTTGCATGGTTCATTACAAACTAAAAATTCAGATCATTTTTCTCTACGATTCACAAACCCAGGCCCTCTTTTAGTGCACTTTGAACTAAAACAGCTTTTGATGAGATTTTTTTTTTGTGATTAAATTTGGTGGAAAGATAGAAAGTTAAGGTTTGGGGGGTTTTTTTGGTTGGTTTTTTTTTTTTTAGTTTGAGGAGCAAGAGAAGGCAATTCATGTGCGGTGACAACAAAGAATAATTCTAAATGAAAAGACAGAAAGAAGAAAACCCATTTTGGTTTGCTCAGCTCTAATCTTCCCACAACTACTTTAAATTTAATACAGTAGAATCCTAATCAAGATGCCCTGGCAGATGGCCCTTTGTCTCCATTAAGAAGAATACTTGATTAACTGAAGATGTAACTTGAATAATAATTTTCTTTGGGAACATACAGTGCCCATCAAATGACTGAGAGACTCTCAAGCCAATTCCCCTGCAGGTGTAAGTCAGAACAGCTCTGCTAAAACCAGCAGAAGCTTCTGAACCTGAAGCTGTGCTTCATGAAATTGGAAACCAGCATAGCCACATACAAACACAACTTAGTGTAGACCCTGATCCTCAAAAGTATTTGGGCATCTGGATCCTATTTAAGCAGTGAACTCCAACTGATTTCAGTTGGGCCAATCAAATTATCTAGGGTAACTGATATATCTGTCACAGCAACTTGTGATGTGCAGCTGAGTTGAAATGAACAACTTGCATGCAGGTGTGAATGTTACACTTATTGTGCATTGAAGAAGCCTAAGCAGTGGATGAAAACTTTCATCAAGCAAAGAAAAGGAATTGGTGAACTGTGGAGACACTAGAACCTTGTAAATGCCACTATGTCACTAGAGCATGCCCCTGATGTAGGGAGCAGTTGTTTTTATTTCATAGTGATCACTGAAAATAAGAATGTAATTTAAACTTATTCCTTTGTCATAAAAACTTTATGATACAGTACAAGTAAATAATCTTAACAAGATAGTTTTCCTTTAAAAACACAGTATCTCAGGAAGTATTCACCAACTGGAATGTACAAAACACTTTCTGACTTAAGCGGTGCTCAGCATCCTACAAAAGAGTTCACTCCCATCAGAAGTAGGTCATAATACCATCCTAATCCCATCTACTTTCTGTATACTTGATACATGTTGTGTCTCAGCTCCATCCTGTCAAGATACACATCAATCACCAAACAAAAAATGAAAACATCTCATTTTGATGTTGAATGCCTACAACTATTTTTCCTCTTTTTCTATAATTATGAGGATTCTGATTTTTTTTGTCTTTGCCTTTATAAGTAGATTATTCAGTGTGTGACATTTTAGCAGCTGTGCAATTATTTCCATTGTTGGCATATTGCACTGGTGTCAAAGTGGTTTTGCACCATTAACATTAGAGTTGGTGGTAGGGACACAGGATTTGGATCTGGAGCAGATCTGAATACTAAACATCTCTGTGTTGTATTGTGTTGGGATTCCAGACTGTGAATTGGGGTGGAAGCAGTTTTAGTGCAGAGGAAATAGTTATATCAAAGGTTATAAGTCAGGCAAACTCATGCTGTTGAAAAACCTTACTCTCAGAAAGGCCTTTTCATGAGAAGACTCGTTTCCATCCCACACAGTAAAACCCTATTATCACTAACATGGAAAGAAAGTTAAAAAACCCACAAAAACTGAACTCTGATCCTAAATCAAGTTTTACCATGAATGCCAGCGAGAGTTGTGAGAAATTCCATGAAGTCCTCAATAAATTTTGCTGACAGTTCAATGCTGAAGGTGTGGAGCCATTACCATCTGAGGAAGGGGGATTTGCACGGAGCAAACTTTACACTGTATAAGCTAGCTACTTTGCTCAGACAGCTAAAGGAAATAGTACAGGAAATACAGATTAAAAACTAAATTCAAAACACAGATCCAGGTTAACACTGAAACTCATCTCTGCCTCCACATTGTGGTGTTCTTAATTTCTGAGTTTTCCTTCTGTCTGTCTTGTAGTTAGTATGACTACTAATAAGTATTAAAATTTCAGGATTAGCAGAACTAATGGCATTCATTTTATAGTGCATGCACACATGCACACCTTTCACACACCTTAAATCAAGCCAAATGGATATCTGGATGAAATTCAGTAAAACCAATACCCCAGAAATTCTGATCTGATGTCATGTTTCAGGCACTGTTCATTATTATTATTTTTAATTCAGAGCTCAATTGCTAAGGTACTTTATTACAATTTTTAGATGCCTTTGAAGTTCAATTTGAAAACATGAATGTCAGCATGAACAAAGTTTTTAAACTGTGTTGTTGTTTTGAGCCTTGTCTTGTTCACTAAGGAAAATGGATAAAATCAAGGTATCATTTGTTCAACTATAAGCAGCTATACACTGATCACATGAAAAACACTCCACTTCAGAGCAGCCCAAGAATACATGTCAGCTGGTCAGTTCTGTTCACACAAGGAAGACTCCATTACTTGCTGTAAGCAAGAGAAATGTTATCTGACCCAGCTGGAGAGCATTAGCTTTTTTCTTCTGCTATGAAAAAATTGCTTTGCCATTTAGGTCAGCATCATAATGTAAATCTTAATGAAAGATTCTGAGATGTCTGAGTAAATCGAGCTGTTTGGCCACCTTGATTCTCCCTTAATGTATCTCCCCACATTTTTCTCCTTGTATTTTTTATTTTTGAGGTAAGTTGTAAGAGGAAAAACACAGTGTCCTGGTTTCAGCTGAGATAGAGTTAATTTTCTTTATAGTGGCTGGTATGGAGCTATGTTTTGGATTTGTGCTGAAAACAGTGTTGATAACACACTGATGTTTTAGTTGTTGCTGCACTAGTCAAGGACTTTTCAGCTTCCCATGCTCTGCCAGGTACAGAAGAAGCTGGGAGGGGACACAGCCAGGATAGTTGATCCAAACTGTCCAAAGGGCTATTCCATACCATATGACGTCATGCTCAGCATATAAAGCTGGGGAAGAAGAAGGAAGGGGGGGACGTTCGGAGTGATGGTGTTTTGTCTTCCCAAGTAACCGTTACGCGCGATGGAGCCCTGCTTTCCTGGAGATGGCTGAACACCTGCCTGCCCATGGGAAGTAGTGAATGAATTCCTTGTTTTGCTTTGCTTGCGTGTGCGGCTTTTGCTTTCCCTATTAAACTGTCTTTATCTCAACCCACGAGTTTTCTCACTTTTACTCTTCTGTTTCTCTCCCCCATCCCACTGTGGGGGGAGTGAGCGAGTAGCTGTGTGGTGCTTAGTTGCCGGCTGGGGCTAAACCACGACACACAACTTAGTTACAGAGCAATAGGTACTGCAGCCATCTTAGTCTTTTCCTCTCTTGCAACTGACATCTTGATTATTATTTTTATTAGACTCCTTTCTTTACTGGAAGTGAAGAAAAACTTTCGTATTTTGAAAAAAACTCATATCACTTCATATTTTAGTCTTTCAGGTCTGAGTCCTTAAGTCATTTTGCAATCCTTAGTCAGTCAAAACTCTCACTGAATGTGTTTGCCAGATTAGGAGATTTGCCTGATCTGGGATAGTATCACAGTAATTTTCAACATCGTCTGCTATCTGATCTCCTGTGCATTAGAGGAAGATGCATTTCTTTCCTTCTAGAAGGAAAATTTTATATTTTATAGTATACTGTAATAACAGACAAATTTTTATAGCTGTTTTTCAGAATGCTGAGAGACAGATGTTTAGCTGCTATGAATCCACTTGGTGAAACTGATTTTAACGGAACTATATGTTTTTAGTCCTGGTGATGATATGACCTTAGATTTATTGAAACAAACTTTTCTACAAACTTTTCTGCTGATCCACTGATACATTCATCTGGAAAGAGTTGAAATCCTAGTATTTTCCCCTAGTCCCCCCAGAATCTCTCTGCTCTCTTGTCTTGCTAACCAAAATCTAACTGGATAAGGAGTTACGTCTGCATCCAAGAGAGACTATTCTTATGGGTTTACCCATTCAACATCAAATTAAAATTCCCAAATTACTTAAATTAATCTCCAGTTGCCTCAGCTTTCTGAGGTCCCAACTTTTCCCTTTCCTTTTCTTTCATAGAAAATTTTCATTTTATATTCAATTTATATTTATATTATATATTTAATTTAATTTCTCATCCTGAGAAGTTGTCCAATAGACTGCAGTGGAAAAAGATGGTTTTCCTAGGGATGTTTTCTTTATACTTCATGACTCCTTTTGGAATCCCAAAGTAAGAGCCAGTATTTCTTAGTTGGTTCATCACTGATGTGTGTGTGCCTAGTGATGGATCATGACATATTTTCAAATATTCGATTATGTCCTGACACTTGCCATTGCTGCTTTAGAAAGAAGTTACAGATGGATTCTCAAATCCCTGAAAATTTTACCTAGATTCAGAGATGCTGTGGTGGGTTAACCTTGGCTGGCTGCCAGGTGCCCACCAAGCCGCTCTCTCACTCCACCTCCTCAGCAGGAGGGGGGAGAAAATAAGATGAAAAAGCACATGAGTCGAGATAAGGACAGGGAGATCACTCACCAATTACCGTCATGGGCAAAACAGACTCGACTTGGGGAAGATTAATTTATTGCCAATAAAACATAAAGTAAGATAGTGAGAAACAAAGATGAAACTAAAACCACCTTCCCTCACCCCCCCTTCTTTCCAGGCTCAACTTTGCTCCTTCATTCCCAACTCTTCTACCTCCTCCCCACCCCAAGTGGTACAGGGGGGATGGGGGTTATGGTCAGTTCATAACACTTCATCTCTGCTGCTCCTTCCTCCTTACACTTTTCCCCTGCTCCAGCATGGGTCCTTCCCACAGGCTGCACTTCTTCAAGAACTGCTCCAGTGTGGGTCCATTCCACTGGGTACAGTTCATCAGGAACAGACTGCTCCAGCATGGGTCCCCCATGGGCCGCAGTTCTTGCCAGGAGTCTGCTCCTGCATGGGCTCCTCTCCACAGGCTGCAGCTTCCTTCAGGGCACATCCACTTGCTTTGGCGTGGGGGTCCTCCATGGGCTGCAGGGTGGATCCGTGCAGTGCTCCACTGTGGTCCTCTCCATGGGCTGCAGGGGGACAACCTACTTCACCATGGTCTTCTCCAGCTTGCAGGGGAATCTCTGCTCTGGCACCGGGAGCACCTCCTCCCCCTCCTTCTTCACTGACCTTGGTGTCTGCAGGGTTGTTTCTCTCACATTTTCTCACTCCTCTTTCACAGCTGCTGTGCAGTGTTTTTTCCCCCTTCTTAAATATGTTATCACAGAGGTGATACCACCGTCACTGATTGGCTCAGCTTTGGCCAGTGAAAGGTCTGTCTTGGAGCTGGCTGAACCTGGCTCTGTCCCACATGGGGGCAGATTCTGGTGTCCTCACAGAAGCCACCCCTGCAGGCCCCCCACTACCAAAACCTTGCCAGGTAAACCCTATACAGATGCACACATTGTCTTGAGAATCTTATCAGGAAAGTAAACAAAAGCCATTATAATCCCAGGAGGAGATCAGTTGACCTGAGAAAGCACTGAATTGGATGGAGGTGAAGATACAAGGAAGATCCTCAGAAGCATTACACTTATGGAGCAATCCCAGAACCTGTATGTCCAAGAAGATACAATTTGGATTTGCATTCTCTCTTTGAGCCAATTTTTTTTGGATTAGCATTCAGATCTGCAAACTAAATCCATAATTTGTGGCATTCAAGACACTGAGATCCAAACTTTAGAAAACTGGCCTGCCTTCCAGTATCTACAACATGCAAATGTATATTTGTGACTTCAGTTATTTGAGGGATTATTTAATTTGGGATGTCTAAATATGAAATGACACCTGTACATTAGATACTCAGCTATTCTCATGATAACTGTAGTGGATTGATGCACGGACTCCGATAGAGGATAAATCAAAGACCCCTTATTGAAATGTTACATGACATATACTTTCTAATTGTTTGTACATGCGCTACTGAGAGAACTCTTATTGGTTTATATGTCTTGTTCACGCGTCCTTCATGCGTCCCTTCAGCTAATACGATTGGCTATCTTTTTGTAACTTTGCAGTTCCTTTCTTCACAACAAAAATCACACGCTTGCCTATCTCCCTCCAATCCCATCCACCCCTGCTTCTGACACACAGCCTCCTTCCCTCGGACATGACCCGGACCCTCAGTACTTCAATCTTGTTAACCCTTTCACTACCACTATGTCTAATTCCTCCTCAGATAACAGCTGTTTTTTCAAATGAATATAGGGATTTATTTGTGCTTGTAGTCAAGCCACAGGGAGGGCAGTGCATGAAGACTGTCTACCCTCTGTAACACTTTCAGATGTTAAAAAGCCAAGCAGGAGGAAGAAGCAATGTTTTGCTACACATGCTGCACTGAGTTCATACTGCCAAACCTGGAGCTAGAGAGACAGCAGGTGGTAACAGTGTTGGAATCTCCTACGTGTTTGGGGATTTTTGGAAGATTAGCCTAGGATAGAAGATAGAGAGAAGAGTGTAGAAAGATCAGAAGAGGGGGTGGGAAGGGGCTTTGTTTCATGTTAGAAGGCTAGCATGTTAAAGAGGAAATGGCAACCTAACTCCAGGTACCCTGGATAAATCCTATGGCTCTGCCTGAAGTTATTTGATGGTCATACATTTCTGAAGTGCTACTTTAGGTCTGATTTTGCATGCTCCTGGAGTGGGCTTGTGACAACCTTTGGGCTGCATCACAGGAGAAAGCTTACGTCTATGTTACCTCTTAGTGTGGATGGGATGGGTTTGTCCCAGCCACCTCCATGGATTTCATCTCTCCTTGTGCCAATGTCATGTGATTACAGGCACTTTCCTTAATGGAGCCTGACCTTATTGGTACTAAGTTGAAAATTATGCAATACAGCAAAATGAAGCTGAGAATATAGCATGTGCTAGTTTAGTCATGCTAATTTAAGTTGAGAAATGGGGGTAAACGTGGTAACAAAGGCACAGCATAATTGTATCCATAAGAATATTAATCCACAATTCCCAAGACTTTATGTTACAACTACACTGACTGAAACACATGTTGACAATTTTCATGACCACTCTAATTTGAAGCTAGTTCTTTATCTGCTAGCTTTGGCTGTTTTGCTGCATGAACATGTCCTTTATCTGAATATGATTTCCCATAAAGAGGAGATGATCATAAGGGAGTTCTTTTTGGTTTTAAAATCTAGTCAACTATAGAAGAGCATTTCCTTATAAACATGCATGTTTTCCCTATTTGCCCGGGAGCCATGGCTGAGAAACTCTGAGTACTCTTCACCATTCCTATGCTTGCTGTTGTTTTTGACACATCTGATGTAGTTATTCACATTCTGGCTCTGCATAGCTTGTAGCACACCGACACAGTGCTGTATGTGAATGCGCGTCCTTCATGTCCTTTTAAGGCCCTGCCTAATGTGACCAGTGCTTCTTCTATTCATATGATAAACAAAAAGCTGCAGCCACTTTACATTATTATTTAGCCTATTAGTTTTCAGGTGCTGCCCTTGTTGCCTGGGACTGTTGTGGGGAAAAGGAGCCTCATTACACAAAAGCAATTACAGATTTTACATATTTTAAAAAACAGCAACTAATCTACAGATGTCCTGGTTTTGGCTGGGATAGAATTAATTTTCTTCCTAGTAGCTGGTATAGTACTGTGTTTTGGATTTAGGATGAGAATAATGTTGATAACACACTGATGTTTTAGTTGTTGCTGAGCAGTGCTTACACTAAGTCAAGGACTTCTCAGCTTCTCATACTGCCCTGCCAGCAAGAAGGCTGGAGGTGCACAAGAAGCTGGGAGGAAGCATAGCCAGGACAGCTGACTCAAACTGGCCAAAGGGATATTCCATACCATATGATGTCATACTGAACAAAAAAACCTGGGGGGAGTTGGCTGGGGGGGTGCGGCCGCTGCCCGGGAACTGGATGGGCATTGGTCAGCAGATGGTGAGCAATTGCACTGTACATCACTTGTTTTGTATATTCTTTTATCATTATTATTATTTTCCTTTCCTTTTCTGTCCTATTAAATTGTCTTTATCTCAACCCATGAGTTTTACCCTTTTTTCCGATTCTCTCCCCCATCCCACTGGGGGGGGAGTGAGCAAATGGCTGTGTGGTGTTTAGCTGCCTGCCGGGTTAAACCACAACAACAGAAAAGGCAAAAAGAGTTTGAAATGAAGTTTTACAGTTGCTCTGGGCCACTGGAAATCTCATCAGATAAATCTGACAGTTCAGAGTCTCCAGACAGAGATTAGCAAAGACTGTGAAGTGGAATTAAGATGTGGAAGGCTTGTCACCTGCTGTGTTGCTGCAGGTCATGTCCCATGCAATACCAGAACTTAAGGTTATACATCTGATCCTATTAAAAATTGCAAAACAGAGACTCTCATCATGAGCAACACGGTGATCCTGCCTTCTCAAGTAGAGGGTGGCACAATTTAGAAAGAACCTCTTTAAAATGTCAGAATCGTCTACTTAATGAATCACTAATTTGTTTGCTGTTTGTACATTCTTAAGAAACTGCTGATGTGTTCAGACTCCCTCTTGTCGTCAGCAAAAGTGAAATTAATTTTGAAGGCTTTTAATAGCATCATCCAAACAGAAAGCTGAAAGATTATATGTTAAATCAAATCTCCGTGTTGGCCTGTATTATGCTTTCCAATATTTGTATCTTATTTCCCCATATCATGACCACTTCGACGAGGAAGAAAAGATGGGTTATATTTGTAGGTGACTCCCTTCTGAGAGGAACAGAGGGTTCAATATGCCGGACAGACCCTCCTCGTAGGGAAGTCTGCTGCCTCCCTGGGGACCGGGTTAAGGACATCAATAGGAAACTTCCTAGCCTGGTACGGCCCTCGGACTATTACCCATTATTGCTCTTCCATGTGGGTGGCGATGAAGCAGCAACACATAGTCCAAGGGCAATCAAAAGAGACTTCAGGGCCTTGGGACGGTTGTTAACTTGGACGGTGGAGTTAACTTTCCCCGTAGCAGCCCTCATACTGCTGTGCTTTGTACTTGTAGCTAGAACCATGCTGATTGATAACACACCAATGTTTTGGCTACTGCTAAGCAGTGCTCACACAGCATCAAGGCTGGGTCTCCAACTCCCTCCCACCCCCTGCAAAGGCCAGCAGGCTGGGGGTGGGCAAGATCTTGGGAGTAGACATAGCCAGGACAGCTGACCCCAACTGACCAAAGGGATATTCCATACCATATGACGTCATGGCTCAGCAATAAAAGCTAAGAGAAAGGAGGAGAGGGGGCATTCGTTATTAAGGTGTTTGTCTTCTGAAGCAACCGCTACATGTACTGAGGCCCTACTACTTCCCAGGAAGTGGCTGGACATCGCCTGCTGATGGAAAGAAGAGAATAAATCTTCTTGCTTTGCTATGCTTCCTCACGTGTCTTTTGCTTTTCTTTATTAAACTGCCTTTATCTCGACCCACGAGTTTTTCATCTTATTTTCTCCCCCTGTACCACTGAGGAGGGGGAGTGAGAGAGCAGCTCGGTGAAAACCTGATGACCAGCCAGGGTCAACCCACCACACCAATACACCTTGAACCAACTGCCCCAGGGATGTGTCATGGTTTAACCCCAGTAGGCAGCTAAGCACCATGCAGCCACTCGCTCACTTCCCCCAAGTGGGATGGGGGAGAGAAATGGAAGGGTAAAAGTGGGAAAATTGTGGGTTGAGATAAAGACAGTTTTATAGGTAAAGTAAAAGCTGCGTGCACAAGCAAAGCAAAACAAGGAATTCGTTCACCACTACCCATCACCAGGCAGATCTTTAGTCATCTCCGGGAAAGCAGGGCTTCATCACGTGTGACGGTTACTTAGGAAGACAAACACCATCATTCCAAACATCCCCCCTTCCTCCTTCTTCCTCGTAGTTCTTTCTGCTGAGCATGACGTCATATGGTATGGAATCAGGCAAGGAAGGCAGGAGACCAGCATGGCTCAGTAAGGACCTCCTGGTCAAACTGAAACACAAGAGGGAAATGCATAGGCAGTGGAAGCAGGGACACGCATCCTGGGAAGAATATAGGGATACTGCCTGGGAGTGTAGGAATGGGATGAGGAAAGCTAAGGCACAGTTGGAGCTGAATTTGGCAAGGCATGCGAAGAATAATTAGAAGGGCTTCTACAGGTATGTTGGCCAAAAAAGGAAGATTAAAGAAATTGTACACACACACCCCCCGATACATGAGACAAGAGAACTAGTGACAGCCGACACGGAGAAGGCTGAGGTACTCAAAACTTTTTTGACTACATTGACAGTATTCATTGAGAGGAGGTGAATGGAGACAGCCAGCATGGCTTCTCCAAGGGCAAATTGTGCCTGACTAATATGATAGCCTTCTACGATGGAGTGACTGCATCAGTGGACAAGGCAAGAGCTACGGATGTCATCTACCTGGACTTCTGTAAGGCCTTTGATACAGTCCCACACAACATTCTTGCTGCTAAACTGGAGAGATATGGGTTTGACGGATGGACTCTTAGATGGATAAGGAATTGGCTGGATGGCCACGTCCAAAGAGTTACAGTCAATGGCTGAATGTCCAAGTGGAAATTAGTAACGAGTGGTGTCTCTCAAAGGTCTGTACTGTGACCAGTACTACTGAATATTTTCATCAACAACATAGACAGTTGAATTGAGTGCACCCTGATTTGCTGGAGGGAAGGGATGCCATCCAGAGGGACCTGGACAGGCTTGAGGAGTGGGCCCATGTGACCCTCATGAAGTTCAACAAGGCCAAGTGCAAGGGCCTGCACCTGGGTCAAGGCAACCCCTGGTATCAATACAGGCTGGGGGATGAAGGCATTGAGAGCAGTCCTGCAGAGAAGGACTTGGGGGTAATGGTGGATGAAAAGCAGGACATGAGCCAGCGATGTGCGCTTGCAGCTCAGAAAGCCAATCGTATCCTGGGCTGCATCAAAAGAAGCATGGCCAGCAGGTTGAGGGAGGTGATTCTGCCCCTCTGCTCCGCTCTCGTGAGACCCCACCTGGAGTACTGCATCCAGCTCTGGGGTCCCCAGGATGAGAAAGACACAGGCCTGTTGGAGCAGGTCCAGAGGAGGGCCACAAAAATGATCAGAGGGCTGGAACACCTCTCCTATGAGGACAGGCTGAGAGAGCTGGGGTTGTTCAGCCTGGAGAAGAGAAGGCTCCAGGGAGACCTTATGGCAGCCTTTCAATACTTAAAGGGGGCTTATAAGAAAGATGGGGACAGACTTTTTAGTAGGGCCTGTAGTGATAGTACAAGGGGTAATGGTTTTAAACTGAAAGAGGGTAGGTTTAGATGGGACATAAGGAAGATATTTTTTATGATGAGGGTGGTGAAACGCTGGAACAGGTTTCCCAGAGAGGTTGTAGATGCCCCCTCCCTGGAAACCTTCAAGGTCAGGTTGGATGGGTTTTCTGAGCAACCTGATCTAGTGGAAGATGTCCCTGCTCATAGCAGGGTGGTTGGACTAGATGATCTTTAAAGGTCCCTTCCAAGCCAAACCATTTTGTGATTCTATGAATATCCCAGTTGGGGTCAGCTGTCCCAGCTGCGTCCCCTCCCAACTTCTTGTGCACCCACAGCCTACTCACTGGCGGGCAACTGTGAGAAGCAGAAAAGGCCTTGACTGTGTGTAAGCACTGCTCAGCAATAACTAAAACATCCCTGTGACGGTGGCACTTTAGAACGAGTAGAACACACTCGAACCGCCATTTCAGCGAAGCCTCCGAGGTGAGAGGCTCTGGGACAGAGAACCGCGTCGGGGGACCGTAGCTGAATCGGCTAAACCGTGGCAAAACCGCGCAGGGAAGGTAAAAAGAAAAAAAAAAAAGGGGGGGGGGCACGGAGAGAGAGGGTTACCGCAGCCACGCCCCAGCCCCTGAGCAGGAAGGAGGGAGCTCCTGATGAGGGCCCGGCTCTGACTCAGCGTGGGTGGGGACAAGGGTGACGGCGGCAATTCCCCTCCCGTACAAGAGCAGCCCCCAGGGAGCGCGAGAAACTAGGCCGGGCAAACAGGGCGTGGCGCGGCAGAAGGGAGTGGCGCGGCAGTTCGCGCAGGCAGGGTGTGTAGGGAAGGCGAAGTCACCCTACTAGCTCAAGAGGTGCGTTCATTCGGTAGTCCTCATCCTTTCAGAAGAAACTAAGCTATGGTATTCACTCGTCAGAAAGCGATGCCCTCTGTGCTTGCCAGAGTGGATGTGGCTACCCAGACGGAGCTCCCGGGAAAACATGCAGCTGTCCAGGTCTCAGGCTGCAGGGAGTGCCAGGGCCTCTCACTGTTCACGCATGGCAGCCGTGAGGACAGCTGTGTGAGGTGCGACCAGGTGGATGATTTGCTCTGCATGGTGGCAGAGCTATGGGAGGAGGTAGAAAGGTTAAGGAGCATCAGGGAGGCTGAGAAAGAGATAGACTGGTGGTGCCATGCTCTGCCTCCCCTGAGACAGGAACAGGAGCAGCAGCAGCCACCAGTAAGAACCCACGATCAAGGGGATCCTGTATCCCCCCCACACACCAGGCTGAAGGCAGCAGCTCAAAGGAAAAGAGTGAATGGAGGCAAGTCCACGCTCGTGGTGGCAGGTGAATGCCCTCCTTGCCCACCTTGCCTTCCCAGCTGCCTCTGTACAACAGGTATGAGGCCCTGGAGGTGGAAGGCCAGTCAATGGAGGATGGGGATGACAGTCCATCTACACCAGAGGTGTTGCCCAGGTCAGAAGAGCGTACCTCTTGTACCAACACCACCTCCACAAGGAAGAGAAGATGGGTTATAGTTGTGGGCGACTCCCTTCTGAGGGGAACCGAGGGTCCGATATGCCAGACGGACCCTCCTCTTAGGGAAGTCTGCTGCCTCCCTGGGGCCCGGGTGAAGGATATCACAAGGATACTCCCTAGCCTGGTATGGCCCTCGGACTATTACCCCCTACTGCTCTTCCATGTGGGGGGCAATGAAGCTGCAACACGATGTCCTAGGGCAATCAAAAGAGACTTCAGGGCCTTGGGACGGCTAGTAAGGGACTCCAGAGCACAAGTTATTTTCTCCTCTCTCCTTCCAGTTGTGGGCAGTGACACTAGATGGAACAGAGGTACCCAATCTATTAATGCATGGCTCCGTGGCTGGTGTCATCGCCACGGTTTTGGTTTTTTTGATAATGGGATGGCCTACACAGCACCAGGCTTGCTGGCGTCTGATGGGATTCATCTTTCTCAAAGGGGAAAGAGAATCTTTGCTCAGGAGCTTGCAGGGCTCATCGACAGAGCTTTAAACTAGACTCGAAGGGGGAGGGGGGTAATATCAGGATTGTCCGAGAGAAGCTGAGGGACGACGTGCCACGGTTAGAGGGAGCGGGTGCCAGCGAGGGCACTCAGCCTGTGTCTCTGAGATGTGCAGGGTACACTGGGGCACAGTTGAAGTTGTACAGAGTTGAGCTAGGAGATGCTGAGGTAATAGGAGCCAAGAGGGAAACGCCAGTGAAACACCTCAAAGCACACAAGGGGTGTTCCTCTACGAAGGAGACATGGACGACAGCCCAGCTGAAGTGCCTCTACACCAATGCACGCAGCATGGGCAACAAGCAGGAGGAGCTGGAAGCCATTGTACATCAGGAAAACTATGATATGGTTGCCATCACGGAAACATGGTGGGATGACTCGCACAACTGGAGTGCAGCGATGGATGGCTATAAACTCTTCAAGAGGGATAGGCAAGGCAGGAGAGGCAGTGGGGTAGCCCTATACATTAGGGAGGGTTTGGATAGTTTAGAGCTTGATGATGGTGACGATAGGGTGGAGTGTCTATGGGTAAGAATCAGGGGGAAGGCCAACAAGGCAGATATTGTGGTGGGAGTCTGTTACAGACCACCCAACCAGGATGAGGAGACAGATGAACTGTTCTATAAGCAGCTGGGAGAGGCCTCACGATCACTAGCCCTTGTTCTTGTGGGGGACTTCAACCTGCTGGATGTCTGCTGGAAATACAATACAGCAGAGAGGAAACAGTCTAGGAGGTTCCTGGAGTGTGTGACAGATAACTTCCTGACACAGCTGGTGAGTGAGCCAACTAGGGAAGGTGCCCCGCTGGACCTGTTGTTCATGAACAGAGAAGGACTTGTGAGCCATGTGATGGTTGGAGGCCTTCTTGGGCAGAGTGATCACGAAATGATAGAGTTTTTGATACGTGGAGAAGCAGCGAGGGGGAGTCAGCAAAACTGCCACCTTAGACTTCCGGAGGGCAGACTTTGGCCTGTTTAGGAGACTGGTCGAGAGAGTCCCCTGGGAGGCAGCCCTAATGGGCAAAGTAGTCCAGGACGGCTGGACATTCTTTAAGGAGGAAGTCCTAAAGGCACAAGAGCAGGCTGTCCCCAGGTGTCGAAAGGCAAGCCAGCAGGGAAGAAGACCGGCCTGGCTGACTAGAGAGCTCTGGCTCGAACTCAGGAAAAAGAGGAGAGTCTACGACCTCTGGAAGAAGGGGCAGGCAAGTCAAGAGGACTACAAAGGTGTAGCGAGGTTGTGCAGGGAGAAAATTAGAAGGGCCAAAGCTGAGCTAGAGCTCAGTCTGGCTGCTGCTGTAAAAGACAACAAAAAATACTTCTTCGAATACATGAGCGGCAAAAGGAGAGCTAAGGAGAATCTCCAGCCCCTAGTAGACGGGGGAGGGAACACAGTGACCAAGGATGAGGAAAAGGCTGAGGTAATTAATGCCTTCTTTGCTTCAGTCTTTAATAGCAGGGCCAATTGTTCTATGGGTACCCAGCCCCCGGAGTTGGAAGATAGGGACGGGGACCAGAATGGAGCCCCCATAATCCAGGGGGAAATGGTTAGTGACCTGCTGCACCACTTAGACACTCACAAGTCTATGGGGCCTGATGAGATCCACCCGAGAGTACTGAAGGAACTGGCAGATGTGCTCACCAAGCCCCTTTCCATCATTTACCAGCAGTCCTGGCTAACTGGGGAGGTCCCAGCTGTCTGGAGATTAGCAAATGTGACACCCATCTTCAAGAAGGGCCGGAAGGAGGACCCGGGGAACTACAAGGCTGTCAGCCTGACCTCGGTGCCAGGGAAGCTGATGGAGCAGATCATCCTGAGTGCCATCACACGGCATATAGAGAATAACCAAGGGATCAAGCCCAGCCAGCATGGGTTCAGGAAAGGCAGGTCCTGCTTGACCAACCTGATCTCCTTCTATGACAAGGTGACCTGCCTAATGGATGAGGGAAAGGCTGTGGATGTTGTCTATCTAGACTTCAGTAAAGCGTTTGACACGGTTTCCCACAGCATTCTCCTGGAGAAACTGGCTGCTCATGGCTTGGACGGGTGTACTCTTCTCTGGGTAAAGAACTGGCTGGACGGCCGGGCCCAAAGAGTGGTGGAGAATGGAGTTTACTCCGGTTGGCGGCTGGTCACAAGCGGTGTTCCCCAGGGCTCTGTGTTGGGGCCAGTTCTGTTTAATATCTTTATCAATGATCTGGACGAAGGGATCGAGTGCACCCTCAGTAAGTTTGCAGATGACACCAAGTTGTGCGGGAGTGTTGATCTGCTTGAGGGGAGGAAGGCTCTACGGAGGGACCTGGACAGGCTGGATCGATGGGCTGGGGCCAGTTGTATGAGGTTCAACAAGGCTAAGCGCAAGGTCCTGCACTTGGGCCACAACAATCCCATGCAACGCTACAGGCTTGGGGAAGAGTGGCTGGAAAGCTGCCTGGCGGAAAAGGACCTGGGAGTGTTGGTTGACAGCTGCCTGAATATGAGCCAGCAGTGTGCCCAGGTGGCCAAGAAAGCCAATGGCATCCTGGCTTGTATCAAAAATAGTGTGGCCAGCAGGACTAGGGAAGTGTTCGTGCCCCTGTAACTCGGCACTGGTGAGGCTGCACCTCGAATACAGTGTTCACTTTTGGGCCCCTGTGGGATAATTGCTGAGGTGACTTAGAAATTAGAACTTATATTCACACTTTTAGGTAAGGCACAGCATTGAAGAAGCTCCCCAGGTGGAATGCGGCTGACATGCAAGGAATCCATTCCATGGAAGTTCCCTAGGCCTGCAACCTTAGATGTTGGTAACGCCAGGGGATCTTGGTGTGCTGACTCTAAGAGGCACTGCTCGGAGGGTGGAGCGGCGTGGAGATGCCGCGGCCAAGCTCTGCAATTATATGGGAACTTAAAGGTGTCATGGAACTGATAAGCTGCATATTTACTACCCTGGGCCAACAGCCTGCCACGTTTTTTGACAAAATGCCATCCTTTTGGTGAACTTTGCTCATTATAACATCATTATAATACCAAAACACACCTCCATCCCAAAAGCTACCCGCCTCCAAGGTGCGACCACCCCTCACTGAGCTTGCACTCTGAATTTTCCTAGCTTATACCTTTAAAAGCGAAGCAAGAAAACTTTACACCAATCCTAAACAAAGGTATGTACGACTAGAGTCACTCAAGCTCCACCTGAAAGGTGAAAGATATAAAATGGCTTAAGAGAAAGAGAATGTTAGGGAAGACACCATCGTGTACCACTCTGACGTTTGGGATCAGTCGACGGGCTGAGCCTCTCTTCCCCCCCATCAGGACGCCTTCGGGTAAGATTCGAACACTTGGTTATACCAGGTGCCTCCCCGGGAAACTTAGAAATCTCTATAGAGTCGCTTTATTATCTTTTAACACGTTTGTAGCTGGCAGTGTTACTCATATTCTTGGTATTTGCACGTGCTTTGCAGACAGTGAATTTATCACCGGTAATCCAAAGAACCTGTGTGTCTGTTGCTCTAATAAACTGCACTCTTCATTGATCTAGCCGTGGTAGTTCTCATTGAACACGACCAGACTCTTTAAGTGTGGCCGTGATAGTTCATGCAACACGACTAGACTGGGGGTGTAAGCGCGTTATTAGTGAATCTGTAATCGTGAAGTTCAGTACGCTGGACACGACCGGACTTATAACGTTGTAAATTAATGCTGTCGCCTTAGAGAAAGCCCTGAGAGGGCTCTGGTTCTGATAAGTGGCTATACACACAGTCCTTAGAAAATAAACTGTTGACCAAGTCTGAGACTAAGACTGGACCTAGCCACACCTAGACTCCTCTCTGAGAAGGAGTTTAGAAAGCAAGGGGGTCCTGTCTGAACCTCGTGACTCAACGGGAGGGTTCCCCCCCCCCCCCCACCCAGCCACTCCTCAGACTCCTATTTGTATGCGACAGTAACTCTTAACGCAACAGCCCCTCAGTACAAGAAGGATATTGAGGTGCTGGAGCATGTCCAAAGAATGGCAACGAAGCTGGTGAAGGGTCTAGAGCATAAGTGTCGTGGTTTAGTCCCAGCCAGCAACTAAGCAAGAAAACTCGTGGGTTGAGATAAGAACAGTTTAATAGGTAAAGCAAAAGCCGCGCACGCGAGCAAAGCAAAACAAGGAATTCATTCACTACTTCCCATGGGCAGGCAGGTGTCCAGCCATCTCCAGGAAAGCAGGGCTCCATCACACGTAACAGTTACTTGGGAAGACAAACGCCATCACTCCAAACGTCCCCCCCTTCCTTCTTCTTCCCCAGCTTTATATGCTGAGCATGACGTCATATGGTATGGAATAGCCCTTTGGCCAGTTTGGATCAACTATCCTGGCTGTGTCCGCTCCCAGCTTCTTGTGCACCTGGCAGAGCATGGGAAGCTGAAAAGTCCTCGACTAGTGCAGCAACAACTAAAACATCTCTGTATTATCAACACTGTTTTCAGCACAAATCCCAAACATAGCCCCATACCAGCCACTATAAAGAAAATTAACTCTATCCCAGCTGAAACCAGGACAATAAGTCTTATGAGGAGTGGCTGAGGGAACTGGGGTTATTTAGCCTGAAGAAAAGGAGGCTGAGGGGAGACCTTATTGCTCTCTACAACTACCTGAAAGGAGGTTGTAGAGATGTGGGGGTCGGTCTCTTCTCCCAGGTAACAAGTGATAGGACAAGAGGAAATGGCCTCAAGTTGCGCCAGGGGAGGTTTAGACTGGATATTAGGAAATTTTTCTTCACCAAAAGGGTTATCAAGCATTGGAACAGGCTGCCCGGGGAAGTGGTTGAGTCGCCATCCCTGGAGGTATTTAAAAGACGATTGGATGAGGTGCTTAGGGACATGGTGTAGCGGTGGTCTTGGTAGTGTTAGGTTTACAGTTGGACTTTATGATCTTAAAGGTCTTTTCCAACCTATACGATTCTGTGATTCTGTGATTCTTTGTTAATACCGTTTTCATCACAAATCCGAAACATAGCACCATACAGGTACTGTGAAGAAAATTAACTGTGTCCCAGCCAAAACTAGTACAGGATGGAAGCACAGTGCTACTATTTGTTATGCACTGATACAGACTGCAGTGGCACAGGGTGAAGCCCCTGAACACCTGCAATACATTGGCGACATCATCATGTGGGGCAACACATGAAAACAACAAGCAGGTAGACCAGGCTGCCAGAATTGAAGTGGCTCAAGTGGACCTTGATTGGGAACGTAAGGGTGAGCTTTTTGTAGCCCATGAAACATCAGGACATCTAGGGCAAGGTGCAACATACAGATGGGCTGGTGATCAAGGGGTGACCTTTGAAGGCATTGCACAGTTCCACCATGAATGCAAAACACACACAGCAATCAAGCGAGTAAAGTCTCTCTGGAAAGGAGAACTGTGGCTGGGATGTCAATATGGGGAGGCCTGGCCTTTCCTTCCTTGGGAAAAGGCAAACAAACAGATTTGTGGCACTGCTTTTGCTCAGGAACCTGGGTGTACTTGGTGGGTAATGCAGGAGGATGGGGAAATCTGGTGTGTACGTCAAGGAGATTTAACCTTGGGGGAAAATAACACCTGATTCGAGTTATATGTCACAGGAAGTGCTACAGCAGGAACCACTCGAACTAATGGAGAATGTGCCTCACAAGAAACTGGGCAAGTGCAGCGGTAACCCAACCTGAGCTGGCTTTGGCACCCAACAACACAACACAACACAACACGCTGCCTCTCCTGTCCTGAGTGGCCATCATAACAGATGGAGCCCCAGCCATGGACTAAATGAACAGACTTTTCTGGACATTTAGGGGATGGCCCATAAACTAAGGGAATGATATCTGTGTATATGTCAAAGGACGGGGAAGGGGGTGGTGGTTGATGAGGATGTACTGGACACTGTAGGACCTAAGTGTGACACAAATGATATGGAGTAAAGGAATATAGAATAAGGGGTGGAGATTGTAATGGGTCTGGCTGGGATGGAGTTAACTTTACTCATAGCAGCCTGTATGGTGCTGTATTTTCGATTTGTGGCTGTCCTGGTTTCAGCTGGGATAGAGTTAATTTTCTTTCTAGTAGCTGATATAGTGCTGTGTTTTGGATTTAGTATGAGAATAATGTTGATAACACACTGATGGTTTAGTCGTTGCTAAGTAATGCTTACACTAGTCAAGGACTTTTCAGCTTCCCATGCTCTGCCAGGTGCACAAGAAGCTGGGAGGGGGCACAGCCAGGATAGTTGATCCAAACTGACCAAAGGGCTATTCCATACCATATGACATCATGCTCAGCATATAAAGCTGGGGGAAGAAGAAGGAAGGGGGGGACTTTCGGAGTGATGGTGTTTTGTCTTCCCAAGTAACCGTTACGCGTGATGGAGCCCTGCTTTCCTGGAGATGGCTGAACACCTGCCTGCCCATGGGAAGTAGTGAATGAATTCCTTGCTTTGCTTTGCTTGCGTGTGCGGCTTTTGCTTTACCTGTTAAACTGTCTTTATCTCAACCCACGAGTTTTCTTACTTTTACTCTTCTGTTTCTCTCCCCCATCCCACTGTGGGGGGAGTGAGCGAGCGGCTGTGTGGTGCTTAGTTGCCAGCTGGGGTTAAACCACAACAGTGGCTAAAACAGCGTTGATAACACACCAAGGTTTTGGCTATTGCTGAACAGTGCTTGCACAGTGTTGAGGTTTTTGCTTTTTCCCACTCTGCCCCCCTCAGCGAGTAGGCTAGGGGTGGGCAAGAGATTGGGAGGAGACACAGCTGGGACAGCTGACCCGAATTGACTAAATGGATATTCCATACCATATCACGTCATGCTCAGCAATAAAAACTGGGGTAGAAGAAGAAGGGGGTGGGGTTTTTTGGCTTCCAAGGTGGCTGTTGCTTGGAGACTGGCTGGGTGTTGGTCTGCTTGTGCAAGTTGGTGAGTGATTGCCTTTGGGTCGCTTGTTTTTATTCTCTTACCTTCAGCTATTAAACTCTCTTCATCTTGTCCCACAAGATTTTTCACTTTTGTTCTTCCTATTTCTCTCCCATCCCGTTGGGAGTTGTGGGGAGTGAGCGAGCAGCTGTGTGGGTACTTGACTGCTGGCTGGGGTCAACCCATCACAGATACTAAGATCTGTGTTTGTAGCAGCGCATCATGATGAGTCAGGTATTAGAAGTGGCAGGAAGGGATGTTTGGGTAGCATATAATTGCTCATCCTTCTCAGCAGATTGTGCTGCTTGATACTCTGGAGAGCTACATTTTAGGCAGCCGTTTAAGATGCGGGAAGGGAGGTGGACAAGCAGTACATATCTGTGTGAGAGACTGAAAGAGTTAATGTCTCAAACATTGTGGCGACTTGAGGCGCTATTTGCATGGCGACAGCAGGTCGGCGAGCACGGGGTAGGGGAGAGCCAGAGCGGGCGTGGAGAGCGCGTCGGAGGATGCGCGGTTCCGGGTTCTGCCACACCTTACCATGTATGGCCAGAGGTCACACAGAGTTTATCTGAGGAAGGGGCTTGCAACCGCCCGAGAGACCCTTCGCGACCACCCCCCTCCCCCAGCGCCTGCGCAGAAGATTGAGAACTTTCTAGAACAAGAACCATGTAAGTCCTGAAGGGGCGTACCTGGAGGCGGGGATTAGCTTATAAAAGACATGCCCCCCCCGCCCCCCCTAGGGAGGAGCTCGCACGCCCACCACTGGAGGATTGCCACGTCTGTCATCGTCATCGCGGGATCCAAGGGTGGTGATACTTTTTCTTTCTCTTTCCTCCTCTCTTCTCCTTTCCTTTTCTTGCTTCTCTCTTCCTCTGCTCTTCCAATATATATATATATATAAAAATATATATGCAAGTGTGGGATAAATTGTGACGGGTTGCCCGGAAAATAGCTCCATTGCCAAATCGCCTTTGTTCGTTCGTTAAGCTTGCCAGTTCGTTAAGTTTGTCCATTTGTGGAATTCGCCAGTTAATAAAGTTGCTGGCCAGACTGTTCCTCTGAGTCATTGTCATGACTCTACCGACCACGCGGCTCTGCCGAGCAGAGATCGGCTTTTGTCGGTACACAAACAGTCGGGGAATCGAAAAGATTCACCCCTCTCGCAACCCACCGAGTGGGACGAGACATTAATTTGGTGTCAGAAGTGGAATTCCCTGACTTGATCAGTGAGAGGAACAGGGAGGGGATATCGATTGAGTCGAGAAGGGAGGACGTGAATCGGCTGAGTCCGAGTCCTCCGGCAGATAGATGATCATGGCTTCCTGGGTTCAGCCTGATCTGGACTGCTCCCCTTTGTTGTTAGAGTTGTTAAAAGCTGTTGTTTTGGGTGTTTTAGTAGCTGCGCTGATGGCAGCGCAGAAATATAAGTGCATGGTAAAATGGGCTGAGTGAGAGGCGAGCGAATCGTTACAAGATTTGGTTAAAAGCTTGCAAGCGGAGCTGGAAGCTGAGCAGAAAAAACAGGTGCGATCGGAAATAGCAGCGACTAGGTTGCAGAATCAGTTGCACGACGCTTTTGTCAGGGAGCACGAGTTGTGGTCGGAGCTAGCGGAGGTGCGGAGGGAGGATCTGGAGAGCGAGTGTGGGCACTGTGGTCTGTCTAAGGAACGCGAGCTGGCTGACAGAGGGGTAGCTGGCCACTACCCCTGGGAGGAAATGGAACGGGCAAAGTGCCAACATGAGAGAACTGCTCCCCAACTTCGCCCACTTATTAAAACGGAATTTCAATATGAAGGGGGTGCCGATACTGCGCCGGAAATCATAACAAAAGAAATACCCTATAGTGCAACTGAATTGGTGAAATTACAAGATAGATATAGTAGGCTCCCTAGAGAAATGGAGACAGAATATGTGTGGAGGGTCTCCCTCACGGGGGGGGACAGAATTAAACTTTCTGAGGAGGAGGCGCAGCGATACTGGGGTCCAGGCGTGTTTCTAACTGTCCCCAACACTCGAGCTCCCTGGTCCCTCCCTCAAAGGGCGGCATACTGGGCTGGAGGGCTAGACCCCTTGGAACGGGGAGATCCGGTAACCATCCCCACTCCGGGACTGGATCAAATTACCGAGAGCGTGCAGAAAGACGCCTGCCTCCAGCTCATGCATGACCGGCACTTAATACCCCATCAGCCCTCCCCGATGTTGCTAAAAGCCAACCCCAATCGAATGAAACCCCTGATAAAGGGCCTCCCTGACCCCCTAAAGCTATATGCCATACAAATCCAGGACCACCTAAGGGCAGCGCTCCCAATTCAGGAGCGTTTAACAGAAATGCTAACGCCAGGGAGAAACCAAACGCAGTCCACTCCGGCAGAATTCCCCCTCACCTGGGGAGGGGTTGCGCAGGGGCTGATCAGTTATAGTCGCAATGTGGGGATCTCCAGAGGGGAACAAAGGGGTAAAGCTACGGTTAGGAGAACCAAATTAGACAATCGGCCTTTAAACGGCCTACCCCCCGGAAGAAACCTAGGGTCAGGGATGACAAGGAGCCAACTCTGGAGGGAGGGCTTACATAAGGAAATACCTAGAGAACTTATGAATGGGTTATCTCTGTCTAACTTGCAGTTATTAGTACAAGGGTGGAAAGACCTGGATAGACCCCGGCCGAACCGAACTCTCCCTCTGCCCCCCCTGCGGAACATCAGGGTACTGAAGCCAAGTCGGGAAACCTGTTCCGCCGTCCCTATTAAGTGAGCCGGGGGACGGCTTGTGGACTTATGTAAGACGGCTCACAATGAATCAACAGGGAGACTTGATGATTACCTTCCCTATAGGCCCCCACAAAACACCAGTTACCTTTTTAGTGGACACCGGGGCACAAATGTCAGCTCTGCATGCAGACGTGGCTGCCCGCAATGACATCGTAACAGATAAAAGGAAAATATGGGTTACCGATGTGTTTGGAAATTCCCTGCCCCAAAACACGGCCACGGTGAAATGTTGGTTGCCCGAGGAGGACAGCCCCATTTGGGTAGTTATGGCTGTTGGCCCTTACCCAGTAAACATTCTGGGACTTGACGTATTAAAAGGGAGAGGGTGGGAGGACTCCAGCGGGAAGGAATGGAAATTTGGGTCCACCACCACCTCAGTGCAACTGTTACAGATGGCCCCAACACTTCCCCCATCTAAAATAGTAAACGTAAAACCTTACCCCCTACCGTTGGGAGCCAGAGAAGGAATTAGCCCGGTGATAAAAGAGCTACAAGAGCAGGGGGTGATTATCCAAACCCACTCCCCTTACAATTCCCCAGTATGGCCCGTGCGCAAGCCAAATGGGAAATGGCGATTGACGATTGACTATCGGCGCCTTAATGCGGGCACTGGCCCACTAACAGCAGCTGTTCCCAATATAGCTGAACTAGTCTCCACTATCCAAGAACAGTCACATAATATTCTAGCCACTATTGACATTAAAGACATGTTTTTCATGGTACCTCTGCAGGAAAATGATAGGGGCAGATTTGCATTCACCTGGGATGGTATTCAATACACCTTTACCCGCCTCCCACAAGGCTACAAACATTCACCTACCCTAGCACACCATGCTCTATCCCAGGCACTAGAAGAAGCCCCTCCTCCCGAGGAGGGAGTAAGAACCTACCAGTACATCGACGATGTACTGATAGGGGGGGCTGATATCACCACCGTGGAGAAAACCCAGAAAAATATAATTACCCACTTGGAAGGACTGGGCCTTCAAATCCCTGTGGAGAAGGTACAATTACCTGCCCCTGAGGTGAAATTTTTGGGCATATGGTGGAAAGGTGGTACAGTTTGCATACCTCCTGAAACCCTGACTACCTTAGAGCAGGTAAGAGTCCCCGAGAACAAAAAGGAACTGCAACATGCTTTGGGCTTACTGGTCTTCTGGCGAAAACACATTCCAGATTTCTCTATTATAGCTCGCCCTCTGTACAACCTAACGCGCAAAAGAGCCGCCTGGGATTGGACTCCTGTTCACGAGGAGGCTCTAAAGCTGTTAGTTTTTGAGGCGGGAGTATATCAGGCCCTGGGTCCGATACACCCGACGGACCCGTTCCAGATTGAATGGGGTTTTGCAGTCCATGGGGCATCAATACATATATGGCAAAAGGGACCAGAGGGCCCCACTCACCCCCTTGGATTCTTCTCACGCAGTTTCAAAGATGCAGAGAAGCGGTATTCAACCTGGGAGAAGGGGCTATTTGTAGTAACCTTGGCCCTACAGGAAGTGGGAAAGATTATACGGAAACAATCTATAATTTTGCGAGGGCCCTTTAAGGTTCTGAGGCCTGTCCTGGCGGGCACCCCACCTCCCATGGGAGTTGCGCAAAGGGAAACAGTCAGAAAATGGTATGCTCAATTAGAGCATTACAGCCACGCATATCAGGTGGAGGAAGGAACACCCAGAATACTTCAAATACAAGACAGATCATCTGTTCCCCTGGAAAAGGAGACTCCCCCTACCTACATAAGGGAGGCTCCTCCCTATGAGCCCCAGCTAAAAAATGTATGGTTTACAGATGCCTCTTCAAAAAGGGAAGGTAGGGTTTGGAAGTATCGGGCAGTAGCTTTGTGTGTCGACTCCGGAGGGCAGATCATAACCGAGGGTGAAAGCAGCGCACAGGTAGGGGAACTGGTGGCAGTCTGGAGTGTAGTTACTAGAGGAAAAGACAATACCGACCCTGTGTATATTTATACAGACTCATACGCTGTATTCGGCACTGGTGAGGCCGCACCTTGAATACTGTGTTCAGTTTTGGGCCCCCCACTACAAGAGGGATATTGAGGTACTGGAGCGCGTACAGAGAAGGACAACGAAGCTGGTGAAGGGTCTGGAGCAGAAGTCTTATGAGGAGCGGCTGAGGGAGCTGGGACTGTTTAGCCTGGAGAAAAGGAGGCTGAGGGGAGACCTCATCGCTCTCTACAACTACCTGAAAGGAGGTTGTAGAGAGGTGGGGGTCGGTCTCTTCTCCCAGGTAACAAGTGATAGGACAAGAGGAAATGGCCTCAAGTTGCGCCAGGGGAGGTTTAGACTGGATATTAGGAAATTTTTCTTCACCGAGAGGGTTATCAAGCATTGGAACAGACTGCCCAGGGAAGTGGTTGAGTCGCCATCCCTGGAGGTATTTAAAGGACGTTTGGATGAGGTACTTAGAGACATGGTGTAGTGATGGTTTTTGGCAGTGTTAGGTTTATGGTTGGACTCGATGATCTTAAAGGTCTTTTCCAACCTATATGATTCTGTGATTCTGTGATTCTGTAAAGGATGCACCGAGTGGCTCCCTTTTTGGGAGCAGAATCAATGGGAGGTAAACCGGGTGCCAGTATGGCAAAAGGAAAAATGGGAAGACATTCTGCAAGTAGCTAAGAGAACCCCTATATTAATAGGCTGGGTGGCTGCCCACCAGGGAGGGAACCACCCCGCACACATTTTAAATAACCAAGTAGACTTACTTACCCGCTTGGCTGTGATGACAATAGAAGCAGAAGAGGAAAAATGGGAGCATCTATTAGAGTGGCTGCATGTAAAACGCGGCCACTCAGGAATTAAAGACCTCCTCAAGGCAGCTGGGAGCAGAGGATGGCCTGTCACTAGGGAAATGTGTGGCACTGTGATTTCTACGTGTGGTCTATGTCGTACTTGGCTGGAAAAACACCCACTACAAGATGTGTTAGTAGGGGTAGAAGTTGTGTCCGGACTTGTTCAGGCCGAAGCTGTGGCACAAGCGATAGTCGATGGGGGGCAAATGGATGCCCTAGGCTCACTGCTTTCTGCCCAAAACCCCCGAGTCTCCTCCCAGGGACGAAGGAACTGAAGGGTTCCAAAGGAGTCCCATATTATCTGGGGCAACTGGTACTAGTAAACCTACCAACGGTGGGAGAGGTTCCACTAACCCTAAAGACTCCGTTGAACCTTTATGCTTGGGTGGCTACTGACGCCCATGGGAAAGATCACAAAATTATCACCAGGTGGATAATCCCTTGCTTTTAAAAACCGGTCCGGAAGGGGACCGAGTTTTCCTTTTCTTTTGCAGGGGGAGAACCAGACCGTCGCCTGCTAAAACATAGCGATCTCGTCGGAGGAGCGTCGGACCTCGATGAACACTGCCAATGTTGTAATAATAGTCCTAATATGTATTTACGATTTTTCATATGGACGGTGGTCCTCCTCTCCTCTGGGAAAGGAAGACACGGGGGAAGTGGAAACCATATTCCTTAGAAGCTTGTGTGGGAACTAATTCATGTGTGGGAACTAATTCAACTAATTCACTATTCCATACTAGAATCTGGAATAGAACCGACCAAGGGATATGTGTTGCCCTTCCCCGGTCAACCGAACAAGGATTGAGATTTGTTGTCGGTGGTGGTGGTGGTGGTTTTTGTTGCATTGCCCAATATTATGTATAACTTGGAAAAGTTCTTAACTATAACACTGGTCCTGGGGACCCCCCCAAAAACCTGGCTTTTGGAGAGAGTAAGGGTTCTGATAAGGGACATGTGTATTTGTTGGGGTTATCCTTCCCGCAGATATAGAAACCGGGATGTTCTGTGCAACAAGACTTATGGTAGAGTCAAGTATTGTGGCATACCCTGTACACACTGCCCTTTGCAGAGCCTGCAGCTCACTGCAAAACCTGACATACCTGTAAAATTAGCATATCCCTGGCCCCCTTGGGACTAGTTTGGGGATGTTCTAACGGGAAATTTTATTCCTGCTTAACATTGAAATATCACACTGATCTGAAATGTGGATTAGTCATCCCATCCTTATGCCCATCTCGTGTTTTCAGTTTCACCGCCCTTCCCTAGCGAGTGCGCTGGGAAGTGGCAGAAGCCCCAAAAAACTCGATACTGAATTTAAGTGATGGAGAATGTTGTATAACATTGTCCATCTCACAACTCCAGTACTACTGCACTCTACTACTGCACTCTACTACTACTACACTCACAACGTCAGTACTACTATAGAGGCAGCATGGACCAAAAGGAAAGAAATTGCCGACCAAGCTGCCGAACTATTTTGATCACTCCAACTGAAAGACTGTTTCGACGGGCATGCACCCGGATCTTGGTTCGCTTCCCTCCTACAATCCTGGGGACTCACGGGGTGGGGGAAATGGTTAATTCAAATTGGAATAACCCTGATTTCTGTTCCTTATGCCTCTCCTCCAGGAAAGGAAGACACGGGGGAAGTGGAAACCATACTCCTTAGACCAAGGGATATGTGTTGCCCTTCCCCGGTCAACCGAACAAGGATTGAGATTTGTTGTCGGTGGTGGTGGTGGTGTTTTTTGTTGCATTACCCAATATTATAACACTGGTCCTGGGGACCCCCCCAAAAACCTGGCTTTTGGAGAGAGTAAGGGTTCTGATAAGGGACATGTGTATTTGTTGGGGTTATCCTTCCCGCAGATATAATAACCCTGATTTCTGTTCCTTATGACTGGCATAGCTATTGTTTATCTGCTTGCTTCTGCTTTCATTCTCTTTTCTCCTGCTGTTCACTATGTTCATATCACCACCCTGGAAGACAAAATCAAGGACCCTCCGCCAACTCTTGTTGAAAATTTCACGAACTGTGTCTTCTCGATCTTCTCTATGTGAAAATCGTCACCCTGGACGAAGATTATATAGACAATGTTTGAGCCACGGGGTGGTGTGAGAGACTGAAAGAGTTAATGTCTCAAACATTGTGGCGACTTGAGGCGCTATTTGCATGGCGACAGCAGGTCGGCGAGCACGGGGTAGGGGAGAGCCAGAGCGGGCGTGGAGAGCGCGTCGGAGGATGCGCGGTTCCGGGTTCTGCCACACCTTACCATGTATGGCCAGAGGTCACACAGAGTTGATCTGAGGAAGGGGCTTGCAACCGCCCGAGAGACCCTTCGCGACCACCCCCCTCCCCCAGCGCCTGCGCAGAAGATTGAGAACTTTCTAGAACAAGAACCATGTAAGTCCTGAAGGGGCGTACCTGGAGGCGGGGATTAGCTTATAAAAGACATGCCCCCCCCGCCCCCCCTAGGGAGGAGCTCGCACGCCCACCACTGGAGGATTGCCACGTCTGTCATCGTCATCGCGGGATCCAAGGGTGGTGATACTTTTTCTTTCTCTTTCCTCCTCTCTTCTCCTTTCCTTTTCTTGCTTCTCTCTTCCTCTGCTCTTCCAATATATATATATATATAAAAATATATATGCAAGTGTGGGATAAATTGTGACGGGTTGCCCGGAAAATAGCTCCATTGCCAAATCGCCTTTGTTCGTTCGTTAAGCTCGCCAGTTCGTTAAGTTTGTCCATTTGTGGAATTCGCCAGTTAATAAAGTTGCTGGCCAGACTGTTCCTCTGAGTCATTGTCATGACTCTACCGACCACGCGGCTCTGCCGAGCAGAGATCGGCTTTTGTCGGTACACAAACAGTCAGGGAATCGAAAAGATTCACCCCTCTCGCAACCCACCGAGTGGGACGAGACAATCTGGAAAGCAGTTTTGTTTTGTATAACAAAACATGATTCTTTGACTATCACAAAGAAGTCCTTCTGCTAAAGAAATATTATAATAGCAGACATGTTTTAGAAGTTACAACTCTGAGCTATACTTAATATAGAAAACATTTTCCACATTTGAAAAAAAAAACCTGAAGTCTGTATGAGATGACTGTGTATAAATTGCTATTTCAGTTACATTTTGCAGATTTCTAAAACTAGCATACATGCAAATAAGCACAAATATTCATGCACACAAACACAAACAAAACACACAAATACACCATGCAGAATTCACATGACCACTTCTACCATGCCACCTTGTCCTGAAGATCCTATTCCTTCCCATGTATTCCTGAATTAATATATTATAAATGTTCTTCCCTATATCGCAAAAGTTATTTTCATGTTCATCAGCCTTCACAACTGTGAACTCCTGAAGTCTCCAAAAATAAGATACTAATTTATTGATTTATGGTTTTTACATCTGTCCTCTAATAAACTTACTGCCCTTCTACAAAAGAGACAGTATTCCAATCACTGGAGATAAAAGAGAGATCTGACTTTGCAATAAAGGTTTTCTAAACTATGTAATCAAATACAACTAAGAGTAAAACCAATTCATTTAATGTGCATGCATACATAGTCCTGAATGTGTGTGTGTATCAGAAAAGGAAAATATGGAGTTGAAAGAATATTCTATTCAGTTATTCTTATTAATTTTAAGGAATTGAAAATGCTTAGGGTTTGGTTATTTCAGATAGGAATAATCTCCTTTCACAAGGAGAAAGGCAATTTTTTCACCGTACTATGTAGTTAATTCAACAGAAATGCCAGTAAAACGCTAGTGATCAAATTGAAAGATATCTGGCGTTGCTAAAGCGTATCTATTTTGCACTACCAGCTTCCTTAAAAAGTCCATAATTTCAAGTAGAACAATGTCTAAGTAGTTTCATTTCATAATGCATCTAAAAATTAATGTTAATAAATGTGTACATCTTAAACCTAGACAGATCTTTTATGATTACCAAATCTGACCTCCTCCATATCTGCTGGAAAAGTAGCACAGTGAGCTGTAGGCAATCCAAGAGACTCCTGGAGTGGATCAAGGATAACTTCTTAAGCCAGGTAATAGACAGCCCTACCAGAGGGGATGCATTACTGGACCTGTTGGTCAGCAATGCAAGTGAGCTAATCGGTGACATCAAGATTGGAGGCAGCCTGGGCTGCAGTGATCACGCACTGGTGGAGTTTGCAGTCCTGAGGGATATGGGTCAGGCGAAGAGTAAAGTCAGGACCCTGAATTTTAGGAAAGCAAACTTCCAGCTGTTCAAGGGGTTAGTCAATAGGACCCCCTGGGAAACTGTCCTCAGGGACAAGGGAGCAGAACAGAGCTGGCAGATCTTTAAAGACGCTTTCCATAGAGCGCAAGAGCTCTTGATCCCCAGGTGTAAGAAATCAGGAAAGGACAGCAAGAGACGGGCATGGCTGAGTCAAGACCTGCTGGTCAAACTAAAGGGCAAGAAGGAAATGCACAGGCAGTGGAAGCAGGGACAGGTATCCTGGGAAGAATATAGGGACGCTGCCCGCTTGTGTAGGGATGGGGTCAGGAAGGCCAAGGCGCGGCTGGAGCTGAACTTGGCAAGGGGCGCAAAGAATAATAAGAAGGTCTTCTATGTAGATGTATGTCAGCCAGAAAAGGAAGGTCAAAGGAAGTGTACCCTACCTGATGAACATGACCGGCAAACTGCTAACAACGGACGAGGAGAAGGCTGAGGTACTCAACAACATTTTTGCCTCAGTCTTCACTGGCACCCTCTCTTCCCACACCTCTCGAGTGGATGGACCTCAAGGCAGGGACTGGGGGAACAAAGTCCCTCCCACTGTAAGAGAAGATCAGGTTTGTGACCACCTGAGGAACCTGAACATACATAAGTCTATGGGACCTGACGACATGCATCCCAGAGTCCTGAGGGAATTGGCTGATGTAGTTGCCAAGCCACTCTCCATGATATTTGAAAAGTCATGGCAGTTGGGTGAAGTCCCTGGAGACTGGAAAAAGGGAGACATTGCACCCATCTTTAAAAAGGGTAGAAAGGAGGACCCTGGGAACTACTGACCTGTCAGCCTCACCTCTGTGCCTGGGAAGATCATGGGAACACATCCTCCTAGAAGCAATGCTAAGGCACATGGAGGACAGGGAGGTGATTCGAGACAGCCAGCATGGCTTCACCAAGGGCAAGTCTTGCCTGACCAACCTAGTGGCCTTCTATGATGGAGTGACTACATCAGTGGACAAGGGAAGAGCTACGGATGTCATCTACCTGGACTTCTGTAAGGCCTTTGACAAGGTCCCCCACAACATCCTTCTCTCTAAATTGGAGAGATATCGATTTGATGGGTGGACTGTTCAGTGGATAAGGAATTGGCTGAATGGTCACATCCAGAGAGTAGTAGTCAATGGCTCAATGTCCGGATGGAGACCAGTGACGAGCGGTGTCCCTCAGGGGTCCGTATTGGGACCAGCACTGTCTAATATCTTAATCAGTGACATAGACAGCCGGGTCGAGTGCACCCTCAGCAAGTTTGCAGATGACACCAAGCTGAGTGGTGCAGTTGACATGCCTGAGGGACAGGATGTCATCCAGAGGGACCTGGACAAGCTGGAGAAGTTGGCCCATGTGAACCTCATGAGGTTCAACAAGGCCAAGTGCAAGGGCCTGCACCTGGGTCGGGGCAACCCCTGGTATCAATACAGGCTGGGGGATGAAGGGATTGAGAGCAGCCCTGCAGAGAAGGACTTGGGGGTGGTAAGGGTGGATGAACAGCAGGACATGAGCCAGCGATGTGCACTCACAGCCCAGAAAGCCAATTGTATCCTGGGCTGCATCAAAAGAAGCGTGGCCAGCAGGTTGAGGGAGGTGATTCTGCCCCTCTACTCCACTCTCGTGAGACCCCACCTGGAGTACTGCATCCAGCTCTGGGGTCTCCAGGATGAGAAAGACACAGGCCTGTTGGAGCAGGTCCAGAGGAGGGCCACAAAAATGATCAGAGGGCTGGAACACCTCTCCTATGAGGACAGGCTGAGAGAGTTGGGGTTGTTCAGCCTGGAGAAGAGAAGGCTCCAGGGAGACCTTATGGCAGCATTTCAATACTTAAAGGGGGCTTATAAGAAAGATGGGGACAAGACTTTTTTGTAGGGCCTGTCAGCATATCTGATAGCAGTCAGCTAGCCTGATGGAAAATGCTTGAAAGGATTTTTTCTGGGTGTTGTACCAATAAGGCATCTAGCCCATACTGAGACAGTATATATGATGCATTTTAACTGCATTTCTCTGAGGAGCAGACAATAATTCAGGTGACGTACACAGTGGAGCACCTCTTGCTTTGTTCTCTTTTTAAAGAAAATACTAGTGTGTTGTGGGTTGACCCCAGCCAGCAGCTAAGCCCTCACTCATTTGCTCTCTCATTTCACCCCAGAAGGATGGAAGAGAGAATTGTAAGGGCAAAAGCCAGAAAAACTCATGGGTAGAGATAAAGACAGGTTAATAGGTGAAGCCAAGCTCTGCTTGCAAGCAAAGCAAAATAAGGAGTTCATTCACTACTTCCCATCGACTGGCAGATGTCCAGCCACATCCAGGAAAGTAAGGCCTCAGCATGCATAACAGTTACTTGGGAAGACAAATGCAATAACCACAGATGTCCCTGCTTCCTCCTCCTTTCCCTGAGCTTTTATTGCTGAGCATGATGTCATATGGCATGGAATATCCCTTTGGTCAGTTGGGGTCAGCTGTCCCAGCTGTGTCCCCTCCCAACTTCTTGTGCACCAGTAGTCTACTTGCTGTGGAGGCAGAGTGGGAAAAAGAAAAGAAAAACCCTTGTCACCATGCAAACACTGTTCAGCAATAGCCAAAACAGCTCTATGTTATCACCACTGTTTTAGTCACAAATCCAAAACATAGAACCATACGAGCTGCTATGAAGAAAATTAACTCCATCCCAGCCAAAACCAGTACAATCTCCACCCCTTATTCCATACCTTTTACCTCATGCTCGGGTTCTACACTATCCAGTACATCCTCATCAACCACCAACCCCGTTCCTGTCCTTTAATATATACATACATATCATTCCCATAGTCTATGGGCCACCCCCATGATGTGTCCATAAAATGTGTATAAAATCCACATAAATTGTTCATAAAATGTCCATTGGGTTCATTTAGTCCATGACTTTGGGCTCCATCTCTTATGGTGGTCACTCAGGACAGGGGAGGTGGCGTGTTGCGTGGAGTTATTGGGCACCAAAGCCAGCTCAGGTTGGGTCATTGCTGCACTTGCCCAGCTTCCTGCAAGTCTCGTCCTCCACTGGTTCGAGTGGTTCCTGCTATAGCGCTTCCTATAACATGCAACTCAAATCATGGGTTACAACAGATTAAACATATATCCATTACAATCTCCACCCCTGGTCCCTTTGGACCAGGCCATAGGGTTTAACATTGCAATGAACTCCCCCCCCTTGCCCCTGCTCTGGCATAGACTTATCCACGGATCACAGTCCCTCAGGGGTATACTTTGCTGTGGCATGGACTTATCCACAGCCACAGTCACTTCGAGGTATACCTGCTCCAGCGTGGCCTTATCCATGGGCCACTATCTCTTCAAGGGTGCACCTGCTCCAGCGTGGCCTTACTCACATCCAGAGTCCCTTCGATTTGAGTTCATACCAGAGTTCTAGCATGTCCAGTACAGCAGTGCAGGAACAGCAACAATGCCCTGGCCACGTGCCAGCCCAGGCACGTGGCCATTGCTGTTATCAAAATGTTCCCAGGCACAGCAGAGTAAGATGATAAGCAGTACAGCAAGCAGCAAAAGCCAAAAGCAGACACTAACAAGCACTATACTCTAATATACAGTAAGGCAAGCAAGCCCTGTGGCAAGCACAGGAGCCTGCCAATTAACAGTTAAACAGCTATAACAACTCTAAACTCGGTCCAGCACACTATGATCAAATCTGTCATTAACTCGAATCCCTCATGCCACACATTGGGTACCAAAAGGGATTGTGGTGGGTTGATCCCAGCTAGCAGTTAAGCCCCACGCGGCCGCTCACTTACTCCCCCTCCAGTGGGATGGGGGAGAGAGTCGGAAGGGTAAAAGTGAGAAAACTCATGAGTTGAGATAAAGACAGTTTAATAGGGAAAGCAAAAGCTGTGCATGCAAGCAAAGCAAAATAAGGAATTCATTCACTACTTCCCATCGGCAGGCAGATGTTTAACCATCTCCAGGAAAGCAGGGCTTCATCACGCGTAATGAAAAATCACAGGAATTACATCCCTCAGCTATTATTGCTGAAAGACAAAGACCAAAAGAACAATCTTCCGTTGGATTTGATGAATATCTACACTCTTTATAATTTTTATGATAATAACATATGTTTAAAATGCATAAAATCTACCTGGCAAACAAGCCTTACCTTTTTTTAAAGGTCATTAAAGTCGTTAGACTTATAACCCTGGGTAAATCTGATTAAAGTTAATAATTAATTTTGAAGTGCAGATTTAGCCATATTCTAACAAATGCACAAGTCTTTCAAACTGATCATTTGCTTTTGTCTAAGAAGATTAAGACTAAGAAAGGCGCAGGCAGGGCGCAGGCAGGGCGTGTGGGGAAGGCGAAGGCACCTACTAGCTCAAGAGGATCTGTGAGAAGTGAGTTCATTCGGTAGTCCCCATCCTTCCAGAAGGAACTCAGCTATGGTCCTCACTCGTCAGAAAGCGATGCCCTCTGTGCTCGCCAGAGTGGATGCGGCTACCCAGACGGAGCTGCCGGGAAAACATGCCGCCACCCAGGTCTCGGGCTGCAGGGGGTGCCTGGGCCTCTCGCTGTTCACACATGGCAGCCGTGCGGACAGCTGCGTGAGGTGCGACCAGGTGGATGACTTGCTTTGCATGGTGGCAGAGCTACGGGAGGAGGTGGAAAGGTTAAGGAGCATCAGGGAGGCTGAAAAAGAGATAAACTGGTGGTGCCAGGCTCTGCCCCCCCTGAGACGGGAACAAGAGCAGCAGAAACCGCCAGTAAGAACCCACGATCAAGGGGATCCTCTGTCCCCCCCCCGCCGGGCTGAAGGCAGCAGCTCAGAGGAGGAGAGTGAATGGAGGCGAGTCCGCGCTCGTGGCAGAAGGCGAAGGCCCTCCCTGCCCACCTCGCCCCCCCAGGTGCCTCTACACAACAGGTATGAGGCCCTGGAGGTGGAAGGCCAGTCAGTGGAGGATGGGGACGACAGTCTATCTACACCAGAGGTGTCACCCAGGTCAGAAGAACGTACCTCTCGTCTTACCACCACCTCCACGAGGAAGAAAAGAAGGGTTATAGTTGTGGGTGACTCCTTTCTGAAGGGAACCGAGGGTCCGATATGCCGGACGGACCCTCCTCTTAGGGAAGTCTGCTGCCTCCCTGGGGCCCGCGTGAAGGATGTCACGAGGGTACTCCCTAGTCTGGTACGGCCCTCGGACTATTACCCCCTACTGCTCTTCCATGTGGGGGGCGATGAGGCTGCAACACGAAGTCCTAGGGTGATCAAAAGAGACTTGAGGGCCTTGGGACGGCTAGTAAGGAACTCAGGAGCACAGGTTATTTTCTCCTCTCTCCTTCCAGTGGTGGGCAGTGACACCAGAAGGAACAGAGATGCCCAATCTATTAATGCATGGCTCCGTGGCTGGTGTCATTGCCACAAATTTGGTTTTTTTGACAACGGGATGACCTACGCCGCACCGGGTTTGCTGGCATCTGATGGGATTCATCTTTCTCAAAGGGGAAAGAGAATCTTTGCTCAGGATCTTGCGGGGCTCATTGACAGAGCTTTAAACTAGACTCGAAGGGGGAGGGGGATAATATCAGGCTTGCCCGAGAGAAGCTGAGGGGTGACGTGCCATGGTTAGAGGGAGCGGGTGCCAGCGAGGACACTCGGCCTGAGTCCTCGAGATGTGCGGGGTACGCTTGGGCACAGCCAAAGTCGAGCGGAGTTGAGCCAGGGGATACTGAGGCAACGGGAGCCAAGAGGGAAATGCCAGTGAAACGCCTCAAAGCATGCAAGGGGTGTTCTTCTATGAAGTAGACATGGACGACAGCCCAGCTGAAGTGCCTCTACACCAATGCACGCAGCATGGGTAACAAGCAGGAGGAGTTGGAAGCCATTGTACATCAGGAAAACTATGATATGGTGGCCATCACGGAAACGTGGTGGGGTGACTCACACAACTGGAGTGCGGTGATGGATGGCTATAAACTCTTCAGGAGGGATAGGCGAAGCAGGAGAGGTGGTGGGGTAGCCCTATATGTCAGGGAGTGTCTGGATAGTTTAGAGCTCAATGATGGTGATGATAGGGTGGAGTGTTTATGGGTAAGAATCAGGGGGAAGGCCAACAAGGCAGATCTTGTGGTGGGAGTCTGTTACAGACCACCCAACCAGGATGAGGAGACAGATGAACTATTCTATAAGCAGCTGGGTGAAGCCTCACGATCGCTAGCCCTTGTTCTTGTGGGGGACTTCAACCTGCTGGATGTCTGCTGGAAATACAATACAGCAGAGAGGAAACAGTCTAGGAGGTTCCTGGAGTGTGTGGCAGATAACTTCCTGACGCAGCTGGTGAGTGAGCCAACGAGGGAAGGTGCCCCGCTGGACCTCTTGTTCACGAACAGAGAAGGACTTGTGAGCCATGTGATGGTTGGAGGCTGTCTTGGGCAGAGTGATCATGAAATGATAGAGTTTTTGATACGTGGAGAAGCGGCGAGGGGGGTCAGCAAAACTGCCACCTTAGACTTCCGGAGGGCGGACTTTGGCCTGTTTAGGAGACTGGTCGAGAGAGTCCCCTGGGAGGCAGCCCTAATGGGCAAAGTAGTCCAGGAAGGCTGGACATTCTTTAAGGAGGAAGTCCTAAAGGCACAAGAGCGGGCTGTCCCCAGGTGCCGAAAGATGAGCTGGTGCGGAAGAAGACCGGCCTGGCTGACTAGAGAGCTCTGGCTCGAACTCAGGAAAAAGAGGAGAGTCTATGACCTCTGGAAGAAGGGGCGGGCAACTCAGGAGGACTACAAAGGTGTAGCGAGGCTGTGCAGGGAGAAAATTAGAAGGGCCAAAGCTGAGTTAGAGCTCAGTCTGGCTGCTGCTATAAAAGACAACAAAAAACACTTCTTCAAATACATTAGCAGCAAAAGGAGAGCTAAGGAGAATCTCCAGCCCCTAGTAGATGGGGGAGGAAACACAGTGACCAAGGATGAGGAAAAGGCTGAGGTACTTAATGCCTTCTTTGCCTCAGTCTTTATTAGCAGGGCCGACTGTTCTATGGGTACCCAGCCCCTGGAGTTGGAAGATAGGGATGGGGACCAGTATGGAGCCCCCATAATCGAGGGGGAAATGGTGAGTGACCTGCTGCACCACTTAGATACTCACAAGTCTATGGGGCCTGATGAGATCCACCCGAGAGTGTTGAAGGAGCTGGCAGAAGAGCTCACCAAGCCCCTTTCCATCATTTACCAGCAGTCCTGGCTAACTGGGGAGGTCCCTGCTGACTGGAGATTAGCAAATGTGACACCCATCTTCAAGAAGGGCTGGAAGGAGGACCCGGGGAACTACAGGCCTGTCAGCCTGACCTCGGTGCCGGGGAAGCTGATGGAGCAGATCATCCTGAGTGCTATCACACGGCATGTAGAGAATAACCAATGGATCAAGCCCAGCCAGCATGGGTTCAGTAAAGGCAGGTCCTGCTTGACCAACCTGATCTCCTTCTATGACAAGGTGACCTGCCTAGTGGATGAGGGAAAGGCTGTGGATGTTGTCTATCTAGACTTCAGTAAAGCCTTTGACACGGTCTCCCACAGCATTCTCCTGGAGAAACTGGCTGCTCATGGCTTGGACAGGTGTACTCTTCGCTGGGTAAAGAACTGGCTAGACGGCTGGGCCCAAAGAGTGGTGGTGAATGGAGTTTACTCCAGTTGGCGGCTGGTCACAAGCGGTGTTCCCCAGGGCTCTGTGTTGGGGCCAGTTCTGTTTAATATCTTTATCAATGATCTGGACGAAGGGATCGAGTGCACCCTCAGTAAGTTTGCAGACGACACCAAGTTGTGTGGGAGTGTTGATCTGCTGGAGGGTAGGCAGGCTCTGCAGAGGGACCTGGACAGGCTGGATTGATGGGCAGAGGCCAATTGTATGAGGTTTAACAAGGCCAAGTGCAAGGTCCTGTGCTTGGGCCACAGCAACCCCATGCAACGCTATAGGCTTGGGGAAGAGTGGCTGGAAAGCTGCCTGGCAGAGAAGGACCTGGGAGTGTTTGTTGACAGCCGTCTGAATATGAGCCAGCAGCGTGTCCAGGCGGCCAAGAAAGCCAATGGCATCCTGGCTTGTATCAAAAATAGCGTGGCCAGCAGGACTAGGGAAGTGATTTTGCCCCTGTACTTGGCACTGGTGAGGCCGCACCTCGAATACTGTGTTCAGTTTTGGGCCCCCCACTACAAGAGGGATATTGAGGTACTGGAGCTTGTGCAGAGAAGGGCAACGAAGCTGGTGAAGGGTCTGGAGCAGAAGTCTTATGAGGAGCAGCTGAGGGAGCTGGGACTGTTTAGCCTGGAGAAAAGGAGGCTGAGGGGAGACCTTATTGCTCTCTACAACTACCTGAAAGGAGGTTGTAGAGAGGTGGGGGTCGGTCTCTTCTCCCAGGTAACAAGTGATAGGACAAGAGGAAATGGCCTCAAGTTGCGCCAGGGGAGGTTTAGACTGGATATTAGGAAATTTTACTTCACCGAGAGGATTATCAAGCATTGGAACAGGCTGCCCAGGGAAGTGGTTGAGTCGCCATCCCTGGAGGTATTTAAAAGACATTTTTGGATGAGGTGCTTAGAGACATGGTGTAGTGGTGGTTTTGGCAGTGTTAGGTTTATGGTTGGACTCGATGATCTTAAAGGTCTTTTCCAACCTATATGATTCTGTGATTCTGTGATTCTGTGATTCTGTGAAGAAAGACTGTTTTCCTAGGTCACACATCCTTCTTCACTAACCTTGGTGTCTGCAGAGTTGTTTCTCTCACATATTCTCACTCCTCTTTCCCAGTTGCTGTTGCACAGCAGTTTTCCCCCCCTTCTTAAATGTATCACAGAGGCACTACCAACATCGTGGATTGGTTCAGTTTTGGCCAGTGGTGGGTACATCTTGGAGCCAGCTGGCACTGGCTCTGTCTGACATGGGGGCAGCTTCTGGCATCTTCTCACCTAAGCCACCCTTGTAGCCCCCCCACTACCAAAACCTTGCCATGTAAACCCAATACACTGCACAAAAAAACTTTTCTGCACAAAAAAACCCCCAAAAACAAAAACAAAAAGAAGAAAAACACAGGAATATCACGTCAGAGACACTGCTGCCAAAACTGATCTTTCTTCTGATAGATACTGACTCTGTGCCAGTCGACTACTCTAGATTTTAGGTAATATATGAGATATTGTCCAGGGTGAGCTCATTTTTAACCTAATATCAAGCATCTGGAGAGTTTTTACTCTTAATATGTGTCCTAATTTTTCAGCAAAACTAAACTGTCACTTGATTTCCAATCAGATTTGCAATCAAAGATCTGATATCTGCCATTCTCATTAGGAAATTGTAGGTGTTGCTAAAGCTGCATAGTTGCATAAGACAGGTGACTTAATCACATCCTAAATGCATTGGTTAATACTTTTAACATCCTCTCAAGCAATCTGTTTTTCTGCTTCTATGTAATACTGCATTTGGATTTGATGCATTCCTCATCACTTGTATTTTTTTGCATTTTTAAAGTAATTTTCCCAGAAAAACAGTTAGCTTGTTAGTGAATCATGTCCTAAGAGAAGCTCTGTAATGTGGGGAATAGTCTGCGAGAGTTATGGATTTTATTTTAATTAAAAGAAAAAAAATCAAGATTTGTTAAAAGTCGATTGTATTCCAGGGACTTCAGAGTACATAAAAGTGAATGTGTTTATTATGCTTTAAGGGAAATTTGGTTAAGGAAACAATACACTCTAGGCAATGCTTAGAGTTTAGTCTTCTAGTTTATAACTTTTGTTATACTAGTGACTAATTCTTGAAGTACAATTTGTTTCCAGTCTTTTTGTCATCAGAGTGGAAATATCAGTGGCCTTTAACATGGCATGAGCTGCCAAGTCAGTCAAGGGGGACTGCACCACTAGGAAGAAAGACAAAGATCAGAGCTGGGCTTAAAACAACTTCAGAATTGCAGAAGCCTCCAAGCACAAGAAGTTGTTCAACGGTCCCAGGGAATTCAGGTGTTGCTTAACGTTTGGTTTTCTTTGGAAGTTCTGGATAACACCATCTTTCAGAACTTTGTACTGAAATTTTCACACTTGAGCCATTTCTCATTATGATATCATTATGTCACTGTTGCAGGAGAAGTCAGAGATCACTCAGACGGATCTGATCTAGTAGTTTATTGAGTTCTAATCAGTAAATTTAGGTATGCAAAATATTTAATAAGTACAGATGGATCGGTGGTCCATACTCTACTATTTACTACACTTAAAGTTAGTATGGGATACAAAGATTATTGTGTAAGCTTACTATAGGTATCTTAAATGTTACATGCATGCAAAAAATGTAACTTGCCAACCCATCGATGTCTGGTGTCAGGTAAGGGATCTCTCAGCCTCGAGGGGTAACCTTGAGAGGCATCCCTACTCAAGGGGAGATTGCTGCTGCGCAGCCAGCTGCTATGGACGGAGAGCTCAACGGATCCTGATGGCTGCAGATAATTATAGCATAAAGTGGTTGATTTGTAGTCAGATTTTCTGCTGTGTTTATACAGTTTCAGCTGCTTATCAGCCCAGTCTCCAGCCAAACCTTTTTTTTGGGGGGTTGGTGCTGAGTTCTCGCTGATAGCCTCACACAATAAGATTAACTTTGATTAGGCCTACTTGCTGAGCATCTGCCTGGACCAAAGTTCAGTTAGTTCAAACAGGAGAAGCACATCCATCACAGTCACTCACATTAGGCATCTTTGGAATGGCCTAAAAATAGACTTGTCAATCTTAACAGTAAGAAAATAGAAAACTTTCAACAGTCTGACATAGCTGAATAGAAATATTTATATTTTCTACTATGGGAGAAATCTCAGAATGAAGTCTGATAAAAATATGGCATTTTCTAGAGAGATCAAATGAAAGAACGACTATAATTATCTGTGTACTGATGTTGCCTGTCTCATCAAAACAGCCCTAAACCACTCCTTTCCAAAGCATGATGGAGTGCATGATAAGTACATAAGCATGATAAGTACAACTTATTTGTAACTTATACAAGAATTATGTTGCAATAAAAAGCAAAACTGGGTGTGTTTTTACTTGTATTTCTGCTTTTTGCATGCAAAGTAAAATAAAAAAGATGGTAAACTTTATTCTACCAGTAAAAAGATAAAAAAAGGAAAGTTACTATGGAGGTTATATATGATACACTAAAGAACAGAAGGCCTAGACTTTTCAAAGTATGTCTGTTAGAAAACCTTGCTAACAATGATCCCTTTTTTACTATTTAGTTCTTTTCCAGACAAAGTTTAAGAATTTAAGGGGAGTTTAAAGATTTAAGGATTTATATCCTTAAAGATTTAAGGATTTATATCCAAAGTTTAAGGATTTAAGGATTTCAGGGGAGGTTTAGACTCGATATTAGGAAATTTTACTTCACTGAAAGGGTTATCAAGCATTGGAACAGGCTGCCTAGGGAAGTGGTTGAGTGACCATCCCTGGAGGTATTTAAAAGACGTTTGGATGAGGTGCTTAGGGACATGGTGTAGTGGTGGACTTGGTAGTGTTAGGTTTACGGTTGGACTTGATCTTAAAGGTCTTTTCCAACCTATACGATTCTGTGATTCTGTGATTCTGTGATTTTGAGCCAAAACCAGGTTTGATTAAATTTGGGATTGGATTTCTGTTGGACTTTCTGTATTTATACCACTATCCTTTTTTTTTTTTCAAATTAAAGAAGTTGTTATCATGAGATAGATGTCTTCTGATGCTATGAAGCTTAAAAAAGAAAAACTAATCCAGGACAGATGTATTACCTTCTTCAGATGAGCTTCCTGTCTACTCTGTAGCATTACCAGGAAGTTGAGCAGAGGCAACCCAGTAAAATATTCCTCAGAGCCTATCAATATATTTTTTTCTTGGAAACTGGATTAAGAAATATTCGATTTCACTACCCTTTTCTTCTTTTTTAACATCTCATTTTTAAGATAATGTAAATAACTGTCTTTGTAGAGTATCTGGGAAGTACCTCACTGACAATGTATATTGGAAGGAGGGATTTGACTAGAAGATGGCTGCCATGCCTATAAGAAGTGGAAAAAAAAATTAAGTCTGAAAGAAACTACTGAAGAAGAGTGACAACAGAAATGGAGAAAGGTATATGCTGATAAAAGACAAAGCCTAAAGTATGATCTGACAATTTTTTTACATTTTTGTGTCTTTTTTATCATCCTGGAACTATGAAGGCAAAAAAGTGACTTTTAGAAAATGACAAACAAATGAGAATTTTAAGAACTCATTATTTTACTGATCCTAACAAACATTTTTATAAAGTATTTTTGTCAGGTTTTGTGAGGCCAGGGTTGGAAGAAATGTCTTGGTACATTGGTCTTCTGACAGAGCTTCTTTTGGAAAACCATAGCAAGCAATGCAGGATTTGGGGGATTTGCCTTAAGCTTTCTAAAATGTGTCAAATACTGAGGTAAAGAATTTCCTAAAAATCAAGACAAGTGGCTCTGAGATTCCTGAAGAAAGGGACTGCATGCATGCTGTTTGTGACTTTCTTCATGCCAGGATTAGAGTGGTGTAAATAAAATAAGCTATGGTTTCTCCTTCAATGGAAAGCCATGTTGTAATGCTCTTGCACTTGCCACAGCACAGCAGAACTGACACTCTCTTAAAACTTCTAATGTACCTACTGTTAATAACATATGATTGCTTCCTCATTTCTAGCAGATTCTTTTAGGTAAATTTTGTTATTTATTGGTTTAAAGTGAGTTGGGGGGGTGGACAACTGGCATTCTAGAGTTTAGATACCTTCCCCTTAAGGTTTCTCAAAGTTTTAACAGCTCAGGGTAATACTGATCCTTCCTGATATCCCTTAGTATATACTTTATTTACAACTCGTGCAAAATTTACAGATTGATAATTACACAAATAGGCTAATAACAGTAATTAAAAGGATAATTATATAACTACATGCTGCTTAAAAGTGTGATTTAAATTATGACCATGTGTCTGATTTACATGTCATCTAAATGAATAACAAAAGATCTAAAAGTGTTTCATGGAGAAATAGCAAATATACAGAGTAGTATAATGCCTTTCTAGTGATCGTGGCATGAAAGATATTCTTTCTGGTTCTCGCAGAATATGTTTACATGATTATTCTGGCAAAGCGACCTCCCTTAATATTTGCCTTTAAGCCCAGATACTAGTGTATAAACTAGAGTTTATATAGTCAGTTAAAAATGACAATGCTAGTCTATGAAAATTCACTTCACAGAGCCTCACAATAAGAAACATTTGCAAGTACTGTAAATCTATGCATGACTAATGTATATACCTAAGTACTGATATGTGTATTACACTGGTATAGAGGATAATGTGAAACTAGTGTGCCATTTATGAAGCAGCCACTAGAAGAGTTCTGTGTTTATGTAGAAACAATGCACAGGAAATTTTCCACACTTCCAGTCTCACACAGCCTTAGCCCTAATAAACTGCAAAGGAAATTAATTCCTTCACTGCACCTCTGTGAACTAATGGGAAGCCTTTCCTGCTTATTGCACTACCACAAACTTCCTCAGTGTCACAAAAAGGAAACATCCATCTGCACATTTTCTGCTTTGCTTCCCATACTCCTCCAAGGCAAGAACTATACTTCTATAATGTTTGAAAAGCTTTTAATGTAGCATCTTCATTAACTTTCTCTCTTCCTCTCATCTGAGTTTGCTGAATGGGATCCCATGTTAAAATATTATGCATTACATTTTTTGCTCTGTCAAATATAAAATGCTGCTATTTGAAAATGTCTATGTTGCATACTATGGTACAACACAGAGGTAGCTAGCAATTTAGTAAATTGGCTTGTACCAAATTGTGTGTTGCTATGGTTGGTGAGCCTCTAGTATCAAGCTGAATAAGTTATTGATAATTAGAGGGGGCTGACTTAACAGAACTTGTCACAAAGAAAATATCAACATTTTTTAATGCTCTGTTTTGACAGAAAAGAAAGTTCCAAAGTTTCTTTTCACAAATCCTATTAGGCAATGTTTCTAAACCAATGTTTTCCCTGATCTTGGAGATTCTTGTCTCTCATTTGGATAGCTGCAAGGGCTTTCAGGATCCACAGCTCTAGGGCAGCCCTGCCTACAAATTGACTTGGTATCTGAGAACTACAGGATTTCCTAACTCTAGCTGGTCCCCTAAAATGCCTTACAACAGTTTCATGAACCAGAGAAAGCTGGTACACCTGTCCTTAACTGTATAGTAGAGCCATTCTTTAAAGCCCTCCATAAAAAAGGCGTGTATCTCCTGAAATCTCCAGCTGAATAAGCCTGAAGGATCCAAAATGACAGAATAAACAAGAGCTGTAGACCTTGATAAAATCCAGTATTTTTTAACTATACACCAGGGTTGCTGCAGAACACTATATCCTGAAAGCCTGAGCTCCTAAGGAGCCAGCTAGGCAAGACAATAAAGAAACCAGGTTGGTTTCTGCAGGAACTATGCCTCAAGTGTCAAAAATTTCATAAAAAAAGATGTATTTGTAAAATTTTAGTTCTGACCATCAGCATTTTTCAGCAAAACATTATTTTGTGTAAAAAGTCCAGATAGGCTTTACTGATTATTAATATTCCTCAGCTGATCTTTTTGATGGATACAGGAATATTCAAAACCAAGAAATCAAAACACAATTGTTCAACATGAAAATCATTGTGGAGGAAATTTTCAAGTTGTGATTTTCTTGCAGATCTAAAATAAATTTGTTTTCAAAATTTAATGCACATTTGTTCTTTGGAACTGATTATTTTTTAAACCAGTTTTAAAAATTATTTTTGGTTTTCACAAGAAGGTCAAGGAAAGCCTTTTAAATGCTAAAAACTTTCAATTCAACTCACTCAGATAGAAAGTCTCATAGACATTGGGGTAGTTATTCCCCTTTATACAGCAGCCCTCTTCCCTATTTATTCCTAAAATGGCTTATTTACATGAGATCCTACCTGCTTTCAAAGAAGTATCTACCAGGGATTAACATGCTATGACATACTCTCCAGTCTCTTCCCTCAATACAACTTACTTGAAATAAATGAATTTGTACCACTGAAAAGTGAAGTAAGTCAGTGCAGAACCAGACTGCAGATGAGGTGCCCCTAGACTGCAGATGAGAGGAATAACCTCAAGTGGAAATACCTCACCTGTGTTTTTGCAATGGCTATATCAACACTGATGGCTTTTAGTCATCCAATGACTAATGTGTTCAGAACTTACTGAGTCCCACATTTTAGGGGGAAAAAAATCTTATTACTAGTCCCTAAGTTAAAGACTCTGCACTTTCTACATTAAATTGCATCTAATTACTCCAACTCTCAAGATTCATCTCTCCCTTTGTTATTCTCTGAGCTTCCTGTGTTGCTCCTAATCTTGAGCATTCACAAATTTCCATTAGTACAGTACTACTTTTTATGCCAGAGTAACTAATGAGTAAGTCACTACTGAAACACAAGGAAGTCCATTCTAGTCATCCTCCAGCCCAATGCTTCCCGTTTCAGCATAAAGCATGTTCATCTTTTCTTTCAGCTCCATGCTCATTGCACACTTTTTCAACTAATCCCCATTTTGCAAGGTTAACTGAGAATTTCCATTATACCAGTATATCAGATGCTTAACTGAATTCAGACAGATTTTATATTTCTATATCTATAGGTATATATTTGGCAAAAGACTACTTTTAGGAAAGGCATGTTGCATTTTCAGCCCACTTTCCATTTACTAATATGTTTTCATTTATTCTTTCTTTCAAAATTTGTTCCAATGTTCTAATGCTTACTATCTGGCTTACTTTGGAACTCAAATAATGTCTTTCTAATTTCCCTCTTTCCTCCACAATGAATTTTCTACATTAAAAAATGTGCCCCATGAGTCTTAACATATGCCAAAGAAACAAAAAAATTCTCAAAATAAATATGGACAACACAAGAAGGGATTATGCCTAAGGATGTTAACCAAAGGAACTAAAATTAGAAGCCCTTTCTAGTTGAGCTTATTTAATAGCTACTCCCTCTCACTCTCTTTCGGTGAGATGCTGGCAAATATTCAGTGATAGTTTTGTGACAATTTGAACCAGAAGGTACATTTGAAATCATAACACTTTCTATGCTGTAAAAGCATAGGATGCAGTTCCACACACCATTTCTGAGAGCTTGACAGAAAGTAAAGCTAAGTTATCAATTTCTTACATCGAATAAAATAAGAAGCACTGCTTACAAGTAATCACACCAAAGGAATAGCTGAATAATATAATATATATAAAAGCACTGGAAAATACAGTTTAATAAAAAAACAGTTTAAGGGGCAGAGGCTTGAAACAGTAGATGCTGGATAAATTACAGCTGATACCAAGAGACATCTTTGCTTTTTCTCCCTTTCCTTCTTCTCAAAATTGTTCTTTAAATGGTTGACATTTCTCCTCAAAAGTATTATCCATGTCTCTAGACAGATGGTATAATTTCAACTGCTACTAATATTATTAATAAAGACTGCTGGCTCCTTTCCCTAAGGAATTCTTACTGATAAAAATTATTAGTCTTATCATCTAATAGATGTTTCTTCCATTGAAATATGTCTACTCCTTTGACTATGTCTGCTCCTTAGGACATATTGTGCTTTTTCCAAGCACAATAGTAACAAAAATGCATTTCTTTCCAAATAAAATATTAGCCCCATAGCCAATATCTAAAAGGTGCTAAAAAACCCAACCAAGTGATGCAAAGGCAATCACTCACCACCTCCTGCAAACAGACTGATGCCCAGCCAGTCTCTCAGCAACAGCCACCTTGGAAATCACCCCCCCAACTTCTTATTCTTCTACCCCAGTTTTTATTGCTCAGCATGATATTATATGGTATGGAATATCTCTTTGGTCAATTTGGCTCAGCTGTCCAGGTTGTGTCCCCTCCCAATCTCTTTCCCACCCCAGCCTACTCGCTGAGGGGAGCAGAGTGAGAAAAAGAGAAGGCCCTGATGCTGTGCAAGCATTGTTCAACAACAGCCAAAACACTAGTGTGTTATCAATACTGTTTTAGCCACAAATCCAAAACACAGCACCATATGGGCTGCTATGAAGAAAATTAACTCCATCCCAGCCAGACCCAGTGCATGGGTAGAAAGGGATTTGTTGTTCCTCAGGAAAAGGACAGATGTAAAGAAGAGAGAACTGGATTCATCCAAGTTGCCATCCAATTTTCCAGCATGGCAGGAAAAGCGAATTTCCTTAGCAGCGCAACTCAAGCTGCCCATTAATACATGCCTAGAATACACTTAGGACAGTGTCGTGGTTTAGCCCCAGCTGGCAGCCAAGCACCACGCAGCCGCTCGCTCACTCCCCCCCCCCCGATGGGATGGGGGAGAGAATCGAAAGAGCAGAAGTAAGAAAACTCGTGGGTTGAGATAATAACAGTTTAATAATTGGAACAAAATAATAATAATAATAATAATGAATTATAATGAGAGGGAAAAAAACAACGAGAGAGAGAGAGGAACAAAACCCAAGGGAGGGGGAAAAAAAAGAAAATATATATTAAAAAAAAAAAAATTACAACCGCTCACCACCCGCCGACCGACACCCAGCCAGTCCCCGAGCAATGATTGCTACCCCCTGGCCAACTCCCCCCAGTTTATATACTGGGCATGACATCATATGGTATGGAATAGCCCTTTGGTCAGTTTGGATCAACTATCCTGGCTGTGCCCCCTCCCATTTCTTGGGCACCTGGCAGAGCATGGGGAGCTGAAGGGGGAAAGAATCCTTGACCAATGTAAACACCGCTTAGCGACAGCCAAAACATCAGCGTGTTATCAATATTATTCTTATACTAAAATCCAAAGCACAGCACTATACAGCTACTAGGAAGAAAACTAACTCTATCCCAGCCGAAACCAGGACAGTATCCACCCCTTATTCTATACCATTTATGTCATGCCCAGGTTCTACCTTTTCTAATACAATTAATCACCACCACTTTTCCTGTCTCTTGGTATGTATATCTATATATGTACACACAATTATCATTCCCTTGGTCTATGGTCCATCCTTCTAAAATGTTTATTAAGTTCATTTAGTCCATGACTTTGGGCTCCATCTGTCATAATAGTCCTTCATGGCAGAAGAGATGGTGTGTGGTGTTGGGTTGTTGCATGCTGAAGCCAGTTCTGGTTCCATCACCATTGCACTTTGCTTGCTTTCATCAAAGTTCATTCTTCACTAATCTGGGTGATCCTTATTGAAATACCATTGATATGGGGTATAGTAATCATACAAGTGATGACACACAGTATTATATAGCAGTTAACATCATACCATTTAGTTAATTGGCTATTCTCACCCAAAATCAAATCCCCTTGAGGTACACAGCGGACTTCCCCATCCTTTCGCATTACCCACCAAGTGCACCCGGGTCCTTGAGCAAAAGCAATCCCACGAATGGGCTTGCCTTTGCCCGAGGCAGGAGTAACCCAGACTGTCTTCCCCAGCATGTTTTTTATGTGCACTACAGGGACCTTATCCCCTTCTACAGTGCGTAAAAGTTTTGATTGGGCAGGGCCAGGTCGATTGACAGATCCTCTAGTGTTGACCAAGCAGGTGGCCTTTGCTAAATGTGTATCCCAATGTTTGAATGTCCCACCACCCATTGCTCTCAGTGTAGTTTTTAACAGTCCATTGTATCGTTCAATTTTCCCAGAGGCTGGTGCATGATAGGGGATGTGATATACCCACTCAATGCCATGCTCTTTGGCCCAGGTGTCTATGAGGTTGTTTCGGAAATGAGTCCCGTTGTCTGACTCAATTCTTTCTGGGGTTCCATGTCGCCATAGGACTTGTTTTTCAAGGCCCAAGATAGTGTTCCGGGCAGTGGCATGGGGCACGGGATATGTTTCCAGCCATCCGGTGGTTGCTTCCACCATGGTGAGCACATAGCGCTTGCCTTGGCGGGTTTGTGGGAGCGTGATATAATCAATCTGCCAGGCCTCCCCACATTTATATTTCAGCCATCGCCCTCCATACCACAGAGGCTTTAACAGCTTGGATTGTTTAATTGCAGCGCATGTTTCACATTCATGGATAACCTGTGCAATAGTGTCCATGGTTAAGTCCACCCCTCGATCACGAGCCCATCTATATGTTGCATCTCTTCCTTGATGGCCTGAGGTGTCATGGGCCCACAGAGCTATAAATAATTCACCCTTATGTTGCCAGTCCAGATCCACTTGAGCCACTTCAATCTTAGCAGCCTGATCCACCTGCTGGTTGTTTTGATGTTCCTCAGTGGCCTGACTCTTGGGTACGTGAGCATCTACGTGACGTACTTTTACAACCAGCTTCTCTACTCGGGCAGCAATTTTCCTGGAAGAACTCCCTTTGGCGATTGTTTTTCCTTGCAACTCACGTACCCGTGCCTCTAGGGTGGAGGTAGGTTTTCCATCCCACTTCCTCATGTCCTCTCCGTGGTCACGCAAGTAAAACCATAGGGTGCCCCGTGGTGTGTACCCTCTATATCCTCTCTCTTGAGCAGAAGAACGCTGGCTCCGAATAGCTGAGACACTGGTCCGTATAGGTAGGGAGTAGGACAAATCCTCTTTGAACCGTTTGAACTCCTGGGACAGTTCCCGCACAGCTGAGACAAAGGAGGAAGAGATACTTTCTTCATATTCTCGGAGGTTACTAGCAGCTTCATTCACTGTTGGACCGTCTCGATCTTTCCAGGTCAGTATTGCCAGTGAGTTGGCACACGACGGTGGTGCGTTTCGTACCAACTTCCGCCACATGGGTCTTGTGCACTGGACCTCGTCTGGATCTATGGGTGACCGCACGTCATTCAGGTCACCATAAATCACCTCCAGCATGGCTAGTTCCCTCAGGTACTAGATACCTCTCTCCATGGTGGTCCATTTCCCGGAGCGGTATACAACATCTTCCTTGAAGGGATATCTTTCTCTTATAGCTGACAGGAGTCGCCTCCAGAGGCTGCGGGCTGGTTCCCCTTTTCCAATTGCTTTGTCAATGCCCCCTTCCCTAGAAAGGGATCCCAGCTGTTTGGCTTCCTTACCCTCTAATTCCAGGCTATTGGCCCCGCTATCCCAGCATCGGAGCAGCCAGGTGACAATGTGCTCCCCTGGATGACGGCTGAAATCTTTTTGCATATCTCGCAGCTCACTCAGGGATAGGGATCGGGTAGTTTCGGTCTCATTTACGAGTTCTTCCTCTTCCTCTTCCTCTTCCTGTGATGGCCCTGCTCCTTCATCTTCCCTTTCTAAACGAGCTGACTTTCGCTTCCATGATTTCTTTTTATGTATAGGGGCGACTGATACTGACATGGGTTGGTTCTCTGTCTGAACCGCAATGCTTGTAACGGAGTTGTTCGGTGCAGCTGCAGCCGCAGTGCCTGTCGCAGGGGGAATCGGAACAGCCGCAGTGCCTGTCGCAGGGGGGGCTGGAGCAGCCGGAGTGCCTGTCGCAGGGGAGGCTGGAGCAGCCGCAGTGCCTGTCGCAGGGGAGGCTGGAGCAGCCGGAGTGCCTGTCGCAAGGGGGGCTGGAGCAGCCGGAGTGCCTGTTGCAGGGGGGGCTGGAGCAGCCGGAGTGCCTGTTGTTTTGTCACCAGATCCTTGAGGGTTCTGAGTAGCGTTAAACAGGGCTCGGTAGGCATGGGCCAGGCCCCAGCACATTGCAGTGATTTGTATCATCTCCTTAGAATTGCCAGAGTCACAGCATACTTTTTCCAAATATTCTACTAATTTTTCCGGATTCAGCACTTGTTCAGGGGTATAGTTCCAAAACACTGGAGGTGCCCACCGCCCTAGGCATTTGCCCATGCTATTCCACGCACCCTGCCACTCATAACTATCCAGCCTTGGGGCAGACCTCTGGATGATATTCTTAAATTGCTTACTAACCCTGGACAAGATCGAAACAATATTCCCAAACAATACCAATACAAGTATCTTAACTACCCAAGGTTGTTCAAAATACTGAAAAGTTACTGTAATGAAGGAGGAAGCATTGTAGAAGAAAGTAGTGAAGGTACAATTCTGCATTTCCTCCATAAAAAACCTCTCAGAGGAAGAAGTATAATTGCGAATTGTCTCCATAAGATGATACCTGACATACAGTAACGGTTTCAGTACAGCACTTAGATACCAAAATAAACACAAGGTCACTGTTTTAATAACAAATCTCACAGGCAAAACATTACCAATTAAAGCAGACCACAGCAAACTGCAAAAACCAACACCGATCTTTAACATGTACGGCAAAGAAATGAGCATGGTGCAGATCAGGTAAACCGATGCTAGGAACAAACGAATCAATATCACGTCCCACAACTACTAACAGATCTAAATTCCTTAATACGCTCTGGTTAATCTGTTATTATCTCAAACCCTTCGTGCCCCACATTGGGCGCCAAAAAGGACTGTCGTGGTTTAGCCCCAGCCGGCAGCCAAGCACCACGCAGCCACTCGCTCACCCTCCCCCCTGGTGGGATGGGGGAGAGAATCGAAAGAGCAGAAGTAAGAAAACTCGTGGGTTGAGATAATAACAGTTTAATAATTGGAACAAAATAATAGTAATAATAATAATGAATTATAATGAGAGGGAAAAAAAAAACAACGAGAGAGAGAGAGAGGAACAAAACCCAAGGGAGGGGGAAAAAAAAGAAAATATATATTAAAAAAAAAAAAAATTACAACCGCTCACCACCCGCCGACCGACACCCAGCCAGTCCCCGAGCAATGATCGCTACCCCCCGGCCAACTCTCCCCAGTTTATATACTGGGCATGACATCATATGGTATGGAATAGCCCTTTGGTCAGTTTGGATCAACTATCCTGGCTGTGCCCCCTCCCATTTCTTGGGCACCTGGCAGAGCATGGGGAGCTGAAGGGGGAAAGAATCCTTGACCAATGTAAACACCGCTTAGCAACAGCCAAAACATCAGCGTGTTATCAATATTATTCTTATACTAAAATCCAAAGCACAGCACTATACCGGCTACTAGGAAGAAAACTAACTCTATCCCAGCCGAAACCAGGACAGACAGCAGTGAAGCCATTAGTATGGGTTTTGAAGACTTGTGGTTTAATATTTAAATAAATATTTAAACATTCATGCCCTTCTTTCAGCTGACAGTCCCATCTTGGATCACACTGGAAACAGATTTATAGCCTCTCTGAAACTGGGCTCTCCAACTGCTCTATGAGAAAAATACTTTGCACTTTGATGGCATATTTCATGTTGAGATCTCAAAGCACTTTGCAAGTGCAAAATTATTAATTGGCCTCACAACACCCCTCTGTGGGAGGTACTGTGTTATTATGCCCATTTAATGGATGTTAAAAATGAAGTATGGTGATGCAAACTCCATTCCTAATGTTAAGCAGAAAAGACATGGTTGCAGTGTGTTGTAGGCACAGTCATAGTAAAAGGGACACTTATTTTAAGCATTATCATCTCCAACATTTTATAATCCTCAGCATGACATGAAACCAGAGTAATTGCTAGAATTTCAACTTGCACCTGCTGTCCTCTGGGTGTGGATGGAAAGCTTTTGTGTAATAAAGGCAGAGGTTCAGTCTACTACAGCACACAGGTAAAGGCTCTATTTTCTGCATTTAGCAGCACAGGCAGTGCACTTTGCTGGAGGCCACTTACCTTTATGAATAGCACAGCATGTAGCAGGAGTGCCTACTTTGCCAGCAGCATTTTCTTCTCAGGTGATCTACTGTATTGATATCTAGCATGTTTCAGAAGTTTCCTGTAAACATTGTGGCCTGAGGCAAACATATAGGTGCTGCTAATTACATTCAGTGAGAAGGAAACCTTGCCGTTTCTGCAGCTCTGTTGGTATTGCTTACACTTGAGCTCATGGCTCAGGACACTGCCACTGCAGGCAGCCAAGCACAATGCTGTTCATCTGAACAGGCATAGCAGGAAACACCAAGGACCTCAAGATAACTTGTGGAAAAGGACTGGAAACAGTGGTTGAAAGTTTATTTCATCTCCAAAAAATGTCTAGAAGATACCTAGCAGTCCAGGATACTATAAAACTAATTTAATTGTCCCTTTCTCTGAATAAGGACAAGGAAGAAAACATAGTTAGATTGACCAGAGAGATGAGGAGATAGACCAGAAGACGCCCAAAACGTTGCTGAGTTCTCAATGGGATCTGCTGGGATTGCAAAGAAGTCCAAGGATGAACAGATGGTAGAGGAGAAGTGATTGATTTTATTCAGTAAAAAACAGGGAATTATGGGTATGGTGGGTTGACCTTGACTGGACGCCAGGTGCCCACCAAGCTGTTCCATCACTCCCCCTCCTCAACTGAACAGGGAGAGAAAAATAGGATGAAAGGCTCATGGGTCAAGATAAGGACAGGGAGATCACTCACCAGTAACCATCATGGGCAAAACAGACTCGACTCAGGGAAATTAATTTATTGCCAATCAAATCAGAGTAGAATCTTCCCTCCCTTCCTCCGTTCCTCCCAGAGGAACACCTTCCCTCCATCCCTCCCTTCTTCTCGGGCTCAACTTCACTCCCAATTTTCTCTACCTCTTCCCCCCAATTGGCACAGGAGGACGGGGAATGAGGGTTGCGGTCAGTTCATCACACGATGTATATGCCGCTCCTTCCTCCTCACACTCTTCCCCTGCTCCAGCGTGGGGTCCCTCCCATGGGAGACAGTCCTCCACGAATTTCTCCAATGTGGGTCCTTCCCACAGGCTGCATTTCTTCATGAACTGCTCCAGCATGGGTACTTTCTACAGGGTGCAATCCTTGAGGAACAGACTGCTCCAGTGTGGCTCCCCCACGGGGTCACAAGTCCTGCCAGCAAACCTGCTCCAGCATGGGCTCTTCTCTCCATGGGATCACAAGTCCTGCCAGGAGCCTGCTCCAGCGCAGGCTTCCCACAGGGTCACAGCCTCCTTCAGGGCACATCCACCTGCTCTGACCTGGGGTCCTCCATGGGCTGCAGGTGGATATCTGCTCCACTGTTAACCTCCATGGGCTGCAGGGGGACAACCTGCCTCACCATGGTCTTCACCACGTGCTGCAGGGGAATCTCTGCTCTGGTGCCTGGAGCACCTCCTCCCCCTCCTTCTTCACTGACCTTGGTGTCTGCAGAGTTGTTTCTCTCACATATTCTCACTCCTCTCTTCTGGCTGCTGTTGCACAGCAGTTTTTCCCCCCCTTCTTAAATATGTTATCACAGAGGCGCTAGCAATGTCGCTGATTGGCTCAGCCTTGGCCAGCGGTGGGTCTGTCTTGGAGCTGGCTGGCATTGGCTCTATCGGACATGGGAGAAACTTCTAGCAGCTTCTCACAGAAGCCACCCCTGCAGCCCCCCCCCCCCCCCCCCCGCTACCAAAACCTTGCCACACAAGCCCAATACAATGGGTTTCAAGGCTTACTGCCATTAGTACCCTTTCAGTCTAAATTAGTTGCTCATTGAAGTAATAAATTCAGCAACTGCTGTTTTCACTCTGACCTTTTCACAGGCAAGGGACACAGAGATTGCACAAGCGCAAGGCAAACCCAAAAATTATGACCTTTTACATATTAGTATGTATCTGTGGTGGTTGATCTTGTACGGCTGTCAGAACCCCACCCAGCAGCTCTCTCAGTCCTCCTCCTCAAACAGGACAGGGGGAGAAAATAAGATAAAAAAGCTCATGGGATGAGATAGTCAAAAAAGCTCATGGGATGAGTGCCTCCGCGGAAAACTTAGAAATCTCTATATATAGAGTCATTTTATTATCTTTTAACGCGTTTGTGTCCGGCCGTGTTACTCATATTCTTGATATACGCGTTGTGTCCAGCCTTGTTATATACATGTTTGTGTCCGGCCGTGTTATTCATACTCATATTCTTGGTATTTGCATGTGCTTTGCAGACAGTGAATTTATCACCGGTAATCCAAAGAATCTGTGTGTCTGTTGCTCTAATAAACTGCACTCTTCACTGCTCTGACCATGATAGTTCCTTCAACACGACCAGACTGGGGGGGTGTAAAAATTAATGCTGTCGCCTTAGCGAAAGCCCTGAACTAATAAGTGGCTATACACACAGTCCTTAGAAAATAAACCGTTGACCAAGTCTGAGACTAAGACTGGACCTAGCCGCACCTAGACTCCTCTCTGAGGAGGAGTTTAGAAAGAAAGGGGGTCCTGTCTGAACCTCGTGACTCAACAGGAGGGTTCCCCCCCCCCCAGCCACTCCTCAGACTCCTATTTGTATGCGACAGTAACTCTTAACGCAACACCAGACCCCACCTCCCCTGAGTACATTGGCAAAAGCATGCATGTATACAAACACAGAAGCTTGAAAAAGTAAGGACAAAACATTATATTTCAGAATGTTTGAACAATTGATTTTTTAAGTATGTTATTTATTTTTTGTGCTCTCCCTCTCAGTCTCTCTCCTTTTCTTTTTTCTATGCTTATTTTAAAACCGTGGAAGATTTTTCTAAAAGATTATATTCGGATTGGAAAGACTAAGTGTAATCTGAATGTAATATTTCATACCTTGAAAAAATCTTTTTATTCCAAGATTATGTTATCGATGGTTTTGTGCTGGTTTTGGCTAGGATAGAGTTAATTTTATTCATAGTAGCTAGTATGGGGCTATGTTTTGGATTTGTGATGAAAACAGTGCTGATAATACAGGGATGTTTTCATTATTGCTGAGCAGTGCTTACACAGAGTCAAGGCCTTTTCTGCTTCTCACACCACCCCACCAGACAGTAGGCTGGGGGTGCACAAAAGTTGGGAGGGGACACGGCTGGGACAGCTGACCCCAACTGACCAAAGGGATATTCCATACCATGTGACATCATGCTCAGCATATGAAGCTGGGGGAAGAAGAAGGAAGGGGGAACATTTCGAGTGATGGTGTTTTGTCTTCCCAAGTAAACATTACGCATGATGGAGCCCTGCTTTCCTGGAGATGGCTGAACACCTGCCTGCCCATGGGAAGTAGTGAATGAATTCCTTGTTTTGCTTTGCTCGCATGCACGGCTTTTGCTTTACCTATTAAACTGTCTTTATCTCAACCCACGAGTTTTCTCACTTTTACTCTTCTGATTCTCCTCCCCATCCCACTGTGGGGGGAGTGAGCGAGCGGCTGTGTGGTGCTTAGTTGCCAGCTGGGGTTAAACCATGACAGGTTTACAAAATGATTGTGATGATTTCTGGGAGGGCATGGCTTAGGAAATCTAGCCTTGACACACATTACTTCTATGGAAAAATAAATGTATCTCCATTGGCTCTTAATGTCATCCGAGGATGGGAACTATTTAAATTTTTTTGCCAGGCACAGAAATAATCTTAGTTGCAATTAGAATATCATTCATGAAACATGAACTGACTAACCTGACTTTTGGATAGTACAAGTATTTTAACACATCTTATTACTACCTGAAATATATTTAATATGGAATTTAGAGAAAGCCTACAAATCTTTTCACATGTTCAGTACTGTGTTTCAATATTTTGAAAATGTTTGTGGAAAGCAATATATATTGTACCACTGACTTCTGTGGGGCTTTTTGGAGAGCTTTACAGTATCAATAAAATAAATTAAATAACAACTGTGGTAATTATGGACAAGTTTAAAAAGCTGAGACTTGTGTTTAGGTTTTTTAAATGCCAGGGGACTCCACCTACATGTAGATTACCACATGCTAATTACCACATGGTGTCGCAGTTAGAGCAGCCAGATCATGTTATCAAAACCATTGTTGTCCAAAGGCAAAGAAAATAATGTAAGGAAAATGCAAGGTACCTGAAATAAAGACTATGGACAGCAGATGCCAAGTCCAGCCCCTTCCCCTCCTGAGTGCCAGTGTGATTTTAGAAACAGAAGAGTATATTCAGATCTGGCAATTAAGCCTCAGGCATTTGGAGACACTCTCTCATTTTGGATTAATTTTTAAGCAGTTTTTAAAGTGTCTCCCTCTTGGAATGAAGGATTTTGCAACTTGTTTGCATGAGACATTTTTAATCTTATTCATTTTACTCTGTTCAAATTATAGAATATGAACATCTCTTTCTAATTTGAGTGGGATCCCTGGAATGTCAATAAAAGCAATGACGAGGACATGTCCTATTTTGAAACACTGTAACAAATTACATTCCCATGAGCCTGATTCTCCTCTTATTTCCAGTGGGGTAAAACTGGATGAATTGAAGTGAAGTCAGTAAAGCTATCCCAGAGTAAGAGCTCTTTCAGATGAGAACCAAACTTTGTGAATTCACTGAAGTCAAGGAGAAATAAGTCATGGGAAATAAATGAGAAAAGAATTTGGCCTAAAACTCCACCATCAACATTACGGAACAACAACATAATTTGAACATATTTTCCTTTATTCTGATTTTTTTTTCCTGAATGGTCAAAATTTACTATATATTTCTTGAGCGTTGTTTGGCTTTTTGGTTTCCAAAAAAGAAAATAAAATTTGTGATTAGTGTAATCCATTTCCTTAAAATTCTATTCCCAGGAAAGATAGAAAAACATGCTCTGTCTTAGTTTTTACTTATCAGCTATAGTGTATACAAATCACAATCTTTAAATTTCCACAATCACATGCTCTATTATCAGCCACTCAGATAGTAGGGCAAACTCGAAATAAAACTGCTTTGTTCCACCCAGGAGCTCAATAATATCCCTTATAAATCAGGATTGGTTGTATGGTTTCTTGCACACATCCCCCAGATTCATTCTGCAAAAGGCATTGACCACCCATACTACTTTCTTGCCTCTTTTTATCTGAAGAGTTATGCTGCTTTGGGTGAAAAAAAGAAGAAAAAAAGTATTGGTTATGAATATTGACACAGAAGCTATTCTTTGTTTATTGAAGTCTTGTTTACATAAAAACTCTTCATGAGCTACCCCCTAAGTCTAGAGGTCCTAAACCAATGTCAGTGACCTGTCTGGGTATTTTTTCCCATGTATTTCACTGCTATTATGCCAACAGTAGTGACCCATTAACGTTTTGCCCTTCAAGTTCGTGCAGCCCAAGCCTAAGTGGTAGGACGTCTGCCCGATATGTAAAATAATGGAATGAATGGATTCCGTGGAAACAATGATAACAAGACCTGGCTGAGATAACTGTGACAGCATGTGGTAATTTTCCAGCCTGCTGACCCTGTAAGGAGAGCTGGAACACAAAGCTTAGACTGTGAGGCAGGTTGGTCTGAATAGCTGCAAACAAGTGCAGAACATCTGATGATGTCATCACACAAATTGACAGATGGGGTAGGGTTTTTTTTTAAAAACTTGAACATGACTATTTTCCAATATATTTCCACATTACAAGTATAATGTGGAAAAACACACATGCTTTAAAAATACATCTCAGTAGTCTTGTCATGTTAGATTTAAGTAGTATTGTTTGATGAAAAACAATATGAAAAGTAGTATTGTTTGTGTGGTGAATGCCCTGGGAAAGGCAAGAGAAAGTTACTATGGAATGGTGCATTAGCTCTGTATTCATCCCTGGGACTGTTTTGAATCTAGCTCCCTCTGAATCCCAATACACACTTTGAATAGCATAAAGAAGTATTGTTATTGCCTTGGTCTAGTCATTACATCAGAGAAACAGGCAACCAGAGATAGCTAAACTGTTTTAGTTTTACAGAATTGGTCTGTGTGTGTCTGTGAGGCTATGTAACTGTAAATACACTTTAGACACTGTAAATACATTCAAGTACGTATGCATGCTAACATAATTGTGTACATCCAGGATCCTGCTTGAAAGTTTATATGAATGCAATTTGGGAAAAGGTAACATAGCAGAATTAGTTGTGAATCATCGTTATTAAGGCTCTTTACAACTTTACATCTGAATAAACTTTAAAAGACAATTCCAATTCTACATTTGCAATCAAAATGGTAATATAGGTACAGAACATATTTCTGAAATTTTTACCATCTCTAGAGGTGGATTAGACTTTTTATATGCCCCAAGGGAAAGATCCTACATAGAAATATTGAACATATTTTCATTGCATCTTTCTCTCATCCTCCCAGTGTTATTTATCTTTTTGGCTGTGAGCTCTTTGGGACAGTGCCCAGAGCTCTGTAAAATAATGACAAAAGGAATAAAGTAGATGTACATAAAAGCACACACTATAAAAAAAGAAACACACACATTGATTACAGTGAAATTTTCTCTAAAAAGAAAGAAAATATATAGAAATATATATTATAAAGAAAATTAACTCTATCTCAGCTGAAACCAGGACACTGACACAGCCAAACTTAAGATAAACACAGGCAATATTTTAAAATCAGTAAGTGCCATCTGAATAAACAAATCAGAACATCAAATTTTGAGGACCACTTTTTCCTACTTGCTTTCAGCATCATTTTTCAAACAGAGAAATTGTTGGGAGTGATAATTTTTATCACAGCTTAAAGTTATCATTATCAACAATGTATATTATGTCTGTGTCTTGTCAGTAGCCAAGAATTCAGTCCTTATTATATTAAATGCTATACAAACACAAAGTTAGCAGGCAGTCTTTGACCCAAAGTTTTCATTGTAATAGGCAAATTCAATACAGAGACAAGCAAAAGATTTCTCTATATCTCCATTACATTCAGAGTATGATCAGAAATGCCATGATGTTCTAGAATGGGGAAAAGAAGTTTGACCGCTTCCTACATTACTTGAACTACAGGTCAATTTTATTGCTAAGAAATGACCTTCTGACTCTATGTTATTGTATTTCATTATAAATGTAAAGCAGCATGTTTGCTACGTTGAAGCTTCAGCAATCTGAGAGGAGAGCACAGTGAAAATTGTGTCTAACAGTCTCTTAGGCTGTACAAAATTATTTCCAAATATCTGTAACTTTTACCTCTTTATTGCTCCTTGCTATACAGGAAGAAAGTTTCCAAGTTATGGGAGGTTTATGTTTTACTGCCTTTTGTTTAATACCTGAAGTCAAGACTTTTCCACCCATGAAGAATCTCTGCTGATCAGAGAATTAACAAAATTCTTACATAGAGAATTTTCTCTTTGGGTTTTTTAAACTCCATTTGTTTTTAGTGGCTAAGTGATTATCTCGGAGGAAAGCAGCCTGTGTTAAAAGGTTCAGCAACCTCAGCTGTTTCAGTGCAGATGTCAGGACACATGAATACATACAGAGATTTACAGAAAGCCCTAAAACAACTAGGCTTGAAATTCCATTATACCTGTGGAATAGAGAGTGATTAATTGACAGGAATTATTTTTCAGGTGAAGAACTCTTGCAGCTATTTGCACTTAAAATGAGCCAACAAAACGGAACTATGGAAACAGATGATTTAGACTTTATAAGTTTGGTTACCATAGTGGAAGTATGACATTGGCTTCAGCCTGCACACATTTTGACTTAAAGGACATGACATATTTAATCAAGAAAACACTTGCAGTGGGGCAGAAAATCACAGTTGACAACTCCCACTGACAGAAAGTCAATGAGTGATGAAAGAGAGAGACAGAAAGACAGAGCCAGCCCAGCCAGCCAGCCAGAGACAGACAAAATTGGTTTTAAATCAATTAAACTGGGAAAAAAATCCCTATGTTAACACATTTAAATTGGTTTACATCTGGCATGTATTAATTAAATTTCAGTTTTCACCAAATCAATAAAAATGTGTAATTAGCTTAATGGCTCTTGCTCTTCCAGAACAATAGCCTTTCATACTTGACAAAGGGGAGCTGTTTTCATTTTCTAGAGATTCCAAAGGAGGTGTTGAGCCACTTTTAGTTGTAGTCACTTTTACTATTTCACTATTCTTTCTTTTGACTATGTAAGGGCTAATTCTAAGCATTAAATAGTCAAAAGTGACAGGCCATGAGGTTAGGTGCAAGGTAACCCAGAGAAAGCAGCTTTTCTATGTTTTTATGGGCTCATATAAAAGAATGCTCAAAGGCAGATACAGACTAGATCATCCACTCCAACTTTCGGGTATTTTTAGAGTGCTGATTTCTCCGTCTAATCTCCAACTTCTGTCAATTGTCAAACCATCTTGGGTTGCCCTTTTTCAGGCATTAATTCCATTCATTAATTGAGGTTGGGCTTAACTACTTTTTCTGCTAATTAAAGTATTTCTTGCTTCAGAATAAATTTGTGACTTGTGGCTTTATCAAGACTGATAACAACTGCTTGTCCTTTGAGATCCTTCCAGCAGAACTATGAGATGCTTGCTTTATTGCCTTGTATTTGTTTCCCTAAACCTTTTATGTTTAGGAACATGTTTATGTGGGGACAAATCCTGAAAAGTGCTAAAGACTTGATGGAAATTTCCAAGTGCCATCAGTGCCCACTGAATAAAACAGATGTGAGTGCAGTCAGCAGCATCACCAGGTGCCCTGCACTTCACAGGATCCAGTCTTGGAATTTATCACAGGTTTTCAAAATGAAAAACATCTTTCAAATAAACCTAACAGATTACATATAATAACTGTCTGCTCTAAATCCTCCTGCATGTTTATTTTCTGTAACACACTGTTCCTTAGAGAAATGCAGGAACAATGTAGGAAATATGTTTTAGGACTTTTTTAATGTAATGGATTGTATGTCATAACAAGAACAATTGAAGCCAGTGAGTTCATTCCAAGGCCTTGGGAATATCGCAAACGTACAAAACCGATGAAGCAGTTTTCAGCTTTACCAAATGCAGTCATTATGTGAAATCCTTTTCCATAAATGATTCTACAGTTATTTTCAGTGGCAATTCAATATAAACTTACTTTTTCAATCAGGCATATCTGTGGTATGAAACACTGAAGAAAACCATGAAAGTTGCTTTTGTTAATTCACTCTAGAAATATAAATAACTGGACTAGTAGTCAGTTGCCTTTGACATGGGAGAACTGTTGGAGAAATTAATATGACAAAGGATAGTCTGAAATATTCAGTAAATTACATACTGAAAGCCCTGATGGAAACCACTCATACATTACTTCAAAAGATTGGCAACTGAGTTAGCATTTTGTTGCCAATATTGGCCTTGTCCATCTTGGCTACAAGTTTCTATAAATTAATGCATTTTTCTGAACTGTCTTTATTGTTCTAAACAGGAAAGTTCAAAACCAAAATCCTATTTCCACTGTGGAAAATACATCATTAAGTTTTAATTGAAAATAGATACAGCATCAGGAAAAGATTGAGCAATGTGTGATAACACTTCTTTTAAGTGATTTCCTTATCTAACCTTCTTGAAAAATGTTCTTATTTTTGGAAGCACTGTCATATTCTCCCCTCTTTAATACGTCCATCTTGGAAACCAATTAGATAGCAGGTCACAGCATACCCCAAAAAAAGGAGAGGGAATAAACAAACAGAACTTTAGGCAATTGATGATGGGTAAGATCAACCCAGAATTGCTCTAAATTCAAGCACTTGTATATATAAGTATGTTTATACACCTAATGTAAACCAAACATATTTAATAGTGTGTATATATGGGGGTGTGTATATATAAACATAGAATTGCAGATATAGACACATTCTGGCCCTAATCAAAGCAGAAAGTTAAAAGTTCTATTATTAAATGATGTCTTGAAACCCTTGCTGATTTTCCTTAGTTTTCAGAAATAAAACATGCCTGGTGGTATAGGTGTTTGATGTTCTGAGAAGTGCTAATGTAACAAACTGAACAAACTGCTGCATAGCAGGCAATTTCTAACTCTCTAGCCCCAGAGATATACAGGAACACCGTCTCCCCCACAAATGTAATACATAGAATATACAGTAGATACATTAACTTACATATCAAATGTGTATATAAAAGGTAGTGCACACCAATGTGCTACCTGATAGATCTCTCAAATATTTACTTTGTGTATATCATTTGCATAACACAACTGAAGCATGTTCATTAGCTAATTCTGTATAATTTTCTGTTACATAGAGGTAAATGTAGATACACATAATTTATTTTATTATCAAGTAAAGGGAGAACAAAGACATAGCTTTTATTTTCTAAAACTACCTTTCCTTTTGCATTTTATTTCTCAAATTATTCATTAAAAGTGTCAGTCTTCAAGATGACCCATACAAATCAATACAAATATGTTAAAATTAGCAGAAAATAAAGTTCTGATTCAGGCAGGAGGCTGTTCTTGCTCTCATAATAATGTTTTGCTAGGATGTTTTTTTGTCAACTGCAACTGTCCATATTTGGCATTCTAGGCTGAAGATCCAACAGTATGAACAGTATATGAACAGTATGTGCCTCTGATGATCTTTCTGTATGTTCAGTATAAGATCAGCATTGGTTTATCTTTGTCAGAATTATATGATTATTTTCTGATATGTCTTACAACACTGAGGTCAGCAAAGGGTAACGTGACTAGTGTGGCAGCACTTCGAAATTTTATCCAAGCCAACTTAAAAGCTACAGTATTCAAACTTTCCTTCTCTTCTTTTATGATCAAATTTAAACTGGGTAACACTTATGCCTTCTTGTTGGCTGAATAAAGAGTGACATCTCCTTCTTCAAAGAGAAAATGGCAAAAATAGATTAAAAAACCCAACTCATTTTGTAGGTATGAAAACCATTTTACTGGTATCTTGAGTCTTTAGAGAAGGTATAATCATCACAGATGGCCCACTTAAGGCTGTTAATGTTTAAATTCTTGCCTGTTGTGCATTACAAGGCTATAATTGTCATCTTGGGGCTCCTATAACTAAACAGCTCAACTTAGCTCTTCCAGTTTATGACATCAGAGAAATCCTCAGTGAAATTATAACCTTGGGAATACCCTTCAGATGCTTTTATTTCTACTTACAGACTCAAACTACTTATATATCACTGCAGAACAAGTTAACAGTAAGCAATAAAATACTGTAATGTTTCTTTAATATATAAGAACTGTTTCTTTGGGTTATATAGTTCATGTCAATATCAATAGTTTAAAAGAATGTGGTGTTACCTTTTATGTGTGTTTTTTCCAGCCAGTTGAGTGCTTTCAATAGAATAAGATTCTCAGTGTATCATCAGAGTCCAGTGTGCTCCAGCGACTGGGCACACTGGTTTGGGTTGCCTCTGCACCAAGCCAAGCCCTCAGTAACACATTGTCTGTTGTGCCACAGCTACTAAAGGGGTAAGGAGTGTGTGCCATACATGGGCAGGTCTTCCTCAACAGTATTCGTGCTTCTTGCATGACAATTGTAAGCTTTACCTTTGGTATAGGATTTTCGGTAGACCCTTTACCAACATGTGCCTCCATCCCCTTCCAATCTTGCTGGGCCTCTGTCACCCTGATGCTCTCGCTGTGCTTAGTACAGTGAGATACCAAGATTCTTTTGAGCCGAGATGCTAACACCTACCAAAGATCACCAGTCATGAAGACCCTCTTAGCTGGGCAGCTGTGACGGTGTGCTTCCCCCGCCCTCGACCTTTATCTCCTGCAACCCTGCTTAGGTGATAACCACCAGTGGTGATTGTAAATGGATGCATCTGGTCACCATCGGCTCAAAGTGGATTCAGGAGACAGATAACAACACAATAACCTAAGGGTTGGGCTATTAGCCCAACAATAGCCTGTGTTGGGCTATTGTGTTGTGCCTAGGGCTATTGTGCAATGCACCCACCGAAGAAACTAAAACCTGTGGTCGGCATGCAAATATGACTATGGGTCAATCATCTTATCCCCCATAAATAGTGAGCAGCCCAAGAGCCCTTTGAGCTCTCCTGCACGGCAGCGGGCTGCACGCCAGGATCTCCCCTTGAGCAGGGACGCCTCTCAAGGTTACTCCTCGAGGTTGAGAGATTCCTTGCCGCAACAGATCCTCGGTAAGTGACTAATAGCATGCTAAACTTTGAAATCTTAGCTAAGTGATATAAAGGATTGATTGCGCATATATATATATAATCCTTTAGATATAAACCGTTGACCAAGTCTGGGACTAGGACTGGATCTAGCCGCACCTAGACTCCTCTCTGAGAAGGAGTTTAGAAAGCAAGGGGATCCTTTTCCAAACCTCATGACTCAACGGGAGGGTCTCCCTGACAGTTTTGTCTGACCCTGTCCTCTATGCAGTAAATAATCGAGTGCACCTCGCCATCGAATCTTGTTAAAACACTGTCGCATTGAACTTTGTTAACTCCCTATTCTGTATCAATAAACTATATTTTTTACTTCTCTCTAACGAGTGAAGTGCACGCTCACTCCATCCGCGACAAATTGGCGTAGTCGGCAGGATGGCAAGTAGTATCACTGATTATTTACGGAGGCATGGAGTGAATCCGAGTCCCAAATTCTCAGCAGAATGGACTCGTGACAATTGGCATAATTGGGAAGCCATTGAAGAACACCTAAAAGTAACTAGAGGCCACACAAAAGATGGAAAAGGGAAAGGAATTATCTGCAAGATGCTAGGTGCCTGTTTAGAAGCTGCACATCAGGAAAGAGACAACAGAAATAAAAAGGAGCAGGACCTAGAGAAAGAAATAGAAGGCAGAAAGGCAACTGAGTTGTTACTATCTTTAAAAATTGAACAACTGCAGAAACAGTTACAGGAGGAAAAGGAAAAAAGACAAAAGTTGGGAGAAAAGGTCGAGATGATGCTTATACAGGCTCCCCGCCCCCCTGACATCGTACAAATTAGGAAACTAATAGTATCCCCTGAAGACTGGGATGGAGACATCTGGGGTGATCCGGATGATAGTGAGCCAGAAGATGACGACCCTTTGTTCCCCGCAAATCCTCCTGAGTATGAAGCCAGACCCATTGTTAAAACAGAAAGAACTGTGGGTCCTCGGGGTGGTCATCCGCGACATACTACGCGAACCATCCCCTGGGATCCGTTGCAACTGACAAATTTGCAAGAGAGATACAGCAGAAAACCAGGTGAAACTGAAACAGAATACTTGTGGCGAGTATGCCTCAGTGGCGGTGACCGAATAATGTTGAGTGAGGACGAAGCAAGCGGCTATTGGGGTCCGGGAGTTTTCTTAAATTTAGGACCCGACCCGACAAATACACCTCATTCTATCACCAGCCGAGTAGCTTATTGGGCTGGAGGAATAGACACCATGGAGCGAGGTGAACCCTCCATAATTCCCATTAAATCTTTAAGTGAGCTCTCTACAGCCGTCACAAAAGCCGCCTGTATACAAGCCATGCACAAACGAGGGTCCCATGATGTCCCACTGTCTGCTACAGTAGATTTTGCAATGTTAAAACCACTGATTAGAGGAGCCCCGGCAATTCTTAAATCCCATTTAGTTGCAAAACGAGATGAGATCAAGAAAGACACAGAACACAATGAAGGACTAGGTGACAACGCTCAAACTGCCCGCAAGCAGCTCCCTACCTGGGCAGATTTGATGCACGGCATTGTTAATTACAGCCGTGAGATGGGCTGGGAGGATGCACCAGCTGAAAAACAAAACCTGAAGTCCCGGGGAGGAGATCACAAAGTAAGACCCATAAAACGAGAAACAGAAACTAGATCGAAGGGAAACAAATTTAAAACCCCCCAAACAGAATCTCGAGAACAAAGGAATGAATTGTGGAGGAATGCATTAGCTTTAGGCATTCCCAGAGCTGCGATTCAAGGTCAACCTACTGGCATTATTTTGAGTCTAATTGAAGCATTCCAGAAACGAGATAATGGTGAAAGGAAGGAGCGTATTTCAACTCCTCCTGCGCCACACCCCAGAAGGGGAGATAACCCCTTCCTCCCCCTTAGGGAGGAACTGCAGGACATGAAGTCAAAAAACGAGTAGTGTCCGGAAGGCAATTGGGCCTGCCTGTCCGGAAAGTGGAGGCTTATCAGTGGATAAGTGATAATGGCCCATACATTTTAATTCCAGTTGGTCCTCAAAGACAATTGGTAAAGTTTTTAATAGATACGGGAGCACAAATTTCACTATTAACACAACAAGATGCCGAGAAGCTGGGTGTACGACCCAGACGGCAAAGAGTTAAAATTACCGGCGTGAACGGAGTGAGTGTTCAGTGCCAAACTGCCAAGGTCAATTTATGGCTCCCGGGCGAGAAGCGCATGTCGCGTACTCGCTTTGCAATTAAAAATCACCATGAAAATATTTTAGGTTTCGATGTTTTAAACGGACGAACCTGGCGCCTGCCGAACGGCAGCGTGTGGTCCTTCGGCTCAAACATCGATCCCAACCCCAGCAGAAGCCGGGAGGCTGCAGTGCGGGCACTGCGCGCAGCCCCTGCGCTCCCCGAGTCAAAGATCACTAACGTACCGCAATATCCCCTTTCTGCTGCGGCACGAAATGGAATTTCTGCAGTCATAGCTGATTTGGAGAAGCGACAAATTATCTCCAGAACACACTCCCCATATAACTCACCTGTCTGGCCCGTCCGGAAACCAGACGGGAGGTGGCGTTTAACAGTCGATTATCGGCGCCTGAACGCCAATACAGCCCCGCTCACAGCTGCTGTGCCAAACATTGCCAACTTAACAGCTACTTTGCAAGCAGCTGCACACCCATGGATGGCAGCGCTAGATGTAAAGGATATGTTCTTTATGGTTCCCTTAAAGGAGGAAGATAAAGAGAAGTTTGCTTTTACTTGGGAGGGAATACAATACACCTTTAACAGACTCCCACAGGGGTATAAACATTCACCCACGATTGCTCATGCTGCGCTTGCTGAACTTTTACAGACAGTCTCACTCCCCCAAGAAGTGAAACTGTACCAATATATAGATGATATTCTGATTGGAGGAACTTCCCCTGAAAAGGTTGGGGAAGCAGCAGCAGCAGTATGGCAAGCACTAAATAAAGCAGAAATTGAGATTCCACCTGGAAAATGTCAGGGACCAAGTAAAGAAGTAAAATTTTTAGGTACTTGGTGGATAGCAGGCAGTGCAGTGATTCCTCCAGATACCTTAAGAAAAATTGAAGAGCTGCAAATGCCCCAATCAAGGAAGGAGTTACAACAATTAATGGGAACTTTAGGATATTGGAGGAAGCATGTGCCTGGATTTTCTATCATTTCCCGTCCCTTATACTCACTCTTACGGAAAGGCAAACCCTGGGAGTGGAAATTAGAACATAAAGAGGCAGTCAAAACTCTAACTGAAGAGTTAAAAACATATCAGTCACTGGGACCAGTACACCCCCGCGACCCTATTATAGCCGAATGGGGTTTCGCCGAACATGCTACTTACTGTAACCTGTTCCAAACTGGCCCCGATGGGCCAAAAAGACCTTTATTATTTAGCTCAACCGCATTTAAAGAAACAGAACAACGATACTCTGAATGGGAAAAGGGACTTTTATCTTTAGTCCGAGCAGTTAAACAAGTTGAGAAAATACATCAGGGACAACCTGTGCAAACTAGAGGACCATTTAATTTACTAGAAGCAATCCTAAAGGGGACTGCTCCCCCAGAAGGAGTTGCACAAAAACCCACTGTCCGAAAATGGTATGCCTACCTAACAGGAGTTGCAGAAAATATGCAACTAACTGAAGGACACACTAAGGTTTCCAAATTGCAGGTGCCCATAAACACAGACCCTTTAGCATTACAACAACCCTTTAAACCTTCACCCATTCTGGATGCACCACCCCTCACTGAGGGTACACCAACAGAAAACATTTGGTTTACAGATGCTTCAGCAAAAAGGGTAAATGGTAAAATGGCAATATAAGGCTGTTGCATTAGATATTACCACCGGCAAACAAGTAGTAGAAGAAGGTGAAGGCAGTGCACAAGTAGGAGAAATAAGAGCAGTTGTTTTGGCAGCACAGAATGGAGCAAAAATCATATATGTAGACTCTTACGCTGTGTGGGCCGGTGCCACACAGTGGCTCTGTCAATGGGAAACCTTGAATTGGGAAGTAAATAGATCCCCAATTTGGAGAAACAAAGATTGGCAATTATTACTAGATATAGCCAGGAAAACACCTTTCAAGATGGGATGGGTAAAAGCTCATGCTAAAGACAACCAACCAGCCACACAGTGGAATCAAAAGGTAGATGAGCTAACTAAAATTAGGAAAATCACCTTAAATCCTGAGTGGTATCGACTGGGAGAATGGTTACATCAAAGTCTAGGCCACACAGGTAAAGAAGCACTTTACTTTGCTGCACAGAGTAAAGGCTGGCCTATAAATAGGAAAACTTGTGAAACTATTCTTACAGAATGTCCTCAGTGTAGACTGAAATTACAAGCAGATCATCCTGATAAAGCACCACCTTTACATATCAATGAAGGGAAAACTTTATGGTCTACATGGCAAATTGATTATATCGGACCATTCAAATCCTCTGCAGGATATCGATACATCCTTACAGGAGTGGAAGTAGTCTCTGGCTTGCTTATGGCGACTAAATGTCGGAAAGCCGATGGGCGAAATACAGTGCGAGGGCTATCATTTTGGTTCTCAAATCTACCTACTCCTGATGTTATCCAGAGTGATAATGGCTCACACTTTTCGTGTAAGGAAGTGCAAGATTGGGCAAAACAAGAGGGAATTAGATGGGTATTCCACACCCCATACTACCCTCAATCAAATGGGATGGTAGAAAGAGCTAATGGCTTGTTGAAGAGGAATCTCAAACCACAGGAAGCTCAATGGGATACCAGACTTCCCAAAGTACTCCATCAATTAAATAATCGATATGGGCCTACTGAAAGCCCTGTAAGCCGAGCATTCTTTGTAAAAACTGAGCTTAGCGCTCCACCTACTAGGAAAAGAGAATATCCAATGACACTACAGCCAGGACAGCCTGTGATGGTCAATTTACCATCCATCGGTACTGTGCCTATGACTTTAACTAAACCTCGTGGCCCACTTGCCTGGGAAGCTACTGACAGCAGTGGTGCAAAACACAGAATTAGTTCACGATGGATTTTTCCTTATTCTTAATGGGGTAACCTGTTCGGACTCTCCCCACCGAAACAAGTCTCTATTTTCTCTTACAGCACCCCACCAGATGTCAGATGGAAATGCTGTGTTCATGTTACTATTCCAAACCCTAACAAACTTGATGTTAATGCATGCGTTGTACGGGAACAACAAGGATTCATTTGAGAGAGTAACACCCTCAAAGCCCAAGACATCTGTCTTGACACTGAACAAAATGTTTGTCATTTTGAAATACGACCTGATGAAGTCCCTGAAACTGTACTTGTGTATATTGGAAAAGGATGTGTTTATACAAGAACCCTCTGTGATTTTATATTTGTAGATAACATTACTGTAGATACAAGCAATCGCTCAAATATTTGTGTTTGTAACTTTACTAAAATTGTGGGATGTGACTTCAATTATTCAGCTCCTGTTACGTCTTATCAATTATTACAATCTAACTATACATTGAGTCGAGATTTATTGCCTACCCCCATCGGAATGAATCTTACATTGGTGAAGAAACTACTACAACAAGATGACCTGTGTCAACTGCTGGAATGCATCCGAAACAATGGACACAAAACTCTGATCACTGTTCATCATGATGCAGAAGAGATACACCATGTCTTGGAAAGAGTGAAGAAGGATGGAGAACACCATTGGTGGGAAACTCTTCTTGGATGGTCACCAACAGCAACAGGAGTGTTTAATCTTATGCTTCACCCAGTTGTTATTTTACTGACTCTAACATTAATGTGTCTATTGCTTATAACTACATTGTATATAAAGGTTTGGTACATGATAAAGCAAATAACCCAACTTCAACCACCCAAAACATACAAATTAACGCATAACAAATAGCAGTGCTTCACTGTCTACTTACTGTGGATCTATAAGCGCACAAACTATCAATATACTATTTATGGCACAGAGGCAAGAGGTGACCGTACCACCACTCTGTGAGAATAAGATGAATTGACTATAGTCACGGGGTGGAGTGTGACGGTGTGCTTCCCCCGCCCTCGACCTTTATCTCCTGCAACCCTGCTTAGGTGATAACCACCAGTGGTGATTGTAAATGGATGCATCTGGTCACCATCGGCTCAAAGTGGATTCAGGAGACAGATAACAACACAATAACCTAAGGGTTGGGCTATTAGCCCAACAATAGCCTGTGTTGGGCTATTGTGTTGTGCCTAGGGCTATTGTGCAATGCACCCACCGAAGAAACTAAAACCTGTGGTCGGCATGCAAATATGACTATGGGTCAATCATCTTATCCCCCATAAATAGTGAGCAGCCCAAGAGCCCTTTGAGCTCTCCTGCACGGCAGCGGGCTGCACGCCATGATCTCCCCTTGAGCAGGGACGCCTCTCAAGGTTACTCCTCGAGGTTGAGAGATTCCTTGCCGCAACAGATCCTCGGTAAGTGACTAATAGCATGCTAAACTTTGAAATCTTAGCTAAGTGATATAAAGGATTGATTGCGCATATATATATATAATCCTTTAGATATAAACCGTTGACCAAGTCTGGGACTAGGACTGGATCTAGCCGCACCTAGACTCCTCTCTGAGAAGGAGTTTAGAAAGCAAGGGGATCCTTTTCCAAACCTCATGACTCAACGGGAGGGTCTCCCTGACAGTTTTGTCTGACCCTGTCCTCTATGCAGTAAATAATCGAGTGCACCTCGCCATCGAATCTTGTTAAAACACTGTCGCATTGAACTTTGTTAACTCCCTATTCTGTATCAATAAACTATATTTTTTACTTCTCTCTAACGAGTGAAGTGCTCGCTCACTCCATCCGCGACAGCAGCTATGGTCAAATTGTGGGCTTATTTAATTTCTGGCCCTGTGTTGATCCTCTCCTTGCTTCAGAGCAGAACCCATTTGTGCCTGCCCAACATGTGGCACAGATTTTCCCTCCTCTGTGCTGATTCATTGCTTGAAAGGGCAGAACTAAGGTGCCATTCATTATCTGCTATAGCCCTGTGAAGAGGAATTACAGAACATGAGGCAAATAACAATTTCTGTCTACAAAATCATTTACGAACCAACCCTGACTTTTATAATTTGTGAATTATTCATAAGTACTCACTAAGTAGTTCTGAAAAATTATTTTGCAGTATATGATGTTTTGCAAACTGATTTTTTTGGCTACTTGACATTTATTCATCTGATTATGTCACCAGTCACTTTGTTCACATGATATAACTACCACTCCTCAGCTGGATGATAAAAATCTTTAAAACAGAACAATAATTGCTAACAGTAGCTAACAACCTTCCAGTACAAATGGTCTCTGAAATGCACCTTCTGGATAAAGATACATTCAATGCTCAGAATTCGCAAACAGTTCCTGGAGGTGTGGTATTGAGTGCTGCAGTAGACATGTATAACAAACAGCATGAGATCCACAAACCATCACGAATAGATAGCAACATTTTTATTTGTAAAAATAATTATAATTGTTATTTTCTGCATCGTTGAGATTTCTTTAAAATGTTTAAAATTCCCTTAATGCCCATTAAGGAATAAAAGAGAAGAAAAGAGTATGTTGTTGTTACAGCCTGGAGTCCTAAAAGATTGCAACATTTTGGTCCATTACTTTTATTTTCATGATAAGCCATTTCATTGTTGTTTATTAATGTATCATGTGATTATGAACTTTCCATATCACAGAATCACAGAATCACAGAATCACAGAATCGTATAGGTTGGAAAAGACCTTTAAGATCATAAAGTCCAACCGTAAACCTAACACTACCAAGACCACCACTGTACCATGTCCCTAAGCACCTCATCCAAACGTCCTTTAAATACCTCCAGGGATGGCGACTCAACCACTTCCCTGGGCAGCCTGTTCCAATGCTTGATAACCCTCTCGGTGAAGAAAAATTTCCTAATATCCAGTCTAAACCTCCCCTGGCGCAACTTGAGGCCATTTCCTCTTGTCCTATCATTTGTTACCTGGGAGAAGACACCGACCCCCACCTCTCTACAACCTCCTTTCAGGTAGTTGTAGAGAGCAATAAGGTCTCCCCTCAGCCTCCTTTTCTCCAGGCTAAACAACCCCAGTTCCCTCAGCCGCTCCTCATAAGACTTCTGCTCCAGACCCTTCACCAGCTTCTCTGCCCTTCTCTGGACACGCTCCAGCACCTCAATGTCTCTCTTGTAGTGGGGGGCCCAAAAGTGAACACAGTATTCGAGGTGCAGCCTCACCAGTGCTGAGTACAGGGGCACGATCACTTCCCTAGTCCTGCTGGCCACGCTATTCCTGATACAAGCCAGGATGCCATTGGCTTTCTTGGCCACCTGGGCACACTGCTGGCTCATATTCAGGCAGCTGTCAACCAACACCCCCAGGTCCTTTTCCGCTGGGCAGCTTTCCAGCCACTCTTCCCCAAGCCTGTAGCGTTGCATGGGGTTGCTGTGGCCCAAGTGCAGGACCTTGCACTTGGCCTTGTTAAACCTCATACAATTGGCCTCTGCCCATCAATCCAGCCTGTCCAGGTCCCTCTGCAGAGCCTACCTACCCTCAAGCAGATCGACACTCCCACACAACTTGGTATCATCTGCAAACTTACTGAGGGTACACTCGATCCCCTCATCCAGATCATCGATAAAGATATTAAACAGAACTGGCCCCAACACAGAGCCCTGGGGAACACCGCTTGTGACCGGCCACCAACTGGAGTAAACTCCATTCACCACCACTCTTTGGGCCCGGCCGTCCAGCCAGTTCTTTACCCAGCGAAGAGTACACCTGTCCAAGCCATGAGCAGCCAGTTTCTCCAGGAGAATGCTGTGGGAAACCGTGTCAAAGGCTTTACTGAAGTCTAGATAGACAACATCCACAGCCTTTCCCTCATCCACTAGGCGGGTCAACTTGTCATAGAAGGAGATCAGGTTGGTCAAGCAGGACCTGCCTTTCCTGAACCCATGCTGGCTGGGCTTGATCCCTTGGTTATTCTCTATATGCCGTGTGATGGCACTCAGGATGATCTGCTCCATCAGCTTCCCTGGCACCGAGGTCAGGCTGACAGGCCTGTAGTTCCCCGGATCCTCCTTCCGGCCCTTCTTGTAGATGGGTGTCACATTTGCTAATCTCCAGTCAGCAGGGACCTCCCCAGTTAGCCAGGACTGCTGGTAAATGATGGAAAGGGGCTTGGTGAGCACATCTGCCAGTTCCTTCAGTACTCTCGGGTGGATCTCATCAGGCCCCATAGACTTGTGAGTGTCTAAGTGGTGCAGCAGGTCACTAACCATTTCCCCCTGGATTATGGGGGCTCCATTCTGGTCCCCGTCCCTATCTTCCAACTCCAGGGGCTGGGTACCCAGAGAACAATTGGCCCTGCTATTAAAGACTGAGGCAAAGAAGGCATTAAGTACCTCAGCCTTTTCCTCATCCTTGGTCACTGTGTTCCCTCCCCCGTCTACTAGGGGCTGGAGATTCTCCTTAGCTCTCCTTTTGCCGCTCATGTCTTTGAAGAAGTGTTTTTTGTTGTCTTTTACAGCAGCAGCCAGACTGAGCTCTAGCTCAGCTTTGGCCCTTCTAATTTTCTCCCTGCACAGTCTCGCTACACCTTTGTAGTCCTCCTGAGTTGCCCGCCCCTTCTTCCAAAAGTCACAGACTCTCCTCTTTTTCCTGAGTTCGAGCCAGAGCTCTCTAGTCAGCCAGGCCGGTCTTCTTCCTTGCTGGCTCGTCTTTCGGCACCTGGGGACAGCCTGCTCTTGTGCCTTTAGGACTTCCTCCTTAAAGAATGTCCAGCCGTCCTGGACTACTTTGCCCATTAGGGCTGCCTCCCAGGGGACTCTCTCGACCAGTCTCCTAAACAGGCCGAAGTCCGCCCTCCGGAAGTCTAAGGTGGCAGTTTTGCTGACCCCCCTCGCCGCTTCTCCAAGAATCAAAAACTCTATCATTTCATGATCACTCTGCCCAAGACAGCCTCCAAGCATCACATGGCTCACAAGTCCTTCTCTGTTCGTGAACAAGAGGTCCAGCGGGGCACCTTCCCTAGTTGGCTCACTCACCAGCTGTGTCAGGAAGTTATCTGCCACACACTCCAGGAACCTCCTAGACTGTTTCCTCTCTGCTGTATTGTATTTCCAGCAGACATCCGGCAGGTTGAAGTCCCCCACAAGAACAAGGGCTAGTGATTGTGAGGCTTCTCCCAGATGCTTATAGAATAGTTCATCTGTCTCCTCATCCTGGTTGGGTGGTCTGTAACAGACTCCCACCACAAGATCTGCCTTGTTGGCCTTCCCCCTGATTCTTACCCATAGACACTCCACCCTATCGTCACCATCATTGAGCTCTAAACTATCCAGACACTCCCTGACGTACAGGGCTACCCCACCACCTCTCCTGCCTCGCCTATCCCTCTTGAAGAGTTTATAGCCATTCATCGCTGCACTCCAGTTGTGCGAGTCATCCCACCATGTTTCCGTGATGGCCACCATATCATAGTTTTCCTGGTGTACAATGGCTTCCAACTCCTCCTGCTTGTTGCCCATGCTGCGTGCATTGCTGTAGAGGCACTTCAGCTGGGCTGTCGTCCATGTCTCCTTCATAGAAGAACACCCCTTGTGTGCTTTGAGGTGTTTCACTGGCATTTCCCTCTTGGCTCCTATTGCCTCAGTATCCCCTAGCTCAACTCCATTCGACTTCGGCTGTGCCCCAGCATACCCCGCACATCTCTGAGACACAGGCCGAGTGCCCTCACTGGCACCTGCTCCCTCCAACCATGGCACGTCACCCCTCAGCTTCCCTCGGGCAATCCTGATATTATCCCCCTCCCCCTTCGAGTCTAGTTTAAAGCTCTGTCAATGAGCCCCGCAAGCTCCTGAGCAAAGATTCTCTTTCCCCTTTGAGAAAGATGAATCCCATCAGACGCCAGCAAACCCGGTTCTGTGTAGGCCATCCCATTGTCAAAAAAACCAAATCCGTGGCGATGACACCAGTCATGGAGCCATGCATTAATAGATTGGGTGTCTCTGTTCCATCTAGTGTCACTGCCCACAACTGGAAGGAGAGAGGAGAAAATAACTTGTGCTCCAGAGTCCCTTACTAGCCGTCCCAAGGCCCTGAAGTCTCTTTTGATCACCCTAGGACTTCGTGTTGCAGCCTCATCGCCCCCCACATGGAAGAGCAGTAGGGGGTAATAGTCCGAGGGCCGTGCCACGCTAGGGAGTATCCTCGTGATATCCTTCACCCGAGCCCCAGGGAGGCAGCAGACTTCCCTAAGAGGAGGGTCCATCCGGCATATCGGACCCTTGGTTCCCCTCAGAAGGGAGTCACCCACAACTATAACCCATCTTCTCTTCCTTGTGGAGGTGGTGTTAATACGAGAGGTACATTCTTCTGACCTGGGCAACACCTCTGGTGTAGATAGACTGTCATCCCCATCCTCCATTGACTGGCCTTCCACCTCCAGGGCCTCATACATGTTGTACAGAGGCACCTGGGGGGGCGAGGTGGGCAGGGAGGGCATTCACCTGCCACCATGAGCGTGGACTCGCCTCCATTCACTCTCCTCCTTTGAGCTGCTGCCTTCAGCCTGGTGTGTGTGGGGGGGGATACAGGATCCCCTTGATCGTGGGTTCTTACTGGTGGCTGCTGCTGCTCCTGTTCCTGTCTCAGGGGAGGCAGAGCATGGCACCACCAGTTTATCTCTTTCTCAGCCTCCCTGATGCTCCTTAACCTTTCTACCTCCTCCCGTAGCTCAGCCACCATGCAGAGCAAATCATCCATCTGGTCGCACCTCACACAGCTGTCCGCACGGCTGCCATGCGTGAACAGCGAGAGGCCCAGGCACTCCCTGCAGCCCGAGACCTGGGTGGCCGCATGTTTTTGTGGGAGCTCCGTCTGGGAATATGTCCCATTACTAACTGGCATATTGTGAAACATGGGGCAGTGGGATGAATAGGTGGCCACATGAGATCTCTTCCACTACTATGGTATGAATTTCTACAATATGACTATTTAATGTGCAAAGTTCTGTTGAAATTCATTAAACTCCAATAGAAATCACATAAAAAATCACATCCATATCTTATACAGTGTCATGTCTACAGTAACCTCTTATAAAACTGTAGTTCACAGAAATCTCAAGTATCACAGTTTCCTGTCTAGACTGCGCATACATGTCATTTATTGTCATAAAGATGTCCTATTCCGATCATATTCATTGTTCAGAACTATTATTCATTTCCTTTGGAAACATTTGATGTAGTATTACTTGTCATTTTTCAAAAGTTGCTGTGTTTCACCCAAGAAATATTAGAACTGACTACATGGATAATGCCAAAACACCTTACTGATGAGAATAGTATAAAAATTTGTCTTAGTTTCATATTGCTGTGAGAACTGATTTGAATGGAATAAAAAGCCAGATAATTGGTAACTATAAAAAGGCAAACTATTTTTATTTTTAGAAACACTTAAATGTTTTTGTTTTCACTTTTGCTGCTCTGCTTCATGTTTCCATCATCTGCAAGAAGCAGAGTACTGAAACCAGAAAAAGTTTTTTCAGAGGACTCAAACTGCACAGTGTTAAGTGAAATCTCCCAAGAAAACCCAACTTCTAGGTAAGAGGGATTTAAATAAGAAACTTGCAAACTTTCCAGTAATTTCCTGAATCAAATCACCACATCTTCAGAGGCTTGCTCATCACCTATTATCAGCATTTGACTTATTTTTGTTTCATCTTACCTCTGCTTCTATCCTACTGTCCTTTTTCAAGGTAAATCTACAATGACTTCAATAGCAATTTTAGTTCTGGAAAACATGGGAATCAGGCTTTTGGTGTTATTTGATATTAAAACTGATTAAAATTGTTTGTCTTTCACAATAGTTCTTTATATTTTCTTTATTAGTTCTCTTTTATCTCATCAGGTTTGCATATATCAGAATTTTGTAATGCTAGTGAGTACACCAGTCTTGTCAGTATTTCCATTATCATTCATAAATCATGATTTTCAGGGTTATTATTTCAACAGTTGTAAATCACATTTTACCAAAATGAAACACCTGGATATGAGTCTATTCTTTTCCTTCTAAAATTGGTTTTAACCCATTACATCCTTTTTTGTTTGTTTTTTTTGAATGATAAGGGACATAGCAGTAGGCTGCATCCTCAGGAAGCATTTGTTTGGAATCACCTAAATAACTTCACTGCCCAAGGGAGGAAAGAAGTAGGAAATTATAATTAAAACATTATCAAAACTGAGGGTAATAGACAAAACTAGTCTTGTCAGCAAGATCAGGAAATTCCATAGATTGCGAATAGAAGCATAAAAATGTTAACTCTCTACTTGTGAGAGGTGTTCCTCTTCAGTAATTGTTCTCTTTATTTTCAAATCCAAGATGAATTTCCTATCGTCTGCCTCACCTGGGTCCGTGCAGGTTCCCATGTCACTCACATAGTCAGGCTGCCTGTCTCCTTCACTGACGTTGTTTCTCTCTCCATTCTCGCTGTCCCCATTTAGCCAGCACTGACTGTTTTCCAAAGTCTGAACACTGCTAGTTTCAGAATCTTCTTTTGTGCAACTTCAAAAAGTCACTAAAAACCTAAGCAGTATCTCTTTATCACCAATGCTATCTCCCTGTCACTTATGATAGTGTGGATGATATATTTTGCTGCTTTTTTACAACTCTTTTCCCCCTCCTCTGTTTGTTATTAATGAACTTTGTAACTATTTTATACAAGAATACTAATCCTGCAGTGCTTCTGAAGACCTCCAGCAGCAGCATGTTTTTTGCAGTGCAAGAGGCACGCAAATTCTGTTCAGCCTCATGAAAAACAGTTTTCTTTTTCTCCACAGAAGATCAGATCCACTTACTGATGGAGCAAGCTGGTGAAGCTGTTATTCTTTCACCATCTGTTTTGGGGAGTCTAGAGCTGTTAGCAGCATGAGACCCAGGAATTCCAGTGCCACCGAAGTCTACAGCAATTTCTATTTCATTCAGGGACTAAACCCTAATCCTACTGAAATCTAACACTGCAGAAAGCTCAAATGCAGAAACTACACTTAGCCATAAATGTTGTTTTACAGAGATGTTGATGCTTTACAGAGATGGACATAATCTCTCTCTAATGAGAGATACTCATTACTATTTGCTTAATTAATGCTGTTTCAAAATATATAAAAAGAACTAGAGGTAGTCCAAAGCAATTCATCTGAATACTTATTTTATTTTAGAAAAATTGCATATTTTTAATAAGAAAAAAAAGTCAGGAAAAGATATCATTTTTTAGTCTTCTAATAGCAAATTATACTCTGTCATTAAGAGCTAGGACATAAATCTGTGCAATCAGCTGCAGAGGGACAGTGTCTGTACAAATTAAACTATTTTCACACCTTTAAATTTAAGAAACAGTCTGCCATTTTATTAAAAGCACTCACTCGAGACTTTATTTCATTATTTTTCATGAAAGAGTGAAATCAGAGTTTGTAATTATTTTATCCAATCATTCTGCTCTTCTTTCATTTTGCTGCAGCAAGATGTTGAGTAGGAATCCCAAACAGACCTCATCAATGTACCTCGAGAACATTTTATGACCCTCATATAACAGTTTACATGACTGTTTAATTTCTTATTTAAAACAAATTAACTGTTGCATGCTCTAATCAGGACACAAAGGATCCCAGACCTTGTCTGGAAGTATGTGGAGGTTACTGAGAGGTTGTCCAGATTGATGGTTACACTGAGTGTGTGACCTTATGATGAACTTTGACTAAACTGCTCTTTGTGCACTTGGCATTCTGTATTTGGAAAGCATCAGCTGTCTACATCAATATACTAAATGTAAGGCATATGCTTTCTACAGACTTAGAGCTTCTTTGTTTTTACAGAAGCCAAAAGCTTTATCAACCTTATTTATATCAGTTACATAAATTATTCCATAATTATTTAAATCTACTTTAATATGTCTTTATTTCATTAAAAAATGTCAATCAGCTCAGACTTTCTCAGCATTCCCTCTTCTTCTAGATTGTGTATCCTCATCATCATCATCACTATGGCAAAGATGATGAGCAATAATTGTGCCTTGGCTGGTAAATTCCATGACAGTTTTGTGAGACTGCTTTCTTACTTAAGATCCATTTACATCATAGCTTTCTCAGGAGTGTGTGACCGTGCGCTTCCCCTGCCCCCGACCTTTATCTCCTGCAACCCTGCTTAGGTGATAACCACCAGTGGCGATTGTAATGGATGCATCTGGTCACGATGGCTGCATCAGCTCAAAGTGCATTCAGGAGACAGATAACAACACAATAGCCTAGGGCTATTGATAGCCCAGGGATATTGTGCAATGCACCCACCGAAGAAACTAAAACCTGTGGTCGGCATGCAAATATGACTATGGGTCAATCATCTTATCCCCCATAAATAGTGAGCAGCCCAAGAGCCCTTTGAGCTCTCCTGCACGGCAGCAGGCTGCACGCCAGGATCTCCCCTTGAGCAGGGACGCCTCTCAAGGTTACTCCTCGAGGTTGAGAGATTCCAACAGATCCTCGGTAAGTGACTAATAGCATGCTAAACTTTGAAATCTTAGCTGTGTGATATAAAGGATCGATTGCGGATTGTGCACACATATAATCCTTTAGACATAAACCGTTGACCAAGTCTGGGACTAGGACTGGATCTAGCCGCACCTAGACTCCTCTCTGAGAAGGAGTTCAGAAAGCAAGGGGATCTTTTTCCGAACCTCATGACTCAATGGGAGGGTCTCCCTGACAGTTTTTGTCTGACCCTGTCCTCTATGCAGTAAATAATCAAGTGTACCTCGCCATCGAATCTTGTTAAAACACTGTCGCATTGAACTTTGTTAACTCCCTATTCTGTATCAATAAACTACATTTTTACTTCTCTCTTGCGAGTGAAGTGCACCCTCACTCCATCCGCGACAGAGTCAAGAATTGCATTAGTGTATTTTTATTTGGGTTTTATCTATGCGTTGTAGACATATATAAATGGGCATGTATGAACATACGTCTCAGAGAGAAAGAAAAAACAGGAGAGAGAAAAAAAACTTTTTAGATTGTGAGGACAAGCAGTGAGGACAAGTAAAACTGCTTTTAGAAAAACACATGTACCCCAGGCATGCAATGGATGATACTGCTAGACAACAGAGAATTACTGCCACAAAGAGGCAATATACAGATCAGAGTGAACACCTTCTATGACCGGAACAATTGCTTTTATTAAGAAGCACCTTAAAAAATTCACAGCTTTATTCATTAAAGATAATGATATCATAACTGGTTTCTACAACAACAGTTACGCTGTCAGAACAGGGAAGTGTGGCTAATTCATGTAAGTTGGCCTAAAAAATCCTCATCAGCAATTTTACATCAGAACATGTTTTCGATATAGCCTTCTGCCCTTCTGACCAAAATGGAAACTTTTTAAAAGACCAGTTTTGAGCCTGTTTGCTAAATGTGTGGTATAATAGATTTATTTTGGACTAAAATCAATTACAATAAATAAATGCAAGAAATAAATTTTTTAAAGCATGTTAATGCACACATTTTAGCTTGCAGGTTTTTTTGTCTCAGCTTAGTAGCCTTATTCTTTATCATAGGTCTGAATGGATCAGCAAAACTTACTTTGCTTTGAAGAATGAGCCCAATTAAAAGCAAGGAAATATTTAAAGCATCTCTAAGGCCATAATAATATTTTGAAAGGCTTAAAGTGAATTTTTACAAGCTATATTCTGGCCAAAATATGTTGCACTAATTTCTCAGCAGTGTTGTGGGTATAGTGCTACTAATAAAGCTATACATGTTTGTGAATACAAGGGCTGTATGCACATGAACAACTTAAGCACTCTCAGCCTCCAAACATATGCCTTTCTTTCACTCATAAAGATCTCAAGCTTATCTAAAATCTGAGTTACCACAATTAAGCTCCAGATCTCTAGAAATATTAGAGCAGGACTCAGGACCAGAGTTCTGGACTCTTCAATGTGCTATGTAGATGCAAAAATAACAAAAGCTCAGCTCCTGAGCAGGAGCACCTTTTAATCAGATTGTGTTCTCCTAAAATTCAGTTGCAGAAGGCATATTTGCCTTGACAAACTATTCCAAAAACCTATTCCTTTTACCCATCCAGTCTTAGAAATGACCCAAATGCCCAACTTCATTTCCTGGGGTTCTGAAAGCTCAACTAATCTTTTTTTTTTCAGTCTGGTCTGACTATTTTTAGATTTATATCTCTAATGAGCTGTTTTCTCCTCATCTCCCTATACTAAGCAAAATCTAAATTTTATCTGCTTCTAAAACTGTCTCTCCACGAATGGCGCCATGACCAAGATTTCATTCATTCTCATGACACCGGCATGTTAATCTGCTGGAGGTGACAAAAAAATTAGAGGTTGTTGCCCTCATTGTACTTCCCAGAGTGCCTTCTGGAAGTACAATATATTCTACCATTTCTGCACAATGCTACCCATCTCTACAAATACAAGAAGAAATGTAAGAAGGATTCCTATGGAAATGTACAAGTAAAAAAAAAAAAATCCCTTGTAACTAATTGCTTGAGGTGGTCAAGAAAGGCGATAGAATACTACATCCATGGAGACATTTTTCCCTGCTTCTAATAAAGATAATATTTGGGATTAGTATAGCATGGCAACTGCCAGCTAGGTTAAAAAGAAGTGCTTGCAAGTACTGGGGTCTAGAAACTGCATAGGGAGGAAGTCCATTTACAAAATCACAGATTCACAGAATCACAGAATCGTTTAGGTTGGAAGGGACCTTTGGAGATCATCTGGTCCAATACTCCTGCTCAAGCAGGGCGACCTAGAGCTGGTTGCCCTGGAACATGTCCAGACAGCTTTCGTGTCATGGTTTAACCCCATGTCCAGGGGGCTGGAGTAGCCACAGTACCTGTCGCAGGGGGGGTCTGGAGCAGTCACAGTGCCTGTCGCAGCGGGGGCTGAAGCAGCCAAAGTGCCTTTCACAGGGGGAGGCTGGAGCAGCCGCAGTGCCTGTCACAGAGGGGGCCGGAGTTCGGCGGTGTCTGTTGTTTTGTCACCAGACCCTTGAGGGTTCTGAATAGTGTTGAACAGGGCTCAGTAGGCATGGGCCAGGCCCCAGCACATTGCAGTGATTTGTATCTCCTTAGAATTGCCAGGGTGACAACGTACTTTTTCCAAATATTCTACTAGTTTTTCAGGATTCTGCACTTGTTCAGGGGTGAAGTTCCAAAACACTGGAGGTGCCCATCGTCCTAGGCATTTGCCCATGCTATCCCACACACCCTGCCACTCATAACTATCCAGCCTTGGGGCAGATCTCTGGATGATATTCTTAAATTGCTTATTAACCTTAGACAAAACCAAAACAATATTCCCAAGCAATACCAATAGATGTATCTTAACTACCCAAGGATGTTCAAGATACTGAAAAGTTATTGTAACAAAGGAGGAAACATTGTAGAAGAAAGTAGCGAAGGTGCCATTTTGTATTTCCTCCATAAAAAACCTGTCAGAGGAAGAAGCAAAATTGCTAATTGTCTCAATGAGGTGGTACCCGACGTACAGTAATGGCGTCAGTACGACACTTAGATACCAAAGTAAACCCAAGGTCACTGTTTTAATAACAAATCTCACAGGCAAAACATCACTAATCATAGCAGAGCACAGCAAACTTCAAAAACTAACACCGATCTTTAACATGTACAGCAAAAAAATGAGCATGGTGCGGATCAGGTAAACCGATATCGCGAACAGATGAATCAATATTGTGGCCCGCAACTACTAACAGATCTAAAATTCTTAATACACTCTGGTTAATCTGTTATTATCTCAAACCCTTTGAGCCCCATGTTGGGTGCCAAAAAGGACTGTTGTGGTTTAGCGGCCGTTGGCAATTAAGTACCACACAGCCTCTCGCTCACCCTCCCCCCTCCCGGTGGGATGGGGGAGAGAATCTGAAGAGCAAAAGTAAGAAAACTCGTTGGCTGAGATAAGAACAGTTTAATAACTGGGGAAAAAAAATATAATGAGAAGGAAAACAACAACAGAGGGAGAGAGGAACAAAACCCAGGGGGAAAAAAAAACCCAGTGATACAACCACTCACCAGCCACTGACCGACGCCCAGCCAGTCCCCGAGCAGCGATTGCTGCCCCCCGGCCAACTCCCCCCAGTTTATATACTGAGCATGACATCATATGGTATGGAATAGCCCTTTGGTCAGTTTGGATCAACTATCCTGGCTGTGCCCCCTCCCAGCTTCTTGTGCACCTGGCAGAGCATGGGAAGCTGAAAAGTCCTTGACCAGTGTAAACACCACTTAGCAACAATCAAAATATCAGTGTGTTATCAATATTATTCTCATACTAAAATCCAAAACACAGCACTACACCAGCTACTAGGAAGAAAATTAACTCTATCCCAGCCGAAACCAGGACAAAGGGTTATTTTTTCCATTTGGGGGCCATACATCATTGGAGCTGTCATGAGTTTCCATAGGACCAGTTGACATGGCTCAGAGCAGCAGCTACTCAATGACTTTGGAGAGCTGGTCTCTAGAAAGAGTTGCTGGGGCACAGGAACTGCAAGAATTCTCCTTCAGACTGATGTCCCAGCAAGCTGTCCTGCCAGTGCCTTCTTTAAGTCACAACAAGAAGTAAACTACTGTCACTGAGATGAGAGGTCCCCTTCCTCGGATCTCTCGTCTACAAAATTACTTCAGGGAAACACTGTAATTCATGTTAATACCTATTTTATTTTTCAAAATTGAAAAATATATAAGTACATTGTTCCCTGATGTCGTGGTTTCACCCCAGTAGGCAGCTAAGCACCACACAGCCACTCTCTCACTCCCCCAGAGTGGGATGGGTATTAGAATTGGAAGGGTAATAGTGAGAAAACTCGTGGGTTGAGATAAAGACAGTTTGATAAGTAAAGCAAAAGCCACGCACGCCAGCAAAGCAAAACAAGGAATTCATTCACTACTTCCCGTCAGCAGGCAGGTGTTTAGCCATCTCCAGGAAAGCAGGGCTCTATCCCAGCCAAAATCAGCACATTCTCCATCCCTTATTCCATACCGTTTACATCATGCTCAGGTACCACACTATCCAATACAACCTCATTACCCACCACCCCCCTTCCCATCCTTTGATGTAATACACAGATATCATTCCCTTAGTCTATGGACCACTCCTATAAAATGTCCACAAAATGTCCACAAAATGACCACAAAATGTCCATTGGGTTCATTTAGTCCATGACTTTGGGCTCCATCTCTTATGGTGGTCACTCAGGACAGGGGAGGTGGTGTGTTGCATGGAGTTACTGGGCACCAAAGCCAACTCAGGTCGGGTCACTGCTGCACTTGCACTGTTTCTTGTGAGGCTCATCCCCCATTGGTTCGGGTGGTTCCGGCTATAGTAATTCCTATAACATGCAACTCAAATCAGGGGTTATAACAATTTAAAGGTATTTCCATTACAATCTCCACCCCTGGTCCCTTTGGACCAGAGCATAGGGTTTAACATTGCAATGAACTCCTCCCCTTGCCCCGGCTCTGGCTTGGACTTATCCACAGACTGCAGTCCCTTAAGGCTGTACCTGCTCCAAGTGGAGCCTTCTCTATGAGCCACAGTCTCTCCAGGGGTATACCTGCTGCAGCATAGACTTATCCACAGCCACAGTCGCTTTGAGGTGCACCTGTTCCAGCGTGGCCTTCTCCATGGGCCACAATGCCTTCAGAGATATACCTGCTCCAGCGTGGCCTTACCCACAGCCACAGTCCCTTCAGAAGTAAACCTGCTCCAACATGGCCTTACCCATGGCTGCAGTCCCTCCAGGGGCATACCTGCTCTGTCGTGCGCTTATCCATGGCCACACACTTTGAGGTGCTCCAGCATGACCTCATGCACAGCCGCTGATGCCTCAAGATGTACTTGCTGCAGCATGGACTTATCCACAGCAACAGATGCTTCGAGGTGTACCTTCTTCAGCGTGGACTTATCTTTGGGCCACAAGCCCTTCAGAGGTATACCTGCTGCGGCACAGACATAACCACGGCCACAGACAGAATCACAGAATCGTATAGGTTGGAAAAGACCTTTAAGATCATAAAGTCCAACCGTAAACCTAACACTACCAAGACCACCAATACACCACGTCCCTAAGCACCTCATCCAAACGTCTTTTAAATACTTCCAGGGATGGCGACTCAACCACTTCCCTGGGCAGCCTGTTCCAATGCTTGATAACCCTTTCGGTGAAGTAAAATTTCCTAATATCCAGTCTAAACCTCCCCTGGCGCAACTTGAGGCCATTTCCTCTCGTCCTATCACTTGTTACCTGGGAGAAGAGACCGACCCCCACCTCTCTACAAACTCCTTTCAGGTAGTTGTAGAGAGCGATAAGGTCTCCCCTCAGCCTCCTTTTCTCCAGGCTAAACAACCCCAGTTCCCTCAGCTGCTCCTCATAAGACTTCTGCTCTAGACCCTTCACCAGCTTCTCTGCCCTTCTCTGGACACACTCCAGCACCTCAATGTCTCTCTTGTAGTGGGGGGCCCAAAAGTGAACACAGTATTCGAGGTGCAGCCTCACCAGTGCCGAGTACAGGGGCACGATCACTTCCCTAGTCCTGCTGGCCACACTATTTTTGATACAAGCCAGGATGCCATTGGCTTTCTTGGCCACCTGGGCACACTGCTGGCTCATATTCAGGCGGCTGTCAACCAACACCCCCAGGTCCTTTTCCGCTGGGCAGCTTTCCAGCCACTCTTCCCCAAGCCTGTAGCGTTGCATGGGGTTGCTGTGGCCCAAGCGCAGGACCTTGCGCTTAGCCTTGTTGAACCTCATACAATTGGCCCCAGCCCATCGATCCAGCCTGTCCAGGTCCCTCTGTAGAGCCTTCCTCCCCTCAAGCAGATCGACACTCCCGCACAACTTGGTGACGTCTGCAAACTTACTGAGGGTACACTCAATCCCTTCATCCAGATCATTGATAAAGATATTAAACAGGACTGGCCCCAACACAGAGTCCTGGGGGACACCACTTGTGACCAGCCGCCAACTGGAGTTCCAGCATGTCTGGCATGGCAGCACTCAGCGGTGGCGTGACTTCATTCAGGCCACGATAGTCTACCCTTAGTCTCCACTCTCCATTAGACTTTTGCACTGGCCATATAGGACTGTTAAAAGGTGAACGACTCTTACTGATCACTCCCTGGCTCTCCAGTCGACGAATCAGTTCATGGATAGGAATCAGGGAGTCTCGGTTGGTACGATATTGCCTCCGGTGCACCATTGTGGTAGCAATTGGCACCTGTTGTTCTTCGACCCTCAGCAACCCCACAACAGAAGGGTCTTTCGAGAGACCAGGCAAGGTAGACAGCTGTTTAATTTCCTCTGTCTCCAAGGCAGCTATACCAAAAGCCCACCGGTACCCTTTTGGGTCCTTGAAATACCCTCTCCTGAGGTAGTCTATGCCAAGGATGCACGGAGCCTCTGGGCCAGTCACAATGGGGTGCTTTTGCCACTCATTCCCAGTTAGGCTCACTTCGGCCTCCAATACAGTTAGCTGTTGGGATCCCCCTGTCTCTCCATAAATACAGATGGGTTCTGCCCCTGTATAGCTTGATGGCATTAGGGGACACTGTGTACCGGTGTCTACTAGAGCCTTATACTCCTGTGGGTCTGATGTGCCAGGCCATTGGATCCACACAGTCCAGTAATCCCAGTTGTCCCTTTCCTCCACCTGGCTGGCGGCAGGGCCCCTCTAGTCCTGGTCACAGTATCCATTGCCCATTTGTTGAACATACGAGTCAGGAGCTCCTTCATTAAAATCAGGAGTAAGATCAGCCCTTTTACTCTTTCTGGGGTACTGTCCACTGGACCTCTTGGGACAATTTCTCCACAGCTGAGACAAGGGAGGAAGAGATACTTTCTTTGTATTCCCGCAGTTGGCCAGTCGCTTCATCCACTGTTGGACCCTCTCCATCTTTCCAGGTCAGTATTGCCAATGAGTTGGCACACGATGATGGTGCGCTCCGTACCAACTTCCGCCACATGGGTCGTATGCACCGGACTTCATCTGGATCTTTGGATAACTGCTCGTTGTCCAGGTCACTATAAACCACCTGCAGCACGGCTAATTCCCTCAGGTACTGGATACCTCTCTCCATGGTGGTCCATTTGCCTGGGCGATATACAACATCTTCCTTGAAGGGATATCTTTCCTTCGTAGCTGACAGGAGCTGCCTCCAGGGGCTGAGGACTTGTGCCCCTTTTCCAATCGCTTGGTCAATGCCCCCTTCCCTAGAAAGAGATCCCAGCTGTTTGGCTTCCTTACCTTCTACTTCCAGGCTACTGGCCCCGTTAGCCCAGCATCAGAGCAGCCAGGTGACAACGTGCTCGCCTGGACGACGGCTGAAATCTTTTCGCATATCTCGCAGATCATTCAGGGATAGGGATCGGGTGGTTTCCATCTCATCCACAAGTTCTTCCTCTTCCTCTCCTTGTGATGGCCCTGCTTTTTCATCCTCCCTTTCTAAACGAGCTGACTTTCACTTCCTTCTTGTGTATAGGGGCGATTGATACTGACACGGGTTGGTTCCCTGGTTACACCTCAGTATCTGTTGCCGGGGCTGAAGTAGCCACGGTGCCTGTCGCAGGGGGGGTTGGAGTAGCTGCAGTTCCTGTCGCAGGGGGGGCTGGAGTAGCCACGGTGCCTGTCGCAGGGGGGGCTGGAGTAGCCGTGCTGCCTGTCGCTTTGTCGTCAGATCCGGAGACCTTCTCTTCCCCTTGAGGGTACTGAATAGTGTTGAGCAGGGCTCGGTAGGCATGGGCCAGGCCCCAGCACGTTGCAGTGATTTGTGTCTCTCTGGAATTGCCAGGGTGACAGCATACTTTTTCCAAATATTCTACTAGTTTTTCAGCATTCTGCACTTGTTCAGGGGTGAAGTTCCAAAACACTGGAGGTGCCCACTGTCCTAGGCATTTGCCCATGCTCTCCCACACACCCTGCCACTCATAACTATCCAGCCTCGGGGCAGATCTCTGGGTGGTATTCTTAATTAGTTGTTTAACCTGAAACAAGGCCTGACACACATTCAGGAGGCATAGCAATAGGAACATGCTGGTTTGAACATCCAAAGGATATTCGAAATTCTCAAAAGCTATTGTAGTTAGCCTGGAGAGGGAGGGGAAGATGGAGGAAGGTGTCTCCCCCACAGGCTGGCTCTCCGAGGAGAAAAGTTAAAAAGTGTAATTATCAATAATTCCCGATAGATGGCGCCGAAACATAGAAGTGACGGCAATGCTGAGTACAAAGACGAGATCCATTTCACGAACAACAATTTTATCATAGCATAAGCCAGTGTCACACAATACAGCAAAGCTATAGCCTTAATCCATCTCCCAGAGGTGATAAACAGTATACAAATACTGATACACAGTATATACGGCAAGTAAGGTGTTACATAACACAACTCTGAGAACCAGTGTCCTGGTTTCAGCTGAGACAGAGTTAATTTTCTTCGTAGCGGCTGGTATGGGGCTATGTTTTGGATTTGTGCTGAAGACAGTGTTGATAATACAGAGATGTTTTAGTTGCTGCTGTACTAGTCAAGGACTTTTCAGCTTCCCGTGCTCTGCCAGGTGCAGAAGAAGCTGGGAGGGGACACAGCCAGGATAGTTGATCCAAACTGACCAAAGGGCTATTCCATACCACATGACGTCATGCTCAGTATATAAAGCTGGGGAAGAAGAAGGAAGGGGGGACATTTGGAGTGATGGCGTTTGTCTTCCCAAGTAACCGTTACGCTTGATGGAGCCCTGCTTTCCTGGAGATGGCTGAACACCTGCCTGCCCCTGGGAAGTAGCGAAGGAATTCCTTGCTTTGCTTTGCTTGCGTGCGCGGCTTTTGCTTTCCCTATTAAACTGTTTTTATCTCAACCCTCAAGTTTTCTTACTTTTGCTCTTCCGATTCTCTCCCCCATCCCACCAGGGGGGGAGTGAGCGAGCGGCTGCGTGGTGCTTAGCTGCCGGCTGGGGCTAAACCACGACAACCAGTAAATCGACATTGTGACCAGCAACCACTAAATTAATATAATAAACACTTATAACAAATTTGTTTTAACACACTCTGGTCAGATCTGTCGTTATCTCAACCCTTCGTGCCCCACGTTGGACGCCAAAAAAGGACTGTCGTGGTTTAACCCCAGTCGGCAACTAAGCACCACGCAGCCGCTCGCTCACCCTCCCCCCTCCCACCGGGATGGGGGAGAGAATCGGAAGAGCACAAGTAAGAAAACTCGTGGGCTAAGAACAGTTTAATAATTGAAATAAAATAAAATACTAATACTACTTCTACTAATAATAATAATTTGTAATGAAAAGGAAAATAACAAGAGAGGGAGAGAGAAAGGAACAAAACCCAGGGAAAAACAAACAAACAAACAAACAAACAAAAACCCAAGTGATGCAACCAGGTGGCCTTTGCTAAATGTGTATCCCAATGTTTAAATGTCCCACCACCCATTGCTCTCAGTGTAGTCTTTAACAGTCCATTGTATCGTTCGATTTTCCTGGAGGCTGGTGCATGATAGGGGATGTGATATACCCACTCAACGCCATGCTCTAACACAGCACTATATTAGCTACTAGGAAGAAAATTAACTGTATCCCAGCCGAAACAAGGACACTGCTGCTGGCCAAAGCTGAGCCAATCAGTGATGGTGGTAGCGCCTCTGTGATAACATATCTAAGAAGGGGAAAAACACTGCTGTGCAACAGCAGCCAGAAGAGAGGAGTGAGAATATGTGAGAGAAACAACTCTGCAGACACCAAGGTCAGTGAAGAAGGAGGGGGAGGAGGTGCTCCAGGCACCAGAGCAGAGATTCCCCTGCAGCCCGTGGTGAAGACCATGGTGAGGCAGGCTGTCCCGCTGCAGCCCATGGAGGTTAAAAGTGGAGCAGATATCCGCCCTGCAGCCCATGGAGGACCCCCACACCGGAGCAGGTGGATGTGCCTGAAGGAAGCTGTGACCCTGTGGAGACCCTGCTCTGGAGCAGGCTCCTGGCAGGACCTGTGGCCCTGTGGAGAGGAGCCCATGCTCGAGCAGGTCTTCTGGCAGGACCTGTGGCCCTGTGGAGAGGAGCCCATGCTGGAGCAGGTCTTCTGGCAGGACCTGTGGCCCCGCAGGGGACCCACTCTGGAGCAGTCTGTTCCTGAAGGACAGCACCCCATGGAAAGGACCCATGCTGGAGCAGTTCGTGGAGGACTGTCTCCTGTGGGAGGGACCCCACGCTGGAGCAGGGGAATAGTGTGAGGAGTCCTCCCCCTGAGGAGGAAGGAGCGGCATATACATCGTGTGATGAACTGACCACAACCCCCATTCCCTGTCCCCCTGTGCTCCTCGGGGGGAGGAGGTAGAGAAAATCAGGAGTGAAGTTGAGCTTGGGAAGAAGGGAGGGGTGGGGGGAAGGTGTTTTAAGATTTGGTTTTACTTTTCATTATCCTACTCTGACCTTTGATTGACAATAAATTAAATTAATTTCCCTGAGTCATTTCTGTTTTGCCCATGACGGTAATTGCTGAGTGATCTCCCTGTCCTTATCTTGACCCATGAGCATTTCATTGTATTTTTCTCTCCCTGTCCAGTTGAGGAGGGGGAGTGATAGAATGGCTTGGTGGGCTCCTGGTGTCCAGCCAAGGTCAACCCACCACAGAGCTATCCCACCATGTCTTCATGATCCCAGTGAGGTCATAGCCCAGTAACTGCACACGGACTTTTAACTCCTCCTGTTTTTTCCCCATGCTGCATGTATTAGTGTACAGGCATTTCAGAGGAGCACCCAAGCATATTGATTCCATCAGGAAAGGTTTGAGAGCTTTCCCCATAAGGCTCTTCTGCAGGCACTTCCTTCTTTACATCCCTATGCTCAAAAGGGATTCCACTTCAGCTCTGCTGTTTTGTTGATTGCTATGTCCCTTCTGTTCCCATTGCCCCAGGAACATTTTAGCTTGCATTTAGCTTGCTTGAAAAAAAAGATGATTCTATGATTAATAGCTGTGTGGCATAACAAAGAGTGATTAGCAGATGCCTGAGCTCTGCGTTATCTGGAAAGTATTCATACAGTATTTGTTTGTAGACAAATCCAGAGAAGACAAAGTGGCTTTGTGACATAGCGATATGCTATGAGAAACACTGAGGAGTAGTATCAAGTAACATAGAGCTCTCTACAGGCTAATTTATCCTGACAACCCATTCAAAGTTAGCTTAAGTACATCTACTCTATATGATAAAGGTATAGAGTATATAAATTTGAAGACTGACAACACTTTAGTATTTTTAGGTTCCTCTTTTTAAGTAAAGCTTAACAAGCTGTGCATCTAAACGCCACTGAATATTAATAGTGGTTGTGGTATTAGCAGTGCCTGTCCAGAACCACTGTCTAAGTGGACACCCAAGGGAAGAAGCATAAGAACAGAAGATGGCATTTGACAGGACTACTAAGCCTAACCCTTGTGAGTAAGAAGCCTCCTATGCATTCAAAACAAAGGCATTTAGGTTGCACAGCATGTATTAGGTGTTACTAGACTGTGTAAGTTCATGCTGATATTCCACCTTTTCATTTCTTAATATTTTTTAAATGAAGTATGTATCCAGTCCTACAGTCTTTGGGAAACATCACAGTTTGTGCTGTAGGGTTTCCCAAACCTGGACTTATGCAAGGCCTTGATACAGTCCCCCACAACATTCTCGCCGCTAAATTGGAGAGATATGGGTTTGACAGATGGACTGTTAGATGGATAAGGAATTGGCTGGATGGCCATGTCCAAAGAGTTATAGTCAATGGCTCAATGTCCAAGTGGAAACCAGTAATGAGTGGTGACCCTCAAGGGTCCATACTGGGACCAATACTGTTTAATATCTTCATCAGTGAAATAGACAGTGGGACTGAGTGCACCCTCAGCAAGTTTGCGGATGACACCAAGCTGAGTGGTGCAGTTGATTCGCTGGAGGGAAGGAATGCCATCCAGAGGGACCTGGACAGGCTTGAGGAGTGGGCCCATGTGACCCTCATGAAGTTCAACAAGGCCAAGTGCAAGGGCCTGCACCTGGGTCAGGGCAATCCCCAGTATCAATACAGGCTGGGGGATGAAGGCATTGAGAGCAGCCCTGCAGAGAAGGACTTGGGGATATTGGTGGATGAATAGCTGGACATGAGCTGGCAATGTGTGCTTGCAGCTCAGAAAGCCAATCGTATCCTGGGCTGCATCAAAAGAAGCATGGCCAGCAGGTCGAGGGAGGTGATTCTGCCCCTCTACTCTGCTCTGGTGAGACCCCACGTGGAGTACTGCATCCAGCTCTGGGGTCCCCAGGACAAGAAAGACACAGGCCTGTTGGAGTGGGTCCAGAGGAGGGCCACAAAAATGATCAGAGGGCTGGAACACCTCTCCTATGAGGACAGGCTGAGAGAGTTGGGGTTGTTCAGCCTGGAGAAGAGAAGGCTCCAGGGAGACCTTATTGCAGCTTTTCAGTACTTAAAGGGGGCTTATAAGAAAGATGGGGACAGACTTTTTACCAGGGCCTGTAGTGACAGTACAAGGGGCAATGGTTTTAAACTGAAAGAGGGTAGATATAGATTGGATATAAGGAAGAATTTTTTTACGATGAGGGTGGTGAGACACTGGAACAGGTTGCCCAGAGAAGTTGTGGATGCTCCATCCCTGGAAGTGTTCAAGGTCAGGTTGGATGGGGCTTTGAGCAACCTGATCTAGTTGAAGATGTCCCTGCTCATTGCAGGGGGGTTGGACTAGATGATCTTTAAAGGTCCCTTCCAAACCAAACCATTCTATGATTCTATGATAACACAATATCATCACCAAAGCAGAAGTTAAACCCATGTTTAACTGAAGTTAAATCTTGGGCAAGGGAGCTGATCTGGAGATGTGCTGACAGTGCATTGCCTCAAGGAAAGATTAGTGTCACCACCAAATACTGTGACTGTATGAGGCTTTGGGCAAGATACTCTGTCTCTGGGGCACTCCAGAATGGGCTGAGCTGGATCAGTACACCCTAGCTGGCTCTGTCAGTGTTGCTGGAAGGATGACAGAAGTATCAAGTTCTACACTGCTCCATCTATGAAAATCCAATCCAACTGTGTATTGAAGCATTTCTGTAATTCCTTCACATAGAACCCAATGGTTCAATACAGTTAGATATCTGAGAGGGTTAGCAGTTACCCAGAATGCGGCTACACTTGAGAAAAGCACCTGCCAGTATTTAATGGGATTTCTGTATATTTTTATCATTAATTCTCCAAGGCTGAATGCTTTGCAAATCTTAGCATGAATTGGACTCAGAGAGGAATAGTTCTGAGTTAGGGACTTTATCACCCACATGGAACTTAATTTTGAACCTGAGATGACTTGAAAAATCTTGGCCCATTCTTCTGTTCATAGGAAGGTCTCAAAACTGGCTCTATCATGCCTCTTTTTCTTTAAAACCTTAATTATTCAGGTGTCTAAATATAATAAGAAAAGAGTTATTAAACATTGTTAAAACTGTTACATTTACTAAAATGGTATAATTTAATTTAATGACTGATATTTGAGATGCCATTCTCTATATGCCATTACATTACATTCAGAATCCCTGGATAAATACTAGTCTTGGAGATATCTTGGTAAAAAATCAAGTTAAATACTAGCCAGTAGTTTACCACCCTGCTGACTCAGAGTCATTGAAGACTCTGAGTTAATACAGAGAAGTGGGAGGCACTGAAGCGTTCATTTCTTGGCAAAACACCCAACCTAGCTTCTTCACCAAACCTACCAAGAAGGAAGAAACTCCCTCAAAAAGCAAATTTTATTTAATTTACCTGCTCTCTGTCATTTGAGGAAATGTACTGGATTAGTCAAATTAACAGTGTGACCTTTTATGACAGTGTGGTGGGTTGACCTTGGCTGGTGGCCAAGTGCCCACCAAGCCGCTCTATCACTCCCCCTTCTCAACAGGACAGGGGCAGAAAATATGATGAAAAAGCTCATGGGTCGAGATAAGGACAGGGAGATCACTCACCAGTTACCGTCATGGGCAAAACAGAAACGACTCAGGGAAATTAATTTAATTTATTGCCATTTAAACAGAGTAGGATAATATGAAATAAAAGCAAGAGGAAAAACACCTTCCCCCCACCCCTTCCTTCTTCCCAGGCTCAACTTCACTCCCAACTTCTCTACCTCCTCCCCTCGAGCAGCGCAGGGGGATGGGAAATGAGGGTTGTGGTCAGTTCATAACAAATAGTCTCTGCCACTCCCTCCTCCTCACTCTCTTCCCCTGCTCCACCTTGGGGTCCCACCCTTGGGAGACAGTCCTTCACAAACTTCTCCGGCGTGGGTCCTTCCCATGGGCTGCAGTTCTTCACAAACTGCTCCAGCATGGGTCCTTTCCATGGGGTGCAGTCCTTCAGGAACAGACTGCTTCAGTGTGGGTCCCCCACCGGGTCACAGGTCCTTCCAGAAAACCTGCTCCTGTGTGGGCTCCTCTCCACAGGGTCACAGGTCCTGCCAGGAGCCTGCTCCAGTGCAGGGTCTCCACGGGGTCACGACTTCCTTCAGGGCACATCCACCTGCTCTGGCGTGGGGTCCTCCAAGGGCTGCAGGGTGGATATCTACTCTACCATTAACCTCCATGGGCTGCAGGGGGGCAACCTGTGTCACCATGGTCTTCACCACAGGCTGCAGGGAATCTCTGCTCTGGTGCCTGGAGCACCTCCTCCCCCTCCTCCTTGACCTTGGTGTCTGCAGAGTTGGTTTTCTCACATATTCTCACTCCTCTCTCTCACAGCTGCTGTTGCGCAGTGTTTTTTACCCTTTCTTAAATATGTTATCACAGAGGCGCTAGCAATGTCGCTGACTGGCTCAGCTTTGGCCAGCGGCAGATCTGTCTTGGAGCCAGCTGGCACTGGCTCTATCGGACATGGGGGCAGCTTCTGGCATCTTCTCACAGAAGCCACCCCTGCAGCCTCCCTGCTACCAAAACCTTGCCACGTAAAGCCAATACAGACAGAAACCTGTTTTCATAAAATCATACACTGTAAGGCCTAGTTTAATACCAACCAGTTTTAGACTTCTGAGTCTTCCAACTGAAAATATTCTGTTCTATTTCAATTGTTGAGAATTCCACACTTGAAAGTTTCTTAAAAGCTGTTTCTTAAAAATCATCTCAAAATAAAGGATTGTTATGAATTATTCCTGCACTGGTTCTGATATTCTTGGGGAAGCAGTGCACTATTCTGTAAGTAGTCCTACTGAGCAGTATAATGTATCACAGTAGAGTATACTTCATGCAGATAACAATGACATTTTATTACTTAAAGTTTAAATTAGCAGATACAAAGCAGCTATCAGAAAAAAACACACTAAAAGAAATATAACTAAACAAACCTCTGACAGAATAAAATGTTGTTAAATTATTGTTAAAAAGTAATGACGATGTCTGAATAAAGAGTGTGGGAAAGTGTTCTTATCTATATGTAACTGGCATGTATTTATTTTAGCACAGTTCAGTATAATCCTGAGTTTAGAAGCCTTCTGTTGAGCTGGTCAGAATATGCCTGACAATACCTGACAATATCTAGAGGCAAGAGGTATGTTGTGACCACACATGTAGGTAGTTCTATAGAATAGTATGCAAAATCAAAGGCTATGATGTCATCTCCTTTTGGCCACTGCCCTCATTCAAGCATATTTATTATATGTGCCCCAGGGAAACTTCACTAATTCACATCTTATGCATGTGAATCAAATGATTGAATGCTGTTTATTAATGAGTAAATGAACTGATACAATTAAAGAACAGGAAAGACAAAGAATTACAAAATGTACTTTGTCTAACTGAATTTTATGCCTATTTTCTTCCAGTGTATAGTAGCATGGGAAATGGACTCTAGAAAGTACAGTAAAAATAATTTACCTAGTAATATGCTGTGGCATCCACTATTAAATTTTTCCTAGGAGCTGGAAAGAGACTACCATACTTTTCTGTTGAGTATAAAATGTACATCTGCGTAAACCTGGGTTATTAGTAAGGTTCTACTATAGAGAAATCTGTCTTAAGGATGACTTGTAAAGGCAAAGAAATATGCTTGATCTCTTATTTTTCTTTTTTTTAATGGCATATAAGAAGGGTCTAAAGGAATGGTTTTAAAATAAAGTGTTTAATTTTGTATTTTATTTGGGCTATAAATACAAAATTCTGGTCTTAGCTGTCTTCTTTATTGTAGAAGACTCTTCTGCTGACTGGAAAATTCATAGCACTGTCAAATAAGGAGTACAAGTGGAACCTGATTAATTGACAGAAAGAATTATCTTTACTAGACTATTTAAATCTTGTTGTTGTTGTTGTTGTTAATGGATATTTAATGCAAATGCCTTAGAAACAGGCATAAAGATAGTCTTTGTTCAGGTTAATCATTATCTGCCCTTTGAACTAAGTTTTGAAATACTCAGAAACTATGTCTTTGAAACCTACCCCCTCAGCAGCAATTTTTATCAAAAGACCTTTAGAGGTCTTATATATATATATATAAATATAATTTAGAAGGAAATAATGTACAAATCCAAGGACTCTTTTAAGTACCCTCTTCAAGAACCAAAATAATGAGATGTTTTGGAGTGGGCATTTCAGGTGGAAAGTGGTTTGAAAAACACAAGTCGCTTGTATAGGTTTTGCTGTAATACAAGGTATGTTTTATCACTACTGAATGTCTTTCCAAAGAATAAAGAGAATAAGATGAATAAGGTAAAGCAATGTTTCTTTCTACTATCTTGAATATTCAGGTAGCAAACCAGTCACAACTCAGAGAATTATTGAGTGTGTTTTCAACAGCAGCTTTTGAAAGCCATTTTTTCCATTAAGACTGTCAGTTTTGTAATACAGTCATGATTTCAAAGCACAGCAATGCAATATTCTGGCTCAAATCAAAGACAGAGTACATATTTTATGTTTACATATTCTCAGGCCTTAACAGTAAAGCTGATTGTATGACTTTTTTTAGAACTTCAATGTAATAAAAAAGGAAACCACAATAAGGATGCTAAAAAGGAAAAAGCAAGATGCCCCAGGAACATAGATTTCTTTAGGTCTCTAGGTAAAAACTAGGTGTCTTTCCAACAGCCATCTTTCAGTTCAGCTATGAATTACTGGTCTGGATGTAGAAAACATACAATGATAGTCTTTGACTTGTATTATGAGGAAAGACAGCCTTCACGATCATAACAGTCAGTTTGGATCAATCCGTGAGTCCTCCTGGCAAATAAACTACACCCACTTTTTCTTATGCTCCACCCATTTATAGATAAATTAATCATCATTTATATAACATGTCTGTGTTGAGTTCATCACAATAGTCTAATACAATGACTTTTTATGAGGAGAAATTATCCTGATGTGATCACCATAATCTCTTTCTCAGATGGAAAAGCCTCATCTTTCTACCCAGTCCTTGGATTTATGACTATACAGTAGACAATTTTTTTTTTTTAATGAAACATCTGTAATTTTTTTGTGCTGGCATTGAGAAAATGCCCTACGAAAATCATGAAAACAATTTATTTAAAAGGAAACTTAACCCCAACAAGAATAAACAGCAGATTACATCATAAAATTGCAATATATTTATAAAATATAGATTATAACTAGCATCTCAATTCAAGAGGTGTGATGTCTACTTTCCAGAAATAGCTTCTATCGTGTCAGTAGCAAATTTCTAGTTCATTGTCTAAGCAATCATTTTTCAATAACATAATGACCTATCTTTAAAGTTCAGCATTTGGGATATGGGTAGCAAGGAAGCCAATTTTAAATAGTATTTAAGTATTAATCTAGTATATTACCTGCATCATTTTCTTGGTCAAGAACTACTGATTTCAGCCAATGTGTTCTCACAGGTTTTAAAAGACCTTGAATCAGACTATAAATTTGTAGTCTTTGCATTCTCATGGAGAATGTAAAAATAGTATAGGTCTCTCTCCCAGTTTGAGCTTTAAATAATCATTATAAAATCTTCTCATTTGACCAAGAAAATGATGCAGCCATGTTGTGCCTTGAGCTTTGTTATTGTTTTTGCTATTAAGATCTTTCTCCTTTTTATAGATAATATCATAATTCAGTCAGGCCTTATGTGCGCTGAATGACTGATGTCACTTGGGCATGAATAACCCTTTCTATAGGATTAATAATGGGTCTTCAGTGAGAAGCAGCAGTGGGGGCAGGGGGGAGAGTGGGGGAATTCACTTATAAAGGCAGTCTTTCCTTGGGTATTCTATTCAAGATGATAAGATAAAGTTCCTCATACCTGTGTGCTGTGCTCCTGTTATCCTAAAACAGTCACTGTGTATGGGAAAAATACAAATTTATTCATAAAAACAACAATGAAACCAGATGTCATGTTCCTTTTTCTCAGACCTAGTATATAAGTACAAAAGACCATGTCTTCTTTTGGGATTTGGTGGAAGGATTATACTGACTCATCTTTTTAAGTAGGAGCCCTCTGACATTTATACTAAGGGAGGAAAGACTTACTTGCTAGCCTTCTCCAACTGTATTGAGTGTAGGTGGCAAGGTTGGGGGGGCCTGCATGGGTGGCCTCTGTGAGAAGAAATCAGGGACTGCCCTGTGCCAGACACAGCCAGTTCCAGATGGCTCTGCAATGGACCCACCACATGCCAAAGTTGAGCCAATCAATCAGCAAAGTTTGTGGCATGTCCATGAAAACATTTTTAAGAAAGGGCAGAAAACAATGGACGGAGAGAGGAGGAGGGAAAAAGAGTGAGAAACAGCAGAGGGAACACCAAGATCAGAAAAGGAGGAGGTGCTCCATGGCACTGGAGCAGATATTCCCTGCAGCCCACGGAAGAGCTCATGCCAGAGCAGATATCCAATGCAGTTCATGGAGGAGCCATGCTGGAGCAGATGGATATTTCCTGAAGGAATTGTGGCCAATGGAGAACCCATGCCAGAGCACAGTTTTCCTGGCAGGAATTGCAGCCCATGGAAGAGTCTATGCTGGAGCAGATTTTTCCTGAAGGACTGCAGCCTGTAGGGAAAGCCCATGATGGAGCAGGGGAAAAGTGAGAGAGAGAAGGAGTGGCAGAGAGAAACCACTATGTACTGACCATACACGCCTCCCCCGCCCCGCACCATTTGGCGGGGGAGAGTGGGGCGGGTAGAGAAGTCTGGATCATTTATCATTTCCCTGTCAGCCACCTCTTCATTAAACTAGGCTAATCCTAATTTCCTTCTACATTTCCTCCTAGCTCATGTTTTCTAGAACTGATCATCCTCACTACCATCCTCTGAATTCCACCTCCATCATCTCTCCCTCTCTCCTCTCCCCCCCTCTTCCTCTGTCCTCTCTATCTCCCTCTCCCTCCCTCCCTCTTTCTCTCCCCTCTGTCTCCCTCTCTCTCCCCCTCTCTCCCTCCCTCCCTTTTGGCTTTATTTCAATTGTTTACTTTGCATTTTATTTCTTAACTCAGATGTAGCCGTATTCTGCAATATCGGCTATGCACAGTCATATTAGACAAGGCTATCCTTTTGCCCCTTTTCTCTTGTGCGTGTCAGATACCCATCAGCTTTAAAAAAAATGGCTCTAAAGCATCCTCTCACCTCAAAGCGGTGGCGATCTTGATGCAGGGAACATGGGAAGAACTATATACTACCCTTAAACTACTGCTTGCCCGCCAGCACAAGAAGGCAGTCAGATACAAAACTGTGACTTCCCTGCTATGGAGCGGGTTCTTTTTATTTCTTTCTAACTCTTTTCATTCTTCTTTTTTTTTAGTCACCCCAAGGTAAAAAAAAAAATGCATTTTTTTCATAGTAAATACATTCTTTAATTTGCATTCCTCTCCCACATCTTCCCCTGGAATAACATTGTTATAAATCTTCCCTACCTCAAATCATAATCCCTGTATTGGCAGTTTAGACAATTTATATCACATAATTCTGTGGCACTAACCAAAAGTAGACAGACAATGAAAACATCTGGTTTTAATCCCTTGGTGTATTACTGTCTTCTCCATTAATGGCTTAATCTTTCTTTGAAAACATTTTCTAGAATATAGAAAATCAAATTATAGCCTGGAGTACAGAAAATCAAATTATTTTGTAATTTTAAAATACATTAATTTTTCAATAAGACATTAGAATTACAACCCTAAATTTTAACAGAAAATAGGATTTGTGTTGCTTGATTTCCAGGACCACTTTTTTTCCCCTATATTTTAAGGTGCCTTTCTACTCTGAGAAGAGCATTTGTAAAAATGGTATCATGGGATGCATATTTTTTATCTCTCAACGACTTCCAGATCCAAATCTGATCACATTAAAAGTAAGGAGATTTCTTTTTAACTCCTGTTATACTCATCTGTTATGTTCCTTGTCTTTGCAAGAAAGATGTTATTCAAGGCAGCTGAAATAAAAGGATTTAATTCTCTTACAGTATGTTGATTACTCATTTTTCCATCTTTTTATTTCCTTAAATATCCATGGTCTGTGGTGCAACTATGTAAGAAAGTTTAATCTTTGGCATCTGTAAAGCATTTACCATGTTTGTAGCCAAGCTCCAATACTTAATATTCTTCAAAGAATTCTTAGGTGTAAGGTGAAGGATTTGTACTGTCTGAAGATTAGTCAAAGCCTGTATGATACTTAGGAAAAAGTTTCTGAGGTGCACTCCACAGGACAGAACCTCACTGTATATTTTTGTTGTTAGAGACAGTGGATCACAGTTTTCTTCTGGTACAAAGAAGAACAAAACACCTACACTAACTGTACAGGGAAGTCATCCCCTCCATGCTATACTCAACTCACCTTCTCTCTCATTCTCCCTTTACATAACTCCCCTATCCATATAAACAAGCTGGTGGCATTTTACCACTGATAGTTTATGAGGGAAGAGCTTTTTTCCTGCAAAGCCAAAACATGGAAGAGAGACCCAACAACCTGGTCTGATACCTCTTCTCACCTACTCTAATGATTGCTTGGTTTCATACAGACCTGTTCTCATCTAGCAGTAGGCTGCAGGCTTCCCTAAATCTCTGCAACAGCTCCTTGAACCAGTTTTGGGGAACAGTCCCAATGGAAACTGTCGACATGGGGAGAGCAGTGGATGTTGTTTACCTGGACTTCAGCAAAGCGTTTGACACTTTCCCACAGCCTTCTCCTGGACAACTGGCAAGATACAGACTGGATGGGTGGTCTGCGAGATGGGTTGGAAATTGGCTAACAGGTCGCACTCAGAGGGTGGCGATCAATGGTTTTTACTCAGGCTGGCAGACTGTCACAAGTGGGGTCCCCCAGGGATCAATACTGGGCCCCACGCTGTTCGACATCTTCATAAATGATCTGGATGATGGGATTGAAAGCACCCTCACCAAGTTTGCTGATGACACCAAAATGGGTGGTGAGGTGGACACCTCAGAAGGGAGAGCTATCTTACAGAGAGACCTGGACAGGCTGGAAGAGTGGGACAGCAAGAACAGTATGAAGTTTAACAAAGACAAGTGCAAAGTCCTGCACCTGGGACAACATAACCAAAGAGCCCAGTACAGGCTAGGACCTGTGTGGCTGGGGAGCAGCCTTGCTGAAAGGGACCTGGGGGTCCTGGTGGACAACAAGCTGAACATGAGTCAGCAGTGCGCCGCTGCAGCAATGGGGGCAAATCGGATCCTGGGCTGCATCCGCAGGGGCATTACCAGCAGAGATAGAGATGTGATCATCCCACCCTACTCAGCGCTTGTCAGGCTGCACCTGGAGTACAGTGTCCAGTTCTGGTCCCCACAATTCCCCTCGATCCCGTTCTAACAGACTAGTCTAAATTGTCAAGTTTCTAATTCGTTACTTCATTAAGTCATGAATTCTCTAACTCACAAATTTGCTAACTCATAAATTCACCAATTCATGCGCCTATGAGCAAAACAGTTACCTAGCCAACAGTGAGAGTGCTCATCCTTCTTCCTCCGTCAGGGTGCAGGCATCCCTTGTATTGTCACCGAAATCGGGAATCAAACTCCTTAACACCAATGTAGTATTAAGATGCATGGGGGATTGTTCCACCTAGCGTGCATACTGCAGGTTACATCAGCCGAAACTTATATTGCCCAGTTACATACATATGCATCAAATTTCCCGGAATGATCATGCATATTCATTCTATTTCCCAGAACTAATTATCATATTCCCGTGGTCATTACGCATGCGTCCTTGAGCTCCGAGGGGCTTCCGTGGGGGTCTCTGGTGGTCCTTGGTGGTCGTACAGGTGTGTCCTTTAGTTGACCCCTTCTTATGGGCATGCGTAATATCACCTTGCTTATGTAACTTGCTTCCCTTCTTCATGGTGCATGGTCCCTAACAATGACTGGCACCCTTAACACAAACCAATTATTCTAACTACCCTCGACTCATTGTCAAGATGGGCTGGGGCTGTACTGGGAACATAGCAGCATGACCGTACTACTCCTTGTCCAATTGTCTTTGGGCATAGTAGCATATCCATAGCCATAGATGTACAAACACAACATTAAAGTATTGTCTAACCTGGCTCCTATCTCTATGTTGCTTAGTTACAAAAAAACAAACTAATCATTTTGGTTACATCTGGTTACAGTATCACACTGGAAAGCACAAGACCCTCAGCAGTCCAGCTGCTCCAAAGGCTTTGGATCCGCTCCAAAGGCTTTTTGGGTAAGCTGACATACCTTCCAGCTTGGAAGTTTGGTCTATATCATTTCCATAAGTTAGTGGATTCTGTAGAAACTGCCAGAGAGTTACTGTTGTAAAAATGCAGGAGATGATGGCTACAGGAGATATCAGCTGCAGGTGATAATGGCTGCAGAATGGCCCTTATCTCTTCCTGTCCATTGTGTTCAGCATAGGTGATGCTCTTGCTTTAACCTGATGGCACTGCTCCCACCATACATCAAGCCTTAGCATGAGTTGTATGTTAGCCCAAACCTGAGCAGGAGTGAACAGCCACACTGATGACATGAACAGTGAAAGTACAGTTCCAGAGGTTTAAGCTGAGAATGAATTCAGTTGTACAAGTCAAAACCAAGGATTAGATTCCCCTTCTAATTATATCCAGTTATGCACCATCTTTCCTCCCCTCAAAAAAAGAAAAAATAAAAAAATAAACACAACATAAACAAAAAGGGGTTTGGAAATTGTTAAGCAACATATTAAAAGTGATGCTGAAGCTATTGCAAAAGATGTTTTTGGGCATATTTCCAGGCCATCCTGGACAAGCTGGAAACACTGTCAACCCAGGAGGGTTTCTTACTTGTATTCAAAGAAAAAGCCTTAAAAGAAAGACACTCACATCACGTCCCCAGAGGGAAGGCCCACCCCAGTCCTTTAAAAGAAAAAGGATGGGGAAGGTGCCAGACAATGGCAGTCTTACCAGGACAAGAAGAAAAAGAACAAGAAACCAGGTTGAATGGTGCAAAAGAAACAGAAAACCCAGAGAAAGAGGTCCTGTTCTACCACTAGAAAAGGAGATACATTTTAACAGGGATGGCTATGTCCCCAACACAGACCACTGTTAAGGAAAACCTTGTTTATTGAGGTGCCTCCACTTTCTGCTATTGCAGAGTCTGCACCTATGGACTTTTTCATAGCTGGGAATGGGGAAGATGACATAGCTCTGAACAACATTCTGCTGCACCTTTGCTGCAAGATTGTATAAGCCAATGTGTCCAACCTTGGTGCTGATGAGGCCGTGGGCCTCGTGAATTACCCACTGGCCTCTGTTTTCAGCCAGCTGGATGTTACACTAGGGGGCTGACTGATAAGCCAGAACAACAACTGCTACCCCTAGTGCAACTTCATCAAGCTGCTTCTCAATTACAGCTGTGACATGCTGTCCATGCACTTCTCCACAGGGCTGTTCTACAAAGACACAGCTGGGCAGCAGGAAGCAGTAACGCTGGATGGTGTTGGTAATCAGGGATTCAGGCAACACTTGGCTCTGATGGCCCAGCATAGGAGGATTGAACTATTGGGACCCCTCCACAGCAATCTATTCTTTCAAGACAAGCTTTTGTTGAACGGCATGAATGTAAAAATTAAGCTGATATGAATGTAAAAATTAAGCTGATATGAAAAATATGAATATGGAGCTTTCCCTGTGACAAGGGGTACTCAAAATATGTTTCGGAAGACCCGGACCTGTATGTCTTGAAATGCTTTTCATAAATGTATTATGTAAATAAAGCTTACAACCCTGCTGAAGGATTGTGTGTTTGTGTTCTTTAACTATTCCCCTCATATCTTGTTTAAAAAGACACTACAGACAACAAAGTTGAAAGGTTTTAGGAATATTTATTTTCAACAGTAAACAATTGGACTTTAGGTATCTTTCTCGTCTTCGGGGGTGTGTGTGGTGCTTCTTGGTCCTCCTCAGTCACTTTTAGTTCTTCCAGGAGATGCCAGTTTGCTCTATTACCCATGACAGAAGGAGGGACATTCACCGTAGCCATGGCTTTCATAAAAACATTCCAGCCTTTAGATGTTCTCAGGCTAGAAGGAGCACAAGTCTGAAGGATGCATCAGACTAAATCAAGCAGACTGGACCCTTTGATGACATCTCCTTTGTATACAAAACTTCCCTGATTGTCCCAAGAAGAAATATGTTTGTGTTGCTCTAGGAGCACTTGTGCATTCTTCTGATACCATGGATGCATATTATCCATCACTTCATAGACAACAGGGTCAGGGTCCTCAGGAGCCTCCAGGGGCTTTTCTGCTTCTGTCTCATTTTCCTCTGGAAAAACAAGAGTTATTTTCCCCCTTTCCTGATCGCTCTGCTTCACATGTGCCAAGTACTTTTGAAGAGCAGCTATATACAGCTTAGCTTTTTCATAGGCGGTCAAGCCTGCTTTCTGGAGAATGTCCCTCATTTCGGCATCCAAAGACTGGGATGCATCAGCCCTCATGACTTCCCTGGGTAATGGTGGCACCCTTAGCTGCTCCAACTAGTCTGTAGGCACCAGATACAGTTTTTCTGCATATTCCATCACTGCTTTACCAAAAGCCCCATGATAAGCGGAAGAGCAAAACTTACAAGACGACCAGCAGCTTCTTTCTTTTGAAGGACACATTTACTACTCAGGCTTTTAATAAATATGCAGCCCTTTTTCAGCACACATATCTGGTGGGGTGTTAATGGAATGTCCCCCTTCAAGGTATTCAGGGCAATTTCAGAAATGGCCTTTATCAGGTCATCAGAAGCAGAGCAGAGTATGCCTTTCCTCTGCCAGGGGGAGGACTGGATCAACAGCTCCAGGAGAGATAGGTTAGTTTTCAGATAATGAGACATTGTACTGGTTTTGCCTGGGACAGGGTTAATTTTCTTCATGATAGCTTGTACAGGGCTATGTTTTGGATTTGTCATGAAAACAGTGTTGATAATATGGGGGGATGTTTTTGTTATTGCTGAGCAGTGCTTACACAGAGTCAAGGCCTTTTCTGCTTCTCACACTACCCTGCCAGCAAGTAGGCTGGGGGTGCACAAGAAGTCGGGAGGGGACACAGCTGGGACAGCTGACCCCAACTGACCAAAGGGATATTCCATACCATATGATGTCATGCTCAGCAATAAAAGCTAGGGGGGAAGAAGAAGGAAGGGGGGGATGTTCGGAGTTATGGCACTTGTCTTCCCAAGTAACCGTTATGCATGATGAAGTCCTGCTTTCCTGGAAATGGCTAAACACCTGCCTGCTGATGGGAAGTAGTGAACAAATTCCTTATTTTGCTTTGTGTGTGTGTGCAGCTTTTGCTTTACCTATTAAACTGTCTTTATCTCAACCCACGAGTTTTCTCACTTTTACCCTTCCAATTGTTTCCCCCATCCCACTGTGGGGGGAGTGAGTGAGCGGCTGTGTGGGGCTAAGTTGCCAGCTGGGGTTAAACCACGACAGACATCAAGCACTGATAGCAACATAGGGTTTCAGTCTGGTTCTTCTCTATTTCTGGTCTGTTTTTTTTTCAATTTGTAAATGGCAGGCCACTCTGGCGGGAAAAGACTGGTTCTTAGCCTAAAAGCTTCTGGGGTAGAAGCATTTAAATTGACAACCAGGTACCTGTAGGGTCCTTTTGTAACGTCTTTCAACACTTCTAAAAAGAACCAGGCCTTGCCAGGATACATTTGCTAGGCTATGGATGAAACCTGGAGCTTATCTCCAGGATTCTTAAATAACACCATATATTTTGTGCTGAGAGTGATGGTGCAGCTCCTTTTATGCTGGCAAAAAACCATACTGGACAATGTACAGGATGCTAAGATTCCTACGATGCATATACTTAGTAAAAACTTTCTCAATTTCATCACTCTCACAAGCAGAATTCATAAATTCATCGATCACAGTAATACTTACTTTATTAGAGGGAAATAAATGGTTAGTGCTAAGGCTTTCAGGTAAGTCCTCCAGAAATTTGATAAAGGGATATTTATAGAGCAGTTCCTGATACAATGGTTGCCAACAGTTGTAACACCACACAATATTCTCAGGCATAACAGACAGCAAATGGTTGGCATTCTCCAAAGGATTTTTGACAAAATAACTTTTCCCACAGTTGCACAGTTTCCCACATGTGCTTCCAGCACATGCTCATGATCAAAAGCCATAGGGGAGGCTGTTAAAATATTTACTCAGTACCCTTTTGCTATAGACCACCTTCTGTGTCTTCCAGAGGGGCCTGGTTTCTATTGTCCACTTCTGCTTGTTCCTGACAATAGAATGCTGCTCTATAATGATCTTTTTAGAATCATAGAATATCCTGAGTTGGAAGGGACCCACGAGGATCATTGAGTCCAACTCCTGACTCCACACAGGGCAACCTAAAAGTTAAACCTCAAGGTGAGGCCTCACCAGTGCTGAGTATAGTGGGACAATCACTTCTTTCAACCAGTTAGCTATACTGTGCTTAATGTACCCCAGGATATGGTTGGCCCTTTTGGCCGCCAGGGCACACTGTTGACTCATATTGAGAGTACATCCATTTTTAGGGTTGTCACTGTCTGGATTTACACCATAATCCCAAATTGATCTTTTTTCTGTTTGTTGCATTTAGAGTGATGCTTTTAACCTTTAAACAACACTTTCCTCCAGACTGCAGGTAGCTGTAGGATTTGGGGCCTGATGACACAAACTCCATAATGTGTTCATCTAGTGGCAACTCACTCATCAGCTCACCTAAATAGTCACTGAGCAGGGGTTTCCAATCCCCCGTACTGTGATCATATCACAGTCTGTGTCATGATAAAGGCAGCAGTCCTTCAGGGCAACTAAGAGATCCTAAAGCTCTAAGCATGTGTATGTAGCAGTAAAACAAGCTATAAAAATGTTAGTGTTGCACTCCAGGGTGACATCCTTTAGAGTGTTTCCACGAGACAGTGGCCACATCCTCATCAATAAAATCACAAGAGGACACATCGTAAGATGGAAAAAAGAGATTAACATACAGTTTGTCTGCTTCTCTTACTAAGTTGGTGTTGGGTAGGTTGGATCTCTGTCCCAATTTTCCCCACAGAGAATTTAAAAACAGCTTGGCAATTTGGAATTTGGCAGGGTTTAAACCTGTTCAGGCCACAAAATGTTGTCTTCTTTCTGCCTGTAATCTTCAACATATTTAGCCTTTTTGTCATCATCTGTGCACCAGGCTAGGTAGCCTGAAGCTTTCTGCTTCTGGTGGAGGTGGAGTTTTATATAATCTGAGAAAAGACTGCTACCCCTCTATTCAAAATGTCAAACCTCATAGATTTCACAGAGCCTGTAGCCCTTCTCCAGAGCCTTGTTCAATTCTGAGGAACACCATGTACCCCCAAGGACTCTTTCTTCATCACTGTGGGTGCAGAGGGCCTGGAAGATTTCAGCACAAGGGAAACAATAGCTTGCCATTTACCCTCATGGGAAGCATAGGAAAAAAGACCCCACAAGGTGGGTACACCTTTACTTTGACCATCCCAAAGGAGGCTGTCAGGGTGCCCAAGAGGGTATCATTTTGCTTTGTTGCTAGTGAAATCTTTTGCATCTTTTCATCAAGGGCTGCTTTGTAATACAGAAAATCACATTTGTCCTGCCACCAAAAAGTGCATCTCTGGGGACCAGTGGCATGGGCAGTTTGGTCCTGGCTAAGAACTCTGCAAGCTTCCCATCTGATTTTGTTATAGCAAGCCACTCATGCTCCGATATAGATCTGATATTAAAAGCCATTCTCTTTAGGTGGTCCATCTTTTGTTGTGTTGTATAATATAAATATCCAAAGGTGGCCCCCACCAGAGGTTTGCAGTCATTTTCATGGTAGCATTCCATACAGCCATGGAAAAAGCATCCATTAAATTCAAAAGGTGTTGGGACCCCATCAATAACTGCATAGCCATCCAAGAAGTAGGATCCTACTTGATATTCACCGCCTTCTAATGCATAATGGATTTGAATATTTTTCCTTTCGGCCACTGACACCCTGCTCCCTAATGCCCCTTGACTGACATCATTGGTGTAGACAGACTGCTGACACCCTGCCTCCTGCCACCCTGCCCCTTGACCGACATTGGCAGCGTAGGCAGGATGCCACCCACATTCCATGTAAGGTATGATTCTCTCAAATCACGCTACCACTGGTGGAGCCAAGGGGCGGTGTGACTCTTACCCACATTCAAAAGGCATTTGCACAATTGGCTGTTGCTGTCAGATGACCCAGATACTAAGTATCCCTGGCAGTCTGTCAGAGCCATGGCATCACTTATGATCCTGTGTTGGCTATCAGTGATCGGGTGAGTCACCGTATGGGCACATTGTTGTTCATCTTTCCTACTGCTTCAATAAAGCTCTGGTTTATAACGTGTTGTCAGACTCCATTACTGTTTGGACCACGGCCACATACATAAGCCATTGAATAGAGGGGGGTGAATATTTCTTTTTCCACTGGTGATAGCCATCTGGAGGGAGGAGTGCTACTGTGTTAGGTTTAAGGAACATAAACCGGTATGTGGATGTGCAAGCAGAGGCCAGCATAGTATGCTGAAAGGGATCTATACAGTGCTAAACCTTCGCCTTTTCATCCCCCTCTTTCTCATTGAATGTGCAACGAGTTATCACCATAATCTCATTCCTGTATGGTCGGTAGGCCTCCCTCAGAATTTTTGCATCTTGTTGGCAATAGTAACTCAGTTCTTTTTGCAAGTCAGAAATCTTCTCCTGATTAGCTCTATGCCATGCTAAGAACTGCTTTTTCTTTTCAAGCATCATGCTGTCCACCCCATAATCTTCTGGTGGTGGAAGAGGGCCCACATAACTTTGATTTTCAGTAGTGTTTAAAAAATGGGGGAAATAACTTTTGGAGTCCTTGATACCCAAAGCTTGGGGGAGGCTGCTTAGTTTCATGGGTAAAACATGTAGAGAGTCTATGAAACGTATACTCAGGCTGGGTACTTCTGTGCACATGCACCACCTTGGATGATTAGTTGCACATCCATTTTTTCCTTCAGAAGCTGACTAACAACAAACTAGTCATCACAGCCTTTAGCATTATGTGCTAGGAAAGTGTTGCCCTGAAACTTTGTGTCCGTAAACAACTGAATAAAGTCCATGAGACCTGTGACCCCTTTAAACTCCCATTCTCCTTCAGTTTTCCTTTCTGCCCCTTCTTCTTCATCCCAAAGGGCATTTGGAGCTAACTCCATAGCAAAAATATAGTTCAGGATGTGGCCCGGTCTCCTGCATACATTCCATGTCCTTCTGGACTTCTGCTCACAGGCATGAAATGCTGCTGCTGGTTTACATTACAGATCTATTTATAGCACATTCCACACTTCCAGCCTTTATATTTGTTCTGTTTTTCTACATAGGCCTCACACTTTTCACAGAAAACCATATCCAAACATTCAATTAATTTTTTTAATACCCAGGGCCTTGTGCCTCTGGGGAATGTAAGCATTCCCCAGACCTGCACAACAGCCTGCAGTTGGGGCACCTTATCCTTGTCCCTAGGTTAATTGCACAGTTGTGACACAGGCAGGGACAGCAATAATATTTACAGCTGTGGCCATGGTTATACAATGTATGACAAAGCTCACAAAGGTTTCTCACCCCAAATACCTTCCTGACATCCTTAACATCATAATAACGTTCATCATGTAAAAGGAGGAAACAGATCTTGGGATATCTAAGATTGTCATTTGACCTAAAAATTCCCCAACCCTCTTTCCCCACAGACAGGAGGATGATGTGTATATTAACATGTAGCAGATCCTCAGACAAGGGGACGTCACTCAGCATGACCTTCCTGTGCACAGACCATCCCCAGTTTGTCATGTAGCTCTTTTGCTCCGCTTAACAATTCTGCATGTCAGATCCCTCACTGCTATAAGTACTGTGAGAATCCCAGCAAAACAGAGATTATTGTCACTGATATTTAGATCAATTAAATAGCGCTTCTTTTTATCTATAATTTTGGAATGGGGGATAGACTGTAGGGTTCTGCGAACTCCACCCCCAACAGCCTTTAAAATAATGATAGTCAAGTGGAAAGTCTGATCAAAACACAGCTCTCTTACTTTGTAGATGAGTGCTGACTCAGTCTAAAAACTTCTCTGCATCCAAATTGCTTAAATTAATAGTCGGAAGTTGTAAAGAGTCGTGCACACTTACAGCTTCAAGGTGGAACTGAGTGTAATCATGTGGTGGGTTGACCTTGGCTGGCTGCCAGGTGCCCACCAAGCTGTTCTATCACTCCCCCTCCTCAACTGGACCAGAGAGAAAAATACAATGAAAGGCTCATGGGTCAAGATAAGGACAGGGAGATCACTCACCAATTACCGTCATGGGCAAAAAGAAATGACTCAGGGAAATTAATTTCATTTATTGACAATTAACAGCAGAGTAGGATAATGAGAAATAAGAACAAATCTAAAACACCTTCCCTCCACCCCTCCCTTCTTCCCAAGCTCAACTTCACTCCTGATTTCTCTACCTCCTCCACCCAAGCGGCGCAGGGGGACAGGGAGGGGGGATTGTGGTCAGTTCATTACGCGTTATCTCTGCCACTCCTTCCTCCTCTCGCTCTTCCCCTGCTCCAGCGTGGGGTCCCTCCCACAGGAGACAGTCCTCCACGAAGTTCTCCAACATGAGTCCTTCCCACGGGCTGCAGTTCTTCACGAACTGCTCCAGCATGGGTCCTTTCCATGGGGTGCAGTCCTTCAGGAACAGACTGCTCCAGTGTGAGTCCCCCACAGGGTCACAGGTCCTTACAGAAAACCTGCTCCAGCGTGGGGTCCCCTCCACAGGGCCACAGGTCCTGCCAGGAGCCTGCTCCAGCACAGGCTCTCCATGGGATCACAACTTCCTTCGGGGCATATCCACCTGCTCTGGCGTGGGGTCCTCCACAGGCTGCAGTGTGGATATCTGCTCCACTGTGGACCTCCATGGGCTGCAGGGGGACAACCTGCTTCACCATGGTCTTCACCACATGCTGCAAGGGAATCTCTGCTCCAGTGCCTGGAGCACCTCCTCCCCCTCCTTCTTCACTGACCTTGGTGTCTGCAGAGTTGTTTCTCTCACATATTCTCACTCCTCTCTCCCAGCTGCTGTTGCGCAACAATTTTTTTCCCCTTCTTAAATATGTTATCACAGAGGCGCTACCACCGTTGCTGACTGGCTCAGCTTTGGCCAGCGGCGGGTCCGTCTTGGAGCCAACTGGCACTGGCTCTATCGGACCTGGGGGAAGCTTCTGGCATCTTCTCACAGAAGCCACCCCTGTAGCCCCCCCCGGCTACCAAAACTTTGCCACGCAAACCCAATACATGCATTTTCTAATGTAGAAAAGCAGGGGTTGTAGAAAAAGATAAAATTTCTTATTTGACCAACAGATACTGTTGGAAAGGATAAAAAGGTTTTGGGCTCAGAGTCCTTTCCTCAGATACAACAAAAAGCAGAAATAGCCGTTGTTGCACGATTTTCTGCAGTCAAGTCAAGATGAAGGCAGGAAAGATGAAAGAATGTATTAAGAAGTATAGTGGTGGAAACCTCCTGAAAGATACCTTAATAAAGACAAGCTTAATGTGCAACAATACTGTAGACAGTGGCCAAGTCAGAGCTACCTTCCAACATTTCACATTTTGCATGGACCCTGTAAAACAAAACAAAATAACATCCATTCTCCATAGGAAAAAACCCCACATATCCTCATATGGACAAGCAGTTAGCAGACAGAAAGTTGAAGGAATGGTTACAAAGTAAGAGGATAGCAAGAAGAACAAAGGCCACATTTCTGTTAGTTCAGAATCTGTTTCTAAAAATCTACAGATGTCTAGTGGTGTCAGAGATAAAAGAACTGAGGAGGGTGTAGTCAGAAGACATCCTTGAATTTTGTAAAATGATAGTAGCTTTGGAGGACAATTTCAGTACAGAGGAAATATTTCAAATTCAGACCAGAAGGTACTGAAGAAGCAGTCAGGAATGAGAAATCAGGATATTGAAACTAGGCAATTATTCAAGGAGCTTGGAGACAAAACAAGGGAGGATGATAGTCTGACAGAGAGAAATTAACTCTATTCAGCTATTGGGAGATTTGGGACAGTAGCAAGTTTGAATGTCAAGAGTAGAGAGCCCACCAAAAGAAGGGTCAGTATGAGATAGAGAAGACTTTAAGAGGAAACAGAGAAAGAAGAAACAAGACATTAGTGGGTAGGCCAAATGGACAAGTCAAGGAACCTGAATTAGAGAGAACTTTGGAAATCTCAAAGTACAGCAGAGGTTGAAATCAGAAAGAAAAAAGGCAATAAAACAAAGAGGGAGACAACAGGCAAAGAGATCCCTTCAGGTGCTGTCAATCTGTTTTTCAGGGAGTTAATAAAATCCCAAGCAAAATAAGATAGACACAGAGGTGAAAAAGAAGGTAAAAGAGGAGAGATGAGATTTTAAAGTAAAAGGTCAGATGTGGCAAAGAGCTTTTACAGATTAGAAATCTCTGACCAGATAAGAGAGAAGAAATAGAATGGCCTGGTCGGGGAGGAGACAGAGCTGAAAGGAGAAAAGGTCAAATTCACAGCAGAGAGAGAAAGCAATGTCAGAAGGAAAGACATCTCCCTGATGCTCTTAGCACAACAAGAACAAGGGCTATCTGAAAGCTGAGAAAAAAAATCACTTTTGTTGACACTATGGTAGCACTGGTCCCACTCTTCTTCTCCACCATTTTGATATTCCTCGGGGCCTTGCAGGGGCTTGGATTAATCCATTTTTCTTTCCAACCCTGTCCTCTCAATCTGCCAGTGGCAGCAATGACAAAGGCATATTGAATATTGTCCCCTACAAGCTGTACAGAGGATGGCTGAAAAGGAGCCAATGAAGCTCATATGGGGAGCAAAAGATTTTAAACTGTGAGGATATATATCTATGTCTCTTCTGAACCACCCAGGGACAGCAAATATCACTGCCTACTAATCTGAAACAATTGGCATCACCAGTCATGAGTGAGAGCACACAAAGAAGCAAGTGTGCAACAATAGGGGCATGGAGCCAGGGCTGCTGCAGTAGATAGGGATATTCGAAAAGACTTCTGCTGAGGCATGGCATAAGGTTCTCCCTCCAGCCTTTAAAAATATATGCTTCTGAAGGTGTGGATGGGGAACAAAGCTTAGCCATTTCCTACAGACTCTCACTTAAATTGTATCATAATGAAGAAAACTACAAAAAGTAGCTACACATACGAAAAGCCCTCTGAATCTTGCAACTGTTAATTCTGTACTTGGAGAAATGTTGTTTTGATATCAGAACTGGAACCAGTCTGAAAAATAACAGGACTTGAATATCACTTCTTCATCCTGTTGAATCAGACTACAATAAAGAGGTTGTGTATTTAGAAGATAACATAAAGTGACATATTTTTAATAACTGCTGTAATGGGTTTTACTGCTGGAGAGATGAGCCCTTAGGCATTGATATCCACATTCTTGAGTTTATATTAGAGTAAATAGATAAATTTCAATTTTTTTAGATGTTATTCACTTAGGATACTTGTTCACATTTTACAAAGCAAAATAGAAATGTATTTAAACAGATGAGCAAAAGATTAAAATTAAAAAACAGCCTACTTTTTCTCCAAGTAACTTTTTCAAATGGCACAGAGAACTTTACACAAGCTAAAGGAACCTCTGCATTTAATTCCTAAAGGCAATGATATTTCCTCAGCTCATCCAGCAGTCTGGTCAGGTACTGCTGAGTCAACCTAGTTCTGGGACTTTCCTTGCTTGTTAAGGCTGCGCACAGACCTTGAGATGTCATTATTTCACTGCTGTGACATTTTAAAAAAAACCTTCTTGCTGGTTTACTGCAGCTTAGAAGTAAAGTTTTAAAAATCCTTATCATCGTGTTTACTCTCTTTAAATCCAAACCTGAAATGTCAATTCATTTGAAGAAGTAGCTTCTCTTTAATGTTGTGGTATTATTTCTCTCTGCTTCAGGTACTCTCACAGTTATATAAGGACTCTAAGACACTGAATTTCATAAAACATTGAAATTTAATTCTATTTTCTGCAGAGCTATCATGGAGTGTCAAGCTTGTTATATTGAGGCTTACGCCAGCATAGACTTCAAAAGCTGTACAAGTTTCAGAAGATCTGCTTTGCATATATTATACAGAAAGATGTTGAGTGTTATACTGTTTCTGCTAGCGTACCTAGCATTCTGTTTCCAGAAGTGATGAATATACAAAGATCCAGAAGGAATATCTTCAAATGAACCTTTTGGCTTACCAAAATCATCACCGTGAGAGAATATGATTACTCTCTAGAAATACATGAGGGTGGGGGAAAGAAGGAGTAAAGAAAGCCATGTAAGTGAAAGGAAATGCTTTGCACATAAGATCATGAATACAAACCAGCTGTGAATAAACTTAACCTAGAAATTTGAAGATAATAACAGAAATACTCTTCTGGAATGGTGATCTTATAGGAATCGTGAAGGAAACAAAAAAAGTCCAACTAACCTGAGACTTGGAAAATGTATTTATGGAATTATATCAACTTAACCATGCTTCAGTACCAGGGTAATGGCCTTAATGATTCAGTTGGTGCCCTCCATTCCAGTCCTTCTATGTTTCCATGAGGATAATTGTGCAGTGCTGAAAATGTGAAAATATAATTACTAATGTCAAATGTTGCCCTAATCCCTGTGAAACAATTGCCATCATCAGTGAGAATCATCCTTTTATGATGACGATCATATACCAAAAATATATTCAAATCAGCCCAACTAAAATATTTCATTCATGCAATGGCTTCCATGTGAAAAAAGGTAGTGTATCCCCAGCATCATCAGTAAAAACACTTTGGAAATACATTGTGAAGGAATACTTTGAGACATCTAATCCACTTTGGTGTCATTTTGTAGAGCCAAGTATACTTGAACCTGTCCTGACAAATATTGGTCTAATTTGTTTTTAAATACAGACAGTGAGAACGAGACCACAACTACAACAGTAATTACACATTATATCAATGTTTCTTACAGTTAAAAAGTCTTGTTGTCTCTTGTATTGGGAGCCTTGCGGAAGACATTGTATTCAAAGAGTTAGTGATCTTGAGCAGACCATGTCTGCTCTACTGGGCCTTGTACTTAAGGCTTGAGAAGCTTGTATGTTAGCATGAGTAGCTGCTGTAAGAGAATTTGCTGGAATGCTCCATTCCAGCCTGTGCTGTGCGCTGGTGTGTGTTATGACAGAGATATTCCAACTTTGCAGGAGAAGATATGTGATTCTGGTTTGTTACAGAAAATAAAAGTCACCATGGCATGGGAGGGAGGAGGAACCTCTCCACAGACAGAATTTGTGTGGCATACCAGGGGAAAATCCATCTGGGGTCTGTCTGATGCTGCATGAACACACAGTTCCCAGCACCTGAAGGCACATAAGATTTACTCACTATCCATATTCCTCTTTTTATTCTATCTATCTTATTAAAACAGTTATTTTACTATGCCATTTGTTATTTGGCCTTTCTTATTAAGATTGAGAAAGAACCCTGCACTGTCTCTCTCTCTCTCACACACACATCCACCCCAGTGCAGAACATTTGGCATCGTGGACAGGATCTTGATAAGAAATGCCATTTTGGAAGAGGGATAGCAGAGAGCAGGAAAAGCCCAAATGGGTGCCAGGTTGGCCCTGCACGCAGGCGTGGGAGCCAGTCGCACAGTGTTTAGCCTGGGTGACCCCCACAGTGAGTTGGGAAGCTGAGAAGGAATTACCCCAGTGCCTCACCTCTGAGGATATTAAGAAATGTTTAGAGAAGCAAGGGGTAGGATAGGACAGAGGGCAACAAGATCTAAGTAGCATCTGGTTATGGTTAACTTACCTGCAGTGACCGTGGGAGACCCTAGAAAGTGAACAAAAGAAAATCAGGGAATTGTAAGCACAACTGGAAAGTTTGGAGATCCGGTTGCACTTGGATAAGCTGGAAGCCCAGGCACAGGGGGATATGCTGGAAACCCAAATAACCACAGTGAGGAAGGGGCAGAGTGTCTGCACTGGGCAATGGGGGCATAGGAGTTGAATGGTTAGTTACCCCAGTGATTATTGGGATGGTGGCAGCTGGGATTCCTCTACTGAGGAATGAACTGAAGAGTCTGAGGATGAAAATGGTAGAGAAAACCCTGTGTGGCCTTTGGTTATTAACAAAGCAAAAGGAAACCCCCCAGGGCACCACAGCATACGGTATCAGTGTGAGACTATGCTCAGACCCAGCTGCAGAATGTGGCAGGCTAATATTGGTAGAAGCCCAGGGAGAGATTAGGACAGTGGTTACTACAAATGTGGGACCAAGGAGGGGACAGTGTACAACTGAGCCTGCAAGAAGTGACATGTCTGGGAGCAGCTTCCCAAAAATCCAGTGATGATGCAACACTTAAAAGGGGCCCCAGCAAATGGAAATGTGATTTATTCTCTTTGGGAATGGTTGCAGGAGGCAGTAAAGCCACAGCACCCCTCCCCATCTGGTTGGAATTATAGAAAAGTGACATGGAGATTTATAGATGATGGGAAGCAGGATCTGAGAGAAATGGCTATTCAACAGAGTGTTTACAGCCTTGCATTCACTAGCCCCGACTCAGAGGTGTTGACCTCGGCAATGCGATCCAGGCTGCTAGCTGGAGCACCTTTTAATCTTTAAGGCAGCTGCTGAGGGAAAAACGGTCCAAGAAGTAATTCTTGTGCTGGGGCAGTTAAGACAATACCAAACTGAAAGGGAAGAGAGGAGATTGCCCTTTGTGGATAAACTGCAAAAGAAAAATGTTACCCAAAAGGAGATGTTCATAGCTTTACTCCAGTCCCAAGTCCCAAAAGACAAAACTGATAGTGTCACCGAAATCGGGAATCAAACTCCTTAACACCAATGTAGTATTAAGAAGCAGGCATTATTTATTACAGCACCGGATGCACAGGGGATCATTCCACCTAGCGTGCATACTGCAGGTTACATCAACAAAAGCTTATATTATCTGATTACATACATATGCATCAAATTTCCCGGAATGATCATGCATATTCATTCTATTTCCCAGAACTAATTATCATATTCCCGTGGTCATTACGCATGCGTCCTTGAGCTCCGAGGGGCTTCCGTGGGGGTCTCTGGTGGTCCTTGGTGGTCGTACAGGTGTGTCCTTTAGTTGACCCCTTCTTATGGGCATGCGCAATATCACCTTGCTTATGTAACTTGCTTCCCTTCTTCATGGTGCATGGTCCCTAACAATGATTGGCACCCTTATCCCTATTCTAACACAAACCAATTATTCTAACCACCCTTCAACTCGTTGTCAAGATGGGCTGGGGCTGTACTGGGAACATAGCAGCATGTCCGTACTACTCCTTGTCCAATTGTCTTTGGGCATAGTAGCATATCCATAGCCATAGATGTACAAACACAATATTGAAGCATTGTCTCACCTGCTCCTATCTCTATGTTGCTTAGTTACAAAAGAACAAACTAATCACTTTGGTTACATCTGGTTACATTTCCCCCCTTTGGAAGTTTTGAAATAATCATCTTTTCAATACTTCCACTCTTAATCTTTCATATCTCAACATAAGCAGGTGGCTTCTCTCCTGGCATCGGTGTACGATGCTTCATCACTGATTTTAAAATTGCTATAGAGTTCATAGACATTGTCTGTGTCAACATCTTCTTTAAGCATCGATAAACCAAACAAATCACCAAAACAACTGTAATCAAAATGATTAGTGTCTATAACAACTCAGTTCTCCATCCTTTAAGAGGAAATCCAAAATGTCCCAAAATTTGGCCTAACCAATTCGTTTGTATTTCACTCCTTAAACCTGCTGTGCCACCCTCTTCATATCATCTATTTGTTCATTCAAAGCAGCTGTAACATTTGGGATGTGCACACAGCAATCTTGATTTCTGTAAATCCACAATCATCTCTTCAATTCCCCCATGTGTTTCTCTCTGGTTTTCCTCTGCTATTTTTATCATTATTTGTGGGGTAACTATGACTTGTCAGGTGGATGTTACCCACCATCCATCCTCATTTTCTACTGCTCTCAACTGTTCTGCCAATAATCTATCCAATTTACCATAATTTGGTTTTGGGGTTGGAAGTTTTACCTGTTTTACTGGTACCAGGGCAAGGATGCTTTGCTCCGCTGCCTCTCTAGCAGTTTTGTCAGCCAATCGGTTGCCCACATTTACCACGGTTTGTCCAAATTGATGTGCTTTACAATGCATTACCACTACTTCCTTGGGCTGCTGGATGTCCTGGAGGAGTTGAAGAATTTCTTCCTTATCTGACAACAGTCCTCTTTCCTTCCAGATAGCTCCATGTGTGTGAATCTGCTTTCTGTGCTGATGTATTCACAGGGAGAGCTTAAGCTTTCATCACCCGGGTGGTGGTAACCACTGCATACTCCGCCATTCGTTTTCCATCTCGGACAAAGCTGCTTCCATCCATAAACAGCTCCAAATCAGGATTAGTCAATGGTTTGTCCTTCAGGTCCTGTCTGCTAGAATACACCTGTTCAATAGTTTGCAAACAATCATGGTGTAAAGACTCACCCATTTCTGAGCTCAAAAACATTGCTGGGTTCACTGCTGTTGTAGTTTTAAGTTCCACATCATCCTGTTCCAAGAGAGTGACCTGGTATTTGAGCATGCGGCTCGGGGACAGCCAATGCCCCCCTTTTTGCTCCAAGACAGAAATGACCAAATGTGGGACATAAACCGTAATTTTCTGCCCCATGGTTAATTTCCTTGCTTCTTGGATTAAGAGTACAGTTGCTGCCACAGCTCGCAAACATCCAACCATCCCTTGCTGACATTATGCAATTGCTTAGAAAAATAGTCAATGGCCCATTTCCAGGTTCCTAATTTTTGAGTCAACACACCCAAAGCAAGATGTTATCGCTCATGTACAAACAATTCAAAAGTCTTTGCTAAATCACAGAACCACAGAATCACAGAATCATATAGGTTGGAAAAGACCTTTAAGATCATCGAGTCCAACCATAAACCTAACACTGCCAAAACCACCACTACACCATGTCCCTAAGCACCTCATCCAAAAATGTCTTTTAAATACCTCCAGGGATGGCGACTCAACCACTTCCCTGGGCAGCCTGTTCCAATGCTTGATAACCCTCTCGGTGAAGAAAAATTTCCTAATATCCAGTCTAAACCTCCCCTGGCGCAACTTGAGGCCATTTCCTCTTGTCCTATCACTTGTTACCTGGGAGAAGAGACCGACCCCCACCTCTCTACAACCTCCTTTCAGGTAGTTGTAGAGAGCGATAAGGTCTCCCCTCAGCCTCCTTTTCTCCAGGCTAAACAGTCCCAGCTCCCTCAGCCGCTCCTCATAAGACTTCTGCTCCAGACCCTTCACCAGCTTCGTTGCCCTTCTCTGCACACGCTCCAGCACCTCAATATCCCTCTTGTAGTGAGGGGCCCAAAACTGAACACAGTATTCGAGGTGCGGCCCCACCAGTGCCGAGTACAGGGGCACAATCACTTCCCTAGTCCTGCTGGCCACGCTATTTTTGATACAAGCCAGGATGCCATTGGCTTTCTTGGCCACCTGGGCACACTGCTGGCTCATATTCAGGCGGCTGTCAACCAACACCCCCAGGTCCTTTTCTGCCGGGCAGCTTTCCAGCCACTCTTCCCCAAGCCTGTAGCGTTGCATGGGGTTGTTGTGACCCAAGTGCAGGACCTTGCACTTGGCCTTGTTAAACCTCATACAATTGACCTCGGCCCATCCATCCAGCCTGTCCAGGTCCCTCTGCAGAGCCTGCCTACCCTCCAGCAGATCAACACTCCCACACAACTTGGTGTCGTCTGCAAACTTACTGAGAGTGCACTCGATCCCTTCGTCCAGATCATTGATAAAGATATTAAACAGAACTGGCCCCAACACCGAGCCCTGGGGAACACCGCTTGTGACTGGCCGCCAACTGGAGTAAACTCCATTCACCACCACAAATCTGAGAGTCCTAGCACAGGTGTGGACATCAGAGCCTTCTTCAGATTTTTAAAAGCTGTCTGACACTCAGGTGTCCACAACAGGTGATTCTCCTGGGATCCTTTCAAAGCTTCATAAAGAGGTTTTACTAACAGTCCATAACTGAGGATCCATAATTGACACCACCAGACCATACCCAAAAATGTCCGCAATTCCCATATCATTCTGGGTTCTGGAACTTGACAAATTGCTTCCTTTCTGCCTGCACCCAATCTTCTTTGTCCTTGTGAAATTTCAAAGCCTAAATATATCACAGTCTCTTTCCCAATCTGGGCCTTGCTTTTTGATACTCGGTATCCTGCTTGTCCCAAAAAATTCAACAAGCTGATGGTCACTTGTAAACAGTCTTCCTGAGTCTCTGCTGCTATCAAGATGTCATCTACATACTGCAATATTATTCCTTCTGAATTTTCTTTTTTCCACACTTCCAATTCCTTTGCCAACTGATTACCAAATATTGTAGGACTATTTTTGAACCCTTGAGGTAGCACCGTCCAGGTGAGTTGTGTCTTGCGTCCAGTGGTGGGGCTTTCCCATTCAAAGGCAAATATGCCTGGATATCTTTGTCTAGAGGCATGCAGAAGAAAGCATCCTTGAGATCAAGTACAGTAAACCACTTATGGTTTTCTTTTAAGGATGACAGCAAGGTATATGGGTTAGCTACTACTGGGTGAATGTCTTAATCTGATTCATGGCTCTTAAATCTTGAGCTAACCTATATTCCTTGCCATTCTGCTTTTTCACTAGCAATATCGGGGTATTACATTCTGATTCACACTCTATCAATAATCCATAATTCAAAAATTTTGTTATTCATTCTTCCAATCCCTTTCTAGCTTCCCACTTAATAGGATACTGCTTTTGTCTTACCGGTTTAGTTCCAGATTTTAGAACAACTTTTACTGGTTCTGGCAATTTAGACCGACCTGGGATTCCACTAGCCCATACCAAGGGTGTTATTGCATCCTCTACTTCTGCAGGAATTTCTTCCTTCGGTCTTGGTGTGTTCTGTAACATAAAAATTCTCGCTTCCACAGCTTTTGATTCAGTTATTAACAGCTGAGTCTCCCCATTTTTTAAAATTATTTGTGCATTCAATGTACTCAATATATCTCTTCCTAACAAAGATGATGGACATTCTGGCATATACAAAAATTGATGTCACCCATGGCTTTCCTAATTTGAATTTCAAAGGTTATTAAAACGGCCAATTTTCCTTCCGCCCTATTGCCCCAACAACACTTATGGTTTTATGACTAAACCCCCCTTTGCATATATTTAATACCAAATATGTTGCCCCTGTATCAACTAAAAATTCTACTTCATCATTCCCCAGCTTTAATGTAACCAGGGGTTCAGCTGGGGTTGACTCCCCTGGTCTCCTTCAGTCCTCATCATTCAGAGTCATCAACTTAATTGCCTGTAGCGAATGATCCAATTCTCTCACTTTGGGACATTCCCTTTTCCAATGCCCCCTCTCCTTACAGATAGCACACTGATCTTCTGCCAGCCGGGGAGGTCTAAACGGAGGTGCTGCTCCTCCTGCTGGTCCTCCTCTTCCCCTTCCCCTACCTATTCCTGCTTTCCCTCCTCCTCCTTTCCACATTTCAAACACCTTTTCCCAATGCTACAGGCAGAGCAACATCATCTTAAACTCTTATTCCTTCCCTGTTTTTTTCCAAAGTCAATGCCATAGAATCTTGTGGGATAATCCCACACTGTTTTTGCACACTGTTTTTTCCTATTGTAACCAGATGTAACCAAAATTATTAGTTTGTTCTTTTTTAACTAAGCAACATAGAGATAGGAGCAGGGTAGACAATACTTTACTGTTGTGTTTGTACATCTATGGCTATGGATATGCTACTATGCCCAAAGACAACTGGACAAGGAGTAGTACGGACATGCTGCTATGCTCCCAGTACAGCCCCAGCCCATCTTGACAACGAGTCAAGGGTAGTTAGAATAATTGGTTTATGTTAGAATAGGGATAAGGGTGCCAGTCATTGTTAGGGACCATGCACCATGAAGAAGGGAAGCAAGTTACATAAGCAAGGTGATATTGCGCATGCCCGTAAGAAGGGGTTGTTGCCGTGAAAAGCCGAAATCAGGACTCAATAGTCGGGATGACTATTAAGCAGGTATTCTTTATTGCAGCGCTGGGCAGCACTGGGGATCGCTCCGCCACAAGTGCTCCGCCAGGTTAGCACAGCACATCAGTTCATATACAGAAAAATCATACATATTCATCAGATTTCCTGAAAAGGGCAGTTTTATGGCGATGAGTTCCCGGAATTCATTTACATAGTCCAAGCATGCACAGTAAAATTAGGGTTAGGGTCTTTTCACCCTCCCGGTGGTCTTCCATAGTCTTCCTCATGTTGTCCACTAGTTGAACTTTGGGCTTCCTTTGTCCATATATAGTCATTGAGTTAGCTCATCAGTCCTTCGGCCTCAGAATGTCATAAGGGGGTCGATTTAAACTAGTTCTTTGGTGCTTATCTTTAGCACAAACCTCCTGAGTTCCTGTTATCAGTGATTTAATCAGGAAGCCTAATGAGCTTGCTCAAGACCTGTTTAGTCCTGTCAGGTAAGAAGTTACAGGAAATGTCCTATCATCAACTCTGCTCAGCAGGTAACTAAAACTATCTTTGCAGGGGAAGAAAACAAAAGAGAACAAGGATGGGAGTGAAACTAAAAAAATGCAAGTCTATGTATCACAGTAAGGTCTTAGTCAGGGATTGTCAGGGATTTAACCCTTTCATTCCCCCCTTTTCTTTTGAGGGCTTGTAGCTTACTTGCTACAGTCCTCAATATACAGTCTTATTACGTCTGAAACAAAGCTTATTACAAAAACTACAATAAAATCAATAAAATTACTATTAAAATAGTAAGGCTCTTTAACTACGACTAGTAAAATATTTCAAATCCTTTTAGGCCTAAAAGGGTATTATCCTTAATTATTTTACATTTGCAAAATTCGTAATATTTCATCCTTTTCAAGGGTCTGAGTATAATACCTTCCCATTTCTACTTGATGCCTAATCTTGTTTCTTTTCCAATCACTGTACGTCTCTGCTGAATTCCGGTAACACCAAAGAAAACACTTAAGAAATACACAAACAAATATTCCTAAAATCGCCAAAGTAATCAATCCAATGAATAATTGTTTCAACCATCCAAAGTTGGGAAGCCAAGAAGTCAATTTATCCCATAAATCTCGAAGCCCCAATGAAGTATCATCCCAAGGTACTTCCTGGAATATTCGTGCTTTCTCCCAGAGTGCATTTAGATCTGCTTCTATCTGCTTATCTTTATTGATATATGCACAGCAACTGGTATTAATGATCATACATACACCTCCTCCTTTGGCAGTCAATAAATCTAATGCCATTCGATTTTGCAACACAACCTTACTGAGGGAAGATACTTCCGTCTGTAAATTTTTATAGTATTTATGGTTAGATTTTCCATCTGCTCTAGAACTGCGGAAATATTTACCATGGCCTTTTCTAGCTCGCTTACTCCTAGCCACGGTAAGAACCATCTAACAAAGCTATGAAATTTTGTTCCCCAATTACAAGTGGGTTGTCTTCTCGCTTAGCCCGTTTCCAGGACGTTCTCAAAATACCTCTAGGTATTTGGGACTGATTATATATTCGATCCTGACTAACTAAATGACCTATGGTACACATTCCCTTCCATCCTGCAGGGAGTTGCTTTCTGCTGATACCATCACCACACAGCCACCAATACCCGTCGGGTAGTTTGCAGGGTCCATCGGTGGCTGTGAGATTAGCTCCATAAAATGATCCTTTGCTTACCCATCCAACCGATGTATTTCTACTGGCATCCCACTTTGTAGGGCTACAGGTTTCTAATTGGGTTCTATTACAGAAATTAATATATGTCACGTTCAAGCCCGTCAAATTCCAAGTTCCTACTTCTACCGCAGTCTTGTTGATCCAATAATCATTCCACCCATTCCTACAGGAACAGTTATGAGATTTGTTGTCGGGGGCGGGGGGGGGGGGGGGCAGGGCACGGACAATTATTGGATCTTGCCTTCCATAGGCAACTATTATTGCCAACTAGAATCTGGGTGTTATTATCTAGTATCTGCAGGTTGAATCTTGGTCCGATCCCATAGCTTGAATTATCATAACTACAATATCCTCCATCTTGTCTTTTCCAAAACTCAGGCCAAGTATTATTGTCACAATTCCAATGAGTCGACCCTATGCCGTACAAAGGGAGTCTCATGTTACCTCTCCCTAGGGCAGTACAAATACAACAATCCTTAGCCCCTACAGCATTCGCTATCATCTGAATCACATTATAATACAAGTTCTCATTCCAAGCATCTACTGATAAGCTTAAAGTCAATAAAGTTATCATCATAACCGTAATTTCAAATCTCCAACACTTTCAGTGGTCCATCCTGGTTCAGAAGCTTTCTTTACTCAGGAGTAATGGATCCAAGCTGTCTGCTCTTTAATCTTGATTGCAGTGAAAGTGGTTAGCAACACCTGATAAGGTCCATTCCACTTCTCCTCCAATGGGTCACCTAAAAAATTCTTAACATAAACCCAATCTCCAGGGCTAAATGGGTGGATCGGGTGATCTAACCCTTTTGCTCTGGTTCCCAAAACAGTCATCTTAATCTTTTCCAATTGTTTTCCTAAGGATATAACATAATTTTGTAAATAATTATTTCCCAGCTGATTCAAATCTTCCCCTTGATATTTGGCCTGATATGGCCTCCCATATAATATCTCAAAAGGGCTCAGATTTTCTTTGGCCCTAGGTTTTACACGTATCTGAAGTAGTGCAATAGGTAGTGCTTGATACCAATATAGGTTTGCTTCTTGACATATTTTAGCTATCTGTTGTTTTGTCATGTGGTTCATTTTTTCTACTTGCCCACTGGCTTGTGGTCTGTAGGGTGTGTGTAATTGCCAATTGATTCCTAATAGCTTGCTGACCTGTTGCACTACTTCTGCACAAAAATGTGTACCCCTTATCTGATGAAATGACCGTAGGTACCCCGAATTGAGGTATTATTTCATTTAATAATACCTTAGTTACTTCTCTTGCTTTGTTTGTCCTACAAGGGAACGCCTCTGGCCATCTGGAAAAGGTGTCTGTAAGTACCAATAAGTATCTGTACCCCCCTTTTCTTGGAAGTTCAGAGAAATCAATTTGCCAGTGGTCCCCTGGTACATTTCCTCTCCCAATACTTCCTAATTGTGCCCGGTTACCTGTATTGGGATTATTTTTCAAACATATTTCACATTGCTGAGTCACCTGTTGAACTGTAGTATACAAATTTCTCCCTATTAATTTTTGATTTAAAAATGTATACAGGGAATCTGCCCCCCAATGTGTCTTACTGTGTTCTTCTTTAACAACTCCCCATACCTGTTTGGCAAGAATTATAATCCTGCCATCACTCAAGTGGGCCCATCCTTTGGAGGGAACCTGCCCTTCCATTTCTTCTATTAATTCTTTATCAGCCCTAGAATATTCAACATTTTCTTGGTCACCTAGGCTCCTACTTCTATTATCCGGAATTAAGGTTAAAATCTTTTGCATTCTCTCTGCTGCCTGTTTAGCCTCATAATCAGCCAACCTATTACCTTTTTCCTGGTCAGCATTACCCTTCAGGTGTCCTCGGCAGTGCATGATGGTGACTTTGGTTGGCGGTTGGACTGCTTCTAATAGGTGAAGGATTTCCTCAGAGTGCTTGATCTGTCTCCCTTGTGCGGTTAGTAGTCCTCGTTCCTTCCAAATTGCTCCGTGAGCGTGGACAACTCCAAAGGCATATTTGGAGTCCGTCCATATATTTATCTTTTTCCCTTTTGCCAATTCCAGGGCCCTAGTCAGGGTAATAATTTCAGCCTTTTGAGCTGATGTTCCAGCAGGTAATGATTGAGATTCAATTACTTTGCTTGCTGTTGTCACCGCGTACCCAGCCTTTCGAATACCTTGTCGGACGAAGCTGCTTCCATCCATGAACCAGGAGTCTTGTGCATCTTCCAGGGGTTCTTCTTTTAAATCTGGTCTGCTAGAATATACAGTCTCTATGGTTTCCAAACAGTCATGTATCAATGATTCAGATGTCACTCCACTGAGGAAAGAAGCTGGGTTCGTAACATTAGTCACTTCAATACTAACATCATCTGGTTCAACTAGAATAGCCTGGTATTGTGAAAATTGGGATGGACAAAGCCAATGATTTCCTTTTTGTTCTAGTACGGCTGATACTGTGTGTGAAACCAGCACTGTGATTTTTTTTTTTGGCCTAAGGTAAATTTCCAGACCTCTTGGATATTTAGTACTACAACTGCCACAGCTCGTAGGCACCCTGGCCACCCTTTGCCCAGTCGTTGAGCTAGGACTCCCAGAGCTATACCTTGTTTTTCATGGGAAAACAGCCAGAAGGGTTTAGTAACATCCGTAATTGTAAATCCATAATCGACACCAACCTGTCATTCCCAAGAAGGTCCCGAGTTCCTTTACCGTTTGAGGGAGGGGGGTTCTGCAGATGGCTTCTTTTCGTTCCGTTCCTAATTCTCGTTGTCCTCCAGATAGCTCATATCCAAGGTAGGTTACTTGCTGTCGCACCATCTGAGCTTTCTGTTGAGAGACTCGATACCCATTCAGGCCCAAAAAGTTCAACAAATTAATAGTCCATTGAATACAATCAGACTTTGTTTCAGTTGCTATTAATAAGTCATCCACATACTGTAGAAGAGTTCCGTCTCTGGAGGGAGGATCCCACGTCTCAAGTTCTCGTGCTAATTGGTTCCCAAAGATGGTTGGACTGTTCTTAAAACCTTGGGGTAACACTGTCCAGGTAAGTTGGGTTTTCCTACCAGTAGTAGGACTTTCCCATTCAAATGCAAATAGGTTTTGGCTCTCCTTGGCCAGAGGCAAGCAGAAGAATGCATCTTTCAAATCTAATACTGTAAACCATACTTGATTATTTTGTAATTTAGTAAGTAAAGTATAAGGATTGGCTACCACAGGGTGTAAATCTTTAAAGTTGAGGGGTTTTAAAAAGAACACCTTTTCCTGTTGGCCAGTAGCTCCCACTACAGTCACAAAGTCTTTACTCACAGGTATCAATTCTTGATTTAAAACAGAGAAAGAAGCACCTGTGTCTACTAAGAATTCTACTTCTTTCTCTTGTCTCCCCAGTCCTCCTCTACTTTCAGAGAGCCTTCCCCTTCCTCGTCCTCTAAATCCTCCTCTATTCACCATTCCTCTCTGTTCCAAGGCTGCCTCCGTGCGACGGGAGGTTAACACCACAATCCTTCTGCCACTCCGGGCGATTCCACAAAGTAAAAAACATATCCGCATACATAACCTCATCCCATTTTCCTTCTCTCCGTAAGAACAACATTAACTACAATATAGTATTATAATTTAAAGATCCATTAAAGGGCCATTTTTCACCATCTTCTAATTTGTACAGGGGCCACCACTGATCACAATATTTGATTAGTGTTTTCTTATTCACACTCCCACCTGGTTGTCCCCCTATCTCTTTCCAATGTGCTAAGATACATCCTAGGGGGCTTTTCTTTACAATACCACCACTTTGCTGTCCCCCCATTCTCCCTTATTGATTCTGTACTTCCATTATTCTCCCACAGATTATTTTAATAACCTCAACCTGTCGCACTTTATCCTCCCACTCTGACCACGTTCCACAATTCTCACATTGAATATCTCATCCAAATACAACCCATAAATTTTGGTCACAAATAAAACAATTCACGAGGAAAAGCGGTTCACATTCATTTCCTGGAGAAACTGGCTGCTCATGGCTTGGACGGGTGTACTCTTCGCTGGGTAAAGAACTGGCTGGACGGCCGGGCCCAGAGAGTGGTGGTGAATGGAGTTTACTCCGGTTGGCGGCCGGTCACAAGCGGTGTTCCCCAGGGCTCGGTGTTGGGGCCAGTTCTGTTTAACATCTTTATCAATGATCTGGATGAGGGGATCGAGTGTACTCTCAGTAAGTTTGCAGACGACACCAAGTTGTGTGGGAGTGTTGATCTGCTGGAGGGTAGGCAGGCTCTGCAGAGGGACCTGGACAGGCTGGATCGATGGGCTGGGGTGAATTGTATGAGGTTCAACAAGGCCAAGTGCAAGGTCCTGCACTTGGGCCACAGCAACCCCATGCAACGCTACAGGCTTGGGGAAGAGTGGCTGGAAAGCTGCCTGGCAGAGAAGGACCTGGGGGTGTTGGTTGACAGCCGCCTGAATATGAGCCAGCAGTGTGCCCAGGCGGCCAAGAAGGCCAATGGCATCCTGGCCTGTATCAAAAATAGCGTGGCCAGCAGGACTAGGGAAGTGATTGTGCCCCTGTACTCGGCACTGGTGAGGCCGCACCTCGAATACTGTGTTCAGTTTTGGGCCCCCCACTACAAGAGGGATATTGAGGTACTGGAGCGTGTACAGAGAAGGGCAACGAAGCTGGTGAAGGGTCTGGAGCAGAAGTCTTATGAGGAGCGGCTGAGGGAGCTGGGACTGTTTAGCCTGGAGAAAAGGAGGCTGAGGGGAGACCTCATCGCTCTCTACAACTACCTGAAAGGAGGTTGTAGAGAGGTGGGGGTCGGTCTCTTCTCCCAGGTAACAAGTGATAGGACAAGAGGAAATGGCCTCAAGTTGCGCCAGGGGAGGTTTAGACAGGATATTAGGAAATTTTACTTCACCGAGAGGGTTATCAAGCATTGGAACAGACTGCCCAGGGAAGTGGTTGAGTCGCCATCCCTGGAGGTATTTAAAGGACGTTTGGATGAGGTACTTAGAGACATGGTGTAGTGGTGGTTTTTGGCAGTGTTAGGTTTATGGTTGGACTCGATGATCTTAAAGGTCTTTTCCAACCTATATGATTCTGTGATTCTGTGATTTTCAGGATGAGACACACAGGTCTCCAGGTTTTCCACACTCACTTTGCAGTCACACCGCATCTCAGTCACTCACCAGTCACACCAGAGTTAACTCAGCTCATTCACGCTTAATTGCCGATTTCGCAGTGCCTAACCAATATATCCAAATTCAATACCAATAAACCAATATCCAAGTTCGGTGCCAGTAAATCCGTACCACCAACAGTACAAACTCATGCGGGTTTCATAAGTGTACCAATACCAAAAGGCACGTTATTGCAGAAGTACAAGGCTTAACCCGTGCCTGTACCAACGTACTAAATACCAAATGTATACCCTCAGGCACTAGTAGCCTGGTATACAGCGCTCAGCGTAGGACGTCTCCTACGACTTATGAGAACCTTCCAAATGACCGGTCCCAAATTCCAAAACAGAAAAGATTTAAAGAATACCTTTTTTCCTTTAGATGGTCCTTGTCTGCTCCCGCAGTGATCCAATTGAGGCGAGGAGTCCCTCTGGGAAATCACAGAGGTACCCTAGGGAGTCCTGTTCTCAGCGGGTCCTGCAGCCGAGCAGAGCGGGTCCCATCTGGGGTGCCAAACTGTTGCCGTGAAAAGCCGAAATCAGGACTCAATAGTCGGGATGACTATTAAGCAGGTATTCTTTATTGCAGCGCTGGGCAGCACTGGGGATCGCTCCGCCACAAGTGCTTCGCCAGGTTAGCACAGCACATCAGTTCATATACAGAAAAATCATACATATTCATCAGATTTCCTGAAAAGGGCAGTTTTATGGTGATGAGTTCCCGGAATTAATTTACATAGTCCAAGCATGCGCAGTCTAAAAAAAATGCAAGTCTATGTATCACAGTAAGGTCTTAGTCAGGGATTGTCAGGGCTTTAACCCTTTCAGTTCCCAAAACATCTTGTTTAGCTTACATATTTCTCCAGGATGTGCTTCTCTCCCAAGGACAGTAATTCTTGTTTAGACGTTCCGCTTTCCAGTCTGAATCCCCCTTATCAGCTTTACGTAAGCCCTGGCCTTCCACCAGCTCCTGTTAGACTACACTGTTAGACTACTAGCAGCTTAAACATTAATAGCTAGAGTAGACAAAGCCTATAGATCGTGGTATATGAACTGTAACAACCATATTGCAACATGCCAAATAGCTAACTACAGAACCAGCTGACACTGTCCTAAGAGGATGTGAAACAGGATTTAGATCCACTGTATATTGTATAAGAAGATGACCACTTAGCAACCACTTAGTAACGAAAATTGACTATATTGGACCACTGCCACGAACACGCCAAGGCAAGCGCTACATACTCACCATGGTGGTACTTAATTGCTGACTGGGGCTAAACCACAACAGTGCCATCAGGGTATAGGGGCACCGAACCCATCTGGATCTCTGGAGTGACAGGGGGATGCCAAGAATCGTCTGTATTGGAGGCTGAGGTGAGCTTAACAGGGGACAAGTGGCAAAAGCACCCCATTGTGACCGGCCCAGAGGCCCTTTGTATCCTTGGCATGGACTACTTCAGGAGAGGGTATTTCAAGGACCCAAAAGGGTACCGGTGGGCTTTTGGTGTAGCCACCGTGAACACAGAGAAGATCAAACAGCTATCTACCCTGCCTGGCCTCTCAGAAGATCCCTTCATTGTGGGATTGTTGCGAGTTGAAGAACAGCAGGTGACGATTGCTACCAGGACAGTGCACCGGTGGCAATATTGCACCAACCGAGACTCCCTGGCTCCCATCCATGAGCTGATTCATCAATTGGAGAGTCAAGGAGCAATCAGCAAGACTCGCTCACCCTTTAATAGTCCCATATGGCCAATGCAAAAGTCTGACGGAGGGTAGAGGTTAACAGTAGACTATTGTGGCCTGAACAAAGTCACACCACCACTGAGTGCTGCTGTACCAGACATGCTAGAGCTCCAAGATGAACTGGACTCAAAGGCAGCCAAGTGGTATGCTACAACTGACACTGCCAATGCGTTTTTTTCAATTCCTTTGGCAGCAGAATGCAGGCCACAGTTTGCTTTCACGTGGAGGATTGTCCAATACACCTGGAATCAACTGCCCCAGGGGTGGAAGCACAGCCCTACCATTTGTCATGGACTAATCCAAACTGCGCTGGAAAAGGGTGATGCCCCTGAACATCTACAATACATTGATGACATCATCATGTGGAGCAACAAGGCAGAAAAAGTGTTTGAGAAGGGAAAAAGAGTAATTCAGATTCTTCTGAAAGCTGGTTTCACCATAAAAAGAAGCAAGGTCAAAGGACCTGCACAGGAGATTCAGTTCTTGGGAATAAAATGGCAGGATGGATGCTGTCATGTCCCTATGGATGTGATCAACAAGATAGCAACTATGTCTCCACCAGCTAAGAAGAAAGAAAAACAAGCTTTCCCATGTCTTGTGGAATTCTGGAGAATGCATATTCCAGGTTATAGTCAGCTTGTGAGCCCTCTCTATCGAGTGACCCGAAAGAAGAACTATTTTGAGTGGGGCCTTGAGCAACAGCGAGCCTTTGAGCAGATCAAACAGGAGATAGCTCGCGTGGTAGCTCTTGGGCCTGTCCGTACAGGACCAGCTGTGCAAAATGTGCTCTACACTGCAGCTGGGGAGCACGGTCTCACCTGGAGCCTCTGGCAGAAAATATCAGGAGAAACCCGAGGTCGACCATTAGGGTTTTGGAGCCAGGGGTATCAAGGATCAGAAGCCCACAACACCTCGACTGAAAAAGAGATACTAGCAGCATATGAGGGGGTTCGAGCCACTTCAGAAGTTGTTGGTACAGAAGCATATCTCGTCTTGGCACAACGATTGCCTGTGCTGCACTGGATGTTCAAAGGAAACAACCTCTCTACACATCACGCAACCAGCGCTACATGGCGTAAGTGGGTAGCGTTGATCATGCAACAAGCTCGGCTGGTGAAACCCAAGCGCCCAGGAATCCTGGAAGAGATCATGGAGTGGCCAGAAGGCAGAGATTTTGGAGCATCGCCTGAAGAGGTGGCTCGTGCCCAAGAGGCACCACCATATAATGAGTTATCAGAAGATGAAAGGCGTTATGCTCTGTTTATTGATGGATCCTGTCATGTGGTAGGAAACCATCGGAAGTGGAAAGCTGCTGTGTGGAGTCCCACATGACAAGTCGTTTGAAGCCACTGAAGGAGAAGGTGAGTCAAGTCAGTTTGCAGAAGTGAAAGCCATCCAACTATCCCTAGAGATTGCTGAATGAGAAAAGTGGCCAGTACTCTATCTCTACACTGGTTCATGGTTGGTGGCTAATGCCCTGTGGGAGTGGCTACAGCAGTGGAAGAAGACCAATTGGCAGCACAGAGGTAAACCCATCTGGGCTGCTGCATTGCTGCAAGACATCACTGCCTGGGTAGAAAACATGGCTCTAAAGGTACGTCATGTAGATGCTCACATGCCCAAAAACCATGCCACTGAAGAACATTGAAACAATGAACAGGTAGACAAGGCTGTCAAAATTGAAGTGGCACAGGTGGACCTGGACTGGGAGTGTAAGGGTGAGCTATTTGTAGCTCAATGGGCCCACAAAACATCGGGACGTCTAGGGAGAGATGCAACATACAGATGGGCTCATGATCGAGGGGTGGACCTGACCATGGAGGCCATCACACAGATCACCCACGAATGTGAAACATGTGCTGCAATCAAGTGAGCCACGCGAGTAAAGTCCCCCTGGAACAGAGGGTGGTGGCTGGGTTTTCAATATGGCGAGGCCTGGCAAATTGACTATGTTGGATCACTGCCACGAACACGCCAAGGCAAGCACTACATACTGACCGTGGTGGAAGCAACTACCGGTTGGCTAGAAACATACCCTGTAAACCATGCCACTGCCCGAAACACCTTGAAAGGCAAATTTTGTGGTGACATGGTACCCCAGAAAGAATTGAGTCAGACAATGGGACTCATTTCCGAAATAACCTCATAAACTCCTGGGCAAAGAAACACAGCATTGACTGGGTGTATCATATCTCCTATCACCCACAAGCCTCCGGAAAGACTGAGAGATATAATGGGCTGTTAAAGACTATGTTGAGAGCATTGGGCAATGGGGCATGGAAGCACTGGGATACAAATCTAGCAGAAGCCACTTGGCTGATTAACACCAGAGGATCTGCCCAAACAATACCCCTACATACGGTGTGAGGAGATAAGGTCCCCGTAGTGCACATAGGGAAATGGCTGGGGAAGGCAGTGTGGATGCTCCTCCCATGGGAAAAGGCAAACCCATCTGTGGCATGTTTTCGCTCAAGGACCTGGGTGTACTTGGTGGGTAATGCAGAAGGATGGGGAGACCTGGTGTGTGCCTCAAGGAGATTTAACCTTGGGGGAAAAATAATCTGTGATGTGAGTTGTATGCTGTAGGAAGTAATGTAGCAGGAATGACCTGAACCAACGAAGAGTGAGTTTCGCAAGGAACCGGGCAAGTGCAACAATGACCCAGACCAAGCCGGTGTTGGTGCTCAACAATCAAACATGCTGCTTCTCCTGTCCTGAGCGCCCATCTTGACAGATGGGGCCCAAGTCATAGCCTCTTCTTATGAACATCTGGAGGAGTGGAGGAAGCCCATGGAATGGGAGAATAATATCTATCTGTTAAAGGACAGGGGATGGTAGTTAATGAGAATGTATAAATCTGTATGTTGGGTATAAAGATGGTTTAAGTATGTAGTTTAAGTTGTAAGTGTTGGTAAGAAGGGATTTCAGTAATGAGAATTAAATACAATGGGATGGTTAGAAGATATATATAAATGTATTAAATCATGTGGGACCTGAGCATGACGCAAATGGTATGGAATAAGGGGTGAAGATTGTATTGGGTCTGGCTGAGATGGAGTTAACTTTCCCCATAGCAGCCCTCATAATGCTGTGCTTTGTATTGGTAGCTAGAAAGGTGTTGATAACACACCAGTGTTTTGGCTACTGCTGAGCAGCGCTCACACAGCATCAAGGCTGTCTCTCCAACGTTCCCCCCTCCTCACCCCCAAAGGCCAGCAGGCTGGGGGTGGGCAAGATCTTGGGAGGGGACATAGCCAGGACAGCTGATCCAAACTGACCAAACGGGTATTCCATACCATATAATGTCTGCTCAGCAATAAAGGCTAAGAGAAAGGAGGAGGAGGGGGGGCATTTGTTATTAAGACGTTTGTCTTCCAGAGCAACCGCTACGCACACTGAAGCCCTACTTCCCAGGAAGTGGCTGGGCATCCCACCTGCTGATGGGAAGTCGAGAATAAATCTTTTGTTTTCCTTTGCTTCCACGCAAGGCCTTTGCTTTTGCTTTTATTAAACTGCCTTTATCTTGACCCACGAGTTCCTTTCCATCTTACTTTTTCCCCCCCTGTGCAAAATTAGAATGCTGCTTAAATATCCTCAACTTCATTGTATTAGTCACAAAGTATCAATAACCTTACTACAGTTTTCAGAAAACTGACATTACGATTACTGATTAAATTAACAAGGGAGAGGGGTACTTCCCTCCCCCCCCCCAAGAGACATGTTTGCAAACAACCCAGAGTATTGAGGGTGTCACATCCTACAGTTCTTTGGTTTTGTGAAAGTTTTAATTGTTAATACAAAAGACACTGTATTTAAACTAATATGTTTATGCAGAGATTTTTCAGTTGTTGTTTTATTCTTATGCATCAATCAGAGCACTCAGGGTTTCCAAGGCAGCTCTCATCAGCTGTGTTTGTCAAGAAGGATATAACAAGCTTGCCTGGGAAAAAAATCCTGCTTGTGCACCATGCAAAATTTTTACAGGTATGGCAACTCCTTTCCACAGACAGGAGATAGTTCATGGAAAGCTGCTTTGTAGAACACCAAACACTGTGTGAACTAAATGGAGCTGTGCTAGCATCTCCAGGCTATTGGAGACTTTTTGTTTCAATAAACATGCAGCTTGGGGAAGTTCATGGGAAAGGTCTGCCATGTCAGAATCTTATGCTTTTGGTAATGGCTTGAAAGTATTCAGTCATGGAAAACATGGCCAGTGGAGTTGAGTGCGTGTCGCGGATGGAGTGAGCGTGCACTTCACTCGTTAGAGAGAAGTAAAAATATAGTTTATTGATACAGAATAGGGAGTTAACAAAGTTCAATGCGACAGTGTTTTAACAAGATTCGATGGCGAGGTGCACTTGATTATTTACTGCATAGAGGACAGGGTCAGACAAAACTGTCAGGGAGACCCTCCCGTTGAGTCATGAGGTTCGGAAAGGATCCCCTTGCTTTCTAAACTCCTTCTCAGAGAGGAGTCTAGGTGCGGCTAGATCCAGTCCTAGTCCCAGACTTGGTCAACGGTTTATGTCTAAAGGATTATATATGTGCGCAATCAATCCTTTATATCACTTAGCTAAGATTTCAAAGTTTAGCATGCTATTAGTCACTTACCGAGGATCTGTTGCGGCAAGGAATCTCTCAACCTCGAGGAGTAACCTTGAGAGGCGTCCCTGCTCAAGGGGAGATCCTGGCGTGCAGCCCGCTGCCGTGCAGGAGAGCTCAAAGGGCTCTGGGCTGTCCACTATTTAAGGAGTAAGATGATTGACTTATGGTCATATTTGCATATCAGCAAGAGGTTTAGATCCCTGCTTCAGGCAGCCCTTGGCTACTTTGTTGCTATTCGTCCTCAAGGTCCAGCATAAGCTGGATGCAGCTATCGGGATGACTCCCACTGATGGTTACTGCTTGTGCAGGGAGCAGGGGGGGGGGGAGCACACCGCCACACTCCACCCCGTGACTATAGTCAATTCATCTTACCTTCACAGAGTGGTGGTACGGTCACCTCTTGCCTCTGTGCCATAAATAGTATATTGATAGTTTGTGCGCTTATAGATCCATGGTAAGTAGACAGTGAAGCACTGCTATTTGTTATGCGTTAACTTGTATGTTTTGGGTGGTTGAAGTTGGGTTATTTGCTTTATCATGTGCCAAACCTTTATATACAATATAATTATAAGCAATAGACACACTAATGTTAGAGTTAGTAAAATGACAACTGGGTGAAGCATAAGATTAAACACTCCCGTTGCTGTCGGTGACCATCCAAGAAGAGTTTCCCACCAATGGTGTTCTCCATCCTTCTTCACTCTTTCCAAGACATGGTGTATCTCTTCTGCATCATGATGAACGGTGATCAGAGTTTTGTGTCCATTGTTTCGGATGTGTTCCAGCAGTTGACACAGGTCATCGTGTTGTAGTAGTTTCTTCACCAATGTAAGATTCATTCCGATGGGGGTAGGCAATAAGTCTCGACTCAATGTATAGTTAGATTGTAACAGTTGATAAGACGTAACAGGAGCTGAATAATTGAAGTCACATCCCACGATTTTAGTAAAGTTACAAACACAAATATTTGAGCGATTGCTTGTATCTACAGTAACGTTATCTACAAATATAAAATCACAAAGGGTTCTCATACAAACACATCCTTTTCCAATATACACAAGTACAGTTTCAGGGGCTTCATCAGGTCGTATTTCAAAATGACAAACATTTTGTTCAGTGTCAAGACAGATGTCTTGGGCTTTGAGGGTGTTACTCTCACAAATAAATCCTTGTTGTTCCCGTACAACGCATGCGTTAACATCAACAGTTTGCCATTTGTTTCCATTTCGGTGGGCCCATACTCTATGTTCTAATGGATAGAGTACAGTTCCATTGTGATTTAATCCTAACGCAATGATTGGGTATATGGTATATACCGAAGCATTGGGTATTGTTAAGACAAAAGCTGTGGCCTTATTGCTAATGGGGTCATAAGTGAAATTGACTAAATACCACCAGGATTGGAATTCTTTCTCAAATTTAGTTGCATTATCCCAAATTACCTTTCGAATTTCAGTGGGTAATGTGCCCTCTTCACCTTCTCTTATAATTGCTGCTACCATAGATTGCATCCACAGTTGAGCTTGGATACAACTAAGAGCTAGAGAAACATTGGTCTGGGCTACACCAAGTGCATCCACAATCAGTTGGTGGTCCCTTTCATTAATTCTTTTCCACTGAGGTAATATATCAGATAAGAGCCATTGGTTAGTTCCCAATGCTAATAGAGAAGACCGTAATGGGTGTTCTAATTTGTTTAAATCGCTTGTTGTTGCGCTCAGTTTGTTTATGAGTACTTCGGCATCTATACTATTTAAGACTCCCAATCCTGTCCCTATGATACCGGTCACATCTCTCCTTGTTCGTCTTGGAGAGGTGAGGGTTCGCCCATGTAACCATGCCAACCATCCTGCATAGGACGTACCTAGGAATGGTGAACAGGTCGGTTTGATTGCAGACGTATTAATTTGCATCAGGAGTTCTACTCGTTTAAGAGACCATGATGGATTAAATAACACTTGTTGTTGGCCTGTATTTTTGATCACATATGGTCCAACTTCAGAAATCTGTGGGGATAGAATTTTCTCATCCTTTACAGTCAGGGCGGATGTTGTGCTAGGCTCAATAATGTCTATTTTAAATTTAAAGGATAATCCCACACGATGGCGAGCCCAGAGGCAGACTACAAAACCAGGTTGTACTAAGGTAAAATTGTACCAACAGTCCAGTCTTTCAAAGGCGCAAAGTTTCGTATCTTTGGCTATTGGCTTTGATGTAATGTTGTACACAGAAATCTGAGATGCCTTCTCATGGGTAGACCCATTGATCATCCGGCATCCTATTTTAATTTCTTTCCCTGCTGTTCCTCGGAGTCGGGGAACTTTATCATCAGCTTCATCTTTATCCCAGCTCCATTCGTTTTCTAAGTATGTTTCAGTTCCGTGCATGACCACGGTGGAAAGCTTTAAATCTCCCTTACTAGAGTGTATTCCCATACTTCCAGTGTACTTAACATGAGCTTGGGACCATGGCCATTCTAGGGTTCTTTGACCATAGGCTAAGAAAAGCAGCATTGTTAGGGTTTGGAATAGTAACATGAACACAGCATTTCCGTCTGCCATCCTGTGGGGTGCTGTAAGAGAAAATAGAGATTTGTTTCGGTGGGGACAGTCCGAACAGGTTACCCCATTAAGAAGAAGGAAAAATCCATCGTGAACTAATTCTGTGTTTTGCACCACTGCTATCAGTAGCTTCCCAGGCAAGTGGGCCACGAGGTTTAGTTAAAGTCATAGGCACAGTACCGATGGATGGTAAATTGACCATCACAGGCTGTCCTGGCTGTAATGTCATTGGATATTCTCTTTTCCTAGTAGGTGGAGCGCTAAGCTCAGTTTTTACAAAGAATGCTCGGCTTACAGGGCTTCCAGTAGGCCCATATCGATTATTTAATTGATGGAGTACTTTGGGAAGTCTCGTATCCCATTGAGCTTCCTGTGGTTTGAGATTCCTTTTCAACAAGCCATTAGCTCTTTCTACCATCCCATTTGATTGAGGGTAGTATGGGGTGTGGAATACCCATCTAATTCCCTCTTGTTTTGCCCAATCTTGCACTTCCTTACACGAAAAGTGTGAGCCATTATCACTCCGGATAACATCAGGAGTAGGTAGATTTGAGAACCAAACTGATAGCCCTCGCACTGTATTTCGCCCATTGGCTTTCCGACATTTAGTCGCCATAAGCAAGCCGGAGACTACTTCCACTCCTGTAAGGATGTATCGATATCCTGCAGAGGATTTGAATGGTCCAATATAATCAATTTGCCATGTAGACCATAAAGCTTTCCCTTCATTGATATGTAAAGGTGGTGCTTTAGCAGGATGATCTGCTTGTAATTTCAGTCTACACTGAGGACATTCTGTAAGAATAGTTTCACAAGTTTTTCTATTTATAGGCCAGCCTTTACTCTGTGCAGCAAAGTAAAGTGCTTCTTTACCTGTGTGGCCTAGACTTTGATGTAACCATTCTCCCAATCGATACCACTCAGGATTTAAGGTGATTTTCCTAATTTTAGTTAGCTCATCTACCTTTTGATTCCACTTTGTGGCTGGTTGATTATCTTTAGCATGAGCTTTTACCCATCCTATCTTGAAAGGTGTTTTCCTGGCTATATCTAGTAATAATTGCCAATCTTTGTTTCTCCAAACTGGGGATCTATTTACTTCCCAATTCAAGGTTTCCCATTGACAGAGCCACTGTGTGGCACCAGCCCACACAGCATAAGAGTCTACATATATGATTTTTGCTCCATTCTGTGCTGCCAAAACAACTGCTCTTATTTCTCCTACTTGTGCACTGCCTTCACCTTCTTCTACTACTTGTTTGCCGGTGGTAATATCTAATGCAACAGCCTTATATTGCCATTTACCATTTACCCTTTTTGCTGAAGCATCTGTAAACCAAATGTTTGCTGTTGGTGTACCCTCAGTGAGGGGTGGTGCATCCAGAATGGGTGAAGGTTTAAAGGGTTGTTGTAACGCTAAAGGGTCTGTGTTTATGGGCACCTGCAATTTGGAAACCTTAGTGTGTCCTTCAGTTAGTTGCATATTTTCTGCAACTCCTGTTAGGTAGGCATACCATTTTCGGACAGTGGGTTTTTGTGCAACTCCTTCTGGGGGAGCAGTCCCCTTTAGGATTGCTTCTAGTAAATTAAATGGTCCTCTAGTTTGCACAGGTTGTCCCTGATGTATTTTCTCAACTTGTTTAACTGCTCGGACTAAAGATAAAAGTCCCTTTTCCCATTCAGAGTATCGTTGTTCTGTTTCTTTAAATGCGGTTGAGCTAAATAATAAAGGTCTTTTTGGCCCATCGGGGCCAGTTTGGAACAGGTTACAGTAAGTAGCATGTTCGGCGAAACCCCATTCGGCTATAATAGGGTCGCGGGGGTGTACTGGTCCCAGTGACTGGTATGTTTTTAACTCTTCAGTTAGAGTTTTGACTGCCTCTTTATGTTCTAATTTCCACTCCCAGGGTTTGCCTTTCCGTAAGAGTGAGTATAAGGGACGGGAAATGATAGAAAATCCAGGCACATGTTTCCTCCAATATCCTAAAGTTCCCATTAATTGTTGTAACTCCTTCCTTGATTGGGGCATTTGCAGCTCTTCGATTTTTCTTAAGGTATCTGGAGGAATCACTGCACTGCCTGCTATCCACCAAGTACCTAAAAATTTTACTTCTTTACTTGGTCCCTGACATTTTCCGGGTGGAATCTCAATTTCTGCTTTATTTAGTGCTTGCCATACTGCTGCTGCCGCTTCCCCAACCTTTTCAGGGGAAGTTCCTCCAATCAGAATATCATCTATATATTGGTACAGTTTCACTTCTTGGGGGAGTGAGACTGTCTGTAAAAGTTCAGCAAGCGCAGCATGAGCAATCGTGGGTGAATGTTTGTACCCCTGTGGGAGTCTGTTAAAGGTGTATTGTATTCCCTCCCAAGTGAAAGCAAACTTCTCTTTATCTTCCTCCTTTAAGAGAACCATAAAGAACATATCCTTTACATCTAGCGCTGCCATCCATGGGTGTGCAGCTGCTTGCAAAGTAGCTGTTAAGTTGGCAATATTTGGCACAGCAGCTGTGAGCGGGGCTGTATTGGCGTTCAGGCGCCGATAATCGACAGTTAAACGCCACCTCCCGTCTGGTTTCCGGACGGGCCAGACAGGTGAGTTATATGGGGAGTGTGTTCTGGAGATAATTTGTTGCTTCTCCAAATCAGCTATGACTGCAGAAATTCCATTTTGTGCCGCAGCAGAAAGGGGATATTGCGGTACGTTGGTGATCTTTGACTCGGGGAGCGCAGGGGCTGCGCGCAGTGCCCGCACTGCAGCCTCCCGGTTTCTGCTGGGGTTGGGATCGATGTTGGAGCCGAAGGACCACACGCTGCCATTCGGCAGGCGCCAGGTTCGTCCGTTTAAAACATCGAAACCTAAAATATTTTCATGGTGATCTTTAATTGCAAAGCGAGTACTCGACATGCGCTTCTCGCCCGGGAGCCATAAATTGACCTTGGCAATTTGGCACTGAACACTCACTCCGTTCACGCCGGTAATTTTAACTCTTTGCCGTCTGGGTCGTACACCCAGCTTCTCGGCATCTTGTTGTGTTAATAGTGAAATTTGTGCTCCCGTATCTATTAAAAACTTTACCAATTGTCTTTGAGGACCGACTGGAATTAAAATGTATGGGCCGTTATCATTTATCCACTGATAAGCCTCCACTTTCCGGACAGGCAGGCCCAATTGCCTTCCGGACACTACTCGTTTTTTGACTTCATGCCCTGCAGTTCCTCCCTAAGAGGGAGGAAGGGGTTATCTCCCCTTCTGGGGTCTGGTGCAGGAGGAGTTGAAATACGGTCCTTCCTTTCACCGTTATCTCGTTTCTGGAATGCTTCAATTAGACTTAAAATAATGCCAGTAGGTTGACCTTGAATCGCAACTCTGGGAATGCCTAAAGCTAATGCATTCCTCCACAATTCATTCCTTTGTTCTCGAGATTCTGTTTGGGGGGTTTTAAATTTGTTTCCCTTCGATGTAGTTTCTGTTTCCCGTTTTATGGGTCTTACTTTGTGATCTCCTCCCCGGGGCTTCAGGTTTTGTTTTTCAGCTGATGCATCGTCCCAGCCCATCTCACGGCTGTAGTTAACAATGCCGTGCATCAAATCTGCCCAGGTAGGGAGCTGCTTGCGGGCAGTTTGAGCGTTGTCACCTAGTCCCTCATTGTGTTCTGTGTCTTTCTTGATCTCATCTCGTTTTGCAACTAAATGGGATTTAAGAATTGCCGGGGATCCTCTAATCAGTGGTTTTAACATTGCAAAATCTACTGTAGCAGACAGTGGGACATCATGGGACCCTCGTTTGTGCATGGCTTGTATACAGGCGGCTTTTGTGACGGCTGTAGAGAGCTCACTTAAAGATTTAATGGGAATTATGGAGGGTTCACCTCGCTCCATGGTGTCTATTCCTCCAGCCCAATAAGCTACTCGGCTGGTGATAGAATGAGGTGTATTTGTCGGGTCGGGTCCTAAATTTAAGAAAACTCCCGGACCCCAATAGCCGCTTGCTTCGTCCTCACTCAACATTATTCGGTCACCGCCACTGAGGCATACTCGCCACAAGTATTCTGTTTCAGTTTCACCTGGTTTTCTGCTGTATCTCTCTTGCAAATTTGTCAGTTGCAACGGATCCCAGGGGATGGTTCGCGTAGTATGTCGCGGATGACCACCCCGAGGACCCACAGTTCTTTCTGTTTTAACAATGGGTCTGGCTTCATACTCAGGAGGATTTGCGGGGAACAAAGGGTCGTCATCTTCTGGCTCACTATCATCCGGATCACCCCAGATGTCTCCATCCCAATCTTCAGGGGATACTATTAGTTTCCTAATTTGTACGATGTCAGGGGGGCGGGGAGCCTGTATAAGCATCATCTCGACCTTTTCTCCCAACTTTTGTCTTTTTTCCTTTTCCTCCTGTAACTGTTTCTGCAGTTGTTCAATTTTTAAAGATAGTAACAACTCAGTTGCCTTTCTGCCTTCTATTTCTTTCTCTAGGTCCTGCTCCTTTTTATTTCTGTTGTCTCTTTCCTGATGTGCAGCTTCTAAACAGGCACCTAGCATCTTGCAGATAATTCCTTTCCCTTTTCCATCTTTTGTGTGGCCTCTAGTTACTTTTAGGTGTTCTTCAATGGCTTCCCAATTATGCCAATTGTCACGAGTCCATTCTGCTGAGAATTTGGGACTCGGATTCACTCCATGCCTCCGTAAATAATCGGTGATACTACTTGCCATCCTGCCGACTACGCCAATTTGTCGCGGATGGAGTGAGCGTGCACTTCACTCGTTAGAGAGAAGTAAAAATATAGTTTATTGATACAGAATAGGGAGTTAACAAAGTTCAATGCGACAGTGTTTTAACAAGATTCGATGGCGAGGTGCACTTGATTATTTACTGCATAGAGGACAGGGTCAGACAAAACTGTCAGGGAGACCCTCCCGTTGAGTCATGAGGTTCGGAAAGGATCCCCTTGCTTTCTAAACTCCTTCTCAGAGAGGAGTCTAGGTGCGGCTAGATCCAGTCCTAGTCCCAGACTTGGTCAACGGTTTATGTCTAAAGGATTATATATGTGCGCAATCAATCCTTTATATCACTTAGCTAAGATTTCAAAGTTTAGCATGCTATTAGTCACTTACCGAGGATCTGTTGCGGCAAGGAATCTCTCAACCTCGAGGAGTAACCTTGAGAGGCGTCCCTGCTCAAGGGGAGATCCTGGCGTGCAGCCCGCTGCCGTGCAGGAGAGCTCAAAGGGCCCTGGGCTGTCCACTATTTAAGGAGTAAGATGATTGACTTATGGTCATATTTGCATATCAGCAAGAGGTTTAGATCCCTGCTTCAGGCAGCCCTTGGCTACTTTGTTGCTATTCGTCCTCAAGGTCCAGCATAAGCTGGATGCAGCTATCGGGATGACTCCCACTGATGGTTACTGCTTGTGCAGGGAGTGGGGGGGGGGGAGCACACCGCCACAGTGCGTTAATACCTTTCATTATTTTGTAATTTTTCTCTTGAGAATGAAGGCTTCAGTGCAATCAATGACTGTGTAAGATGTGTCCTTGAGGATGTCAATAGTCTCCACAACTACTAGAAATTTTCCTTCCTTCAATTTGAGCAATATTTTTAGGAATCATTTGTTTACCAAAAAAAGGTTCATTGCATCTTGAATGTGATAAAACAGTTGCTGTAACCATAATCTTTTAAGGTTTGAGAGGAAAAGTTTGCAATGAGAGAGCCTTTTGTCCCAAGAAATCAGTCAAATGAAGCCTGACAACATTTCAACCCTTTTTCAGTTCTGAACAAATCACACATATTCTTACAAAACATATATTCACAACACATATAAAATAGATTCAAGAATATTACCACAATGGAGGACTCTCCATTGGGGGTATGTTGGTATCTTTTTTTAACCTAAAACAGAGTAGGCAGCAAGGATAGCAAAGGGCAGCAAGGATAGCAAAGGGCAGCAAATCCACTGTTATTTTTTATGATGGTGCAAGCTCAGTGAACCCATGCTCAGAAATGTTGGGACAGTTTCACAGGTGGGCCTTTCAAGCCGTCCTCTATCAATTTCTCTTGGAGTGGAGATGTGACGGGAGTGATTATGCTATTAAGAGTACCCATAACACAGATAAAACATCAAAATATGCCAGCACATTCTTGATTGCTAAAAGTACTATAGCAATTTTCACAGAATCACAGAATCACAGAATCATATAGGTTGGAAAAGACCTTTAAGATCATCGAGTCCAACCATAAGGTTGGATAACTTTTGCATTAGGTTAGGAAAATTTTCCAGTAAGAATAGGTTCATTCAACCTATTATCCATCTTATATTTCAACCAGTGGAGTTTGGTGTGCTGTGGATCACATTACTGTTCTTGGCAGCCTTTGTTATCCTTTGTTAAAAAAATCACTGTGCCCAAGAAAAAGTGGTTGCACTTCAGTGGCAGAGGAAGTGGATATTCCTGTCTTCCTCTCATATGCCTTGTAAAATAATTTGCTAAGAAGCTGATTTTATTAAGCCAAAAACCTTTATAAAAATGTTGAAGACCAGACCCTTTCTGTTTTCTTTCCAGATATTTTGCCCTGCTTAGATTTAACATAACAGCTGGAAAGTTTACCTGCAGACATCTATCTAACTTGCGTAAACCTCTGTGTGATAATGAAGTGATAGTCCAGAAGACTGCTGTGGATGCATTCTCAGTGTAAGCTTTTGTCGTGGTTTAGCCCCAGCCGGCAGCTAAGCACCACGCAGCCGCTCGCTCACTTACCCCCCGGTGGGATGGGGGAGAGAATCGGAAGAGCAAAAGTAAGAAAACTCATGGGTTGAGATAAGAACAGTTTAATAATTGGAACAAAATAATAGTAATAATAATAATGAATTATAATGAGAAGGAAAACAACGAGAGAGAGAGAGGAACAAAACCCAAGGGAGGGAAAAAAAGGAGAAAAAAAAATTATAATAATAATAATTACCAAAAAAAAATGATACAACCGCTCACCACCCGCCAACCGACACCCAGCCAGTCCCCGAGCAATGATCGCTACCCCCCGGCCAACTCCCCCAGTTTATATACTGGGCATGACATCATGTGGTATGGAATAGCCCTTTGGTCAGTTTGGATCAACTATCCTGGCTGTGCCCCCTCCCATTTCTTGGGCACCTGGCAGAGCATGGGGAGCTGAAGGGGGAAAGAATCCTTGACCAATGTAAACACCGCTTAGCGACAGCCAAAACATCAGCGTGTTATCAATATTATTCTCATACTAAAATCCAAAGCACAGCACTATACCGGCTACTAGGAAGAAAATTAACTCTATCCCAGCCGAAACCAGGACAGCTTTCTTCCCAATTGCCCCAGCAATAAAAACTTCACCCTCCATCTCTGGGAAACAGAAAGATGGTCTATGGCCCTGTCCTGGTTTCGGGAATACAAAGAAACTGCGGGAATACAAAGAAAGTATCTCTTCCTCCCTCATCTCGGCTGTGGAGAAACTGTCCCGGGAGTTCCAACGATTCAAAGAGGATATGTCCTACTCCCCACCTGTATGGTCCAGTGTCTCAGCTATTAGGAGTCAGCGTTCCTCTGCTCAAGTGAGAAGATATAGAGGGTACACACCACGGGGCACCCTATGGTTTTACCTGCGTGACCACAGAGAGGACATGAGGAAGTGGGATGGAAAACCTACCTCGACCCTAGAGGCACAGGTACGTGAGTTGCAAGGAAAAACAATCACCAAAGGGGGTTCTTCCAGGAAAATTGCTGCTCTGGTTTCCAGTGGACACTTCCCCAGACAGAGCAAAAAGGGCTGATCTTACTCCTGATTTTAATGAAGACACTCCTGACTCGTATGTACAAGAAGTGGGTAACAAATACTGTGACCAGGACTAGAGGGGCCCTGCCTCCAGCCAGGTAGAGGAAAGGGACAACCGGGATTACTGGACTGTGTGGATTCGATGGCCTGGCACATCAGACCCACAGGAGTATGAGGCTCTAGTAGACACCGGTACACAGTGTCCCCTAATGCCATCAAGCTATACAGGGGCAGAACCCATCTGTATTTCTGGAGAGACAGGGGGACCCCAACAACTGACTGTATTGGAGGCCGAAGTGAGCCTAACTGGGAATGAGTGGCAAAAGCACCCCATTGTGACTGGCCCAGAGGCTCTGTGCATCCTTGGCATAGACTACCTCAGGAGAGGGTATTCCAAGGACCCAAAAGGGTACTGGTGGGCTTTTGGTATAGCTGCCTTGGAGACGGAGGAAATTAAACAGCTGTCTACCTTGCCTGGTCTCTCAAAAGACCCTTCTGTTGTGGGGTTGCTGAGGGTCGAAGAACAACAGGTGCCAATTGCTACCACAATGGTGCACCGGAGGCAATATCGTACCAACCGAGACTCCCTGATTCCCATCCTGTGGAATAATTGCTGGAGGTGACTTAGAAATTAAACTTATATTCACACTTTTAGGTAAGGCACAGCATTGAAGAAGCTTCCCGGGTGGAGTGCGGCTGACATGCAAGGAATCCATTCCACGGAAGTTCCCTAAGCCTGCAACCTTAGATGTCGGCAATGCCAGGGGAACTTGGTGTGCTGACTCTAAGAGGCACTGCTCAGAGGGTGGAGCGGTGTGGAGATACCGTGGCCAGGCTCTGCAATTATATGGGAATTTAAAGGTGTCATGGAACTGATAAGCTGCATATTTACTACCCTGGGCCAACAGCCTGTCATGTTTTTTGACAAAATGCTGTCCTTTTGGTGAACTTTGCTCATTATAACATCATTATAATACCAAAACGCACCTCCATCCCAAAAGCTACCCGCCTCCAAGGTGCGACCACCCCTCACTGAGCTTGCACTCTGAATTTTCCTAGCCTATACCTTTAAAAGCGAAGCGAGAAAACTTTACACCAATCCTAAACAAAGGTATGTACGACTAGAGTCACTCAAGCTCCACCTGAAAGGTGAAAGATAGTATAAAATGGCTTAAGAGAAAGAGAATGTTAGGGAAGACACCATCGTGTACCACTCTGACGTTTGGGATCAGTCGACGGGCTGAACCTCTCTTCCCCCCCATCGGGACGCCTTTGGGTAAGAGTTGAACACTTGGTTATTCCAAGTGCCTCCCCAGGAAACTTAGAAATCTCTATAGAGTCGCTTTATTATCTTTTAACATGTTTGTAGCCAGCAGCGTTACTCATATTCTTGGTATTTGCACATGATTTGCAGACAGTGAATTTATCACCGGTAATCCAAAGAATCTGTGTGTCTGTTGCTCTAATAAACTGCACTCTTCATTGATCTAGCCGTGGTAGTTCTCACTGAACATGACCAGACTCTTTAAGTGTGGCCGTGATAGTTCATGCAACACGATTATACTGGGGGTGCATCGCGTTATTAGTGAATCCGTAATCGTGAAGTTCAGTACGCTGCACACGACCGGACTTATAACATTGTCAAATTAATGCTGTCGTCTTAATTGACTTTGCAAAGCTGTTTCAGTGAAAGCCCTGAGAGGGCTCTGACAGGCAAACGTTGACTCTGATGGGTGGCTACATATACAGTGCTTAGAAAATAAACTGTTGACCAAGTCTGAGACTAAGACTGGACTTAGCCGCACCTAGACTCCTCTCTGAGAAGGAGTTTAGAAAGCAAGGGGGTCCTGTCTGAACCTCATGACTCAATGGGAGGGTTCCCCCCCCAGCCGCTCCTCAGACTCCTACGCGACAGTAACTCTTAACGCAACACATCAATAAACTGATTCGTTGACTGGAGAGCCAAGGAGTGATCAGTAAGACTCATTCACCTTTTAACAGTCCTATATGGCCAGTGCAAAAGTCTAATGGAGAGTGGAGACTAACAGTAGACTATCGTGGACTGAATGAAGTCATGCCACCGCTGAGTGCTGCCGTGCCAGACATGCTAGAACTTCAATACGAACTGGAGTCAAAAGCAGCCAAGTGGTATGCTACAATTGATATCACTAATGCGTTTTTCTCAATCCCTTTGGCAGCAGAGTGCAGGCCACAGTTGTTTGCTTTCACTTGGAGGGGCGTTCAGTACACTTGGAATCGATTGCCCCAGGGGTGGAAACACAGCCCTACCATTTGCCATGGACTGATTCAGACTGCATTGGAACAGGGCGAAGCTCCAGAGCATCTGCAATACATTGATGACATCATCGTATGGGGCAATGCAGCAGAAGTAGTTTTTGAGAAAGGGAAGAAAATAGTCCAGATCCTCCTGAAAGCCGGTTTTGCCATAAAACAAAGGAAGGTCAAGGGACCTGCACAGGAGATCCAGTTTTTAGGAATAAAATGGCAAGATGGGCATCGTCAGATCCCAGTGGATGTGATCAACAAAATAACAGCCATGTCTCCACCAACTAGCAAAAAGGAAACACAAGCTTTCTTAGGCGTTGCGGGTTTTTGGAGAATGCATATTCCAAATTACAGTCTGACTGTAAGCCCTCTCTACCAAATGACCTGGAAGAAGAACGATTTTAAATGGGGCCCTGAGCAACGACAAGCCTTTGAACAAATTAAACGGGAGATAGTTCATGCAGTAGCCCTTGGGCCAGTCCGGGCAGGGCAAGACGTAAAAAATGTGCTCTACACCGCAGCCGGGGAGAATGGCCCTACCTGGAGCCTCTGGCAGAAAGCACCGGGGGGACTTGAGGTCGACCCCTAGGGTTTTGGACTCGGGGATACAGAGGATCCAAGGCCTGCTATACTCCAACTGAAAAAGAGATATTGGCAGCATGTGAAGGGGTTTGAGCTGCTTCAGAAGTGGTTGGTACTGAAGCACAGCTCCTCCTGGCACCCTGACTACTGGTGCTGGGCTGGATGTTCAAAGGGAGGGTCCCCTCTACACATCATGCAACTGATGCTACATGGAGTAAGTAGGTTGCACTGATCACACAACGGACCTGAATAGGAAACCCCAATCGCCCAGGGATCTTGGAAGTAATTATGGACTGGCCGGAAGGCAAAGATTTCGGAATATCGCCAGAGGAGGAGGTGACGCGTGCTGAGGAGGCCCCACTGTACAATAAACTACCAGAAAATGAGAAGCAATATGCCCTGTTCACTGATGGGTCCTGTCGTATAATCCTTTCCATCATTTACCAGCAGTCCTGGCTAACTGGGGAGGTCCCTGCTGACTGGAGATTAGCTAATGTGACACCCATCTTCAAGAAGGGCTGGAAGGAGGACCCGGGGAACTACAGGCCTGTCAGCTTGACCTCGGTGCCGGGGAAGCTGATGGAGCAGATCATCCTGAGTGCTATCACACGGCATGTAGAGAATAACCAAGGGATCAAGCCCAGCCAGCATGGGTTTAGGAAAGGCAGGTCCTGCTTGACCAACCTGATCTCCTTCTATGACAAGGTGACCTGCCTAGTGGATGAGGGAAAGGCTGTGGATGTTGTCTATCTAGACTTCAGTAAAGCCTTTGACATGGTTTCCCACAGCATTCTTCTGGAGAAACTGGCTGCTCATGGCTTGGACGGGTGTACTCTTTGCTGGGTAAAGAACTGGCTGGATGGCTGGGCCCAAAGAGTGGTGGTGAATGGAGTTTACTCTGGTTGGCGGCCGGTCACAAGTGGTGTCCCCCAGGACTCTGTGTTGGGGCCAGTCCTGTTTAATATCTTTATCAATGATCTGGACGAAGGGATTGAGTGCACCCTCAGTAAGTTTGCAGACGTCACCAAGTTGTGTGGGAGTGTTGATCTGCTGGAGGGTAGGCAGGCTCTGCAGGAGGGACCTGGACAGGCTGGATCGATGGGCCGAGGTCAATTGTATGAGGTTCAACAAGGCTAAGTGCAAGGTCCTGCACTTGGGTCACAACAACCCCATGCAACGCTACAGGCTTGGGGAAGAGTGGCTGGAAAGCTGCCAGGCAGAGAAGGACCTGGGGGTGTTGGTTGACAGCCGCCTGAATATGAGCCAGCAGTGTGCCCAGGTGGCCAAGAAAGCCAACAGCATCCTGGCTTGTATCAAAAATGGTGTGGCCAGCAGGACTAGGGAAGTGATCGTGCCCCTGTACTCGGCACTGGTGAGGCCGCACCTCGAATACTGTGTTCAGTTTTGGGCCCCTGTCGTGGTTTAGCCCCAGCCGGCAACTAAGTACCATGCAGCCGCTCGCTCACTCCCCCCCGGTGGGATGGGGGAGAAAATCGGAAGAGCAAAAGCAAGAAAACTCGAGGGTTGAGATAAAAACAGTTTAATAGGTAAAGGAAAAGCCATGCACGCAAGCCAAGCAAAGCAAGGAATTCATTCACTGCTTCCCATGGGCAGGCAGGTGTTCAGCCATCTCCAGGGAAGCAGGGCTCCATCACGCATAATGGTTACTTGGGAAGACAAACGCCATCACTCCAAATGTCCCCCCCCTTCTTCTTCCCCAGCTTTATATACTGAGCATGACGTCATGTGGTATGGAATAGCCCTTTGGTCAGTTTGGATCAACTATCCTGGCTGTGTCCCCTCCCAGCTTCTTGTGCACCTGGCAGAGCACGGGAAGCTGAAAAGTCCTTGACTAGTACAGCAGCAACTAAAACATCTCTGTATTATCAACACTGTTTTCAGCACAAATCCAAAACATAGCCCCATACCAGCCACTATAAAGAAAATTAACTCTATCTCAGCTGAAACCAGGACAGCCCCTCACTACAAGAGAGACATTGATGTGCTGGAGTGTGTCCAGAGAAGGGCAGAGAAGCTGGTGAAGGGTCTAGAGCATAAGTCTTATGAGGAGCGGCTGAGGGAAGTGGGGTTGTTTAGCCTGGAGAAAAGGAGGCTGAGGGGAGACCTTATTGCTCTCTCCAACTACCTGAAAGGAGGTTGTAGAGAGGTGGGGGTCGGTCTCTTCTCCCAAGTAACAAGCGATAGGACGAGAGGAAATGGCCTCAAGTTGCGCCAGGGGAGGTTTAGACTGGATATTAGGAAATTTTACTTCACCGAAAGGGTTATCAAGCATTGGAACAGGCTGCCCAGGGAAGTGGTTGAGTCGCCATCCCTGGAAGTATTTAAAAGACGTTTGGATGAGGTGCTTAGGGACGTGGTGTAGTGGTGGTCTTGGTGGTGTTAGGTTTACGGTTGGACTTTATGATCTTAAAGGACTTTTCCAACCTATACGATTCTGTGCTTCTGATTCTGTGATTCTGTATTGTAGGAAAGCATTAGAGATGGAAAGCTGTGTACCTCAAGGGGATTTGATTTTGGGTGAAAATAGCCAATCAACTATTGTTTATTGATGTTATGGTATGTATAATGTTAGTTACTATACAATACTGTATGTCATCACTTTTATGGTTGTTATATATCATATCAACTACCGTGATTAGCTGATAGTAGTTGATTCTCACTTACAGTGAGAATCACCCAGATTAATGAAGAATGAGCTTTGATAAAACTGAGCCAAGTACAGTGATGATGGAACCAGAACTGGCTTCAACATGCAACAGTCCAACACCACATACCACCTCTCCTACTCTGAAAGACTGTTATAACAGATGGAGCCCAAAGTCATGGACTAAATTAACTCAATGGACATTTTAGAGGGATGGCACATAGACTAAGGGAATGATGAATGATATCTTTGTGTGTATATATGTCGCGAATGAGTGATTTAGATCGCTTAAAAAATCACCATCAAAGGTATTAACAAAAGTGGTTTTAATATGATTTCTAAAAGTGCGACTTAACAAAGTTCAATGGCAAGGTTCACTCTAGTAATTGCTGCATGGAAGAAACATACACAGGAAAATTGGGTTACACTTGAGTTAGAATGATACACAGAGAGACCGAGGATACAAAAGGGTACGGAGGATCCTCCCATTGAGTCACGAGGTTCAGAATAGACCCTCTTGCTTTCTAAACTCCTGATGGAGCTTAGGTGCAGCTTGGTCCAATCTTAGTCTCAGACTTGGACAACCATTTATGTCTGAGGGATCATATATGCAAAATTTATCAATTCAGCATGCAATCAAAGTTACCAAGATAAAATCAAAGTTACCATACTACAAGGTTATGTGCGATATTGGTCGCTTACCAAAGATCTGCCATTGGTAACAGGTCTCTCTGCCTCGAGGAGCAACCTTGAGAGGTGTCCCAGCTCAAGGGGAGATCACCACCATGCAGCCACACTGCCTAGCAGGGAGAGCTCAAAGAAGGCTCACTTTGGCTGTCATATTTATGGGATAAAGCAGTTGGCTCGTAGTCAAATTACATGCGATAGGAAAGATATGCATGAGGCTCCTTGTACCCACAACTTTCTTTGTTCCTTGATAAATGAGTCTTGGAAAAGCCACCTGCTATTCATGTGTCAATCGCATGATCGGTGTTCCAAGCTCATATGCATCAATGCTCACTGTGCCACTCAGCTTCTTTGTGGGTTCTCAGAGAACAGATTGGAACCAGAGGAGTTCTTGGCCCGGCCACGGCTCAGGCCTTTACCTCCTTTGGAGCCTGTACCAAACTACTGCTAGTTTGATTAAGAGGTTGAGTGCATCCGTCACAATATATCAAAAGACAGGAAAAGTGGTGGTGATTAATTGGAATGTATTGGAAAGGGTAGAACCTGGGCATGACGTAAATGGTATAGAATAAGGGGTGGATACTGTCCTGGTTTCGGCTGGGATAGAGTTAATTTTCTTCCTAGTAGCTGGTCTAGTGCTGTGTTTTGGATTTAGGATGAGAATAATGTTGATAGCACACTGATGTTTTAGTTGTTGCTAAGTAATGTTGACACTAGTCAAGGACTTTTCAGCTTCCCATGCTCTGCCAGGTACACAAGAAGCTGGGAGGGGGGCACAGCCAAGACAGTTGATCCAAACTGGCCAAAGGGCTATTCCATACCACATGACGTCATGCTCAGTATATAAACTGGGGGGAGTTGGTCAGGGGGCAGCGATCGCTGCTCGGGGACTGGCTGAGCATTGGTTGGTGGGTGGTGAGCAGTTGTATCACTTTTTTTTGTCCTGGGTTTTGTTCCTCTCTCTCTCTCTCGTTATTTCCCTTTTCACTACAATTTATTATTATTATTGTTGTTGTTGTTGTTGTTCCAATTATTAAACTGTTCTTATCTCAGCCCATGAGTTTTCTTATTTGTGCTCTTCCAATTCTCTCCCCCATCCCATCAGGGGTGAGCGAGCGGCTGGGTGGTGCTTAGTTGCTGACTGGGGTTAAACCACAACAGGCCCATAATGAATAAAGCCAAGCAGGGCTCAGGTTTAGAATGTTTGCCACGGAGCTGGACACGAAAATCCTAAATTCTCCCAACTCTGTCATGTTTTTCTTTCAATGTTATTTTAAATAAAGGAACAGAGAGGGGTCACTTCTCACACACTTGATACAAACCTGTTCAATTTAGTAGGGGAAATTAGGGGATAGAGCTATGCATTTTTTATTTTAAATGGTAGAAATGTGATAAAAAAGACCAACATCCAAAGTAATAGACACAGTAAATATAAACTTATATCTTTTGTCAGGGCAATTATAAGAAAGAGGGGTAATTTGTGAGAACAAGTAAGCAAAAGGAAGCATCCTTAGCTGCTGGTGGTTATTCTCCAGTTATATCAGATGGTGGCTGTGTCAAAGTCTCAGCCAGAAAGGGCTATGTGTTTCTTGTACAGGCCAAATGGTGTATACGCTTTATTACTTCTCTGAAGTTATCTTCAGGCAGTTGTGAAAAACAAAGCACCATTAAAAATCATCCTATTACTAGGCAAGTTCTTTTCTGTCTTTCTAGTATTGTTTTATCTGTAAGAGAAGAAAACTTTCCTTTTATGATCTGGATGTTGAAACATGTTCAGATACTGAAGCACTTCATTGCGAAGGGTGTTAATGGAGCAGTGGCAATTTCTGAAATGGCAGCATTGCATTGCACTTTATCACCCTATGTGTGCTCGTGAGGAGGTGGGGTGTTAGTACAATTCAGGTCACCCTGAGGTGAGGGTGAGGGTGGGGGAGGTGAGGGAAGCTTGCCCTGAAGTCTAGGGATTATGACATTGCTAATTGTCCCCCACATCAAATTATGCATATTCTTAGGATTCTGGTCGATTGCTGTTCTGGCCACGGTTATACGCCTGGTTTTTTTGAAAGACAAATCTTCTATTGTTTTATCGTTGGTGTGGGGTGTTCTCAGTCGGTAAGAGCTGGCTTAGGTTGAGTCTTCAGGTCACATCGACCCTGAGGTAAAAGCTCATAGTCCCAGGTAGAGTTCATTCTTCTAAGCAAGTTGTATTGCAGTTAGCATCTTGCTTTTCACAGTCCCTCCTCTTCTTTTGTCTTTCAGGACCTATTTACTTAATATAATACTTGAGAATTATAGTATTACAAAGAGAAAGACAACATTTAATATTCACATAAGACAACAAATTGAATAATATTATTAAAATCATTATAAGCTTTTGTGGCCATTGAGCAATATTAGGAAACCATGACATTAGCCAATTTAAAGCATCAAAAGTTTGTTCTTGTCCTACTTCATGTAGGACTTGCAAATGAGTTCTAATTTGTTCAATATCTGTCTTTATTTGTTGATTTGGACTGACATAAAAGTAGCAGCTAGTATTAATTAGGGTACATACTCCGCCTTGTGCTGCTAAAAAGTAATTTAAGGCCAATCGGTTCTGAATAATTATTTGTGAAGGCATATTTTTATGAATTAGGTGTTTCTGTCATAGGATCAGTTTCTGCTGTCTGGTCCCTTTTTTTTACATGGGAGTGATGAATCCAGGAATGCCTACCCTCCACCTTTATTACAGAAAAAGAGATTAGTAATACAAGATGGGGTTCTTCCCATTTTGGAGACAAACCATTTTTCCATTTATGTACCTTTATCCATACTTTATCCCCTGGGGAAAAGATATGTAATGATCCCCCTAGCGGTATTGGCTGTGCCAGTCGGGCCTGATTCTGATTTTGTTTTATAGTTTGTTGAATATTTAGGATATATTGTGTTACTTGTTCATCCCCGGCTAATAGGCCTGTAAGAGTCCTTTTATTTGTTCTTTGTTCAAAATATGTGTTCTCGCTGAGGTTATAAAACCTCTTTGTTTCCAAATTTCTCCTGTGACGTGGCACACTCTAAAGGCATATTGTGAGTCTGTGTAGATGTTAACTGATTTATCTGTGCTTAGTTTACAGGCTTCAGTTAAGGCAATTAATTTGGCTGGTTGTGCACTTAGTCTGGGGCTAAGTGCCTTGCTTATTAATACTTCAGCTTCCATAGTAACTGCAAAGCCCATGACGCAATGTCTATTTAAGTAATATGAAGAGCCGTCAACATATAGAATCAAAGCTGGATTTGCAAGAGGGGTATCTTGGAGGTCTTATCTTATTTTTCCAGATTCTTGTATGACTCCTATACAGGCATGATGTGGAAGTCCTTCATGGGATAGTGGAAGTAAGGAAGCTGGATTTAAAGTGTTGCAACATTTCAGTGTAATGTTGTCAGCTGTTAAGAGTGTTGCTTCATATTTATGAAGGTGTTGAAAGGACAAGGCTTGAATTACGTGATTTGTCAAGATTGTTTCAACTTCATGGGGTACTTGAACTTCTAGGGGGTATCCTGGGACTATATTTTTCACTTTTTCTATTAAAGTAGCTGCAGCAGCCATGGCATGCATGTAAGGGATAGATTCTCATATGACTGGATCTAATTGCATATAGTAATATGCTACAAGCCTTGGTTGCCCCTCCCCCAGTTCTTGTGTCAGTACCTCGGAGGTGGTTCCTTCTCTTTCATGTGCATATAAGGTTAAAGGTTTATCATAATTTGGAAGGCCAAGTGTGAGTGGACTGTCAATAAGGGGACTGTCAATAAGACTTGTTTAAGTTTTTCAAAGGCAGTCATCTGGTCCTCATTCCATTGCAAAGGTTCTGTTTGATCTTGATGTATACTGCTGAGGCTTCACTAATTCTCTGAAAGCAGCAATCCATGGTCTACAAAATCCTACAGCTCCTAAAAAGGCTTGCATCTGTTTTTTAGTTTGTGGCCGGGGAATATTTTGGATTGCTTGGGGATAAAAGTCAAGTTCCTTCTTCTAAGATATATCCCAAATATTCTACTTTTGATTTACAAAATTGAAGTTTATAAGGAGAAACTTTGTGACCTTTATCAGCCAATGCAGTCAATAACGCTAGAGCATTGATTTTGCATGTGTGGGAGTCGGGACTATCTATAAGTAAATCATCAACACATTGTATTAATACAGATTGCCCTGGAAGTTTTACATCCTGTAAATCTTTGACCAATATCTAAGAAGAAAAAAAAAATAGTAGTCGGCTATCCTGCTAAACCTTGAGGTAATCGGGTCCAAGTATAACTGGTTTTGCAGATTTTAGGAGCCCTGCTTCAGTGGGATCCCACCCCCAAATATGGGGTGGGAGTTTTTGCAGTTCTTTTGGTAGGGTGAAGCCTCTATGGCTTTCCTGTAATGCAGCAACTAGTTTAGGTAAATTTTGGACGAGTATCCAGAGCCGCATGCCCTGGGGGGAACAGTTTAGATTTGCCTGCAATTTACAGAGTAAATCTCCCCCTAATTAATTATTCAGGCTGTTTTCAAGTAGTATAAAAGAATGTGTAATTGATAAGGGCCCTACCTGGAGAGGCGTCTCTTCTAACAAGGGTATGTGTTGGGGGCTTCCTTCAATTCCCATGATATAATTTTGTCCCACTGTGTTAATGTTTTGTGGTTGGTTGTTTAGAGCCGAATGCATAGCGCCTGTATCTACTAGGCATAAGTAATCTTCCCCTCCACACTTTAAGGGTCAGTTGGAGTTCTTGTTGTGGGTTTACAGTATTTAAAATCATGTGGGCGTTACTCATGGTTGCTGCATAATAGGTTCTCAGTAATTGTCAATCTTGAGTGAATTTTTTGGTATAATTATATCTTTGTGCAGGGGCAGGGGAATTGAATTCAGAAGTCATGGTCAAACTGGGCATAGCTTGTGGTATCAGAGAAAAAAGGGGTTTATAGGGGCAATCTTTTTTCCAGTGTCCTAATCGCCCACCATAGTTGCAACAATAGGCTTGGGGAATTTCAGGGGAAAAAAGTCCTCGCGGTTTACTGCGTCTCCACCCTTGGCTCCTCCCTCTAGGGAAAAAGGGTCCTGGACACCTAAGGGCTGCGGCCAGTAAGGAAACTTTTCCTCCTGTTGTTTTTTTTTTCCCTCAATTTTTCTTGTTTGTCATCCCTGCCATTAAAGACAAAAGTTGATATACTCACAATTTCATCTATTCCTTTCCCTTGCCATCCTGTAGCATGTTTGGAGAAATATTTGTGGATGTCAGGAGTGGGCTGATCAACAAAAAGGGAAACAAGTAATCATCGATTTTCAGGGTTGACCCCTCCATACATTCTAATATGTTTAGCTAATTGAGCATAGAAATCGGATGGTTGCTCTGTCAACCCTTGCTGACATTCCCTCACTTTACTCCGATTTGTTGGTTTTCATCCTACTCGCTCCAGGGATTCTAAAAGTCCATCTCTACATTGTCTTAAGGTGTTCCTCCCTGCTTCTGTATTATGATCCCACCCTGGGTCGGCCATCAGCCATGGTGTTCTCCTAGCGGCTTCTTCAGCCTCTCTCTGATTACGCTCCCGGATTCGTATATGTTCATCCAGGGTAAACACTGATTCAAATAATTGTTGGATGTCTGCCCAAGTTGTAATCATTAAATCATTAGGGTTGTCATGGTTTAACCCCAGCCAGCAACTAAGCACCACACAGCCACTCGTTCACTCCTCCCCGGTGGGATGGGGGAGAGAATCAGAAGAGTAAAAGTGAGAAAACTTGTGGGTTGAGATAAAGACAGTTTAATAGGGAAAGCAAAAGCCGCGCACGCAAGCAAAGCAAAACAAGGAATTCATTCACTACTTCCCATCGGCAGGTAGGTGTTTAGCCATTTCCAGGAAAGCAGGGCTCCATCATGCATAACAGTTACTTGGGAAGACAAATGCCATCACTCTGAATGTCCCCCCCTTCCTTCTTCTTCCCCAGCTTTATATGCTGAGCATGATGTCATATGGTGTGGAATATCCCTTTGGTCAGTTGGGGTCAGCTGTCCCAGCTGTGTCCCCTCCCAACTTCTTGTGCACCCCCAGCCTACTCGCTGGTGGGGTGGTGTGAGAAGCAGAAAAGGCCTTGACTGTGTGTAGGCACTGCTCACCAATAACTAAAACATCTCTGTATTATCAACACTGTTTTCATCACAAATCCAAAACATAGCCCCATACTAGCTATTATGAAGAAAATTAACTCTATCCCAGCCAAAACCAGCACAGGTTGAAAGGAACGTGAAATGTACCTAAAGTCAGATGTCCAGGAACCTGCCCAGGTCCCACTACAATTTGTTTTAGAGGAGCCTGAATCTTCAGCGCACTAGGAGATCTGGGGTCCTCAAAGTTGGGGGAAAATCAAGGGGGTTTAGTTTGTAGCAATTCCCAACCTTAATGACTGAGTGGAGGGAGAAATTTCTTTCGCTAGCCATAATTATTCCTAATTATTCCAGATATACCAATAATCCATCTGTCCCAGGGACTGGTCCTCTAATTGTAGACTCAACAATTGCTGTCTACCTTTATCCAGACTGCCCATCTTGGGCCACTGTTGGTCTGTATTTCCAACAGAGGTCACCTCAGGCCAGTTTAATTGGCATAACTGTAATTCCCTTTTTTCTCAAGGGTCCATGAGTTCCATCTGTTTTCAGCCAATCCTTTAGAACATCTTCTAAGGCCGACCCCTTCACTATATTAAGTCCTCCTATAATTACGCACCTCTTTTAATGCCCAAAAAGATTCTTCCACTCGCTACCCCCTGTATTCAAGTTCCCAGGTGAACTCATGTTCTTGCCAGCAGTGGGGCCTTGAATCACAGGGGAGCGTAGCGACGTGGTGAACTGGGAGAGTCAGTGGTGTCCCGTCTGGGGTGCCAACTGTAAAAGTCAGTTCTTCGCCAGCCAAGAAGGGAGGCAAGGACACTTAGCATAGAATTACCAAGGGAATTTATTCTTTTATTTTAACTATGTGCATAGTGGTGCCCCAGTCTAATGCATGGAGGACCCCAATACAGAGGAAAGCAGGGTTTATATATGTTACAATACAGTTGTGTAGACCAATCAAATTACTCATGTTAAGGAGTGGGCTAATCAGCTCATGGAATCAGTATGCGTTTGTCCTGTGCAGGTGGTGTAGACGTATGGCCAGTGGTGTGTTCATCTTCATTGTTCTAAACCAATGTCCCGTGCAGGTGGAGGGTTTTATACTGGATTCTGGTGAATTGCTGTTCTGGCCATAGTTTTACGCCTGTTTTTTTTGAAAGACAAATCTCCTGTTGTTTTATTGTTGATATGGGGTGTTCTCAGACATTAAGAGCTGGCTTAGGTTGGGTCTTCAGGTCACGTTGACTCTGAGGTAAAAGCTTATAGTCCCAGGTAGTGTTCATTCTTCTAAGCAAGTCGTATTGCAGTTAGCATCTTGCCTTTCACAAAAGCAAACCTTTATGTTTCTTAAATCCACATCTTCTTAAAAAGCAAATGTGTTCAGACCTCTCACAGGCCAAATGGAATAAAAAAATAAAATTTTCAGGATCCCTTTGTTAAAATATTGTGTGTATATTATTACCCCTTGTTTCTGAGGGCTCCTTTTGTATATGCAGGACTATTTATTAATTATAAAGTTCCATAAACTGGAAAATGCACAAAATTATCCTTTTACTTTTTGATGTTAAAATTAGTACACAGGAAAGGTACAGGACTCACAATAATGAAATTCTCTGTCCACAGAACAGAGGCCATGCAAGCTCTCACACACTTTTGCATGCCTACCATATAAAAGGAACATTCCCAAAAGCGAGGAAGTAATTTTAATCTCTCTATGCCATTCCCAAGTGCCACATACATTCAGTTCTTCACCTCTGTGCTTAGACTAGTAAGTGTGTTAATTACTGCCAGGTTTGGTATTTACTAAGCTATAGGCACATCTCTGGTAGAAAATAGACTGCAAGAATGTGACCAGTACATTTCACATTGACAATTGAATATACATCCTCTAACCCTAGCTGCTATGTCCTGCGCTGGATTAGCGTGAGTACTGTGCATTAAAATGTTATTTCTGTCCATTAGCAGTTTGCAAAGCCAAGCTTTCACTTTAACCTTTTAAGAGATATTGATGATACAAGGATTAGCCTAAACCAAAATAATGACTAAAGGAAGCCTCCATGTCTCTACTTCATATAACATCTGCAAGCCCCTAGACATCCCCATGTGATCTCTCATGATCTCAACACAGTTTTAAAAAGAATCAATGCCCCTTATTTACTAATGATGGCAAACATCCAAGTCAGCAAAGAAATATGAATTTTCATGACAAGCAACCAATTGCTAGGGTTAGCCCTGCAGCCAGCAGGCCATTAGTAAAGTACATCTACAGCCACAGGAAATTAAAGGCTTACTTCTTCCTCCTCTTTTTTTTTAACAGTTGTTTAGTTCTCTCATTGCAGAGCTCACTTAGAGTCTATATTCATCATTTCTTAAAATTATAAATCTATAAAGAGGTAATTACTGAAATTATACAATTCAAAATATTAATATATTTTTGTGTTTAATTACAAATATTTTTATCTATTTAAATATACTTATTTTAATATATTTTTATATATCACAGATTTTTTTATTTAATTACAGATCTTATTTGAAATTATTTAACTAGCTGATTCTAGGTACAGAAATATAATGATCTTAATTATTTGTTTCTTCCCAAATACCTTTGATTAGTCTCATGCAAGCTATTTTCAGTTTATTAATTAAGTATACTTAATTATGCTTAACTTAAAGCATATGAGTAATCCTGTTGTCTTCATCAATGCACATATTTAAGTCACTTGCAGGGAAACAGAGAGGTATTACCATTGCATTTCCCAGCTAATTCTAAGGGAAACTGGCAGTACAGCCAACAGACTGCATTCAGTTGGAGGCTACTCAGTAGATTTCTACTCTTATAATCAAAGGCCCATATCTCTGGAAATAAAAATTTGTTGAATGTAGAACATTTGGCAACATGAGGTATGTATTACATAGTGATTAAATAAGATAACAGCGGTTTTAACTAGCTGAGAATCTGATTCTAGGCATCAGAATTTTTGCTCTCTTCTCTGGGCTGTACAGGTGGCATAGGATATAACTTTCTAAAAATTAATCAGAGCAAATTATTCTATGTTTATGTGAGTGTCAAAAGCACCCAATGGGCTATCTAGGTCTGATTCCAGGTCTAATTTTTCACCTGGAGCTGTCATGTGTTAGTTTTAGGCATCACTCTGTAATACTCATTAAAATCATATTCTGGGTATAGGTTATTCATGTTTATGTCTCTGAGAATCTTCTTCCTAAAAAGAAGGTAATCTGTGCAATAAAGTGTCTTCTCAAAGGCCTCCCCTGAGCCATACATCTTGAAGCCACTGACAGGAAACTGATTATTAAAATCAATACGATTTTATGTTCTAGGGGCTGGACAAGGTTTCCAAAAGAGTTTTCTGTTAGAATTTCCAAAAGAGTTTCCTAACACATAACAACAAATACTCCGGAGCCTTATTTCCCTCTTACCTGTAATTATTTTCTGCATACTTTGTTAACAAAACAACTTAGAGTTCCATGGCAGTAGAGCCAAGAAAAAAATCTTATTGTGAAGACTGTTAAAAAAAATCTCAACATTTGGTCAATGTGATGACTTAGGAGAAATCTCAGTAACGTGCATCAGCACAAGCTTTTTCAGTAGCTAGTGCTACCATTTGTAGGCTGTAGTGCTGTCTGTGTGGTGTTGCTTGGGGGGAATTCCCAGGAACTTGCCAAGATCACCTGTGCCCAAAGAAAATGACACATATTGCAGGACCCCGTATAAAGTGAGGCACAGGAGGTACCTATGACAGTCAAAATATTTTGTTTTGTTTTGCACTGATGTAGAGTCAGAGACAAAATATTGTCCTGTCAATTCCTGTTCTAATAATAAATAATCTGCTACTGTGATTTATATTTGCATTGGGTTTAACTGGCAAGGTTTTGGTAGCAGGCAGGGGGTGGGGGGCGATTACATGGGTGGCCTCTGTGAGAAGAGGCCAAGGGCTGCCTTGTGCTGGACAGCTCGAAAACAGACCCACCACAGGCCAAAGCTGAGCCAATAAGTAAAGCTGGTGGCATCTCTGTGAAAATACATTTAAGAACAGGCAAAATGCTGCACTACAGTGTGAGGAATGAGGGGGAAAAAGAGTGAGAGAAACAACCTTGTGAACACCAAGGTCAGAGAAGAAGGAGGAGGAGGAGGAGGTGCTCTAGGGGTCGGAGCAGAGATTCCCCTGCAGCCCATGGTGAAGACCATGGTGAGGCAGGCTGTCCCCCTGCAGCCCATGGAGGTTAATGGTGGAGCAGATATCCACACTGCAGCCTGTGGAGGACCCCACGCCGGAGCAGGTGAATGTGCCCTGAAGGAAGCTGCAGCCTGTAGAGAGCCCACGCTGGAACAGGCTCCTGGCAGGAGAGGAGCCCACACAGGAGCAGGTTTATCCTGAAGGATTGCAGCCCATGGGAAGGAACCACACTGGAGCAGAGGAAAAGTAAGAGGAAGAAGGAGCGGCAGAGAGGAACTGTTACAAACTGACTGCAACCCCCATTCCCCATCCCCCCCTGCACCACTTGGGGTGGGGGGAAGGTAGAGGTAGAGGAGTTGGGAATGAAGGAGTGAAGTTGAGCCTGGGAAAAAGGGGTGGGGGTGGAGTGAAGGTGTTTTAGTTTTTGTCTTTGTTTCTCACCATCCAACTCTGTTTTAATTGGCAATAAATTAAATTGATCTTCCCCAAGTTGAGTCTGCTAAGATTGAAGTTGCTCAAGTGGATCTGGACTGGCAACATAAGGGTGAATTCTTTATAGCTCAATGGGCCCATGACACCTCAGGCCATCAAGGAAGAGATGCAACATATAGATGGGCCCGTGAGCGAGGGGTGGACTTAACCATGGACACTATTGCACAGGTTATCCATGAATGTGAAACATGCGCTGCAATTAAACAATCCAAGCGGTTAAAGCCTCTGTGGTATGGAGGGCGATGGCTGAAACATAAATATGGGGAGGCCTGGCAGATCGATTATATCACGCTCCCACAAACCCGCCAAGGCAAGCGCTATGTGCTCACCATGGTGGAAGCAACCACCGGATGGCTGGAAACGTATCCTGTGCCCCATGCCACTGCCCGGAACACTATCTTGGGCCTTGAAAAACAAGTCCTATGGCGACATGGCACCCCAGAAAGAATTGAGTCAGACAAGGGGACTCATTTCCGAAACAACCTCATAGACACCTGGGCCAAAGAGCATGGCATTGAGTGGGTATATCACATCCCCTATCATGCACCAGCCTCTGGGAAAATTGAACGATACAATGGACTGTTAAAAACTAAACTGAGAGCAATGGGTGGTGGGACGTTCAAACATTGGGATATGCATTTAGCAAAGGCCACCTGGTTAGTTAACAATAGAGGATCTGTCAATCGACCTGGCCCTGCCCATCAAAACTTTTACGCACTTATCCCCCTAGAAGGGGATAAGGTCCCTGTAGTGCACATAAAAAACATGCTGGGGAAGACAGTCTGGGTTACTCCTGCCTCGGGCAAAGGCAAGCCCATTCGTGGGATTGCTTTTGCTCAAGGACCCGGGTGCACTTGGTGGGTAATGCGAAAGGATGGGGAAGTCAGATGTGTACCTCAAGGGGATTTGATTTTGGGTGAGAATAGCCAATGAACTAAATGGTATGATGTTAACTGCTATATAATACTGTGTGTCATCACTTGTATGATTACTATACCCCATATCAATGGTATGTAGAGATAAGGATCACCCAGATTAGTGAAGAATGAACTTCGATGAAAGCAAGCAAAGTGCAATGGTGATGGAACCAGAACTGGCTTCAGCATGCAACAACCCAACACCACACACCATCTCTTCTGCCATGAAGGACTATTATGACAGATGGAGCCCAAAGTCATGGACTAAATGAACTTAATAAACATTTTAGAAGGATGGACCATAGACCAAGGGAATGATAACTGTGTGTACATATATAGATATACATACCAAGAGACAGGAAAAGTGGTGGTGATTAATTGTATTAGAAAAGGTAGAACCTGGGCATGACATAAATGGTATAGAATAAGGGGTGGATACTGTCCTGGTTTCAGCTGGGATAGAGTTAGTTTTCTTCCTAGTAGCTGTATAGTGCTGTGCTTTGGATTTTAGTATAAGAATAATATTGATAACACGCTGATGTTTTGGCTGTCGCTAAGCGGTGTTTACATTGGTCAAGGATTCTTTCCCCCTTCAGCTCCCCATGCTCTGCCAGGTGCCCAAGAAATGGGAGGGGGCACAGCCAGGATAGTTGATCCAAACTGACCAAAGGGCTATTCCATACCATCTGATGTCATGCCCAGTATATAAACTGGGGGGAGTTGGCCGGGGGGTAGCGATCATTGCTCGGGGACTGGCTGGGTGTCGGTCGGCGGGTGGTGAGCGGTTGTAATTTTTTTTTTTTATATATATATATATTTTTTTTTTTTTCCCCCCTCCCTTGGGTTTTGTTCCTCTCTCTCTCTCATTGTTTTTTTCCCTCTCATTATAATTCATTATTATTATTACTATTATTTTGTTCCAATTATTAAACTGTTATTATCTCAACCCACGAGTTTTCTTACTTTTGCTCTTTCGATTCTCTCCCCCATCCCATCGGGGGGGGGGGAGTGAGCGAGCGGCTGTGTGGTGCTTGGCTGCCGGCTGGGGCTAAACCACGACACTCACACAGGAAGACACATATATATCATCTGGGCATCACTACTACCAAGTGCATAAGCATCACTGAATAATGCAGTAGGAAGCAAAGCATCTATCAATCAAATTCTGCTGTTAAGGCCACAGTTCACCAACTTCCAGAAGAGATTTCCAGGATGAAAACAATTTAGCAATAAACTAACTTGGATAAAGTTCCAGGAAGATATATGAAGTGGCAGAATGTCTCTGCCTTCAGAGGCGAGGAAGGCAGATTGCAGGAAAGGAAAACAGAGCTCTATATTAAAAGGTGAACAATGTTTCTGACTATGCTTTCTTCCTCTCCAATTCTTTTTTATTTATATATACATCTAGACATATATATAGGATAATATATATAGGATATATAGGATGGGGGGGCGGGAAGCAGAGACTAGTTTCAAATCAACAGTAATATTCACTTCTCCCTCCTGTTCTCATTACTGCTTGTATTGGGTTTATGTGGCAAGGTTTTGGTAGCAGGGGGGGCTACAGGGGTGACTTCTGTGAGAAGATGCCAGAAGCTGCCCCCATATCGGATAGAGCCAGTTCCAGCCGGCTCCAAGACGGACCCACCGCTAGCCAAAGCTGAGACAATCAGTGATGGTGGTAGCACCTCTGTGATAACATACTTAAGAAGGGGAAAAAAACTGCTGTGCAACAGCAGCCGGAAGAGAGGACTGAGAACATGTGAGAGAAACAACTCTGCAGACACCAAGGTCAGTGAAGAAGGAAGGCGAGGAGGTGCTCCAGGCACCGGAGCAGAGATTCCCCTGCAGTCTGTGGTGAAGACCATGGTGAAGCAGGTTGTCCCCCTGCAGGCCACGAAGGACCATGGTGGAACAGATATCCACCCTGCAGCCCTTGGAGGACCCCACGCCAGAGCAGGTGGATGTGCCCTGACCCTGTGGAGAGCCCGTGCTGGAGTAGGCTCCTGGCAGGACCTGTGGCCCCGCAGGGGACCCATGCTGGAGCAGTTCATGAAGAACTGCAGCCCATGGGAAGGACCCATGTTGGAGAAGGTCGTGAAGGATTGTCTCCTGTGGGTGGGACCCCACACTGGAGCAGGGGAAGAGTGTGAGGAGGAAGGAGTGGCAGAGAGAAAGCATTATGAACTGACCACAACCCTCATTCCCTGTCCCTCTGCGCCGCTCTGGGGGAGGAGGTAGAGAATTCGGCAGTGAAGTTGAGCCCAGGAAGAAGGGAGGAATGTGTTTTAAGATTTGTTCTTATTTCTCATTATCCTACTCTGTTTAATTGGTAATAAATTAAATTAATTTCCCCAAGTCAAGTCTGTTTTGCCCGTGACGGTAATTGCTGAGTGATCTCCCTGTTCTTATCTTGACCCATGAGCCTTTCATCATATTTTTCTCCCCCTGTCCAGTTGAGGAGGGGGAATGATAGAGCAGCTTGGTGGGCACCTGGTGGCTAGCCAAGGTCAACCCACCACACTGCTACTTCTTGGTAGCCCTATTACAGCATTAGATCCAAATTAGTACCCATTTGTCTGCAAACAAGAACAACTCTTAAATGCTTTAAATTCAGAGTAATAAAGACAGGACACTAAAAAGCAGGCTCTTTCAAATAATTCCAAGTTTTGAGATAGATAGTTCTAGATAACAACTTCAACTGCCTTAGATACATTGCTATAGCGCAACTCTCATTAAGATTAACTGAAGAGTAAAATGGAAACACAAAAATTATATATTTGCAATGTTTTACACAATAGCTCAGTGATCACAGTTATCTTAGAAGCATCTTTTAGATCTAGAAAGCAATAAAAGTGACAGCAAATCATATCAGTTTCAAATCTATTTGAATACTATTTTGAATTATCTGTTAATAAAGTGACAATGACAATCACCTATGCTACTTATACAATATTTATTTCAGATACAATTCTTCCTGAAAATTCTTTCCCTTTTTATGCTTTTAAATATTTTAGCTATCAAATTTCATATGGACTTCATCTACACATAGATTTTAAGACAAGTCTCATAGTACTAAGAACCTTAGGTCAGTTCTCATACCAATGTATCTCAATTGTCTTCAGTGAAATCATTTCTCTCTTACACCAATAGGTAACATGTAAGGTATTAGAAGCTGGCAATGAAGTGGTATTCTGTCCCTAGGAAGAACAACGCAGAACTCTGACACAGAGATGCCAGAAGATAGCAGCTCTTTGGGAACCACTGCCTTACCATTCTTCATCGGATTCAACACTCTGTGACTAATTCTCATTCTTCCTAAACAACAGAAGCCCTTTGCAGCTCAGTTGGAACTTCTACGATACCTTTCATGACAGATGCTAGTCACAGCCACAATTTTAAGTTTTCCATGGTGCTATGACTTTTACAGGGCAGTACTTAGACTTAAGGTTTTATCCTCAATACCCCAGAAAGAATTTTTAAAGGGAATCTTACAAAGGTACGCTCTCTTTGCCCAAAGATGGGTTCATAATGTAGTCCTTAGTGATTGGTTTTACCCAAAGTAGAACCATAAGTAAAGGAGCCAAGAAGTTTATATGTAGCAATGTTCTGGAAGAGAAAAAAAAAAAGGGAGTGGGTTATTAAATACAGTTACCATACTGTTGAAACTGGTGGTACAGATTACAGAAGAGTAATACAAATTTTAAAATAGGAGGGGAAAGGTAAATAAGAGAATTACTTCCCTTTTTTTATAAGTATGACTTAAGTCTCAACAAAAAAGTAATATTACATACTGTGAAATCACACTGGTTGTGGTTTAAAAAAAGTGCTCTCTGGAATAAATCAAGTGTTTTAGATATTCAAACAAAATAACCAAAGGAACTACATGCATTATACCACACTATAGTAAAAGACAGTTGTTGAAAATTTCCATATGATGGCATAATACCAAACCGCAGTAGCCATTACTGTTTTAATCTAGAGGGTATCTTAGATGGATAATTATGGAAAATATGCTGCTATATTAGTGAATTTTTTTTTCTTTATTAAAAATGTACTCAGATTAATTTCTATTATCTATACAGACCAGGAGAAACGCTTTTCACAGGTCAGATCATCCAGTTTAATGAAGATTTTTACTTAGGAACCCTGAGGAACAGTCCAAAGCATTTCAGTAACTTGTGAAATGAGCTTCTACTTATTTAAGACAGCCTATTGGATTAGTGGACTGCAATGTGCCAAAGAGTGGCAAGAACCACTTTGTGTTTATTTGAGTAGAGGGAGAAAGGCTGAAAGACTCTGGAAATTGAGTAAATGTGTAGGAAAATGGTACGAATTGATTAAGAGAACTCAAAAATATATACAGGGAAGGATGCTGCTAAAGGAAAACCAAACAGGTGATCAAAATTAAAATTGACACCAGATTATTTTAATTCTATTTTATCCAAAAACTTACTCCCTATTTATATATGCAAGATTCACGTTAATAATTTTGACCACATTACTGAAGTGGCAATTCATCATTTGCCTAATCTCCAATTTTTTTTTTTAAGTCACTGCTCCCTATAAGTCTCCCATTCTGTAATTATGGCTTGTGCCTTTTTTCTTTTACAAATGTATGACCTCATGTTTACCTTATATGGAAAGGCATTGTTTTCCCTGCACCCAAATTAAACAGCTTTGTATCAATGACATGTCATCCTCATTTACTACTCCCCTTTAGTCACTGTCAAACAGCTGCAAACAGTCAGTAATGATCTACTCATTGACAAAAAACACACCACTAAGGGCAAATACCGATCTTTTCAGAGCCCATTAGAAACAATCACTCAGCAATGATTCTTTGTTTATAATTGCATTACCTAATTACATTGATATCTGACCAAGTTTTAATCCATTTAATGTTATTTTTATATTGTTCCAGTTTAATAGTCAAAGTATTGGTAGACCTTTAAAAATAATTTGCTTGGTGCTGCACAATGTTATCTTTAATAATCAGTTCTAATATCCCCTAAACATCAAGTTAGACAAGATTTATTTTTTTCATAACCCCATACTAGTGGATATTAATTACCCTCTTAGTTCTTGATTAATGAAGTCCTGTTTCAGAGATTTTATATTTTTGCCTAAGATCTCATGTCCACAGATCAAGATAGATGTTGGAAAATCAGAGGATAGTTACAGAAAAGGCACAAGAAATTTTAAAATATTGAAAACCATAAAAATTAAAAACTCAGGAGTTTAAGAGGTGACTTGATCACAGTCTACACATAGACTGAAACTTAATAGCAGATACAACAAAAGTCAATAGCTTGCAGCTGTAATTGGATGCATTCAACTACAATGGGAGTGCAAGTCTAATACAAAGCAATTAGTTAACAATTTACCAAGAGTAAAGCATCCACTTTTAAACATAGTTTAATTTTTTAAACGGGGCATTTTTTGGAAAAAAATACACTTCAGTTTAAGCATAAATAATTTACATATCAGAAAATCTAATGGTTCTCTTATGAAAGTGGCCAGACTAAATGATCACAATGGCCTATACTGCAGAATTTGTGTCATTAACATGCATGAATTATTCAGAGGTTATGATCTATGAAAGACATTTGGAGTTGTTCCCTCAACCAGAGAACGATGAAGAGAAATAGTTAAATATAAGAGAACATTTTACTTCCAAACTCAAGAACAGCTGAAAATTAAAATGTTCCTTTAAACTGGTATTAACCTCTGAGCCTTATTATATATTCTGGGTCATCATAATGTAAGAAATACTGAAATACTGAAAAGGACAATTTTAATTTACTTTTCATTTTAAAGCCATAAAATCTTTATTAATTGAATGCACTTCCTATATGTTACTCTAATTTCAATATTTATTAACAGAAGTTTTCACTGAGTTTTAGATTCCCTTTTAATGTGTTTCAAATTGACTGCCTTTCTGAAGCTATTTCTTCACTTTCTGTTTTTTCTTTGTATCTTATCCTAATCTTATTAACAAAGGCCCATCTAGGGAAAAAAAAAAAAAAAAAAAGGTCTCTGTGGCTGCACCTCTTCTTCCAGAGAGTTATTTAAATTTCCCAAAACATATGGGGGAAAGGAAATAGGAAGTAGAAACATTCATGGTGGATCTCTCACACGAGGAAAGACAAGGAATGCTTCTTTAACTCATATTCCACTTTTGAGGCAAAGAATGTAATAGATCGGCAGAGTGCAGGTTGAGCACAAAGAGGCAGGTCACAAGTCTGCTGGAGATATGAAAAGCAGGCAGCAACAGAAGTCTTAGTCAGTCACTACCTTCTTATTGGAATAGTTTGCTTTGTTTATTTTCAGACATTAAACTGAGATTTAAGACTGAGTAGCATATACCTATGTGTATATATTTTCTCTTACTGTGTTATTTTTTCTTTTGCTAAATTCAGAGCATCCAGATGCATTTGAGCCAGTCGCAAGCCAGGGAATGTCAAAAAAGCACCTATAAGTGAACACAGAACAGCCAGGAACAATTTGAAGGTTAGTTTAGACACAGGACCCCTAAAAGAAAAGAAAGGAAAGGAAATAAGCATTGGGGGGGGGGAAGCAGAGACTACTTTCAAATCAACAGTATCTAACATTTAATAAAAAATTAAAAATTAAAATAAATTAAAAATAAAATTTAATAAAAAATTAAAATTAAAATTAAAAAAAACAAATTAAAATAAAATTAAACAAATTAAAATAAAAAACAAGCAAGTCACCTATTTATTTACTAAAAAGAATAAAAAGCTCTTCAATAGAAGAAAACCAAAACCTAAGCTACTTCCTACAAGATGTTAAATTTGTTAGCAGAGAAAAAAAAAAAAAAACCAAAACAGAATAATTTTATATTGTGATTAACAAGTTATGCAATAAAAATAGCTAGTGGAATGGATTCGATGATTATACTTTGAATAGAAGAACAGATACATCGCAAGTTTAACTGGTCAAAGGCAAATTTTTATTTTTATTTTTATTTTTAAGTTATGCCATTCAAACTACCAAGAGACACCATCATCAACTCAATCACTGCTGTAAACAGCCAAAGCACTGTGAATGTTTAAAAGGAAATGGACACAAACAGAAAAATTAATACAGAAATTAGTAAATTTGGAATAGTTTATGAAAAACAGAGCAAAGAAAGGTTAAGAAACACATGGAATTGAGTTGAAGGGTTTCTTTCTCATTAAATATCCATATCTATAAATGACACATTATTCTAAGTATATATTTGAAACTTCTGTTCCTCACAAATAATAATAATAATAATAATAATAATAATAATAATAATAATAAATCTATAATTCTTATATAATACTTGAGAATTTCCAAACAAGAATTCAAATTTGTATTCCCACAGTGATGACATACCCCATACAAGCATTTTGGATCATGTGTTTAAGGCAAGGATTGTAACAGAATTCCGTTTGCAATATACAGAGGCTGTCTATGACAGTGATTGTATATATAAGTAACATCACAAGCTATGGAACATTCCTTTGTCAGTCTATACAAAACTTGGATGTACTGTAGCAAGCAGATGTATTTGCCTAAGAGGAAAATACTATTATAGCCTGAATACATGACTGAAAGCCAAAATTTACTCCTAATTCCAACTTTATTGCAGGCTCCATCTGTAGCTTTTGCACTCTCATCCTCCTGCATACCACAGGAACTGCAAAAAATACTTATCTCCTGTTTTAAGCAATCTTTTCAAAGCTGAAGGGACTGTTTAAGAATTACCACGAGAAAGACTTTTATAGTTTTTAACTGTATTTTATGGACTGGAATAATTTTGGAATAAAAAGGGAATACACAAATGCAACTTAAGTTACTTTGTAAATATTGATGGATTATTTTCATTAATCCACCTCTTCACATTAATACAGAGATTATAAGTGTGTATAAGAGCAAAGCATGCAAGACAAATGCTTGCTAAGAAAATCCAAGTGGCTCAGTTATAAATGCAACATAATGAAGACCAATGTATTTCCAGAAACTTACTGGGATTCCAAACCCTGCTTTTCAAGAAACTGCATAGCACTTTCTGAAAAATTTGAGAATCCTGCAGAGACATTAATTATATGTATTTTATCACAGTACAAATATAAAATCTATTTTTTTGAAATAAAATGCTAGGTAACAGGACATATTTTAAACAATTTTTGTCTAGCATTATTATTATTATTGTTGTTGTTATTATTATTATCAAATTATATCTAGCATAGCTCTTTCATGTGCTAATTAGTATGCCACAATGCAATAAAACTCAGTTATTAACACAAACAGTCTTTGAAAACATCTCTGATATTTGTACATTTCATGAACATGAATAAAACATTCATTTTTAAGAAGGTAAGTAACTTTTTTTCAGTAGAGGAGCTTCACTTTACTATACAAGGCAAAATGGGTTAAAAATAAAACTGGACAGTAAATATAATTAACAAAGCAAACAACCTAGGTAAAGACTACACTATTTAAAACAAAGCAAGGAAAATATACAGGATATCCTTCAGAATCGACATCCCAAAGCAAGATTTCCTAAAAGTGTATTACATATAGAGTTCATTTAAATACAGATATTCTCAAAACCACCTAAAATGCTTAAAATTCATTTTTCAAGGAATTTAATCACTAGAGCTGTTGCAAACCCTGAAGAAAGGAGTTACCTGATTCGAGTCCAAACTCTAGATAGCTTTCTGTCACAATCAGGATTGCCATTGCTTTCACAAAGAAGAAGAAGCCAAAGGTGACACAGACTGATCTTTCACCTCCATCCTCTACTATGAAATAATGGGTGGTCAACGAAAACAGTATCTTACTATACAAGAAAAACGTCAAGGAAAATCAAGTTTGTAAAATAACTATATTTACAAATTATAAAGCTGTATTTGGGTCATCTACACTAAGACTGTTCTAAGATGCACAAATGCTTTAAAAAGTAATATGTATTTGGCCAATTTGAGGTTAATTATGCTTTACAGTATTGTGGGAGTTTAATAAGCACAGGCACACAATCACATAATGGGTAGCTAGGAATACACTATTCTGGAATATAATTTTGTTTTCATTTAGGCTTACTGATAGCCAAATGCGATGGTATTCACTATCAACCTGAAAATAATTAAACCAAAGTTTAAATGTAAATTTTACATACTTGTAAGAATTTACAGAAGTTATATCGAACCAAAAATAAGACAATTGTATCTTCAATGTAAAATATCAAGCTAGATGAAAAATATTCCATCAAACTACACAACAGTGAATGCAGGGAAGTGAATAAATAAATTTTTAACCACAGTGGAGTTATACATGTTCTGTCAGAATGCACAACCCCAAGCGGGTGTATTCAAGATTCTTCACTGCAAAAATGCAAAAATCCAGAGTTCAAAGGCAAAAATATAGCACCATTCAAGTCACTGCATGTTTGTTGCTGAAATAATCTTGGTTAAAATACTTCCTCAGTCTTGACTTAACTATATGTGAATGCATGTTTGTACACATGCATACATCCATACACACAAATACATATATATAGTACATATATATGTATACTGTGTATATAACATACATGGCTTTTTGTTCCTTTGGGGAGAAAAAGGTAGAAAAGGTAGAAAAGGTGTTCCTCCTCACATAAGTCCCTCTTTTTTTTTCTGAAGAAAAACATAGAAATTGAATTTTTTCTTCCCTCCTTGATTAAAGGCAAGACATTTTAGAAGACATGAGGTGAGAACAGAGAGATTTGTTGCCCTTTAGTTTAGAAACAAACAAAAAACCCCACACAATAAGCATTTAATGCAAAAGCTGTTCTCTCAAATGTCTGCTGAGCTTTCCCAAGTAGTCTTACAAAAGCTTCCAGGTAGTTTTACAAAATCTGTATCCTTTCAATTAGATTTCCTTTTCTTAGTTTTCAGGGCATCATGATTAGTGGAAGCAGCAAAAACTTAACTCTTTGCATAAGAGCAGAGAAGTTGTAAGAATTTTTATATATAATAAGTAAGCGTCAGAAAAGACAAAATAGATTTTTTGCTTTAAAAACACCAAAAGATTCTCTCTGTCACTTAGAAATATTCAAACATCAGATAAAGTAACTTTGTGCTGGTTTTGGTGAGGGAGGGCAGGAAACACAGGGTATACATACAAACAGCAGGGAATGGGATGCCCCAAGAAGCACTTCTATCAATAATGGGATAAAATTTCTTAAATATGAAAACTTCTCCTCACAGGAAGCATAGACCTGCCTTATAAGAAATAGTGACCAGTGGCATGGGATTGTTGCTTAGATTATTATGTGACTATTTACTAAGCAAAAAACGTGTGAAAAGATGAAACTTGTGTTTCTCTACTTTTGCGTGTATGTGTTCAAGATTTCTCAACGATCAAAGGTAATCAACTAGCAGCACATTTAGTATTATCTAGGAAAGCAAAATCTATCCCATTCTCATTTTGATAAAAAAGAGAGACTATATAGTCCGGTATTATATCTTAAGTCCTTTCCTCAATGCCATAAATATGAACATCTAAGAGGTTATCTGCTCTGTTATCAAGCTGTTTTAAAAATGTTTATTGAATATTCTCCTTTTTAGCGCATGTCTAAACATAATTAGTTCCAAAATTATACAGTAGATTAAGATAATTTTTTTCTAATACACTGTCAATTCTTACCTACTATGAGCTGCAGCCCATTATAATTGATTTTTTTTTTTTCAAATGGCAGGCGATATCAAGTCTATATTTAAATAAAGTACTTGGAGATCATTCCAGACATTACCTGCTTTAAATAACAAAAAAGGAAGACAGAAAAAATGTAAGTGTAAATTGTAACCATTTTTTTCCGCTACACAATAACATAATAATTTATATTTGTACTTTTTAAAACATTGGAAGTGTTTTAAGATGTAGATTATGTGAAAATCTATTTTAGGGTATCTATTCGGTAAAAACATTTGAACTGTCATCAGTTAATCTCTAAAGAAACCATGTGATTATGCAATATTGCACTTCATTAAGCAGCACACATTTAACATATGCATTGCTGCATTTCATCTATATGCAGAGAAGTACTCATATACGCACATTGGGGTGGCCTAACCACAGCATCTAACTTGACTCTTAAGTTTACAGTAATCAACTTAAACTCCCTTTATAGTTAACAGAAAGAACAGGTATCCCTAAAGGAAGACTTATCCTAAAAATAGGCGCAATAATAGGTCATACAGACTGTGTTCTGGAAAGGTCTGTTTCTCTACATTGACCATTAAAAGAGCATCAGGATGATTTTTCAACACTTAGAAGTTAGGCAAGATGACTCCCACCCTTATAAACATTTTAGTTTCTAGTAAAATACATAGAACTTTTGGATTCACAATTGAAAACCAAATAAACTCCTCTATATTATTTCTAATTGTATGTAGAGAGAAAAAAAAATAGTTTAAGGCTTCCAGAGATTATTTCCAGATCTGATGACTGACTTTCCCTAGATCAACCTTCAATCAAGTTAAGGAAAGTCTGTTGCTTTCCTTTGCTATCCCATTGATATAACTACATATGAAGACATTTTTCAAGAGTAGCCAGTAAAGTTTCCTAATCTACTAATGAAATCAGGTTACTTAATCAGCTTTTCAGATGACAGACAGCTTCCCAACTGAGAAGCACCTTACTTTTCCCATACCACATTAATTTTCCTAAATACCTTGCCTTCGCAACAGAAAGGATTGTGTACAGCACTGTTTAAAGGTTTACAACAGATAAAAAATTAAATAAGCTGACGTATTTGTGTGTTGTACAAAGACAATGCTTTAAAATGTCATTCAGTTGTTCTCAATGATGAATTTTAAATAGCTGCATAAGCAGAGTAGTTTAAATTAGACACGTGCTATTGTTAAGATAGATCATCTCTCAGTGTTGTCCATCTTCATTCTATCCTCATGCACATTCCCCCCCGCCAATGAAATGCTTTGTTATTTTACAAACTCATCCCTTTGCAAGTATGCCAGCTGCAACTGCTACATTTAAAATTGCGATCAACCATTTAATTCACTAATTTTGAGTATTTTTTCTGACAGAAGCCACCTTTCCAAATTTCAAAGTAATGGAAATCAGCAATCTGTGACTAGTGACTATCTGCAACAAATTGTATAGCAAGAATAAAAAAAAAATTAGTAACCAGAACATGTGACCTACAACACAATGCGTTTTCACAAACATTAAAGTTACTTTTGCAAGAAGTATTGCAAAACCTATTTTTAAGCCTAAATTCATGTTTAGCAGGTTGTGACCGATAATTTGTCTTTAAAAAAAACCCAAAAAACCTCAACATTTTTGTTTTGCAAAATCTTTTGTTACTCCTCTTCGTGTGCTGGAAACTGTTCAGTGTGTGCAGGCTATCACCATGAAAAGCCATCAATCAACTAACCCAGTATCCCATAGCCTTTCAAAAATATTAAATAGAGGGCAGGTGGTACAGCAGGTCTTCTAACTGCTGCCTCTAAGAAACATATTGTCATTGAATCTTCCTGAAAGTATAAAGCAATTAAAAACTTTATTGTTCTGTTCTGCTAAAACAATAAGAGAGTTCTCTATACCGAAACTATTTATCTGCATTGCCAACTGTGAGGTAACCAAGAATAGTCTATATTGCAGTCAAAAGGAAAGAGGGAGACACACGCAGACATTCCTCCTCTAGCTTTACACTGGCTAGGTTAGGTTGATCAGTCAGTACCAATGCAGATACAGAAGCTTGGAGTTTAGCATGGGCTGCCACTTGAACATTTACCCAATCCGACAGATGAATTCTGCATCTTTCACTGAGGTATCTGCTAATGCAGCTGCACAAATATTTCTGCACATTAAATATATTTAAAGCTAGCTTAGTTGTGCCTCTCAGAATTGCCATCAATGTAATGCCGATATACTCTAACCATGGAACTCAAGTACTAAACTAATGTATTACTCCTTTTACATTAAAATTCTGTTAAAACACAAATGTATGGACTAGTTTCCTGTTTGGAATTTTTTTCGGAGCATCTACACTACCAACATAAAAAAGCTACTGGTGGGTTACTGCACTGAAACAAAACATCTACCCCTAGAAGACATGGTCAAAAACATTTCCAATCAATCATCACTTCTATAAGCTTCTTTTGGCCGCTTTGCCAGCCAAGTCTCTAGTACAATCCAATACCTCTTAATATACAGCCATGAAACAGGGAAAAGCATCTGTCACCAAAACACAAAACTGTTCTAGAATTAATTCTTGACATATCACATTGGTTTCTTTAAATTTAAAATATGGGGGTGTACTGGGTTTGACTGGGATAGAGTTAATTTTCTTCATAGTAGCTAGTATGGGACTATGTTTTGGATTTGTGATGAAAACAGTGTTGATAACACAGGGATGTTTTAGTTGTTGCTGAACAGTGCTTACACAGAGTCAAGGCCTTCCTTATTTTGCTTTGCTTGCGCACGCAGCTTTTGCTTTCCCTATTAAACTGTCTTCATCTCAACCCATGAGTTTTCTCACCTTTACCCTTCCAATTCTTCCCCCCCATCCCACTGTGAGGGGAGTGAGCGAGTGGCTGCGTGGTGCTTAGTTGCTGGCTGGGGTTAAACCACGACAGGGGGGCAACCAAATATTTCAACAATTTATGATGAATCATTTCTGGTCTTGACATACTGAATTAGTAAATAGTTGTATGTTTTTAAGTATTTTCAGTATCCCAGAGGCCCAGTGTCAAAACACAAGAATGAACCAGATTTCTTCTGAAACCTCTTTTCACTCGCCTAGGTTACAGTGATCACAAGAATTGTTTCATTAATACTTCCGTATACCACTCCTTGCACCAACACCCCCCCCCCCCAAAAAAAACCCTGTAATGCCCAGAATAAGTTATGTTAACATATTTATAGAGATGTTAACTCTCTAATACAAAGTTCAGTTTAGACCATGCTCCCTGGTACTGCAGTCTTCTGCATTGTCACTAACCCCTCAAACTGGACAGGACTAAACTACTTCATCCCATCTGCCCAGAAACCACACAAACATTTAAGCAAGCCCTATTCAATATCAGGAAGCAGTGATTTCACAAGGATTTCTACAAAACCACCCACTCTGTGGAGAAATCTCCAATAAAAACAAGGTCTCTCTCATGCCACAGAAAAAACAGTAAATAAAAGTTGTAGGAAGTGGCAGAAAACCAGTTCCACCGTTTATTTCCTTTGTATAACTATTAAATGACTGTTCAACTATCTATTAATGGATAAGTAATTATATTTTCCATTGTATTCTCTCTTTCAAACTACACAAAAACATAGACATTTTTTGAAGTGATTCATTAAAAACCCTGGAATTTAGACTCCGCTGTTTGACAATGCATTCAAAACAAAAGGTAACACTTTTTACACAGGTTTCCAATTTCCCAGAATTTATTTGTGAAGGCTTAGTCCTGCATACAAGGTCATTCTTCTCCAGGCTTTCCCAAATTTGTGTGTGTTTTTAGAAGTGCCACATGAATTTTAAACTTTGAGTTCTCTATTCTTCCTCTTACCCCAACAAACTACCAGAATTTCTTAAGAATTTTCCCTCTAAAGTATATTGTCTGCTACCAAAAACTCAAAAGAATATTGATCCCTTAGCCAATACAAAAATCACACATGCTCAGGTAAAGAAATGCTAAAGCATGCAGTTAACTGTTCACAGTTTATTAAATAAAACTTAGCTTTTGGCATACGATCTTTTGATTTTAATACTATTCTATGTGATCTTACAGCTCAGAAATGTCATGCCAATATACACACTCAATTTAGTTTTGACCTAGCACAACTTGTCCTCTTACAGTGAAAAATTATTTGCTTCTGACAATGGACAAAAATCACCTGTCCGTCTCCACAGAAGACCTTACATTTAAAATCCCATATATAATTATGGGATTTGATAATCTACATGAAGATATTTAAGGTGTGAAGCATGCTTCCTGCCAGTGTCTCAAAGTAATTATCTTGTGGTTTCCTGTATGTCTCATAAGTTCTAATGTATAGAAACTGCAATATTTCCTCTCTGCCATACTTCCCTTTCAGTCATTTAAGAAAGCTAGTAAGAAAATATAGGCCAATGTGCTTCTAACATGCAGGATACTAGCTCCGTTTCCATCTTATCCAGCTGCAAATGGGCAATTGGATCTCAAACGTTTGAGCCAGATTAGGACAAGGCTGAAAATACTGATTTAGGCTCAATTCATATTAAAAAGGCAGGTCAGAAAGAAAGAATCAGGAAAAGACCCTAATATCTATTTGCATTTTCACAGTACTGAGACAGAAAAAGCTTGCACAGCCATGCATCTCGATTCTTTTAGATTTCTATGTTTGGTTTTGCCTCTGAATTGATGACCAAATTAAAGCAGTGATTAGGAGTGCATTTAAATACCACTGTAAGAATGGAACGTTGCAGTCTATTTTCCTACATAATCCATGCCAATATATAATTCACAATTTTGTCACCTAGAGTTGCAATTACTGTAGTATTATTTAAGTTGGTTACACCCAAGATTTATTTGAAAGATGAAGCAAATACAGGGCATTGTCATCAGTAAATTTAAGAGTGTATTATGGTTATACTATCTGAAAATTGTTTTTCCATTAATTATATTAACCTCCCTCTCATTCTCAAAATGGGAGTTGAAGGTGTTGGCTTGCATCTCTGATTTCTTAAGTAGCAGTTGCTTCTCTCTCTCTCCTTCCCTCTGCCACAATTAAACTAGAAATCCTGACTTCATCCAACCACATTAAAAAAAAGGCTGCTTAGTAACATAGCTATAATATCATTAAAGGTGTGCAAGAGCCAGACACTAATTTTCCTGTCACCACCTGGTAGGTTAGAAAACCACCTTTTGGATTGTGGATCTGTCTGCTGACAGATAAGAGTCGATGGAGAAATAATTGGTCTGGAGGCAAGCTACTGCCAGTTGGTTATTTCATAATGCAAGTCAACTCCTCCATCTAAGTTCTTACTCATTAAAAGGAAAATTCTGGATATCATTTATACTTCAGGCTATGTGGAAAAGGTACTACTGTCCTTATTGTAAAGGCAGCAGACACTTCAATAATTATCAAGTACAGACAAGCTTTAAGCATATCCAGAACTGTCAGTAAAAACTAACCAGAGTTCAAGGGGTTTACGTGACATCACTAGCTAGTGCTAACACCAAAAAAGATCACAATAAGAATCTCTATGGAAGAAGAGGCATTTCCACAGAGGAATCAATTTTGAATATTCAAGTGCTATATTAAGTCTGACTTAGCACTTTATCTGGTTATTAGCTGTTCAGGGAGCAGAGCAGTTGCACAAATTCATTTTCTAACTCACATCTCCATAACCTACTTTCTTCCAGGCCCTTATTACATTGCTTCATCACCTCTCACATCTTTAAAAGGCAACTTTCCTCCCCAAAGAGTAAGTCTGGATTGGTCTCTGAAAACCAGCTAATTACTACACAAGCATCAATGTCCGATACTGCTTTCTCCAGTACATCACAGCTGCTTCTTTTTATGATTTGATATTGCTTGTTTCCTAAATACTCTGCTTTTGTTTCCTTCAGTTTCAGAGGGGAGTTCAGCTTTTCACAGAACTTTGAAAACATAGTACCACCTCATCTCCTACAACTGTCTACACATTTTATTTTCACATAAACTTCATTATAAGTATCTTGAAGTTCTTCTAAAAATATGAATTCACGCATGCATCTTTGCAATAAATGACTGTATACAGTATTGTACTATTCAGCTAAGGGAATCATCACACTAAACATATCAAAACCAAAAAGCATGCAGTAAATTGCACACTTCTCCCAACATTTAAGTACTTTCTGGTACCAAAATCTCTTCCTGATTGCCCAGCTGGGCAAAACCAAATTAGTTTAGAACCATTACAGATGAGCACTAACTTTTTGTTCACATACATAAGATGCTTTCCATAAATAGTCTGGTATTAATCTTTAAGAGCCATTGATATCAGCATATCCAAAGAGCATGTATAGCATATACATTACCTGACAATGGCACTAGCATACACAATCCTTTTTCCAAATATTAAATCATAGAATCATAGAATCATAGAATGGTTGAGGTTGGAAGGGACCTCTGGAGATCATCTGGTCCAACACCCCTGCTCAAACGGGGCCACCTAGAGCCAGTTGCCCAGGACCATGTCCAGACGGTTTTTGAATATCTCCAAGGAGGGAGAGTCCACAACCTCCTTGGGCAACCTGTGCCAGCGCTCAGTCACCCTCACAGTAAAAAAGTGTTTCCTGATGTTCTGTGTGTCCTGATCTCTAGGGAGCAGCTTCATGCAGCTCTAATCAATTATTAAATGTGCTTACTCTTGGTTTTTACAAGTGAGTTTAAAACCAGTATTTCACAGTAGTTTTGGAACTATATTTTGCATCAAACAACACAATAAACTTGTCACCAAATTGCAAAAACTTCAAAGTTTCTTCCCTTGATAAAATTAATCAAAATCCATTCCTTTGGATTCAGCAGGGACTAAGTAAACATTCATGCCCAGATTCTCTGTTTACCTTACAAAGCTTCCATGTACATAGTGTGAAAATCTACATACATATATCAATTATATACAGGAGAAAAGGAAGCGTGTCAGAACATCTTGCCATTGCTAATTCACTTCAAGTACAAGGAAAAAGTAAGATGTCAGGGTTACACGGCTATCCAAACAAAGGAGACAATGTTTTGTAAATATTATGTCTACGGCTGCCCTTGGTGTGTTATCAGGAGAGCTAATAAAACTGGCTAGCAGGCAGAGCTCTGCCTCTCTGACATACTGACTGCTAGAACCTTTGAATCCTATGTTTTTGTCTCTGGTCTTGGGCCTGCCCTGACAACTAGCTTGGAGAGATCTTCCCCACTGGGAACACTGGGTAAAGATGTCTGGTCCCCAACCCCCTGCAGGTGCATCTGCAGAGGATGCTGTGGAAGCTCTGCAGTGGTGTATGGAGCGGATACAACAGCTTGAGTCACAGTATTCACGGGAACTGGGATCGTTACTGGGTGAGATACGGGAGAAGACTCAAGCCTTGATAGAGCAGCTCTGTCATCGTGCAGAGGCTCTAGAAAGGACAGGCTCTGCTTCACCTCCCTCAGTCACCCTCACAGTAAAACAGTGTTTCCTGATGTTCAGACAGAACCTCCTGTGTTTCACTTTGCGCCCATTGCTTCCTGTCCTGTCACTGAGCACCGCTGAAAAGAGCCCAGCTCCATCTTCTTTGCACCCTCCCTTCAGGTATTTGTATACATTGATGAGATCCCCCCTGAGCCTTCTCTTCTCTTGGCTAAACAGTCCCAGCTCTCTCAACGTTTCCTCATACGTGAGGTACTCCAGTCCCTTCATCATCTTCGTGGCCCTTCTCTGGACTCTCTCCAGTATGTCCAGGCCTCTCCTGTACTGGGGAGCCCAGAACTGGACACAGGACTCCAGGTGTGGCCTCACCAGCGCTGAGTAGAGGGAAAGGATCACCTCCCTCGACCTGCTGGCAATACTTTGTCTAATGCAGCCCAGGATACCATTTGCCTTCTTTGCAGCAAGGGCACATTGCTGGCTCATGTTCAACTTGGTGTCCACCAGGACCCCCAGGGCCTTTTCTGCCAAGCTGCTTTCCAGCTGGGCGGCCCCCAGCATGTGTATTGGTGCATGGGGTTATCCCTCCCCTGGTGCAGGACTTGGCACTTCCCCTTGTTGAACTGCATGAGATTCCTGTCAGCCCAATTCTCCAGCTTGTCAAGGTCCCTCTGGATGGCAGCATGACTCTCTGGCATATCAGCTGCTCCTCTCAGTTTGGTGTCATCTGCAAATGGCTGGGGGTACACTCTGCCCCATCATCCAGATCATTAATGAAGATGTCAAACAGGACTGGATCCAGTATTGACCCCTGGGGTATACCACTAGTTACTGCCTGTACTGGGAGGCTTGTGGAAGACATTGTATTCGAGGAGTTCATGATCTTGAATAGGCCATGTCTGCTCTATTGGGCCTTTTACTTAGGGCTTGAGAAGCCCGTATGTTAGTAATATAATCTCTAATTTATAATATCTTTGAGAAAGGTATTCAGCATTGACCCCTGGGGTACACCGCTAGTCACTGGCTTCCAACTAGACTTTGCGCTGCTACTGATCACCATCCTCTGGGCCCAGCCATTCAGCCAGTTTTCAGTCCGCCTCACCGTCTGCTCATCCAGCCCATACATCAACAGCTTCTCCATGAGGATCTTAAGGGAGACAGGGTCAAAGGCCTTCCTGAAGTCCAGGTAGACAATATCCACTGCTCTCCCCTCATCTACCAAGCCAGGCATTTCACCATAGAAGGTTATCAGGTTGGTCAAGCAAGACTTCCCCTTGGTGAAGCCATGCTGACTACTCCTGGTGATTTTTCTTGTCCTTCATATGCCTGGAAATGGTTTCCAGGATTAGCTGCTCCATCACCTTCCCAGAGATCAAGGTGAGGCTTACCGGCCTGTAGTTCCCTGGGTCCTCCTTCTTGCCCTTCTCGAAGATAGGAGTGACATTTGCTTTCCTCCAGTCTTCGGGCACTTCTCCCAACCGCCATGATCGATCAAAGATAATCAAGAGTGGCCTAGCAATGACATCTGCCAGCTCCCTCAGCAGTCGTGGGTGCATCCCATCAGGGCCCACGGACTTATGTATGTCTGGTTTTCTTAAGTATTCCCTGACCTGATCCTCTTCCACCAAGGGTACATCTTCCTTGCTCCAGACTTTCCTTCTGGTCTCTTGGGCCTGGGATTCCTGAAGGCCGGTCTTCCTAGTAAAGACTAAGGCAAAGACAGTGATAAATATATATTTATTTATTCTGCAGATCAACAATACACAGATTTCTATGAATTGAAGAATGATGTAAGCTATTTGGAACAGATAGAATTATTTTAAAAAACAGTAAAGGATACACTGCAAAGGCCAAGACAAGCAGACACCAAACTACACTGATATTCATTTCTTGTGAGGGCTTCATGATACTGCAATAGGCTTCAGTCACCACATACACAACTGTAGCTGCAACAGTGAAATCCACCAGCCACTGATATTCAGGAAAATAATGCAATGCTGAAAAATACAAGTTTGCAAATCTTAAAAGTACAATGATATTTTTAAGGCAATTACCAACATATACAAAAAGGGATGACAATTAAAAATTATTTTCAAATAATTGAGGTCTAGATCCAATCTAGATCCAGATTATCCAAGTTAAGAGCCACTTATTTTTTCACTCAGCAACCTCTCCTTTTAACCTGAACTTCACTCTTCACCTCTGTTGCTTGATACTGGAATACCACTCAATAATTTATAAGGTTACAAGATTTTACTATTTTATCATCTCAGCTTTTATGCATTAACCTGCTAACTTAAAAAATCATGGCTAATTTAGATCTCAAAATCAAGATAAAAAATGGTTATCCACTGAAGTCTAGCTACAATTCTAGGTAAGAGTTTTGATTCTCTGTTTAAGATTAAAAGCTCATTGACAATCTTTTAATGTACTATATATAATTGCTTCCTCTTTTTCTTTAAAAAAACCAAACTTAAAACATTGATGGTTTGTTCTTCAAGATTTTGATAACATCTCTTGCATAGCAATAACTCATTGTGTAAACGCCATCCTAAACATTCTGGGGAACATACTGTGTTCCATGCAGGTTGGGTGATTTAAAAAGAGAGAGTTTTTTCTTTCTCCCATAGATGCTAGGAACTGCAAAGAACAATTCTTGAACAACGAAGTGCAGTCTGCCCCTCTGTATTGGGTTTGCGTGGCAAGGTTTTGGTAGCAGGGGGGGCTACAGGGGTGGCTTCTGTGAGAAGTTGCTAGAAGCTTCCCCCATGTCCGATAGAGCCAATGCCAGTTGGCTCCAAGACGGACCCGCCGCTGGCCAAGGCTGAGACAATCAGCAACGGTGGTAGCGCCTCTGTGATAACATATTCAAGAAGGGGGGAAAAATTTCCGCGCAACAGCAGCCGGAAGAGAGGAGTGAGAATATGTGAGAGAAACAACTCTGCAGACACCAAGGTCAGTGAAGAAGGAGGGGGAGGAGGTGCTCCAGGCGCCAGAGCAGAGATTCCCCTGCAGCCCATGGTGAAGACCATGGTGAGGCAGGCTGTCCCCCTGCAGCCCATGGGGGTCCGTGGTGGAGCAGATATCCACCTGCAGCCCTTGGAGGACCCCAGGCTGGAGCAGGCGGATGCGCCCGAAGGAGGCTGTGATCCCATGGGCAGCCAGTGCTGGAGCAGGCTCCTGGCAGGAACTGCAGCCCCATGGAGAGAGGAGCCCATGCTGGAGCAGGTTTGCTGGCAGGACTTGTGACCCCATGGGGGACCCACACTGGAGCAGTCTGTTCCTGAAGGACTGCACTCTGTGGAAAGGACACGTGGAAAGGACCCACGCAGGAGCAGTTCGTGAAGAACTGCAGCCCATGGGAAGGACCCACGTTGCAAAAGTTCGGGAAGGACTGTCTCCCGTGGGAGGGACCCCACACTGGAGCAGGGGAAAAGCGAGAGGAGGAAGGAGTGGCAGACACAACGTGTGATGAACTGACCGCAACCCCCATTCCCCGTCCCCCTGCGCCGCTCGAGGGGGAGGAGGTAGAGAAATCGGGAGTGAAGTTGAGCCTGGGAAGAAGGGAGGGTGGGGGGAAGGCATTTTAAAATTCGGTTTTATTCCTCATTATCCTACTCTGATTTGATTGGTAATAAATTAAATTAATTTCCCCAAGTCGAGTCTGGTTTTGCCCGTGATGGTAATTGCTGAGTGATCTCTCCCTGTCCTTATCTCGACCCATGAGCCTTTCATTATATTTTTTCTCTCCCCTGTCCAGCTGAGGAGGGGGAGTGATAGAGCAGTTTGGTGGGCACCTGGTGGCTAGCCAAGGTCAACCCACCACACCCTCTCAAACACCTTCCTACATCAATGAGGTTAAAAAGTCACAGAATATTACTGAGCATTTGTCTTTTGACTACAAGGTATCTGATGTCAAAAACATGAAATTGGTTGAACTCAGGTATTTCAATGAAAGTCTGATATTTATTTTGAAATAACTATTTGGTTAGATTTAACATATATTTGCATATATAACTTTTTAAAGATACTTAAACCCTACACTTTTTCAGTATCTATAAACTGATGCTTGTTTTATTCTCGGGGAGACCCATTAATGCTATTACTTGAAGCAAATAACACTAATTGAAAATTGTGAATGCTTTGCTTACATGCCAGTTTTAAAAAGCTGTGCGTTTCTGTTACAGGTCTTTTCAGCACTGTCCTGGATAATTTAAGCTGCAACATCTCCTGCTCAGCACTATGCTTGCTTGCTTGCTTGCTTGCTCACTTGCTTGCTTTCTATATTTATGCATACAATGCATGCATATAAAAATGTGGCTAGGAGGAAAATACGTATCACATGTATACATATCCATATATGACTTTTATGTAACAGAAAAATTGGTTATGTTTAAGGAGTCAAAAATTAGCATTTATAAAAAAGCCTATTAACTTTCAAAACAAATGCTGTGTATTTCTGCAGTGTTACTTTTGGTTTCTAAATATTTTACTTCAAAATTTCAGATGTATGGGTGAAAGAACTAGGTGTCAGTGCTACAGTACATTTCCTATTTTAGAAGAGCAGAAAGTGTGTTTCAACATCTGCCAGTTATCATTTTCCTGTACAAAGCTATTTTTATGTCTGTTTCAAATACACTGAGTGATGTGATCCTTTTGGTGTTGTCTCATATTGCTAGGGATGCCTAATGCAGCAATAGATGTGCTTTATGCTGAATTTCACCTACTCATCCTTTATTCTAATACTGCTATTAAGATGTCACCCATAGAACAACGAAAGAGATTTAGCCCTAATTTTTGCTTTCTCTCTTTCTTTATAATCAGTTGTACTGTTATTCTTTCATTATCTATTGAAAAAAGATATTCCAGTATTTATTGCAAATAAACACTCGATAGAAAACAACATCAGGATATATTTGATATAATATGTTGTTATTTGCATCCACTTATTCTTACCTATAGTGTCCCTTTCAGTCACAGACTTTGTTTCCAGATGAAGATCAATGTCTTTTGGAATGGTTAGGGGCTTGTTTTCAATATGACCATTATATTTTCTGTAAAAAAAAAAAAGTAAATAAATAAAATACACACAGATACAACAAAACTAACTTGTTCATTATATAATAGCATTTCAAATTTAAGTAGTATGCAGACCATTTTTTCCCCCCACATACAAACATTTTCATCTAGCTAGGTAAAAGCATTAATTCAAGTTCAAATAAGCACATATCTTCAGAAACAACCAGGTATGTCAATAATTATTAGCTTTGCCTTGCAAGCCTCCGAAATACTACCGTGGTTACACATACAGGTCTAAATGTCATCTATATGTTATGTCCTGAGTATGTATTAGGACAGGATCTGGTGGGCACCATCTACTCCAACACACCAGTTTCCTCTGAAAGGAAGCTTCACTGTTCAGACAGGAAGGAAGCTATAGGGTGTGTTATGAAAATTCCCTTCCCTAACTATTATATCAATCAGTCTTTATAGTATGAAAGTGTATTAACTTTGTTAATATATATATTAGTTCACATTATACACTGTGATGTAATGAGGTAGTAGAATTTTACTGGAGACTTTGGTATTGTTCATGCTTAAGTAAAACAAACTAAAGGACAGCCCAGCCCTGGAAATAAGGACTTTGCTTCTTGGAAGCTTAGAGCTGTCCATGAAGGATAAAGGATACCCCTGGACAACCAAGATAATGCCAGCATCCTAGCCCCTCTGACACATCTTTGAAACCCTCCCAGCGTCATCTGGCATCATAGATAAGTAACTATAGCAAGACTGACTCCAGGGACGTCTGGATCAATAGACAAGCAACAAGAATGCTGCAGAAATATAGTTGCTTTGCAAAGTTTTCCTATGATTAGTAATCGGTAGTGTGGGTGTTAGTGATTAGTCAAATCGTGTTGTACCTGAATGTTTGAAGAGTATAAGAACCCCGTGTAAAACCACATCCAGGGTGCCCCAATTTGGCTGGGACACTTCATGCACATGAATAAATATTTACCCTTATAATTCTATACTTTGCGTCCTAGCCTCTCTCCTCGGTTGGCATGGGCCAGTTACAAATTTTTGTGACAGGTGTTCCAATTGGTTCCCCCAGCCTTAACAGTTTATTGATATGACTACAGGTACAGTGCAGAACATATCCACCCTGCCATAGAAATACACTGAAGAAAATCAAAGCTAATTTGAGACTTTTCAGTTGAGGTCTAGGCCAGTAGACTAAAAGACAGCAGTGTTAAAGTCTTTGGATTGAAAGTAAGTAAATGAGTAAGACATGCTTGGGAGTGTTAATTTATTGATCATTCATTGGAAATAACAAGCAATAATCGATCTCAGAAGATAACCAAAGTTGTTAGGAAAAAATAAATATCACATTTTCAAAATAGCATTGGGTCCTTTTGTCACAATAGGGTGCTTAGCAAGTATGTCACCTGAGCTGGACTAACCTAGATCCTTGAAAGATCTATCCTACTAGCCATCAAGCAAAGATAAATTTAAGATAGTTTTCTAATCTAAAAGGAAACGTAAAAATACCATACTTATTTCAATTCATATCCTGCTTATGAAAATAAGCCCCAAAAAATGTATCACTGTATTAGTAATCCTAGAAAACTAATACAATTTAAAAAATAATAACCCAGCATGCTCTCTTTGGGCAAAGCAACAAAGTAAAGTACATTGTGATGCAGAGGCAGGGTTCAAAGCTGTGTTCCAGGTTTTAACCACTCCTGCACAGCATGACAGCAATATACAGAAGCTTCATAAAGAATCACACAAAGATCCATTTACTCCTATCATACTAGGTGGCTATTTGCTTATACAAAGGGAAAGAATAAGGCGAGCAAAGGTTGATCTTCACACTGCTAAAACCCTTCCTGGCTTCCAGCATTAAGCAACTTGGGGATAACCTGAGCCAGGGATTGCAACCTCTGAAATAATCATTTTTAATAAGTGACATGAATTTGTTGAATACCTTTCTGAACCAGTCTGAAATAAAAGTATCTTGCAGCAGCAAGTTCCACAATTTGTGTCCCAAATTAAAAAGTGCTTAAACCTACTCTAATTTAATTCATCATCTCCTTGTATAACATGGCAGTAAGTTTATTACTCCCTATCCACCTTCTTGCAAAGTGGATACATACCTCTAGCAAAACTGTCCCTCAATCAGTTACTAGACTAGTAAATCTTAGCCTACTCCTCCTTATGTGGAAGCCTTACTTCTAGTCATCAGTTGGCCTTTTCTAGTTCTACTAAATAGTCTTTGAAATACGGTACAAACAAAAGTACGTCTTATAACATAGAATATGAAGTTAGATTATGTTTTCCAATTGGGATAGTGCTTTTTCCCGGTGATCGCGCGAAGGCCAGCTTGCTTTTGTCCCGTTTGGGATTTTTAACCCCCTGCTCAGTCTGCGCCAGAGGGGGCAGAGTGTGGCAGAGTACACCGCGGATTTCCTGCGCATGTCGCCGGAGCTGAATTGGGGGGGGGGGCCCTGTGTGACCTTTTGTTACCCCTCTGTATTCATGGCCTGGCCGGCGATGTTCATACAGAGGTAGCCCGAAGGCTGGCGCCGGAAGATTTTGCAGGTTGCCACTAAACGTGCTTCTGAAGCGGAGCAGCTTTTGCGCTTGCCTGGTTCTGCTCCGGTTTCGGGCCCCCGCTCCCTCCCGGCGCCCCCCCCCCCCCCCCCCGCTTGGCGGGGGGTCAGGCACCATGCTGGCGGTGCCGGGAGTGGGACCCGTGTGGCCGGGACGGGAGCTCGGACCGCGGTGGCTCCTCCCCGAGTCCGCCCTGGCCGCCTCCGCCCTGCTACTCGCGGCGGGGTGGAACCCATTGCAACTCGAGGCAGGGTTTGCCCAGTCCCCCTCTCCCCCTGCTGAGGACTCTGCCGAGGAGACGGTTGATTTGGCTACCTTTGGGAGCAGTTGGGATTTTCCACCGTTTTCTGAACTGTCCCTTTCAGCGCCCGGTATTGTGGGGTCGAGAAACAGCTCCGGCCAGCGCGGAAAGGGAGGTCGCCGCCGGCGTAGATGGGGCGAGCCCAGGTGCCCCGCTCCTCACGGTGTCGGTCTCGCTTCCGCTCCCGGACGGCAGAGCGGTCGCTGCTGAGGCCCTGGTGGACTCTGGCTCTTGTAGGAATATGATTTCTGCAGAGTCTGTAAAAAAGGCTCGTGCGCCAATAGAGCGCCGATCTGTCCCTTGCCCTATTTTTGCTACTGACGGGAAACCCGCCGACGGTGGTCCCACTGAGTGGCAGACCCCGCTCCTGCAGCTCTCCGTCGCCCCAGGATGTTGGGAGTTTATTTCTTTTTCTGTCCTCTCTATGCCCTTTTATCCAATCATTCTGGGCACGCCTTGGTTAGTCCGGCACGATCCGGTGGTCGGTTGGGCACAGAGACGAATTTACCTTCCTGTGGGTGAAGTGCGGGGGTTGCTGCTGCCTCCCGCCGCAGCCGGCGGGATACAGCGCTCTCTCCCGGTGCCGGTTGCTGGCCAGGGTTCCGAGCAGGCCCTAGTGCCCGCCGGGTGTCCCGTGCCGGCAGCGCCAACTCCCCCGAGCCCCCTGCTGGCCTGTTGGGGGCGCTGCCGCCAAAATTTAGGGACTTTTTGGACGTTTTTGAGCAAAAGCGAGCAGAGACCTTAACACACATCCACCCACACCCACCCCCCATCGGGTGTATGATTGTTCCATCGAGCTGTTCCCAGACGCTCCTCTCCCTTCGGGCCATATCTGTCCTCTGTTACAGCCAGAGATGGTGGCCTTGAAGGCTTATACCGAGGATGGTTTAGCCTGGGGTTTTATTCAATAATCCACTTCCCTCCCTTGGTGCCACTATAATTTTTGTAAAGAAGGATGGAAGCTTGAGGCCATGTGTGGAGTATCAGGGATTGAATAATATTGCCATCAAGAACCCAGTACCCCCTGCCCCTCATTCCTGAATTGTTGAAGCATTTACAGGGGGCATGCTGGTTTACTAAAGTGGCTTATAATCTTATTTGTGTTCATCAGGGCAACGAGTGGAAAACAGCCTTTGTTTGCACATGTGGCCATTTTGAGTATCGTGTGATACCTTTTGGCCTGTGTAATGCCCCTGCTACCTTTCAGGGCTTTATCAACAATGTTTTCTGTGACTTGTCCTTGCACATCTGGATGACATTTTAGTTTACTCGAGGATGTGGGAGGAACATGTTGTTCATGTTCGAGAGGTTCTCTCCCACCTTTGGCGTCACTGCCTTTATGCAAGGCTGGAGAAGTATGCCTTCTTCCAACAGCGTATAGACTTCCTGGGTTACTCAATTGCCCCCGAGGGTGTGAGCACAGACGTGAAAAAGATTGATGCCGTTCTTTGTTGGCAGTCTCCCTTGATGGTTTGTGGTGTGTGCAGCGCTTTTTGGGCTTTGCTAATTTTTATTGGTGTTTTACTTGGAATTTTGTTCAAAAGGTTGCCCCGCTCACAGCACTGACTCAATAAGGGTGTCCCTTTTCAGCAGACACACGAGGTTCAGGAGGCCTTTGATGACTTGAAGCAGGCGTTTACGATGGTCCCGGTTTTGGCCCACCTGGATACCAGTCATCCTTTTGTGTTGAAGGCAGATGCTTCTGCCCATGCCATGAGGGCAGTACTTTCTCAGTGTAGTTCACTGGATGGACAGCTTCATCCTTGTGCCTATTTCTCCTGCCAGTTGACTGCTGCAGAGAGGAATTACGATGCCTGGGATGAAGAGTTGCTGGCCATGGGGGAGGCGTGTGCTGAGTGGAGGCACCTTCTTGTGGGTCCTGCTGAGCCCCCTTTGGTTCTGACTGACCATCGAAATCCGGAATATTTTAGGAACCTGAAGTGCCTCTCTCCCAGTTGGTTCGTTGGGCAACTTTTCGCTCTCAGTTTCCATTTACTGTCACCTACAGGCTGGGTAAACAGAATGGCAGGGCAGATGCCCTGTCACGTCAGGAAGCCTCAGCGGGAGATGCTGAGGCAGATCTGCTCCCCTGTCATTTTTCTCTCTGCAAAATTTTTTTGCGGCTGTGCCAGCCAATACCTTGGTTCTGTGCATCGGGTGATGGCCGGTGATCCTTTGGCCATGCGGTTTTGGGCAGGGGATACTTCACAGAATCTGCAGGAGAAGGATGGTTGTCTGTATCACGACGAGCGGCTATATATCCCTGCCGACCCGCTGCGCACACAAGGTCCTTCAGCGCTGTCATGATGCACTGACAGCAGGGCACGGTGGTCATCAGAAGACTGCATCAAGTCACACAGAGCTACTGGTGGCCTATGGCGCATGCTGATGTTGCAAGCTACATTCAGGCTTGTGATGTCCATGCCAGGGCCAAGAGACTGATGCAGAGGCTACGGGGACTATTACAACCCTTACAAACTCCTGAGCGGCCATGGCAAATTATTTCAATGGATTTTACTGTGGACTTGCCTGTGTCTCAGGGGCATACAGCGAGCGGTGCTTGCGGTGGTGCACTTGTTTACGAAGGTGGCTATTTTTGTTCCGCTAAAGAGGCTGCCCATGGCCCCTCAGACTGCATACTTGGTTTTGCAGCTATTGCTTCACTGTCATGGTCTGCCAGATAGCATGGTGACAGGTGAAGGGGCCCAGTTTACTGCCCAGTTCTTGAGGCAGCTTATGGGCCTGCTGGGGGTCCAACTCTGTCTTTCCACCCTTTAATCACCCACAGTCTAATGGTCAGATGGAGCAGGTAAACCAGATCCTGGAGCAGCATCTCCACTGTTATATTAATTAACATCAAGATGACTGGGTCTCTCTGTTACCGTTGGCAGAATTTGCACATAACAGCAGTGTCCACTCTTCCACGCAGCAGACCCCTTTTTACACAACAGTACGGTTTTCATCCCCGTGACCACCCAGCTACTCCAGTGGCTGTCCAGGGGTTTTCTCCTGAGGACTCCCTTGAGCGGTTGCAGTATATGTATTTGTTTCTTCAAGAGCAGCTGGAAAAAGCAAAGGCTGCTTACAAAGACTACGCAGATAGTCATCGGTGACCAGCGCCGGACTTTGTGGTTGGGGACTATGTTTGGTTGTCCGGTGAACGTGTTTGTTCTGTGCATCCTTCTTCCAAGTTGGACCACCATTACCTGGGCCTGTATAAAATCCGGTTGCGTTCCATCTGCACCTTCTACGCACTCTCAATATTCACCCATTGTTCACGTCTCCCTGTTAAAACCTGTTCACCCGGATCCCTTCCAGTGGCAACCTCTACCTCCATCTCCAGTTATGGTCCAGGGCCAGAGAGAATATCGTGTCTGGGATATTTTGGGTTCCAGGATATCCTGGGGTACCCTGCAGTATTTGATTGATTGGGTGGGTCATGGCCCAGAGGTTCCTGGGCGCCTGTTATCCTGCTAAGTTTGGTCCACTGGAGGATGTGGGGGCACACCCTAGGTGAAGGAAGGAGATAGATAGTGTCAGGGTTACATAGGTATCCGTTCAAAGGAGATGATCTTCTGTAAATTTTAAGTCTTCAGCTGCCATTGTTGTGTTATCAGGAGAGCTAATAAAACTGGCTAGCAGGCAGAGCTCAGCCTCTTCTGAGCTACTGCCTGCAAGAGCCTTCGAATCTTATGTCTTTGTCTCTTGTCTTGGGCCTGCCCTGACAAGCAGCTTCTTCAGAGAACAGAGGTATATCCACTGACTGAAAATTAAGGTTATTATACATCCTATTGTTACAATAGCAAAGTAAAGAAAGCAGCATTTAAGTCTCCACATTACCATCCTGATTCCCTCTGAAGTTTCATATCCATCTGTCAATAAAATGTACCTTATTACAAACAACTACATACACATATTAAAACTGTATTTTCTTGGTTAGATATTAATGTACTATGATAAATACAACAATCATAATAATTAAATTACACCAACAGAATTTGACTGTTTAGACATGAAAACGTAGCACCACATTTGAAACATTACATGCAAAAGTTTAACAGGTGAAAAAGGACTTAATGCAAATAGGTGAACTGTGATACAGTTTTCTACCAAGCTTCACAGTAAATTTTTCCAAGATTACAAAATTTAAGCTCATACGTAAGTACACATTAACATGCCATGCTTCCACACAGCAGAGAGCATATGATTGCCCTGGTGAAAGTGAGAATATGCATGCTTTGGATGGCAGAAGATTGCCAAGGTTGAGGAAAGGCATTCGGTGTAAAGTGCAATTAGTATTTGGCAATGCAATTGTGTTTTCCTGTTTAAGGCTCGTATTGGTGAAACATGTAACTTAAAGTTATAGTTATGTAACTGAAGTTATTTTAAATATTAATAAATATCACTGGTTAAATGCACAGTTATAAATTGTAATACTATTAACTATTTTGCTTCAATTTGTTACAGAAAACTTGGATAAAATGATTTTTCTGAATATTAAAGAATATTGTGACAAACGTGTAATATCGAAGTATTATATATTAAAGAAAAGGCTTAATTTTTTAGCCCAACATTTGGCAAATAAGGTTGCTACCCATGTAGCTTAAGTAAGAAATTGAAAAAAAAATTGCTTTGATTTTATGATGAACAGGTTATATGTGCAGTTTATGAATTAACACAAAAGTTAGATATTAAGAATTTTAAGAGAGCAGTTTATATTGGAATAAAAAAAAAAAAAAAAAGACCAATGTCACCAAAAAGCAAGTCACTGGGTATTTGTTTTAAACATAGCCAATTCAGAAATCTTGCATAAACATAGCAAGCTCCACCACCTCAAGATCGGTCTTGGTTCTTGCCCCAATTATGCTTCTGGTGAGGCTGTTCCAGAGCTTCATGACTGAAGATCAGAAATCTGTTTCCAGCTTAAGTTGATAGACAGCTATCCTATCCTTCTCAGACTCTTTTTGCTAGGTTAAACAAGGCAAGCTCTTTTAGCCTCCTCTTGTAAGACAGGCTTTCCGTTTCCTGGATCATCCTAGCAGTCCTTCTCTTCACCTGTTTGAGTCTGAATTCATTTTTCTTGAACATGAGTGATCAGAATTGTACACAGTAATCCAGATAAAGTTCTATATCAGTGGCCTTGTGCAACAAGATTAACATTTCCCTCTCTCTTTACTGGAAATACCTCACTTAATATATCCTAGGAGCACATTTACTTTTTTCACAGCTGCACAAGAGTGGCAGCTCACAGTAATCCTGTGTTCAACTAATATACTCAAATCTTTCTCATCTTGCTTCAAGATGAAGACCTTCCATCGTATATAAGATTTCCTATTCTCAGTCTTCATCTAAATGAATAGATTCATTAAGAAAATTCTTGCCACTAAATTAGCAATGTCACAGACCACTTTTGGAGACTGGGAATTACCTAGTTCTGTACAATTTGGGCACGTTAAGTTCTCTGTTAAACCGAAAGAACACAGTTCAGTACAGAGCTGTGGCAATCAAAACAAGCAGGGCAATCATATTCAAGAAGTTTTAGACTCACACAAAACCAAAAGTTTGTCAGTAAAGTTGTTATATGGAGTAAAAAAAAAAAAAAAAAAAGAAAAAACTTAAAACAAGTTTTTACCTATCTTTTTTGCTCTTGCCTCTTTGTTTCCCTGCAAGAAGCCTTAGACCTTCTTCAGTAGGATGCTGATACCATTGTAAACTAAAGAAAAAAAAAAATCCTCAAGTAAAACAATGTCAGTATGAGCAATTCAGAGTGCTTTTTAAAAAGAGAACTATATATCAACACACATACGTACACACATTAAACCATGTCATTTGCAGCACCTAACCAAAATACCTTTGTGTTAAAGTACCAACATTGTCTCAACTGATAAATTACAGCTAAACTTCAATTCTCTTCAGCATAAAAGACACGTGTTCATAATTAGAAAGGTTTGCAACTATCAATGCACCATTCAAGTGAAAGCACTTATGCTTCTTAAAACACCAAATTTTCAAGTTGTCATCAACCACAGCAGAAAAGGCTGTACCTATATTGGAAAAAGGTCACTATATCATTACAATTACCTATGAGAATCATGTTCTAAATTATTTTATTAAGGATAACTATGCTTCTCAAAAAAGAGTAATTTTTAAAAATCTGCAACGGCTATTATGGAATAACCATAACCAGTCTTTTTTATTACACAGACCAGATCTTTACATCTACATTCCTGTCCTAAAAAACACCACAGCGATATCTTCAACTCTTACTAGAAAGAAGAAAAAATGAACAGTACAGCTTACAAAAGCATAGATATCAGTAAATTAAGGGTATTTAACTGTAGCGTAGAAAAATATTTGTACATTGGGTTTACATGGGGAGGTTGGGGGGGGGGGGGGGGGGGGGCAGGTCTGCAGGGGTGGCCCCTGTGAGAAGACACCAGAAGCTGCCCCCATGTTAAACACAGCCAGTACCAGCCAGCTCCAAAACAGACCGACCACTGGCCAAGGCCAAGCCAATCAGCAATGTTGGTAGCGTCTCTGTGATAACATACTTAAGAATGGGTATAAAACGCTGCACAGCAGCTGTGAGAGAGAAGTGAGGGAAAAGAAAAGAAAAAAAAAAAAAGAGAGAGAGAGAGAGAGAAACAACCCTGCAGACACCAAGGCCAGTGAAGAAGGAAGGCGAGGAGGTACTCCAGGCACCAGAGCAGAGATTCCCCTGCAGCACGTGGTGAAGACCATGGTGAAGCAGGTTGTCCCCCTGCAGCCCATGGAGGTCCACAGTGGAGCACATATCCACATTGCAGCCCCTGGAGGACCCCTAAACACAGCAGGTGGATGTGCCCTGAAGGAAGCTGCAGCCCGTGAAGAGCCCACACTAAAGCAGATTTTCCTGAAGGTCTGTAGCCCATGGGAGGGACCCCACACTGGAGAAGGGGAAAAGCATGAGGAGGAAGGATCAGCAGAGATGAACTGTTATGATCTGACCACAACCCCCATTCCCCATCCCCCTGTGCCGCTCGGGGTGGGGGAAGGAGGTAGAAGACTCATAGAATGGCTTGGGTTGGAAGGGACCTTTAAAGATCATCTAGTCCAACCCCCCCTGTTGTGAGCAGGGATACCTTCCACTAGATCAGGTTGCTCAAAGCCCCATCCAACCTGACCTTGAACACTTCCAGGGATGGAGCATCCACAACTTCTCTGGGCAACCTGTTCCAGTGTCTCACCACCCTCATTGTAAAAAAAAACCCTATTCCTTATATCCAATCTACATCTACCCTCTTTCAGTTTAAAACTGTTGCCCCTTGTCCTGTCACTACAGGCCCTGGTAAAAAGTCTTTCTCCACCTTTCTTATAAGCCCCCTTTATATATTGAAAGGCCACAATAAGGTCTCCCTGGAGCCTTCTCTTCTCCAGGCTGAACAACCCCAACTCTCTCAGCCTGTCCTCATAGGAGAGGTGTTCCAGCCCTCTGATCATTTTTGTGGCCCTCCTCTGGACCCGCTCTAACAGGCCTGCGTCTGTCTTGTCCTGGGGACCCCAGAGCTGGATGCAGTACTCCACGTGGGGTCTCACAAGAGCAGAGTAAGGGGCAGAATCACCTCCCTCGACCTGCTGGCCACGCTTCTTTTGATGCAGCCCAGGATACAACTGGCTTTCTGGGCTGCAAGCACACATTGCCAGCTCATGTCCAGCTATTCATCCACCAATATCCCCAAGTCCTTCTCTGCAGGGCTGTTCTCAATCCCTTTATCCCCCAGTCTGTATTGATAATGGGGATTGCCCTGACCCAGGTGCAGGCCCTTGCACTTGGCCTTGTTGAACTTCATGAGGGTCACATGGGCCCACTCCTCAAGCCTGTCCAGGTCCCTCTGGATGGCATCCCTTCCCTCCAGCAAATCAACTGCACCACTCAGCTTGGTGTCATCCGCAAACTTGCTGAGGGTTCACTCAATCCCACTGTCTATGTCATTGATGAAGATATTAAATAGTATTGGTCCCAGTAAGGACCTTTGAGGGACACCACTCATTACTGGATTCCACTTGGACATTGAGCCATTGACTGTAACTCTTTGGACGTGGCCATCTAACCCATATCTCTCCAATTTAGCAGCAAGAATGTTGTGGGGGACCGTCTCAAAGGCCTTACAGCAGTCTAGATAGATGACATCCGTAGCTCTTCCCTTGTTCACCAATGCAGTCATTCCATCGTAGAAAGCCACCAGATTAGTCAGGCAGGATTTGCCCTTGGAGAAGTATTGTTGGCTGTCTCTAATCACTTCCCTGTCCTCCATATGCTTTGACATGTCTTCCAGGAGAATCTATCTGTTCCATGATCTTACCACGCATGGAGGTGAGGCTGACTGGTCAGTAGTTCCCAGGGTCCTCTTTTTTACCCTTTTTAAAAATGGGCACAATGCTTCCCTTTTCTCCAGTCACTAGGGACTTTGCCTGACTGCCATGACTTTTCAAACATGATGGAGAGTGGCTTGGCAACTACATCAGCCAGTTCCCTCAGGACTCTGGGATGCATCCCATTGGGTCCCATGGACTTGTGTATGTTCAGGTTCCTCAGGTGGTCTCGAACCTGATTTTCTCCTACAATGGGAGGGACTTCGTTCCCTCAGTCCCGGCCTTGAGGTTCAGGGGCTTGAGAGATGTGGGAAGAGAGATTACCATTTAAAACAGAGGCAGAAAAAATTGTTGAGTACCTTAGCCTTCTCCATGTCAATTGTCACCAGTTCTCCTGTCTTATTTTTCAGGGGAGGTGCATTTTCTTTAATCTTCCTTTTCTGGCCAGCATACCTGTAAAATCCCTTCTTAGTATTCTTTGCATCCCTTGCCAAATTGAGCTCCAACTGTGCCTTAGCTTTCCTGATCCCACCTTTAGAAAATTTGGAATAACCTGGGATACTAAGCCACTCAACCTAACTTCAACACCCAGACAATATCCGGCAGTGTGCCACATGAGCCGACAATGTGTCCTTGCAGCAAAGGTGGCTAACGGTTTCCTGGGCTGCATTAGGAGGAGCGTTGCCAGCAGGTCGAGGGAGGTGATCCTTCCCCTCTACTCAGCACTGGTGAGGCCACACCTGGAGTACTGTGTCCAGTTCTGGGCTCCTGTCCTGGTTTCGGCGGGGATAGAGTTAATTTTCTTCCTAGTAGCTGGTATAGTGCTGTGTTTTGGATTTTAGTATGAGAATAATATTGATAACACACTGATGTTTTAGTTGTTGCTAAGTAATGTTTACACTGGGCAAGGACTTTTTCAGCTTCCCCTGCTCTGCCAGGTGCACAAGAAATGGGAGGGGGGCACAGCCAGGATAGTTGATCCAAACTGGCCAAAGGGCTATTCCATACCATATGATGTCATGCTCAGTATATAAACTGGGGGAGTTGGCTGGGGGGTAGCGGTCGCTGCTCGGGGACTGGCTGGGCATTGGTTGGCAGGTGGTGAGCGGTTGTATCTTTTTTATTTATTTATTTATTTATTTATTCTCTTTTTTCCCTCCCTTGGGTTTTGTTCCTCTCGCTCTCTTGTTGTTTTCCTTCTCATTACAATTCATTATTATTATTTTGTTCCAATTATTAAACTGTTCTTATCTCAGCCCACGAGTTTTCTTACTTTTGCTCTTCCGATTCTCTCCCCCATCCCACTGTGGGGGGAGTGAGCGAGCAGCTGCGTGGTGCTTAGCTGCCGGCTGGGGCTAAACCACGACAGCTCCCCAGTACAAGAGAGATATGGACATACTGGAGAGAGTCCAACTGATAAGTTAAAATATTAAAATCATAACATTTAAAAAAATAAGTTCATGACATTTCAGACTTACACTTTAAGTTTTTAAGAGTAAAGTTCTGACTCTACTGTTGATATGGAGTTAGATTCAGCATCTTTGCAAAGTTAAAAAATGTTGATCTTTAGAATAAAACTAAATTAAACAGTGGTTTAGTTATTTGTTATCTGTTTCCTTCACTTTTATCATCCTGCTTACTTTTTCTAGCTTTTCTTTGCAGTCAAACATTTTAATAGTATCACATGTGGGAGGGCTTAAGAAACAATTTAAACACAGTTAGTGATCAACTCAGAAGTTGGCAACACTGAACATGTTCTTAGAGAACGGAGTTATTGGACTTGTTAGTTGAAGTTACTCTATCTACACACAAGCAAAATACAAAACAGCTGTCAGTTTTACTCATCTTCAAAAACCAGGTGTCAATCATTAATATTACTGTCAGGGATAAAAGTTTCAGTGGCTTAAGGAGGTAATAAGCAAAATACACAGCAGGAGATTTAAATTCCCTGGTGGAATGCAAAAAGCTGGCTGGGTTCTTCCTCAGGGCCGAAATCCAAAAGAATAGCATAGAATTGTGACCAATAAGTTCATGTACATTTTCACTGATCATCATTTTACTGAGATCAGTAATTTGCTTACCTATAGCAGCTTATAAAAAGAATGTCTGAAAACAACCCAGTGAAGAATTCACCACTTCAGGTTGTAATTTAATTAGTTACTCACTCTGTTAAAACAGTGTATTTTCCACTACTGTAATTTATCTAGTGTTAGGTTCTAGTCACTGGTTCCTGTTCTGTCTTCCTCTAATATTAGAGTCCTTCCCTATGCAGTTTTTATTCCATATTAAGGTATTTTAACTTCTGAATCTTCTCTTGACACTCTGCAGAGTTCTTTTTATGTTTCCCTCTAGAAGTCATTTTTCTAGTGCCTACATCCTCCACAGCTTTTCATATGAAAAACAAATCCAACAAAACCCCACAAACATTCCCCCCTGCAGTTTTATAGTGTTTGGTCCCACTTATCCCAGGTTACACAGAACAAACCTCAACTCATCACTTTTGTTCCTGAGTCTGTGAATCACATTCACTCCCCCACCTCCCAGATTGTTGTTCTAGCAGTATATATGGAACTGCCTATTACCACATGGTACTTTCCTGCAGCCATTAAATCCCTTTCCAGATTAACCACTTTCCGTGTCTTCCATTCTGTAGAGTCTGAATTCCTCAATATACAACTTTGCCATGCTCCCCATAACCCCCTCCCCATTTCTGTGAACTTGTTCTGTTTGGGAGATGATGGAGTCATGCATAAATAAAATCAGAGATTTTCCCATTTGGCAAATATGGAAATGAAGGGAGGGGAGCCCTTTGTTCTTAGGCTTTTTCTAGAATAGGAAGTGTTATGTTCTCTTTGCTTAAAAAGATTAAAAAAAAACATTAACAACAGAAAAACAACATTGAATTTATGCATGTTCCCAGCAACAGAGACATATTTAAAGCAAAATATTTACAACCGAGAGGATGTTCCCTGTGCAATTATAATAAGTCTACCTTAAGAGAAATTTCAGGGTTAAACTATTTAATAGCATGTTTACATTAATATTAGCTCATATAAATGGAAAAACTGAAACATTAGATAAAATTTCCTACTATTGCTATTACAGACTGTTTCCCCAGGTGTATTCTTCCTAGAAAACCCTACATACTGAAAACATGCAAGATCATTAACAATGGGAAAAAGACATGACTGAAAACAGGAAAACCAAAAACTATTTGTTGGCACATCATGACATGGATATGAACTGCATTTACAAAATAGAATATTTGGTGCATTTTTCTTCATTCTAGCTTTTTATAAAAATGTTACAAATATGCATTCTTGAAACTTAGAACACATGAGGGAAGCAAAGTTACAAAGAACAGGAAAAGAGAACAAAGGCTGGTTTTAAGCACACGATATTTTAAGTCAGTCTTTAAAAATACTTAGCAGCATCATAAAATAAATAAAAATGGCCAACTACTATGTAGTTTAAAAAAAGCTACTCTTAAAACACTACAGGTCTTTAAATAGCAGAGTCATAAGGATAGCATGTTGTTGAAAGAAATACTACAAATCTGATGCCAGATTCTGCACCTGGGACGGAGTAACGCCAGGCACAAGCATAAATTGGGAGAGGAGTGGCTGGAGAGCAGCCCTGCAGAAAGGGATCTGGGGGTGCTGGTTGACAGCAGGCTCAACATGAGTCAGCAGTGTGCCCTGGCAGCCAAGAGGGCAAACTGCATCCTGGGATGCATTAAACACAGCATAACCAGCAGGTCAAAAGAGGTGATTATCCCTCTGTATTTAGCATTGGTGCAGCCTCACCTTGAGTATTGCGTGCAGTTCCGAGCCCCGCAATTTAAGAAGGATGTTAAGGTCCTTGAATGCATCCAGAGGAGGGCAACAAAGCTGCTGAAAGGGCTGGAAGGCATGTCCTATGAGGAACAGCTGAGGACTCTGGGTTTGTCTAGTTTGGAGAAAAGGAGGCTGAGGGGTGACCTCATTGTAGAAATATTTGTCTTATGGTTGCAGGTGCTGATATTAATTAAAAAAAAAGAAAAGGTAATCCATGATATCAGGATTAAAAATAATTTCCATTAAAAATGCCACTGAAACCAAAGGTATAAAAATATATATACACTGGCATGCAAAACAATGTCCAGTGCAGCATTAATCTCCTGGCAGTCAACAATGGGAGACTTCAAAAATGTAAGTACAGTATATACAGATTTCAGTAAAAGCAGCATTGGAGTAACATCTTGGCCTCACCATCTCTCCCATGGAGGAAGAAGACTTTTCAGTCTAGTATCAGGAATGAAGATTAGATATGCCATCAATTTCAGTACATGCATTGCCAAAGCCACAAAGCATGGCAGATCTCTCTACAGTAAAAGTTGTTCAAATGTCACTCTGAAGTATAGACTGACTACATCAGCTTGCTTAACAAGATCTAGCATTTAGCTACAATACTTGTTGCCTATATGATCTTTAGAGTAAATATCAGTAATGTCAAAATATTGCTATTAATTTATCATTTGGGATTTAAGACTTAGGCTGCAGATGCTGAAAATAAGAGTCTTACTCATTATGGTAAACATTCACCTTTAATATTTGATTTAGGATACAAGCAAACTGCTGTTTCCTTCTACTATTAAGATTTTACTCAGCCATAATAGAAAGATTTCCCCAACAGAACACACAATTTTGGGGGCCTCATTTTAATTCAACATTTTCTGTTTTCACTGTGCGCTTAATTCTTCAATCTCAGGCAAAACATTCTAGTCACTTTGTAGGGACAAAATTAACTGTGGGTTAAAATTTAGAGTTTTTCTGGATAACAAATAAATGCACAAATTGCATCATATGCCAAAACATGAAGGATAGCATTTCAAAACTGTTCAAAAACTTATCAGGAAAAACAAGTTAATGTTCAAAAGGAAAACAGGGGCCTTCAAGAATAAATAGGTATAAGGCCTGTCTTGTAGAGCCTTCCAACATTTCTATGAGACTTAAATAATAGGTTTCAGGATTCGATACTTTTATATTTTCTATGCATTAAATCCAAGACCTCTATTACCAGTTAGCTGTAGCTACTGTGACAAAGTGCAAAACTTTAAATTGTTCCTTTGAGGTTAGTTGGAATTTCTGTACTAACCATATTACATATACACTGAAGTTATGCTAGCTAATTGCAATGTTGATGTATTTTGATGGCATTTTTGTTCATAGGTGAGTTTGACTTTATAATCCGGGGAAACATGCATCTCTGCTCACGTCTTCCAGTATTTGTGACTAAAAGAAGCTGAAGAACATCTGCCATAGAAATGAATTTTCTAAAGCATGGCCTTCTGTACAAGGATGTTCTCTTGCACTGATACTACCTGTTTTTCTTGATACTTTACTTGTTGATTCTTATGCAAGAGAAGTCAGAAAAAGAAAAAAACTGCAGCTGAAATTACCAGAGTCCCTTCAACACCAGGGAAATCCTAAAGCTTGGTAAGGTATCAAAAGAGGACAAATGCTGCCTGAGAATATTGCCTGCAAAGTGGAAGAATAGGCTTGTTACAATGCCTTCTCCTTTTCCTAATCAACTTCTCTAAGCTCAGAAACAGCCAAAGTGTTATATTTGGACTTCCCTGAATCGTGCTGGAATACTTGGATTTATCACTATCCTAATATTTTTAATCTAAAGAAACTTCTATAATAAAAGTGCAGTGCTTAAACAACCAATAACAAGTTTGTTCATATTTCAGCTGGAATTCAAAGTTATTTAAACTATTTAAAGGAACTAATCCTTCACAGACAAATTAATTTAAACCAAAACAATGAAAAACAAACAAAAAAACCCCAATCCTGAACTAATTTAGCTGGGTCAATTCTAAACACATTAGTTCTTAAGTTAGGGAAAAAGCTGTGGATAGGAAAAAACATCAGGATAACAAGTCCCATTACTAGAGTGAGAAAAGGAGGGTGAAGTGGAGGAAGACAGAAAGACAGACAGACAGAAATGTTGATTCTTTGTCAAAGGCATCTTTTCTTCTAAAAATTATCAGAAATTAAGTAAGTAGTGAGGAAAAAGCAAGACAAACATTTAAGAATTCTGAATAAAAACTAGTAACCTCTCAGTCAGGTTTTACCTGCTTTTCTATTTCTGTGAGCTACTTTTTATTCCTAGCGCTGATAAAGCTCTCCAAGAAAAAAAAAAACATTTGCCAGCTACTGCTTTAAAGGAACATGTGAGCAGATACTTCTTTAAGCTTACATAATATACGTGGAAGTCAGGACTATGAAGCCTGCTATTTTTCTTTACAAGTCACTTTTGAGTATATCAGGTAGTTGTAAAAAGCATTGCTCACCAGTATAGTAATATGCTCCCTCTAGTTCCTGTGTCACCACACATTTCAAAGACATTTACTGCTATATTTTAGTTTTTAAATAAGCCTCCTGGACTCATGTAAGGATTAAATGAATCCAAAGAAAGACCATTTCCCACTCAGATCAAACTGCTGACCAGAAGGTCAACCTTTCAGTTCTGTGGAACAATGAAGCAGCAATAGCCAGAAGGATTGATCTTAATGTCTTAATGCCTTAATGTGTGACCTCTGAAGAATAAGACAGCATACATACTTATCAAAAGCTCTGTGAAGCTCAACCACACACACAATCAATTACCTTTGCTGAATTAAATTTTATATAACTATAGCTCACTTTCAGTTATGAACTTTCAAAATAAACATCTGTGGCAACAGAAACTCTGTCACTTAGCATTATTTTGAAGTTTTCTCCAGTATCTAAAGTTCATTTCTGTTCTTCATATTGCAATAATAGGTTACATCTATCTAATGAGCTTCTTGGGCCAAGTTCACAAGAAACTGCACTATGTTGTTTTATTATTTTCCTGTATGAAACATTAACCATGGATATCTAACTATAACTTAACTGTAACTTAAAAGCTGGCCTTATTAATTCCATTACTAATCACATATCTGAAACTAACAGAAAGCAGGTCCAGTATTGCTGGGCCTGTCATATTTTGACATTCTATTGGTCTGAATGACATTTCCTAGGAATGTTTCAAGATCTGAATCTATGAAGTCAAATATTCTTTAGACCAATTCACACAGTTGAGTGTTTGTTACCATTAGTTACAAAAAGGTGGTGTGAAAAAACAAAGCTTACAGTACCAGTAGCACTGAAATACTATACTGCAATGAAACTGCTAGAATCATGCAAGGTGTTCTCATATATCCCAAATGCATGCAGAAGGTACAAGCTGGTGCATATGCATCTTTTCCTTGTACCAGTAAGTGCAACTTAATAAACTAATAAATAACTTTAAAAACATTCAGTGTAGCAAGACAGTTTATCACCAGCTTAAATCTTTAATTTTCTGCATTCACTGACAGTTTGCTTTCCCATATGTTGTTTGCAAGGATTAAATATTTATTAAGCTTTTCCATTTATAAATGCTTATTATATGCCAAAGCTTTACAGAAATTCAAGAGTAAAAAACCAGTAACATAAAAATAGCTAATATTAGTTAAACACTGAGAACTCTCTTTACAGTGCAATATTAACTTTTTTAAAAAGCTACTGCATATAAATTTCCATTCCTGTTTTCTGATTGCATGAATCGTGAAAAAATTGTCATTCTAGTTTGCTTAACAATGTTTTTATACTTAGGATCTATCCTTCCAACTAAACAAAACTTGTAAAGTTAATGCTTTGCTCCTCCTTACTTTATCGGCTTTATTATACAGAAAATCTATTTCTGAAGTCAAAAGTTATTAATTTATTACTATATGGCCAAGTTAACACAGATTAGACTGGCAAAAGATGATGATCTGACAGAGCAGAAACATCAAGATTAACATTTTTTTTAATATAGGTAAGTACCTTTATAGAGGCACCAAAAACAAATAGCCCTTTCAAGTGAACTTTCAAAAAAAATTAATTTCATTTCAAAAGGGATCTTGAAATTACTAGATACACATATATCCCTGTCCCACTAACTTGGAACATACATTCAGCAATTTAAAATAAAGATTCAATATTTAATAGATTTCATATATATTATATATTTAATATATAATATATATTTATATGTACATTACACAGATACATACACTCAGTCAGCAGGATTAAACTGTTTTGTTTTGAAATGATTGATTGGTGTCACTAATCTACTTCAATTATTTTGTGAATTCAATGGAATTTATCCATTACCTGAAAAGAAGAAATTTAAAAATAATATTTATAACACCCTTCTTACTGCACAAGCATTCATGCATATATTTAGGCAGCAATACCTGCCAGGTTCACACATCTATTCCTATGTTAAATTTAAATTTTATACAACTTTCTTTACTGTAATATACAGTATCTCTTTTGCCCTGTTGGATTATTTCATTTTTCATGGAGAAAACTGATTAATAGCTATCCAACAATTTTTTTAAATACCCCTACTGTTCCATTGTATGGCTGTTTCAAGATTTTACTTACTAGGCAGCCACCATTAGCGTATCTGGTACTCTACTAACATAGTTCAGTCACTGACTCTTGATTATTAAAATACGAAATTTTGAGGGTGGCTTGCTGTTTATGGAAACAAATATACTCTGAGGTGTTATCTTTTCAACATGTCCACCAATACCCGCCACACAATAATGTCAGTCAATCCCAGTACCATAGTTCAATTAGTTACCTACCATTTCAGTAACAAAAAGTAACAAACCCAGCTGCAATTTTAAACATTATAAGAATATTCACCCTGAGAACACAGAATAAGTGTTTAAGAATAAATGCTATGTTTTTTCTTCATATATAGCTTTTTCTTCATCTCCTCTTGGGTACTTGGGTTTGTATCTAGAATTTGACCTCATACTTGCTTTGTCAGTTGATCGGTTTATGCCACAGTCAGGTACTGGTGATAGAAAAGCCCAAAGAGGCTTGTGGAAAAGAGGCAAGCAGCAATCCACCAGGTGAGGAAAGACAAGAGTCCTCGGAATAGGAGAGGAGTGAAAATATTCTTTAGGCTTCCCAAAGCCATTGTTATTTGCACTACAGTTACTTTCATCTTTCCATCAACAGATGGAGACTCAGAATAAACTGAACTGGGAAGCGGATTGTTTTCTACTGCAGTGTCAGAAATAGATTCTGGGTAGATGCCCCAAGAATAATTACCTGTTAAAAAACAGAGTAACACATAAGATATTTGTAGAATTAGATTTTAAGTTCTGTTATTTCTAGCAACTCTATAGATCATCTTATATATATTTGTCAAACAAAACACCTGCAAAATTTTACTTATAAATTAGTAAATGCTAACTGTGTCCATCCACATGGCTTCCTGATAATACTAGTAAGCTACCAGGGTAGGATTCACCTTACCTTTTGACATCCTAACTTTTACATGTTAATCAGTTGCCTTGGGACCCTGTCAGTGCTGGGTGTGATTCATCTCACCAGATGTAGATGTCTATTTTAGGATGGAATGAATCACAGACTAATAATGCCTATTTCTTTCTGTTCACATTTGGCAAAATGAATGCTGCCACTGCATGGTAGGCTGTGAAAGACATCCCTCAAAAGAAAGAAAAAAAACAGTGACATCAGATCTCCCAATAATGAAATAAACCCCACATCTTACAATTTCTGTTCAAAAAGTCCACTGAAATTTGAAATATTGAAAAAAAAAAATTAACAGATATTCTTAAGGTTAAATCAACAATGCTTTATACAGCTCATTGTTGAAAGATGTCAAAAGCAGCAAGAGAAGAGCACAGCTTAAAAGCTGTTTATCAGCTTTGCCAGCAGGTCAAGGGAGGTGAGTCTTCCTCTCTACTCAGCACTGGTGAGGCCACACCTGGAGTCCTGTGTCCAGTTCTGGGTTCCCCAGTACATGGACATACTGGAGAGAGTCCAGTGCAGGGCCAAAAAGATGATGAAGGGACCGGAGCATCTTTCATATGAGGAGAGGTTGAGAGAGCTGGGACTGTGGGACTGTTCAGCCTAGAGAAGAGAAGGCTCAGGGGGATCTTATTACTCCATATAAATACCTGACGGGAGGGAATGAGGAAGAGGGAGCCAGGCTCTTCTCAGTACTGCCCACTGATGGGACAAGAGGCAATGGGCACAAATTAAAACACAGGAAATTCCATCTGAACACAAGAAAACACTGAACACAAGAAAACACTTTTTTACTGTGAGGGCGGTCAAACACTGGAACAGGTTGCCCATAGAGGTTGTGGATTCTCCCTTCTTGGAGATACTCAAAACCTGACTGGACACGGTCCTGGGCAACCTGCTGTAGCTGACTCTGCTTGAGCAGGAGGGTTGGACTAGATTCTAATTTTCTTTAGTAGACTGAAAATATAAATGCCCTATATAGAATAGAACACAGTTTTGTTCATCAAATTTTGCCTACCTAGTGTTTTCAAAAGCAGAGTTGTGTGAAGGACCATTACCAATGGTGCAACATACTGCAATGCAATTACACAAAGATAATAGAATACCCGAGCCACCTGGGAAAATAGAAAAGAGTAATTCATGAGTTCTGGGTGATCAAAGCAAACCTTTATGTATATGCTTAGGAAAAACAAGCAATTAATAAAAAACCCAGTTCTTATGCAAAAAATCTATTTTAAAAGTTTTATAGCATGTTTTGGTATGTGAAATATTGTCTTCAAAAGACCTAATGAAGAAGTGATCCCTGTAATGAATTCTAGTTTCAGGACAGTTACAATCCTGAGAGGAAATGCTGAAAGAAAATAGTTAAAAGTAGCAGTTCTGTTAACACAAACAGGATTAATTTTGCTTATGCAAACTGAATGCTAGAATTCAAATATTCATATTTGAAAACACTAGAATTTTGTAAGCCGTCTCAAAGCTAAATATATGATTATCCCAAGTGATTTACAAACTAAATCCCATTTTGAAAATGAAGTACTGTGACTGTAGAAACAGTCCAAAGCCTGATCAAAAGTAAATGAAACTTTGGTTAATATTGCAGTCCCTTTTCAAAGCGAGATATTTGTAAGATCTCCAAATGGAAAACACTAGTACTTTAAAAACAATTACAAGAGGAATTTTCATTAGAAGTTCATCAATAACAAAGCATTTAAATGATCTTTATTTCAGGTACACGTTATGGTTCATTGAAAACCACTCAGATTTATCCCTCCCCCTGCTCCCAGTCTGTTCCAGCTTTCTCAAGAATGTTACATTACATATTTTACATAAACTGTTGACCTAAAAGGCTAGATCAAATGAAGAAGGAAAAAACGTCATAGAATCAATAGCAAGCAAGCAGTAAAATAAAGTTAACTGGATTTTAGAAAAGAACAGAATACAGGGTGGCAAAAAAAGATGAAGGCAGCCCTGACATTTTTCGAAATAGCTTTAAAACCTCAAAGGGCTTTGAGATGATTAAGCATCAAAAAACTAACATGAGAAAAAAAGCAGTAAAACATTGACAGAAGAAAAAGCATGAGGCAAAATATTTTAAGATAATTGATGGCATATGACGAAAAGAGCAAATAAAAACCAGTAATTGTCATTGTAGGAAGACAGATAGGAAAGACTTTACTGGCAAAAGCACCAGAAGAAAAGAAAGCAGGCATGGCTAGTAAAACCAGATAGGACTATATTTAGTGGCCCTGAGCTTCTTAAAGAGAAGATATTCAAAGTACTGGATAAACGGATTTAGGAAACACCACGTACAGAAGGCATTATTATTTTATCAATAAGATGAAAGCTCCCAAAACTAAAATTATGCATCCACAACAACTAGAACAGTTCTGTCATAAACAATTGCTGCTAGTTGTATTTCCTAACCTTTTTTCTGAAGTCCAATGCCAGTCACTTGGTTTGTAACTACATATTTGAAATAACAAAGACAAGATTATAGTAGTGATGATTTAAAAACAGAGAGGAAGCTTTGTCCTATGGCATACTTCAATATTCCTTCTAGAATACACCCTGACTCAGCAAGATTATCAGGCAGCACTATCATGCAACACTAGAAATAAGTTCATTTTGCAGGAAACACGCAACACAACTCTGTATAAGCTTACAAATTTCTATCTATCTATTTCCTCTGTTTGTTGACATTTTTTTATTATTTTTCTTAAAAAAACCCCAAAACCTCAAGGAAATCTTTCCCTTTTATCACTTGCCACAGTAACAAGATGGGCAGATGGTTTTATATCTAGGCTACTGCATTTGAAAGTGGTCTTACAGAACTAACCATGTCTTATTTTATCCCAAAATATAACCATCCTACCTTAAATTTTGCCCCAATTTAAAAATTACAGTTGGGATAAGGTAACAATATTTTGCCCTTCTATCTAAATCTTACTTTTTTTTCCATGCTGTAGCTAAGAAATCACCACTAACCCTATACACTCCCCAGGTTCAATTCATGCTGAACAGAAACACACATCAAGATAAATGTAAGGCTTGCCAAGATATTTGTAAAGAATACTTCATGATGGGATCTCTTAGAACAACGGAGGAACAACTTAAGACAAAGCATCTGAATAATATGGATGATGCATCTTTGCATATTTTGGGTTGCAGAATTTTGCTGTAATGGTGCTATTTTTATAAAGGATATAGTTTAGGAAGCTTCATTCAAATTTCAGTTCTGGTGCCAAGGAAGACAACAAACCAGACGTTTTTTTTTCAATGAAAAAAATTTGCACAGACAGAGCACCCAAATATATGTAACTTTAGTGCCATTATACTTACCATTTTTTGTAAATCAACTGTACTTATTCTGCCAGCTTCCTTTTTCATCTGATCCACACATTTCTGGGCTAAATTCAGATAGGCTTGTAAGTGACTACGCATCATAGCCAACCGTAAAGCACACAACAGGATTATAATCCACAACCGCATGGTGTCAAATGTATCTTCTGACATTCTGTGGATAAAAAGGGTAATGTTGTTTTCCAAAGGTCACCTACTGCTACAGAGTTATTTGTTTGTATCAGCTGTAAAGAAATCTTTAAGCATATTGTTAAAAATAGTTACACACAATCCACAGTTACAGAGTTCATGTGCAAGTAATATTCACTTCTCCCTCCTGTTCTCATTACTGCTTGTATTGGGTTTATGTGGCAAGGTTTTGGTAGCAGGGGGGGCTACAGGGGTGACTTCTGTGAGAAGATGCCAGAAGCTGCCCCCATATCGGATAGAGCCAGTTCCAGCCGGCTCCAAGACGGACCCACTGCTAGCCAAAGCTGAGACAATCAGTGATGGTGGTAGCACCTCTGTGATAACATACTTAAGAAGGGGAAAAAAACTGCTGTGCAACAGCAGCCGGAAGAGAGGACTGAGAACATGTGAGAGAAACAACTCTGCAGACACCAAGGTCAGTGAAGAAGGAAGGCGAGGAGGTGCTCCAGGCACCGGAGCAGAGATTCCCCTGCAGTCTGTGGTGAAGACCATGGTGAAGCAGGTTGTCCCCCTGCAGGCCACGAAGGACCATGGTGGAACAGATATCCACCCTGCAGCCCTTGGAGGACCCCACGCCAGAGCAGGTGGATGTGCCCTGACCCTGTGGAGAGCCCGTGCTGGAGTAGGCTCCTGGCAGGACCTGTGGCCCCGCAGGGGACCCATGCTGGAGCAGTTCATGAAGAACTGCAGCCCATGGGAAGGACCCATGTTGGAGAAGGTCGTGAAGGATTGTCTCCTGTGGGTGGGACCCCACACTGGAGCAGGGGAAGAGTGTGAGGAGGAAGGAGTGGCAGAGAGAAAGCATTATGAACTGACCACAACCCTCATTCCCTGTCCCTCTGCGCCGCTCTGGGGGAGGAGGTAGAGAATTCGGCAGTGAAGTTGAGCCCAGGAAGAAGGGAGGAATGTGTTTTAAGATTTGTTCTTATTTCTCATTATCCTACTCTGTTTAATTGGTAATAAATTAAATTAATTTCCCCAAGTCAAGTCTGTTTTGCCCGTGACGGTAATTGCTGAGTGATCTCCCTGTTCTTATCTTGACCCATGAGCCTTTCATCATATTTTTCTCCCCCTGTCCAGTTGAGGAGGGGGAATGATAGAGCAGCTTGGTGGGCACCTGGTGGCTAGCCAAGGTCAACCCACCACACTGCTACTTCTTGGTAGCCCTATTACAGCATTAGATCCAAATTAGTACCCATTTGTCTGCAAACAAGAACAACTCTTAAATGCTTTAAATTCAGAGTAATAAAGACAGGACACTAAAAAGCAGGCTCTTTCAAATAATTCCAAGTTTTGAGATAGATAGTTCTAGATAACAACTTCAACTGCCTTAGATACATTGCTATAGCGCAACTCTCATTAAGATTAACTGAAGAGTAAAATGGAAACACAAAAATTATATATTTGCAATGTTTTACACAATAGCTCAGTGATCACAGTTATCTTAGAAGCATCTTTTAGATCTAGAAAGCAATAAAAGTGACAGCAAATCATATCAGTTTCAAATCTATTTGAATACTATTTTGAATTATCTGTTAATAAAGTGACAATGACAATCACCTATGCTACTTATACAATATTTATTTCAGATACAATTCTTCCTGAAAATTCTTTCCCTTTTTATGCTTTTAAATATTTTAGCTATCAAATTTCATATGGACTTCATCTACACATAGATTTTAAGACAAGTCTCATAGTACTAAGAACCTTAGGTCAGTTCTCATACCAATGTATCTCAATTGTCTTCAGTGAAATCATTTCTCTCTTACACCAATAGGTAACATGTAAGGTATTAGAAGCTGGCAATGAAGTGGTATTCTGTCCCTAGGAAGAACAACGCAGAACTCTGACACAGAGATGCCAGAAGATAGCAGCTCTTTGGGAACCACTGCCTTACCATTCTTCATCGGATTCAACACTCTGTGACTAATTCTCATTCTTCCTAAACAACAGAAGCCCTTTGCAGCTCAGTTGGAACTTCTACGATACCTTTCATGACAGATGCTAGTCACAGCCACAATTTTAAGTTTTCCATGGTGCTATGACTTTTACAGGGCAGTACTTAGACTTAAGGTTTTATCCTCAATACCCCAGAAAGAATTTTTAAAGGGAATCTTACAAAGGTACGCTCTCTTTGCCCAAAGATGGGTTCATAATGTAGTCCTTAGTGATTGGTTTTACCCAAAGTAGAACCATAAGTAAAGGAGCCAAGAAGTTTATATGTAGCAATGTTCTGGAAGAGAAAAAAAAAAAGGGAGTGGGTTATTAAATACAGTTACCATACTGTTGAAACTGGTGGTACAGATTACAGAAGAGTAATACAAATTTTAAAATAGGAGGGGAAAGGTAAATAAGAGAATTACTTCCCTTTTTTTATAAGTATGACTTAAGTCTCAACAAAAAAGTAATATTACATACTGTGAAATCACACTGGTTGTGGTTTAAAAAAAGTGCTCTCTGGAATAAATCAAGTGTTTTAGATATTCAAACAAAATAACCAAAGGAACTACATGCATTATACCACACTATAGTAAAAGACAGTTGTTGAAAATTTCCATATGATGGCATAATACCAAACCGCAGTAGCCATTACTGTTTTAATCTAGAGGGTATCTTAGATGGATAATTATGGAAAATATGCTGCTATATTAGTGAATTTTTTTTTCTTTATTAAAAATGTACTCAGATTAATTTCTATTATCTATACAGACCAGGAGAAACGCTTTTCACAGGTCAGATCATCCAGTTTAATGAAGATTTTTACTTAGGAACCCTGAGGAACAGTCCAAAGCATTTCAGTAACTTGTGAAATGAGCTTCTACTTATTTAAGACAGCCTATTGGATTAGTGGACTGCAATGTGCCAAAGAGTGGCAAGAACCACTTTGTGTTTATTTGAGTAGAGGGAGAAAGGCTGAAAGACTCTGGAAATTGAGTAAATGTGTAGGAAAATGGTACGAATTGATTAAGAGAACTCAAAAATATATACAGGGAAGGATGCTGCTAAAGGAAAACCAAACAGGTGATCAAAATTAAAATTGACACCAGATTATTTTAATTCTATTTTATCCAAAAACTTACTCCCTATTTATATATGCAAGATTCACGTTAATAATTTTGACCACATTACTGAAGTGGCAATTCATCATTTGCCTAATCTCCAATTTTTTTTTTTAAGTCACTGCTCCCTATAAGTCTCCCATTCTGTAATTATGGCTTGTGCCTTTTTTCTTTTACAAATGTATGACCTCATGTTTACCTTATATGGAAAGGCATTGTTTTCCCTGCACCCAAATTAAACAGCTTTGTATCAATGACATGTCATCCTCATTTACTACTCCCCTTTAGTCACTGTCAAACAGCTGCAAACAGTCAGTAATGATCTACTCATTGACAAAAAACACACCACTAAGGGCAAATACCGATCTTTTCAGAGCCCATTAGAAACAATCACTCAGCAATGATTCTTTGTTTATAATTGCATTACCTAATTACATTGATATCTGACCAAGTTTTAATCCATTTAATGTTATTTTTATATTGTTCCAGTTTAATAGTCAAAGTATTGGTAGACCTTTAAAAATAATTTGCTTGGTGCTGCACAATGTTATCTTTAATAATCAGTTCTAATATCCCCTAAACATCAAGTTAGACAAGATTTATTTTTTTCATAACCCCATACTAGTGGATATTAATTACCCTCTTAGTTCTTGATTAATGAAGTCCTGTTTCAGAGATTTTATATTTTTGCCTAAGATCTCATGTCCACAGATCAAGATAGATGTTGGAAAATCAGAGGATAGTTACAGAAAAGGCACAAGAAATTTTAAAATATTGAAAACCATAAAAATTAAAAACTCAGGAGTTTAAGAGGTGACTTGATCACAGTCTACACATAGACTGAAACTTAATAGCAGATACAACAAAAGTCAATAGCTTGCAGCTGTAATTGGATGCATTCAACTACAATGGGAGTGCAAGTCTAATACAAAGCAATTAGTTAACAATTTACCAAGAGTAAAGCATCCACTTTTAAACATAGTTTAATTTTTTAAACGGGGCATTTTTTGGAAAAAAATACACTTCAGTTTAAGCATAAATAATTTACATATCAGAAAATCTAATGGTTCTCTTATGAAAGTGGCCAGACTAAATGATCACAATGGCCTATACTGCAGAATTTGTGTCATTAACATGCATGAATTATTCAGAGGTTATGATCTATGAAAGACATTTGGAGTTGTTCCCTCAACCAGAGAACGATGAAGAGAAATAGTTAAATATAAGAGAACATTTTACTTCCAAACTCAAGAACAGCTGAAAATTAAAATGTTCCTTTAAACTGGTATTAACCTCTGAGCCTTATTATATATTCTGGGTCATCATAATGTAAGAAATACTGAAATACTGAAAAGGACAATTTTAATTTACTTTTCATTTTAAAGCCATAAAATCTTTATTAATTGAATGCACTTCCTATATGTTACTCTAATTTCAATATTTATTAACAGAAGTTTTCACTGAGTTTTAGATTCCCTTTTAATGTGTTTCAAATTGACTGCCTTTCTGAAGCTATTTCTTCACTTTCTGTTTTTTCTTTGTATCTTATCCTAATCTTATTAACAAAGGCCCATCTAGGGAAAAAAAAAAAAAAAAAAAAGGTCTCTGTGGCTGCACCTCTTCTTCCAGAGAGTTATTTAAATTTCCCAAAACATATGGGGGAAAGGAAATAGGAAGTAGAAACATTCATGGTGGATCTCTCACACGAGGAAAGACAAGGAATGCTTCTTTAACTCATATTCCACTTTTGAGGCAAAGAATGTAATAGATCGGCAGAGTGCAGGTTGAGCACAAAGAGGCAGGTCACAAGTCTGCTGGAGATATGAAAAGCAGGCAGCAACAGAAGTCTTAGTCAGTCACTACCTTCTTATTGGAATAGTTTGCTTTGTTTATTTTCAGACATTAAACTGAGATTTAAGACTGAGTAGCATATACCTATGTGTATATATTTTCTCTTACTGTGTTATTTTTTCTTTTGCTAAATTCAGAGCATCCAGATGCATTTGAGCCAGTCGCAAGCCAGGGAATGTCAAAAAAGCACCAATAAGTGAACACAGAACAGCCAGGAACAATTTGAAGGTTAGTTTAGACACAGGACCCCTAAAAGAAAAGAAAGGAAAGGAAATAAGCATTGGGGGGGGGGAAGCAGAGACTACTTTCAAATCAACAGTATCTAACATTTAATAAAAAATTAAAAATTAAAATAAATTAAAAATAAAATTTAATAAAAAATTAAAATTAAAATTAAAAAAAAACAAATTAAAATAAAATTAAACAAATTAAAATAAAAAACAAGCAAGTCACCTATTTATTTACTAAAAAGAATAAAAAGCTCTTCAATAGAAGAAAACCAAAACCTAAGCTACTTCCTACAAGATGTTAAATTTGTTAGCAGAGAAAAAAAAAAAAAAACCAAAACAGAATAATTTTATATTGTGATTAACAAGTTATGCAATAAAAATAGCTAGTGGAATGGATTCGATGATTATACTTTGAATAGAAGAACAGATACATCGCAAGTTTAACTGGTCAAAGGCAAATTTTTATTTTTATTTTTATTTTTAAGTTATGCCATTCAAACTACCAAGAGACACCATCATCAACTCAATCACTGCTGTAAACAGCCAAAGCACTGTGAATGTTTAAAAGGAAATGGACACAAACAGAAAAATTAATACAGAAATTAGTAAATTTGGAATAGTTTATGAAAAACAGAGCAAAGAAAGGTTAAGAAACACATGGAATTGAGTTGAAGGGTTTCTTTCTCATTAAATATCCATATCTATAAATGACACATTATTCTAAGTATATATTTGAAACTTCTGTTCCTCACAAATAATAATAATAATAATAATAATAATAATAATAATAATAAATCTATAATTCTTATATAATACTTGAGAATTTCCAAACAAGAATTCAAATTTGTATTCCCACAGTGATGACATACCCCATACAAGCATTTTGGATCATGTGTTTAAGGCAAGGATTGTAACAGAATTCCGTTTGCAATATACAGAGGCTGTCTATGACAGTGATTGTATATATAAGTAACATCACAAGCTATGGAACATTCCTTTGTCAGTCTATACAAAACTTGGATGTACTGTAGCAAGCAGATGTATTTGCCTAAGAGGAAAATACTATTATAGCCTGAATACATGACTGAAAGCCAAAATTTACTCCTAATTCCAACTTTATTGCAGGCTCCATCTGTAGCTTTTGCACTCTCATCCTCCTGCATACCACAGGAACTGCAAAAAATACTTATCTCCTGTTTTAAGCAATCTTTTCAAAGCTGAAGGGACTGTTTAAGAATTACCACGAGAAAGACTTTTATAGTTTTTAACTGTATTTTATGGACTGGAATAATTTTGGAATAAAAAGGGAATACACAAATGCAACTTAAGTTACTTTGTAAATATTGATGGATTATTTTCATTAATCCACCTCTTCACATTAATACAGAGATTATAAGTGTGTATAAGAGCAAAGCATGCAAGACAAATGCTTGCTAAGAAAATCCAAGTGGCTCAGTTATAAATGCAACATAATGAAGACCAATGTATTTCCAGAAACTTACTGGGATTCCAAACCCTGCTTTTCAAGAAACTGCATAGCACTTTCTGAAAAATTTGAGAATCCTGCAGAGACATTAATTATATGTATTTTATCACAGTACAAATATAAAATCTATTTTTTTGAAATAAAATGCTAGGTAACAGGACATATTTTAAACAATTTTTGTCTAGCATTATTATTATTATTGTTGTTGTTATTATTATTATCAAATTATATCTAGCATAGCTCTTTCATGTGCTAATTAGTATGCCACAATGCAATAAAACTCAGTTATTAACACAAACAGTCTTTGAAAACATCTCTGATATTTGTACATTTCATGAACATGAATAAAACATTCATTTTTAAGAAGGTAAGTAACTTTTTTTCAGTAGAGGAGCTTCACTTTACTATACAAGGCAAAATGGGTTAAAAATAAAACTGGACAGTAAATATAATTAACAAAGCAAACAACCTAGGTAAAGACTACACTATTTAAAACAAAGCAAGGAAAATATACAGGATATCCTTCAGAATCGACATCCCAAAGCAAGATTTCCTAAAAGTGTATTACATATAGAGTTCATTTAAATACAGATATTCTCAAAACCACCTAAAATGCTTAAAATTCATTTTTCAAGGAATTTAATCACTAGAGCTGTTGCAAACCCTGAAGAAAGGAGTTACCTGATTCGAGTCCAAACTCTAGATAGCTTTCTGTCACAATCAGGATTGCCATTGCTTTCACAAAGAAGAAGAAGCCAAAGGTGACACAGACTGATCTTTCACCTCCATCCTCTACTATGAAATAATGGGTGGTCAACGAAAACAGTATCTTACTATACAAGAAAAACGTCAAGGAAAATCAAGTTTGTAAAATAACTATATTTACAAATTATAAAGCTGTATTTGGGTCATCTACACTAAGACTGTTCTAAGATGCACAAATGCTTTAAAAAGTAATATGTATTTGGCCAATTTGAGGTTAATTATGCTTTACAGTATTGTGGGAGTTTAATAAGCACAGGCACACAATCACATAATGGGTAGCTAGGAATACACTATTCTGGAATATAATTTTGTTTTCATTTAGGCTTACTGATAGCCAAATGCGATGGTATTCACTATCAACCTGAAAATAATTAAACCAAAGTTTAAATGTAAATTTTACATACTTGTAAGAATTTACAGAAGTTATATCGAACCAAAAATAAGACAATTGTATCTTCAATGTAAAATATCAAGCTAGATGAAAAATATTCCATCAAACTACACAACAGTGAATGCAGGGAAGTGAATAAATAAATTTTTAACCACAGTGGAGTTATACATGTTCTGTCAGAATGCACAACCCCAAGCGGGTGTATTCAAGATTCTTCACTGCAAAAATGCAAAAATCCAGAGTTCAAAGGCAAAAATATAGCACCATTCAAGTCACTGCATGTTTGTTGCTGAAATAATCTTGGTTAAAATACTTCCTCAGTCTTGACTTAACTATATGTGAATGCATGTTTGTACACATGCATACATCCATACACACAAATACATATATATAGTACATATATATGTATACTGTGTATATAACATACATGGCTTTTTGTTCCTTTGGGGAGAAAAAGGTAGAAAAGGTAGAAAAGGTGTTCCTCCTCACATAAGTCCCTCTTTTTTTTTCTGAAGAAAAACATAGAAATTGAATTTTTTCTTCCCTCCTTGATTAAAGGCAAGACATTTTAGAAGACATGAGGTGAGAACAGAGAGATTTGTTGCCCTTTAGTTTAGAAACAAACAAAAAACCCCACACAATAAGCATTTAATGCAAAAGCTGTTCTCTCAAATGTCTGCTGAGCTTTCCCAAGTAGTCTTACAAAAGCTTCCAGGTAGTTTTACAAAATCTGTATCCTTTCAATTAGATTTCCTTTTCTTAGTTTTCAGGGCATCATGATTAGTGGAAGCAGCAAAAACTTAACTCTTTGCATAAGAGCAGAGAAGTTGTAAGAATTTTTATATATAATAAGTAAGCGTCAGAAAAGACAAAATAGATTTTTTGCTTTAAAAACACCAAAAGATTCTCTCTGTCACTTAGAAATATTCAAACATCAGATAAAGTAACTTTGTGCTGGTTTTGGTGAGGGAGGGCAGGAAACACAGGGTATACATACAAACAGCAGGGAATGGGATGCCCCAAGAAGCACTTCTATCAATAATGGGATAAAATTTCTTAAATATGAAAACTTCTCCTCACAGGAAGCATAGACCTGCCTTATAAGAAATAGTGACCAGTGGCATGGGATTGTTGCTTAGATTATTATGTGACTATTTACTAAGCAAAAAACGTGTGAAAAGATGAAACTTGTGTTTCTCTACTTTTGCGTGTATGTGTTCAAGATTTCTCAACGATCAAAGGTAATCAACTAGCAGCACATTTAGTATTATCTAGGAAAGCAAAATCTATCCCATTCTCATTTTGATAAAAAAGAGAGACTATATAGTCCGGTATTATATCTTAAGTCCTTTCCTCAATGCCATAAATATGAACATCTAAGAGGTTATCTGCTCTGTTATCAAGCTGTTTTAAAAATGTTTATTGAATATTCTCCTTTTTAGCGCATGTCTAAACATAATTAGTTCCAAAATTATACAGTAGATTAAGATAATTTTTTTCTAATACACTGTCAATTCTTACCTACTATGAGCTGCAGCCCATTATAATTGATTTTTTTTTTTTCAAATGGCAGGCGATATCAAGTCTATATTTAAATAAAGTACTTGGAGATCATTCCAGACATTACCTGCTTTAAATAACAAAAAAGGAAGACAGAAAAAATGTAAGTGTAAATTGTAACCATTTTTTTCCGCTACACAATAACATAATAATTTATATTTGTACTTTTTAAAACATTGGAAGTGTTTTAAGATGTAGATTATGTGAAAATCTATTTTAGGGTATCTATTCGGTAAAAACATTTGAACTGTCATCAGTTAATCTCTAAAGAAACCATGTGATTATGCAATATTGCACTTCATTAAGCAGCACACATTTAACATATGCATTGCTGCATTTCATCTATATGCAGAGAAGTACTCATATACGCACATTGGGGTGGCCTAACCACAGCATCTAACTTGACTCTTAAGTTTACAGTAATCAACTTAAACTCCCTTTATAGTTAACAGAAAGAACAGGTATCCCTAAAGGAAGACTTATCCTAAAAATAGGCGCAATAATAGGTCATACAGACTGTGTTCTGGAAAGGTCTGTTTCTCTACATTGACCATTAAAAGAGCATCAGGATGATTTTTCAACACTTAGAAGTTAGGCAAGATGACTCCCACCCTTATAAACATTTTAGTTTCTAGTAAAATACATAGAACTTTTGGATTCACAATTGAAAACCAAATAAACTCCTCTATATTATTTCTAATTGTATGTAGAGAGAAAAAAAAATAGTTTAAGGCTTCCAGAGATTATTTCCAGATCTGATGACTGACTTTCCCTAGATCAACCTTCAATCAAGTTAAGGAAAGTCTGTTGCTTTCCTTTGCTATCCCATTGATATAACTACATATGAAGACATTTTTCAAGAGTAGCCAGTAAAGTTTCCTAATCTACTAATGAAATCAGGTTACTTAATCAGCTTTTCAGATGACAGACAGCTTCCCAACTGAGAAGCACCTTACTTTTCCCATACCACATTAATTTTCCTAAATACCTTGCCTTCGCAACAGAAAGGATTGTGTACAGCACTGTTTAAAGGTTTACAACAGATAAAAAATTAAATAAGCTGACGTATTTGTGTGTTGTACAAAGACAATGCTTTAAAATGTCATTCAGTTGTTCTCAATGATGAATTTTAAATAGCTGCATAAGCAGAGTAGTTTAAATTAGACACGTGCTATTGTTAAGATAGATCATCTCTCAGTGTTGTCCATCTTCATTCTATCCTCATGCACATTCCCCCCCGCCAATGAAATGCTTTGTTATTTTACAAACTCATCCCTTTGCAAGTATGCCAGCTGCAACTGCTACATTTAAAATTGCGATCAACCATTTAATTCACTAATTTTGAGTATTTTTTCTGACAGAAGCCACCTTTCCAAATTTCAAAGTAATGGAAATCAGCAATCTGTGACTAGTGACTATCTGCAACAAATTGTATAGCAAGAATAAAAAAAAAATTAGTAACCAGAACATGTGACCTACAACACAATGCGTTTTCACAAACATTAAAGTTACTTTTGCAAGAAGTATTGCAAAACCTATTTTTAAGCCTAAATTCATGTTTAGCAGGTTGTGACCGATAATTTGTCTTTAAAAAAAACCCAAAAAACCTCAACATTTTTGTTTTGCAAAATCTTTTGTTACTCCTCTTCGTGTGCTGGAAACTGTTCAGTGTGTGCAGGCTATCACCATGAAAAGCCATCAATCAACTAACCCAGTATCCCATAGCCTTTCAAAAATATTAAATAGAGGGCAGGTGGTACAGCAGGTCTTCTAACTGCTGCCTCTAAGAAACATATTGTCATTGAATCTTCCTGAAAGTATAAAGCAATTAAAAACTTTATTGTTCTGTTCTGCTAAAACAATAAGAGAGTTCTCTATACCGAAACTATTTATCTGCATTGCCAACTGTGAGGTAACCAAGAATAGTCTATATTGCAGTCAAAAGGAAAGAGGGAGACACACGCAGACATTCCTCCTCTAGCTTTACACTGGCTAGGTTAGGTTGATCAGTCAGTACCAATGCAGATACAGAAGCTTGGAGTTTAGCATGGGCTGCCACTTGAACATTTACCCAATCCGACAGATGAATTCTGCATCTTTCACTGAGGTATCTGCTAATGCAGCTGCACAAATATTTCTGCACATTAAATATATTTAAAGCTAGCTTAGTTGTGCCTCTCAGAATTGCCATCAATGTAATGCCGATATACTCTAACCATGGAACTCAAGTACTAAACTAATGTATTACTCCTTTTACATTAAAATTCTGTTAAAACACAAATGTATGGACTAGTTTCCTGTTTGGAATTTTTTTCGGAGCATCTACACTACCAACATAAAAAAGCTACTGGTGGGTTACTGCACTGAAACAAAACATCTACCCCTAGAAGACATGGTCAAAAACATTTCCAATCAATCATCACTTCTATAAGCTTCTTTTGGCCGCTTTGCCAGCCAAGTCTCTAGTACAATCCAATACCTCTTAATATACAGCCATGAAACAGGGAAAAGCATCTGTCACCAAAACACAAAACTGTTCTAGAATTAATTCTTGACATATCACATTGGTTTCTTTAAATTTAAAATATGGGGGTGTACTGGGTTTGACTGGGATAGAGTTAATTTTCTTCATAGTAGCTAGTATGGGACTATGTTTTGGATTTGTGATGAAAACAGTGTTGATAACACAGGGATGTTTTAGTTGTTGCTGAACAGTGCTTACACAGAGTCAAGGCCTTCCTTATTTTGCTTTGCTTGCGCACGCAGCTTTTGCTTTCCCTATTAAACTGTCTTCATCTCAACCCATGAGTTTTCTCACCTTTACCCTTCCAATTCTTCCCCCCCATCCCACTGTGAGGGGAGTGAGCGAGTGGCTGCGTGGTGCTTAGTTGCTGGCTGGGGTTAAACCACGACAGGGGGGCAACCAAATATTTCAACAATTTATGATGAATCATTTCTGGTCTTGACATACTGAATTAGTAAATAGTTGTATGTTTTTAAGTATTTTCAGTATCCCAGAGGCCCAGTGTCAAAACACAAGAATGAACCAGATTTCTTCTGAAACCTCTTTTCACTCGCCTAGGTTACAGTGATCACAAGAATTGTTTCATTAATACTTCCGTATACCACTCCTTGCACCAACACCCCCCCCCCCCAAAAAAAACCCTGTAATGCCCAGAATAAGTTATGTTAACATATTTATAGAGATGTTAACTCTCTAATACAAAGTTCAGTTTAGACCATGCTCCCTGGTACTGCAGTCTTCTGCATTGTCACTAACCCCTCAAACTGGACAGGACTAAACTACTTCATCCCATCTGCCCAGAAACCACACAAACATTTAAGCAAGCCCTATTCAATATCAGGAAGCAGTGATTTCACAAGGATTTCTACAAAACCACCCACTCTGTGGAGAAATCTCCAATAAAAACAAGGTCTCTCTCATGCCACAGAAAAAACAGTAAATAAAAGTTGTAGGAAGTGGCAGAAAACCAGTTCCACCGTTTATTTCCTTTGTATAACTATTAAATGACTGTTCAACTATCTATTAATGGATAAGTAATTATATTTTCCATTGTATTCTCTCTTTCAAACTACACAAAAACATAGACATTTTTTGAAGTGATTCATTAAAAACCCTGGAATTTAGACTCCGCTGTTTGACAATGCATTCAAAACAAAAGGTAACACTTTTTACACAGGTTTCCAATTTCCCAGAATTTATTTGTGAAGGCTTAGTCCTGCATACAAGGTCATTCTTCTCCAGGCTTTCCCAAATTTGTGTGTGTTTTTAGAAGTGCCACATGAATTTTAAACTTTGAGTTCTCTATTCTTCCTCTTACCCCAACAAACTACCAGAATTTCTTAAGAATTTTCCCTCTAAAGTATATTGTCTGCTACCAAAAACTCAAAAGAATATTGATCCCTTAGCCAATACAAAAATCACACATGCTCAGGTAAAGAAATGCTAAAGCATGCAGTTAACTGTTCACAGTTTATTAAATAAAACTTAGCTTTTGGCATACGATCTTTTGATTTTAATACTATTCTATGTGATCTTACAGCTCAGAAATGTCATGCCAATATACACACTCAATTTAGTTTTGACCTAGCACAACTTGTCCTCTTACAGTGAAAAATTATTTGCTTCTGACAATGGACAAAAATCACCTGTCCGTCTCCACAGAAGACCTTACATTTAAAATCCCATATATAATTATGGGATTTGATAATCTACATGAAGATATTTAAGGTGTGAAGCATGCTTCCTGCCAGTGTCTCAAAGTAATTATCTTGTGGTTTCCTGTATGTCTCATAAGTTCTAATGTATAGAAACTGCAATATTTCCTCTCTGCCATACTTCCCTTTCAGTCATTTAAGAAAGCTAGTAAGAAAATATAGGCCAATGTGCTTCTAACATGCAGGATACTAGCTCCGTTTCCATCTTATCCAGCTGCAAATGGGCAATTGGATCTCAAACGTTTGAGCCAGATTAGGACAAGGCTGAAAATACTGATTTAGGCTCAATTCATATTAAAAAGGCAGGTCAGAAAGAAAGAATCAGGAAAAGACCCTAATATCTATTTGCATTTTCACAGTACTGAGACAGAAAAAGCTTGCACAGCCATGCATCTCGATTCTTTTAGATTTCTATGTTTGGTTTTGCCTCTGAATTGATGACCAAATTAAAGCAGTGATTAGGAGTGCATTTAAATACCACTGTAAGAATGGAACGTTGCAGTCTATTTTCCTACATAATCCATGCCAATATATAATTCACAATTTTGTCACCTAGAGTTGCAATTACTGTAGTATTATTTAAGTTGGTTACACCCAAGATTTATTTGAAAGATGAAGCAAATACAGGGCATTGTCATCAGTAAATTTAAGAGTGTATTATGGTTATACTATCTGAAAATTGTTTTTCCATTAATTATATTAACCTCCCTCTCATTCTCAAAATGGGAGTTGAAGGTGTTGGCTTGCATCTCTGATTTCTTAAGTAGCAGTTGCTTCTCTCTCTCTCCTTCCCTCTGCCACAATTAAACTAGAAATCCTGACTTCATCCAACCACATTAAAAAAAAGGCTGCTTAGTAACATAGCTATAATATCATTAAAGGTGTGCAAGAGCCAGACACTAATTTTCCTGTCACCACCTGGTAGGTTAGAAAACCACCTTTTGGATTGTGGATCTGTCTGCTGACAGATAAGAGTCGATGGAGAAATAATTGGTCTGGAGGCAAGCTACTGCCAGTTGGTTATTTCATAATGCAAGTCAACTCCTCCATCTAAGTTCTTACTCATTAAAAGGAAAATTCTGGATATCATTTATACTTCAGGCTATGTGGAAAAGGTACTACTGTCCTTATTGTAAAGGCAGCAGACACTTCAATAATTATCAAGTACAGACAAGCTTTAAGCATATCCAGAACTGTCAGTAAAAACTAACCAGAGTTCAAGGGGTTTACGTGACATCACTAGCTAGTGCTAACACCAAAAAAGATCACAATAAGAATCTCTATGGAAGAAGAGGCATTTCCACAGAGGAATCAATTTTGAATATTCAAGTGCTATATTAAGTCTGACTTAGCACTTTATCTGGTTATTAGCTGTTCAGGGAGCAGAGCAGTTGCACAAATTCATTTTCTAACTCACATCTCCATAACCTACTTTCTTCCAGGCCCTTATTACATTGCTTCATCACCTCTCACATCTTTAAAAGGCAACTTTCCTCCCCAAAGAGTAAGTCTGGATTGGTCTCTGAAAACCAGCTAATTACTACACAAGCATCAATGTCCGATACTGCTTTCTCCAGTACATCACAGCTGCTTCTTTTTATGATTTGATATTGCTTGTTTCCTAAATACTCTGCTTTTGTTTCCTTCAGTTTCAGAGGGGAGTTCAGCTTTTCACAGAACTTTGAAAACATAGTACCACCTCATCTCCTACAACTGTCTACACATTTTATTTTCACATAAACTTCATTATAAGTATCTTGAAGTTCTTCTAAAAATATGAATTCACGCATGCATCTTTGCAATAAATGACTGTATACAGTATTGTACTATTCAGCTAAGGGAATCATCACACTAAACATATCAAAACCAAAAAGCATGCAGTAAATTGCACACTTCTCCCAACATTTAAGTACTTTCTGGTACCAAAATCTCTTCCTGATTGCCCAGCTGGGCAAAACCAAATTAGTTTAGAACCATTACAGATGAGCACTAACTTTTTGTTCACATACATAAGATGCTTTCCATAAATAGTCTGGTATTAATCTTTAAGAGCCATTGATATCAGCATATCCAAAGAGCATGTATAGCATATACATTACCTGACAATGGCACTAGCATACACAATCCTTTTTCCAAATATTAAATCATAGAATCATAGAATCATAGAATGGTTGAGGTTGGAAGGGACCTCTGGAGATCATCTGGTCCAACACCCCTGCTCAAACGGGGCCACCTAGAGCCAGTTGCCCAGGACCATGTCCAGACGGTTTTTGAATATCTCCAAGGAGGGAGAGTCCACAACCTCCTTGGGCAACCTGTGCCAGCGCTCAGTCACCCTCACAGTAAAAAAGTGTTTCCTGATGTTCTGTGTGTCCTGATCTCTAGGGAGCAGCTTCATGCAGCTCTAATCAATTATTAAATGTGCTTACTCTTGGTTTTTACAAGTGAGTTTAAAACCAGTATTTCACAGTAGTTTTGGAACTATATTTTGCATCAAACAACACAATAAACTTGTCACCAAATTGCAAAAACTTCAAAGTTTCTTCCCTTGATAAAATTAATCAAAATCCATTCCTTTGGATTCAGCAGGGACTAAGTAAACATTCATGCCCAGATTCTCTGTTTACCTTACAAAGCTTCCATGTACATAGTGTGAAAATCTACATACATATATCAATTATATACAGGAGAAAAGGAAGCGTGTCAGAACATCTTGCCATTGCTAATTCACTTCAAGTACAAGGAAAAAGTAAGATGTCAGGGTTACACGGCTATCCAAACAAAGGAGACAATGTTTTGTAAATATTATGTCTACGGCTGCCCTTGGTGTGTTATCAGGAGAGCTAATAAAACTGGCTAGCAGGCAGAGCTCTGCCTCTCTGACATACTGACTGCTAGAACCTTTGAATCCTATGTTTTTGTCTCTGGTCTTGGGCCTGCCCTGACAACTAGCTTGGAGAGATCTTCCCCACTGGGAACACTGGGTAAAGATGTCTGGTCCCCAACCCCCTGCAGGTGCATCTGCAGAGGATGCTGTGGAAGCTCTGCAGTGGTGTATGGAGCGGATACAACAGCTTGAGTCACAGTATTCACGGGAACTGGGATCGTTACTGGGTGAGATACGGGAGAAGACTCAAGCCTTGATAGAGCAGCTCTGTCATCGTGCAGAGGCTCTAGAAAGGACAGGCTCTGCTTCACCTCCCTCAGTCACCCTCACAGTAAAACAGTGTTTCCTGATGTTCAGACAGAACCTCCTGTGTTTCACTTTGCGCCCATTGCTTCCTGTCCTGTCACTGAGCACCGCTGAAAAGAGCCCAGCTCCATCTTCTTTGCACCCTCCCTTCAGGTATTTGTATACATTGATGAGATCCCCCCTGAGCCTTCTCTTCTCTTGGCTAAACAGTCCCAGCTCTCTCAACGTTTCCTCATACGTGAGGTACTCCAGTCCCTTCATCATCTTCGTGGCCCTTCTCTGGACTCTCTCCAGTATGTCCAGGCCTCTCCTGTACTGGGGAGCCCAGAACTGGACACAGGACTCCAGGTGTGGCCTCACCAGCGCTGAGTAGAGGGAAAGGATCACCTCCCTCGACCTGCTGGCAATACTTTGTCTAATGCAGCCCAGGATACCATTTGCCTTCTTTGCAGCAAGGGCACATTGCTGGCTCATGTTCAACTTGGTGTCCACCAGGACCCCCAGGGCCTTTTCTGCCAAGCTGCTTTCCAGCTGGGCGGCCCCCAGCATGTGTATTGGTGCATGGGGTTATCCCTCCCCTGGTGCAGGACTTGGCACTTCCCCTTGTTGAACTGCATGAGATTCCTGTCAGCCCAATTCTCCAGCTTGTCAAGGTCCCTCTGGATGGCAGCATGACTCTCTGGCATATCAGCTGCTCCTCTCAGTTTGGTGTCATCTGCAAATGGCTGGGGGTACACTCTGCCCCATCATCCAGATCATTAATGAAGATGTCAAACAGGACTGGATCCAGTATTGACCCCTGGGGTATACCACTAGTTACTGCCTGTACTGGGAGGCTTGTGGAAGACATTGTATTCGAGGAGTTCATGATCTTGAATAGGCCATGTCTGCTCTATTGGGCCTTTTACTTAGGGCTTGAGAAGCCCGTATGTTAGTAATATAATCTCTAATTTATAATATCTTTGAGAAAGGTATTCAGCATTGACCCCTGGGGTACACCGCTAGTCACTGGCTTCCAACTAGACTTTGCGCTGCTACTGATCACCATCCTCTGGGCCCAGCCATTCAGCCAGTTTTCAGTCCGCCTCACCGTCTGCTCATCCAGCCCATACATCAACAGCTTCTCCATGAGGATCTTAAGGGAGACAGGGTCAAAGGCCTTCCTGAAGTCCAGGTAGACAATATCCACTGCTCTCCCCTCATCTACCAAGCCAGGCATTTCACCATAGAAGGTTATCAGGTTGGTCAAGCAAGACTTCCCCTTGGTGAAGCCATGCTGACTACTCCTGGTGATTTTTCTTGTCCTTCATATGCCTGGAAATGGTTTCCAGGATTAGCTGCTCCATCACCTTCCCAGAGATCAAGGTGAGGCTTACCGGCCTGTAGTTCCCTGGGTCCTCCTTCTTGCCCTTCTCGAAGATAGGAGTGACATTTGCTTTCCTCCAGTCTTCGGGCACTTCTCCCAACCGCCATGATCGATCAAAGATAATCAAGAGTGGCCTAGCAATGACATCTGCCAGCTCCCTCAGCAGTCGTGGGTGCATCCCATCAGGGCCCACGGACTTATGTATGTCTGGTTTTCTTAAGTATTCCCTGACCTGATCCTCTTCCACCAAGGGTACATCTTCCTTGCTCCAGACTTTCCTTCTGGTCTCTTGGGCCTGGGATTCCTGAAGGCCGGTCTTCCTAGTAAAGACTAAGGCAAAGACAGTGATAAATATATATTTATTTATTCTGCAGATCAACAATACACAGATTTCTATGAATTGAAGAATGATGTAAGCTATTTGGAACAGATAGAATTATTTTAAAAAACAGTAAAGGATACACTGCAAAGGCCAAGACAAGCAGACACCAAACTACACTGATATTCATTTCTTGTGAGGGCTTCATGATACTGCAATAGGCTTCAGTCACCACATACACAACTGTAGCTGCAACAGTGAAATCCACCAGCCACTGATATTCAGGAAAATAATGCAATGCTGAAAAATACAAGTTTGCAAATCTTAAAAGTACAATGATATTTTTAAGGCAATTACCAACATATACAAAAAGGGATGACAATTAAAAATTATTTTCAAATAATTGAGGTCTAGATCCAATCTAGATCCAGATTATCCAAGTTAAGAGCCACTTATTTTTTCACTCAGCAACCTCTCCTTTTAACCTGAACTTCACTCTTCACCTCTGTTGCTTGATACTGGAATACCACTCAATAATTTATAAGGTTACAAGATTTTACTATTTTATCATCTCAGCTTTTATGCATTAACCTGCTAACTTAAAAAATCATGGCTAATTTAGATCTCAAAATCAAGATAAAAAATGGTTATCCACTGAAGTCTAGCTACAATTCTAGGTAAGAGTTTTGATTCTCTGTTTAAGATTAAAAGCTCATTGACAATCTTTTAATGTACTATATATAATTGCTTCCTCTTTTTCTTTAAAAAAACCAAACTTAAAACATTGATGGTTTGTTCTTCAAGATTTTGATAACATCTCTTGCATAGCAATAACTCATTGTGTAAACGCCATCCTAAACATTCTGGGGAACATACTGTGTTCCATGCAGGTTGGGTGATTTAAAAAGAGAGAGTTTTTTCTTTCTCCCATAGATGCTAGGAACTGCAAAGAACAATTCTTGAACAACGAAGTGCAGTCTGCCCCTCTGTATTGGGTTTGCGTGGCAAGGTTTTGGTAGCAGGGGGGGCTACAGGGGTGGCTTCTGTGAGAAGTTGCTAGAAGCTTCCCCCATGTCCGATAGAGCCAATGCCAGTTGGCTCCAAGACGGACCCGCCGCTGGCCAAGGCTGAGACAATCAGCAACGGTGGTAGCGCCTCTGTGATAACATATTCAAGAAGGGGGGAAAAATTTCCGCGCAACAGCAGCCGGAAGAGAGGAGTGAGAATATGTGAGAGAAACAACTCTGCAGACACCAAGGTCAGTGAAGAAGGAGGGGGAGGAGGTGCTCCAGGCGCCAGAGCAGAGATTCCCCTGCAGCCCATGGTGAAGACCATGGTGAGGCAGGCTGTCCCCCTGCAGCCCATGGGGGTCCGTGGTGGAGCAGATATCCACCTGCAGCCCTTGGAGGACCCCAGGCTGGAGCAGGCGGATGCGCCCGAAGGAGGCTGTGATCCCATGGGCAGCCAGTGCTGGAGCAGGCTCCTGGCAGGAACTGCAGCCCCATGGAGAGAGGAGCCCATGCTGGAGCAGGTTTGCTGGCAGGACTTGTGACCCCATGGGGGACCCACACTGGAGCAGTCTGTTCCTGAAGGACTGCACTCTGTGGAAAGGACACGTGGAAAGGACCCACGCAGGAGCAGTTCGTGAAGAACTGCAGCCCATGGGAAGGACCCACGTTGCAAAAGTTCGGGAAGGACTGTCTCCCGTGGGAGGGACCCCACACTGGAGCAGGGGAAAAGCGAGAGGAGGAAGGAGTGGCAGACACAACGTGTGATGAACTGACCGCAACCCCCATTCCCCGTCCCCCTGCGCCGCTCGAGGGGGAGGAGGTAGAGAAATCGGGAGTGAAGTTGAGCCTGGGAAGAAGGGAGGGTGGGGGGAAGGCATTTTAAAATTCGGTTTTATTCCTCATTATCCTACTCTGATTTGATTGGTAATAAATTAAATTAATTTCCCCAAGTCGAGTCTGGTTTTGCCCGTGATGGTAATTGCTGAGTGATCTCTCCCTGTCCTTATCTCGACCCATGAGCCTTTCATTATATTTTTTCTCTCCCCTGTCCAGCTGAGGAGGGGGAGTGATAGAGCAGTTTGGTGGGCACCTGGTGGCTAGCCAAGGTCAACCCACCACACCCTCTCAAACACCTTCCTACATCAATGAGGTTAAAAAGTCACAGAATATTACTGAGCATTTGTCTTTTGACTACAAGGTATCTGATGTCAAAAACATGAAATTGGTTGAACTCAGGTATTTCAATGAAAGTCTGATATTTATTTTGAAATAACTATTTGGTTAGATTTAACATATATTTGCATATATAACTTTTTAAAGATACTTAAACCCTACACTTTTTCAGTATCTATAAACTGATGCTTGTTTTATTCTCGGGGAGACCCATTAATGCTATTACTTGAAGCAAATAACACTAATTGAAAATTGTGAATGCTTTGCTTACATGCCAGTTTTAAAAAGCTGTGCGTTTCTGTTACAGGTCTTTTCAGCACTGTCCTGGATAATTTAAGCTGCAACATCTCCTGCTCAGCACTATGCTTGCTTGCTTGCTTGCTTGCTCACTTGCTTGCTTTCTATATTTATGCATACAATGCATGCATATAAAAATGTGGCTAGGAGGAAAATACGTATCACATGTATACATATCCATATATGACTTTTATGTAACAGAAAAATTGGTTATGTTTAAGGAGTCAAAAATTAGCATTTATAAAAAAGCCTATTAACTTTCAAAACAAATGCTGTGTATTTCTGCAGTGTTACTTTTGGTTTCTAAATATTTTACTTCAAAATTTCAGATGTATGGGTGAAAGAACTAGGTGTCAGTGCTACAGTACATTTCCTATTTTAGAAGAGCAGAAAGTGTGTTTCAACATCTGCCAGTTATCATTTTCCTGTACAAAGCTATTTTTATGTCTGTTTCAAATACACTGAGTGATGTGATCCTTTTGGTGTTGTCTCATATTGCTAGGGATGCCTAATGCAGCAATAGATGTGCTTTATGCTGAATTTCACCTACTCATCCTTTATTCTAATACTGCTATTAAGATGTCACCCATAGAACAACGAAAGAGATTTAGCCCTAATTTTTGCTTTCTCTCTTTCTTTATAATCAGTTGTACTGTTATTCTTTCATTATCTATTGAAAAAAGATATTCCAGTATTTATTGCAAATAAACACTCGATAGAAAACAACATCAGGATATATTTGATATAATATGTTGTTATTTGCATCCACTTATTCTTACCTATAGTGTCCCTTTCAGTCACAGACTTTGTTTCCAGATGAAGATCAATGTCTTTTGGAATGGTTAGGGGCTTGTTTTCAATATGACCATTATATTTTCTGTAAAAAAAAAAAAGTAAATAAATAAAATACACACAGATACAACAAAACTAACTTGTTCATTATATAATAGCATTTCAAATTTAAGTAGTATGCAGACCATTTTTTCCCCCCACATACAAACATTTTCATCTAGCTAGGTAAAAGCATTAATTCAAGTTCAAATAAGCACATATCTTCAGAAACAACCAGGTATGTCAATAATTATTAGCTTTGCCTTGCAAGCCTCCGAAATACTACCGTGGTTACACATACAGGTCTAAATGTCATCTATATGTTATGTCCTGAGTATGTATTAGGACAGGATCTGGTGGGCACCATCTACTCCAACACACCAGTTTCCTCTGAAAGGAAGCTTCACTGTTCAGACAGGAAGGAAGCTATAGGGTGTGTTATGAAAATTCCCTTCCCTAACTATTATATCAATCAGTCTTTATAGTATGAAAGTGTATTAACTTTGTTAATATATATATTAGTTCACATTATACACTGTGATGTAATGAGGTAGTAGAATTTTACTGGAGACTTTGGTATTGTTCATGCTTAAGTAAAACAAACTAAAGGACAGCCCAGCCCTGGAAATAAGGACTTTGCTTCTTGGAAGCTTAGAGCTGTCCATGAAGGATAAAGGATACCCCTGGACAACCAAGATAATGCCAGCATCCTAGCCCCTCTGACACATCTTTGAAACCCTCCCAGCGTCATCTGGCATCATAGATAAGTAACTATAGCAAGACTGACTCCAGGGACGTCTGGATCAATAGACAAGCAACAAGAATGCTGCAGAAATATAGTTGCTTTGCAAAGTTTTCCTATGATTAGTAATCGGTAGTGTGGGTGTTAGTGATTAGTCAAATCGTGTTGTACCTGAATGTTTGAAGAGTATAAGAACCCCGTGTAAAACCACATCCAGGGTGCCCCAATTTGGCTGGGACACTTCATGCACATGAATAAATATTTACCCTTATAATTCTATACTTTGCGTCCTAGCCTCTCTCCTCGGTTGGCATGGGCCAGTTACAAATTTTTGTGACAGGTGTTCCAATTGGTTCCCCCAGCCTTAACAGTTTATTGATATGACTACAGGTACAGTGCAGAACATATCCACCCTGCCATAGAAATACACTGAAGAAAATCAAAGCTAATTTGAGACTTTTCAGTTGAGGTCTAGGCCAGTAGACTAAAAGACAGCAGTGTTAAAGTCTTTGGATTGAAAGTAAGTAAATGAGTAAGACATGCTTGGGAGTGTTAATTTATTGATCATTCATTGGAAATAACAAGCAATAATCGATCTCAGAAGATAACCAAAGTTGTTAGGAAAAAATAAATATCACATTTTCAAAATAGCATTGGGTCCTTTTGTCACAATAGGGTGCTTAGCAAGTATGTCACCTGAGCTGGACTAACCTAGATCCTTGAAAGATCTATCCTACTAGCCATCAAGCAAAGATAAATTTAAGATAGTTTTCTAATCTAAAAGGAAACGTAAAAATACCATACTTATTTCAATTCATATCCTGCTTATGAAAATAAGCCCCAAAAAATGTATCACTGTATTAGTAATCCTAGAAAACTAATACAATTTAAAAAATAATAACCCAGCATGCTCTCTTTGGGCAAAGCAACAAAGTAAAGTACATTGTGATGCAGAGGCAGGGTTCAAAGCTGTGTTCCAGGTTTTAACCACTCCTGCACAGCATGACAGCAATATACAGAAGCTTCATAAAGAATCACACAAAGATCCATTTACTCCTATCATACTAGGTGGCTATTTGCTTATACAAAGGGAAAGAATAAGGCGAGCAAAGGTTGATCTTCACACTGCTAAAACCCTTCCTGGCTTCCAGCATTAAGCAACTTGGGGATAACCTGAGCCAGGGATTGCAACCTCTGAAATAATCATTTTTAATAAGTGACATGAATTTGTTGAATACCTTTCTGAACCAGTCTGAAATAAAAGTATCTTGCAGCAGCAAGTTCCACAATTTGTGTCCCAAATTAAAAAGTGCTTAAACCTACTCTAATTTAATTCATCATCTCCTTGTATAACATGGCAGTAAGTTTATTACTCCCTATCCACCTTCTTGCAAAGTGGATACATACCTCTAGCAAAACTGTCCCTCAATCAGTTACTAGACTAGTAAATCTTAGCCTACTCCTCCTTATGTGGAAGCCTTACTTCTAGTCATCAGTTGGCCTTTTCTAGTTCTACTAAATAGTCTTTGAAATACGGTACAAACAAAAGTACGTCTTATAACATAGAATATGAAGTTAGATTATGTTTTCCAATTGGGATAGTGCTTTTTCCCGGTGATCGCGCGAAGGCCAGCTTGCTTTTGTCCCGTTTGGGATTTTTAACCCCCTGCTCAGTCTGCGCCAGAGGGGGCAGAGTGTGGCAGAGTACACCGCGGATTTCCTGCGCATGTCGCCGGAGCTGAATTGGGGGGGGGGGGCCCTGTGTGACCTTTTGTTACCCCTCTGTATTCATGGCCTGGCCGGCGATGTTCATACAGAGGTAGCCCGAAGGCTGGCGCCGGAAGATTTTGCAGGTTGCCACTAAACGTGCTTCTGAAGCGGAGCAGCTTTTGCGCTTGCCTGGTTCTGCTCCGGTTTCGGGCCCCCGCTCCCTCCCGGCGCCCCCCCCCCCCCCCCCCGCTTGGCGGGGGGTCAGGCACCATGCTGGCGGTGCCGGGAGTGGGACCCGTGTGGCCGGGACGGGAGCTCGGACCGCGGTGGCTCCTCCCCGAGTCCGCCCTGGCCGCCTCCGCCCTGCTACTCGCGGCGGGGTGGAACCCATTGCAACTCGAGGCAGGGTTTGCCCAGTCCCCCTCTCCCCCTGCTGAGGACTCTGCCGAGGAGACGGTTGATTTGGCTACCTTTGGGAGCAGTTGGGATTTTCCACCGTTTTCTGAACTGTCCCTTTCAGCGCCCGGTATTGTGGGGTCGAGAAACAGCTCCGGCCAGCGCGGAAAGGGAGGTCGCCGCCGGCGTAGATGGGGCGAGCCCAGGTGCCCCGCTCCTCACGGTGTCGGTCTCGCTTCCGCTCCCGGACGGCAGAGCGGTCGCTGCTGAGGCCCTGGTGGACTCTGGCTCTTGTAGGAATATGATTTCTGCAGAGTCTGTAAAAAAGGCTCGTGCGCCAATAGAGCGCCGATCTGTCCCTTGCCCTATTTTTGCTACTGACGGGAAACCCGCCGACGGTGGTCCCACTGAGTGGCAGACCCCGCTCCTGCAGCTCTCCGTCGCCCCAGGATGTTGGGAGTTTATTTCTTTTTCTGTCCTCTCTATGCCCTTTTATCCAATCATTCTGGGCACGCCTTGGTTAGTCCGGCACGATCCGGTGGTCGGTTGGGCACAGAGACGAATTTACCTTCCTGTGGGTGAAGTGCGGGGGTTGCTGCTGCCTCCCGCCGCAGCCGGCGGGATACAGCGCTCTCTCCCGGTGCCGGTTGCTGGCCAGGGTTCCGAGCAGGCCCTAGTGCCCGCCGGGTGTCCCGTGCCGGCAGCGCCAACTCCCCCGAGCCCCCTGCTGGCCTGTTGGGGGCGCTGCCGCCAAAATTTAGGGACTTTTTGGACGTTTTTGAGCAAAAGCGAGCAGAGACCTTAACACACATCCACCCACACCCACCCCCCATCGGGTGTATGATTGTTCCATCGAGCTGTTCCCAGACGCTCCTCTCCCTTCGGGCCATATCTGTCCTCTGTTACAGCCAGAGATGGTGGCCTTGAAGGCTTATACCGAGGATGGTTTAGCCTGGGGTTTTATTCAATAATCCACTTCCCTCCCTTGGTGCCACTATAATTTTTGTAAAGAAGGATGGAAGCTTGAGGCCATGTGTGGAGTATCAGGGATTGAATAATATTGCCATCAAGAACCCAGTACCCCCTGCCCCTCATTCCTGAATTGTTGAAGCATTTACAGGGGGCATGCTGGTTTACTAAAGTGGCTTATAATCTTATTTGTGTTCATCAGGGCAACGAGTGGAAAACAGCCTTTGTTTGCACATGTGGCCATTTTGAGTATCGTGTGATACCTTTTGGCCTGTGTAATGCCCCTGCTACCTTTCAGGGCTTTATCAACAATGTTTTCTGTGACTTGTCCTTGCACATCTGGATGACATTTTAGTTTACTCGAGGATGTGGGAGGAACATGTTGTTCATGTTCGAGAGGTTCTCTCCCACCTTTGGCGTCACTGCCTTTATGCAAGGCTGGAGAAGTATGCCTTCTTCCAACAGCGTATAGACTTCCTGGGTTACTCAATTGCCCCCGAGGGTGTGAGCACAGACGTGAAAAAGATTGATGCCGTTCTTTGTTGGCAGTCTCCCTTGATGGTTTGTGGTGTGTGCAGCGCTTTTTGGGCTTTGCTAATTTTTATTGGTGTTTTACTTGGAATTTTGTTCAAAAGGTTGCCCCGCTCACAGCACTGACTCAATAAGGGTGTCCCTTTTCAGCAGACACACGAGGTTCAGGAGGCCTTTGATGACTTGAAGCAGGCGTTTACGATGGTCCCGGTTTTGGCCCACCTGGATACCAGTCATCCTTTTGTGTTGAAGGCAGATGCTTCTGCCCATGCCATGAGGGCAGTACTTTCTCAGTGTAGTTCACTGGATGGACAGCTTCATCCTTGTGCCTATTTCTCCTGCCAGTTGACTGCTGCAGAGAGGAATTACGATGCCTGGGATGAAGAGTTGCTGGCCATGGGGGAGGCGTGTGCTGAGTGGAGGCACCTTCTTGTGGGTCCTGCTGAGCCCCCTTTGGTTCTGACTGACCATCGAAATCCGGAATATTTTAGGAACCTGAAGTGCCTCTCTCCCAGTTGGTTCGTTGGGCAACTTTTCGCTCTCAGTTTCCATTTACTGTCACCTACAGGCTGGGTAAACAGAATGGCAGGGCAGATGCCCTGTCACGTCAGGAAGCCTCAGCGGGAGATGCTGAGGCAGATCTGCTCCCCTGTCATTTTTCTCTCTGCAAAATTTTTTTGCGGCTGTGCCAGCCAATACCTTGGTTCTGTGCATCGGGTGATGGCCGGTGATCCTTTGGCCATGCGGTTTTGGGCAGGGGATACTTCACAGAATCTGCAGGAGAAGGATGGTTGTCTGTATCACGACGAGCGGCTATATATCCCTGCCGACCCGCTGCGCACACAAGGTCCTTCAGCGCTGTCATGATGCACTGACAGCAGGGCACGGTGGTCATCAGAAGACTGCATCAAGTCACACAGAGCTACTGGTGGCCTATGGCGCATGCTGATGTTGCAAGCTACATTCAGGCTTGTGATGTCCATGCCAGGGCCAAGAGACTGATGCAGAGGCTACGGGGACTATTACAACCCTTACAAACTCCTGAGCGGCCATGGCAAATTATTTCAATGGATTTTACTGTGGACTTGCCTGTGTCTCAGGGGCATACAGCGAGCGGTGCTTGCGGTGGTGCACTTGTTTACGAAGGTGGCTATTTTTGTTCCGCTAAAGAGGCTGCCCATGGCCCCTCAGACTGCATACTTGGTTTTGCAGCTATTGCTTCACTGTCATGGTCTGCCAGATAGCATGGTGACAGGTGAAGGGGCCCAGTTTACTGCCCAGTTCTTGAGGCAGCTTATGGGCCTGCTGGGGGTCCAACTCTGTCTTTCCACCCTTTAATCACCCACAGTCTAATGGTCAGATGGAGCAGGTAAACCAGATCCTGGAGCAGCATCTCCACTGTTATATTAATTAACATCAAGATGACTGGGTCTCTCTGTTACCGTTGGCAGAATTTGCACATAACAGCAGTGTCCACTCTTCCACGCAGCAGACCCCTTTTTACACAACAGTACGGTTTTCATCCCCGTGACCACCCAGCTACTCCAGTGGCTGTCCAGGGGTTTTCTCCTGAGGACTCCCTTGAGCGGTTGCAGTATATGTATTTGTTTCTTCAAGAGCAGCTGGAAAAAGCAAAGGCTGCTTACAAAGACTACGCAGATAGTCATCGGTGACCAGCGCCGGACTTTGTGGTTGGGGACTATGTTTGGTTGTCCGGTGAACGTGTTTGTTCTGTGCATCCTTCTTCCAAGTTGGACCACCATTACCTGGGCCTGTATAAAATCCGGTTGCGTTCCATCTGCACCTTCTACGCACTCTCAATATTCACCCATTGTTCACGTCTCCCTGTTAAAACCTGTTCACCCGGATCCCTTCCAGTGGCAACCTCTACCTCCATCTCCAGTTATGGTCCAGGGCCAGAGAGAATATCGTGTCTGGGATATTTTGGGTTCCAGGATATCCTGGGGTACCCTGCAGTATTTGATTGATTGGGTGGGTCATGGCCCAGAGGTTCCTGGGCGCCTGTTATCCTGCTAAGTTTGGTCCACTGGAGGATGTGGGGGCACACCCTGGGTGAAGGAAGGAGATAGATAGTGTCAGGGTTACATAGGTATCCGTTCAAAGGAGATGATCTTCTGTAAATTTTAAGTCTTCAGCTGCCATTGTTGTGTTATCAGGAGAGCTAATAAAACTGGCTAGCAGGCAGAGCTCAGCCTCTTCTGAGCTACTGCCTGCAAGAGCCTTCGAATCTTATGTCTTTGTCTCTTGTCTTGGGCCTGCCCTGACAAGCAGCTTCTTCAGAGAACAGAGGTATATCCACTGACTGAAAATTAAGGTTATTATACATCCTATTGTTACAATAGCAAAGTAAAGAAAGCAGCATTTAAGTCTCCACATTACCATCCTGATTCCCTCTGAAGTTTCATATCCATCTGTCAATAAAATGTACCTTATTACAAACAACTACATACACATATTAAAACTGTATTTTCTTGGTTAGATATTAATGTACTATGATAAATACAACAATCATAATAATTAAATTACACCAACAGAATTTGACTGTTTAGACATGAAAACGTAGCACCACATTTGAAACATTACATGCAAAAGTTTAACAGGTGAAAAAGGACTTAATGCAAATAGGTGAACTGTGATACAGTTTTCTACCAAGCTTCACAGTAAATTTTTCCAAGATTACAAAATTTAAGCTCATACGTAAGTACACATTAACATGCCATGCTTCCACACAGCAGAGAGCATATGATTGCCCTGGTGAAAGTGAGAATATGCATGCTTTGGATGGCAGAAGATTGCCAAGGTTGAGGAAAGGCATTCGGTGTAAAGTGCAATTAGTATTTGGCAATGCAATTGTGTTTTCCTGTTTAAGGCTCGTATTGGTGAAACATGTAACTTAAAGTTATAGTTATGTAACTGAAGTTATTTTAAATATTAATAAATATCACTGGTTAAATGCACAGTTATAAATTGTAATACTATTAACTATTTTGCTTCAATTTGTTACAGAAAACTTGGATAAAATGATTTTTCTGAATATTAAAGAATATTGTGACAAACGTGTAATATCGAAGTATTATATATTAAAGAAAAGGCTTAATTTTTTAGCCCAACATTTGGCAAATAAGGTTGCTACCCATGTAGCTTAAGTAAGAAATTGAAAAAAAAATTGCTTTGATTTTATGATGAACAGGTTATATGTGCAGTTTATGAATTAACACAAAAGTTAGATATTAAGAATTTTAAGAGAGCAGTTTATATTGGAATAAAAAAAAAAAAAAAAAGACCAATGTCACCAAAAAGCAAGTCACTGGGTATTTGTTTTAAACATAGCCAATTCAGAAATCTTGCATAAACATAGCAAGCTCCACCACCTCAAGATCGGTCTTGGTTCTTGCCCCAATTATGCTTCTGGTGAGGCTGTTCCAGAGCTTCATGACTGAAGATCAGAAATCTGTTTCCAGCTTAAGTTGATAGACAGCTATCCTATCCTTCTCAGACTCTTTTTGCTAGGTTAAACAAGGCAAGCTCTTTTAGCCTCCTCTTGTAAGACAGGCTTTCCGTTTCCTGGATCATCCTAGCAGTCCTTCTCTTCACCTGTTTGAGTCTGAATTCATTTTTCTTGAACATGAGTGATCAGAATTGTACACAGTAATCCAGATAAAGTTCTATATCAGTGGCCTTGTGCAACAAGATTAACATTTCCCTCTCTCTTTACTGGAAATACCTCACTTAATATATCCTAGGAGCACATTTACTTTTTTCACAGCTGCACAAGAGTGGCAGCTCACAGTAATCCTGTGTTCAACTAATATACTCAAATCTTTCTCATCTTGCTTCAAGATGAAGACCTTCCATCGTATATAAGATTTCCTATTCTCAGTCTTCATCTAAATGAATAGATTCATTAAGAAAATTCTTGCCACTAAATTAGCAATGTCACAGACCACTTTTGGAGACTGGGAATTACCTAGTTCTGTACAATTTGGGCACGTTAAGTTCTCTGTTAAACCGAAAGAACACAGTTCAGTACAGAGCTGTGGCAATCAAAACAAGCAGGGCAATCATATTCAAGAAGTTTTAGACTCACACAAAACCAAAAGTTTGTCAGTAAAGTTGTTATATGGAGTAAAAAAAAAAAAAAAAAAAAAGAAAAAACTTAAAACAAGTTTTTACCTATCTTTTTTGCTCTTGCCTCTTTGTTTCCCTGCAAGAAGCCTTAGACCTTCTTCAGTAGGATGCTGATACCATTGTAAACTAAAGAAAAAAAAAAATCCTCAAGTAAAACAATGTCAGTATGAGCAATTCAGAGTGCTTTTTAAAAAGAGAACTATATATCAACACACATACGTACACACATTAAACCATGTCATTTGCAGCACCTAACCAAAATACCTTTGTGTTAAAGTACCAACATTGTCTCAACTGATAAATTACAGCTAAACTTCAATTCTCTTCAGCATAAAAGACACGTGTTCATAATTAGAAAGGTTTGCAACTATCAATGCACCATTCAAGTGAAAGCACTTATGCTTCTTAAAACACCAAATTTTCAAGTTGTCATCAACCACAGCAGAAAAGGCTGTACCTATATTGGAAAAAGGTCACTATATCATTACAATTACCTATGAGAATCATGTTCTAAATTATTTTATTAAGGATAACTATGCTTCTCAAAAAAGAGTAATTTTTAAAAATCTGCAACGGCTATTATGGAATAACCATAACCAGTCTTTTTTATTACACAGACCAGATCTTTACATCTACATTCCTGTCCTAAAAAACACCACAGCGATATCTTCAACTCTTACTAGAAAGAAGAAAAAATGAACAGTACAGCTTACAAAAGCATAGATATCAGTAAATTAAGGGTATTTAACTGTAGCGTAGAAAAATATTTGTACATTGGGTTTACATGGGGAGGTTGGGGGGGGGGGGGGCAGGTCTGCAGGGGTGGCCCCTGTGAGAAGACACCAGAAGCTGCCCCCATGTTAAACACAGCCAGTACCAGCCAGCTCCAAAACAGACCGACCACTGGCCAAGGCCAAGCCAATCAGCAATGTTGGTAGCGTCTCTGTGATAACATACTTAAGAATGGGTATAAAACGCTGCACAGCAGCTGTGAGAGAGAAGTGAGGGAAAAGAAAAGAAAAAAAAAAAAGAGAGAGAGAGAGAGAGAAACAACCCTGCAGACACCAAGGCCAGTGAAGAAGGAAGGCGAGGAGGTGCTCCAGGCACCAGAGCAGAGATTCCCCTGCAGCACGTGGTGAAGACCATGGTGAAGCAGGTTGTCCCCCTGCAGCCCATGGAGGTCCACAGTGGAGCACATATCCACATTGCAGCCCCTGGAGGACCCCTAAACACAGCAGGTGGATGTGCCCTGAAGGAAGCTGCAGCCCGTGAAGAGCCCACACTAAAGCAGATTTTCCTGAAGGTCTGTAGCCCATGGGAGGGACCCCACACTGGAGAAGGGGAAAAGCATGAGGAGGAAGGATCAGCAGAGATGAACTGTTATGATCTGACCACAACCCCCATTCCCCATCCCCCTGTGCCGCTCGGGGTGGGGGAAGGAGGTAGAAGACTCATAGAATGGCTTGGGTTGGAAGGGACCTTTAAAGATCATCTAGTCCAACCCCCCCTGTTGTGAGCAGGGATACCTTCCACTAGATCAGGTTGCTCAAAGCCCCATCCAACCTGACCTTGAACACTTCCAGGGATGGAGCATCCACAACTTCTCTGGGCAACCTGTTCCAGTGTCTCACCACCCTCATTGTAAAAAAAAACCCTATTCCTTATATCCAATCTACATCTACCCTCTTTCAGTTTAAAACTGTTGCCCCTTGTCCTGTCACTACAGGCCCTGGTAAAAAGTCTTTCTCCACCTTTCTTATAAGCCCCCTTTATATATTGAAAGGCCACAATAAGGTCTCCCTGGAGCCTTCTCTTCTCCAGGCTGAACAACCCCAACTCTCTCAGCCTGTCCTCATAGGAGAGGTGTTCCAGCCCTCTGATCATTTTTGTGGCCCTCCTCTGGACCCGCTCTAACAGGCCTGCATCTGTCTTGTCCTGGGGACCCCAGAGCTGGATGCAGTACTCCACGTGGGGTCTCACAAGAGCAGAGTAAGGGGCAGAATCACCTCCCTCGACCTGCTGGCCACGCTTCTTTTGATGCAGCCCAGGATACAACTGGCTTTCTGGGCTGCAAGCACACATTGCCAGCTCATGTCCAGCTATTCATCCACCAATATCCCCAAGTCCTTCTCTGCAGGGCTGTTCTCAATCCCTTTATCCCCCAGTCTGTATTGATAATGGGGATTGCCCTGACCCAGGTGCAGGCCCTTGCACTTGGCCTTGTTGAACTTCATGAGGGTCACATGGGCCCACTCCTCAAGCCTGTCCAGGTCCCTCTGGATGGCATCCCTTCCCTCCAGCAAATCAACTGCACCACTCAGCTTGGTGTCATCCGCAAACTTGCTGAGGGTTCACTCAATCCCACTGTCTATGTCATTGATGAAGATATTAAATAGTATTGGTCCCAGTAAGGACCTTTGAGGGACACCACTCATTACTGGATTCCACTTGGACATTGAGCCATTGACTGTAACTCTTTGGACGTGGCCATCTAACCCATATCTCTCCAATTTAGCAGCAAGAATGTTGTGGGGGACCGTCTCAAAGGCCTTACAGCAGTCTAGATAGATGACATCCGTAGCTCTTCCCTTGTTCACCAATGCAGTCATTCCATCGTAGAAAGCCACCAGATTAGTCAGGCAGGATTTGCCCTTGGAGAAGTATTGTTGGCTGTCTCTAATCACTTCCCTGTCCTCCATATGCTTTGACATGTCTTCCAGGAGAATCTATCTGTTCCATGATCTTACCACGCATGGAGGTGAGGCTGACTGGTCAGTAGTTCCCAGGGTCCTCTTTTTTACCCTTTTTAAAAATGGGCACAATGCTTCCCTTTTCTCCAGTCACTAGGGACTTTGCCTGACTGCCATGACTTTTCAAACATGATGGAGAGTGGCTTGGCAACTACATCAGCCAGTTCCCTCAGGACTCTGGGATGCATCCCATTGGGTCCCATGGACTTGTGTATGTTCAGGTTCCTCAGGTGGTCTCGAACCTGATTTTCTCCTACAATGGGAGGGACTTCGTTCCCTCAGTCCCGGCCTTGAGGTTCAGGGGCTTGAGAGATGTGGGAAGAGAGATTACCATTTAAAACAGAGGCAGAAAAAATTGTTGAGTACCTTAGCCTTCTCCATGTCAATTGTCACCAGTTCTCCTGTCTTATTTTTCAGGGGAGGTGCATTTTCTTTAATCTTCCTTTTCTGGCCAGCATACCTGTAAAATCCCTTCTTAGTATTCTTTGCATCCCTTGCCAAATTGAGCTCCAACTGTGCCTTAGCTTTCCTGATCCCACCTTTAGAAAATTTGGAATAACCTGGGATACTAAGCCACTCAACCTAACTTCAACACCCAGACAATATCCGGCAGTGTGCCACATGAGCCGACAATGTGTCCTTGCAGCAAAGGTGGCTAACGGTTTCCTGGGCTGCATTAGGAGGAGCGTTGCCAGCAGGTCGAGGGAGGTGATCCTTCCCCTCTACTCAGCACTGGTGAGGCCACACCTGGAGTACTGTGTCCAGTTCTGGGCTCCTGTCCTGGTTTCGGCGGGGATAGAGTTAATTTTCTTCCTAGTAGCTGGTATAGTGCTGTGTTTTGGATTTTAGTATGAGAATAATATTGATAACACACTGATGTTTTAGTTGTTGCTAAGTAATGTTTACACTGGGCAAGGACTTTTTCAGCTTCCCCTGCTCTGCCAGGTGCACAAGAAATGGGAGGGGGGCACAGCCAGGATAGTTGATCCAAACTGGCCAAAGGGCTATTCCATACCATATGATGTCATGCTCAGTATATAAACTGGGGGAGTTGGCTGGGGGGTAGCGGTCGCTGCTCGGGGACTGGCTGGGCATTGGTTGGCAGGTGGTGAGCGGTTGTATCTTTTTTATTTATTTATTTATTTATTTATTTATTCTCTTTTTTCCCTCCCTTGGGTTTTGTTCCTCTCGCTCTCTTGTTGTTTTCCTTCTCATTACAATTCATTATTATTATTTTGTTCCAATTATTAAACTGTTCTTATCTCAGCCCACGAGTTTTCTTACTTTTGCTCTTCCGATTCTCTCCCCCATCCCACTGTGGGGGGAGTGAGCGAGCAGCTGCGTGGTGCTTAGCTGCCGGCTGGGGCTAAACCACGACAGGGTCACATGGGCCCACTCCTCAAGCCTGTCCAGGTCCCTTCTGGATGGCATCCCTTCCCTCCAGCGAATCAACTACACCACTCAGCTTGGTGTCTTTGACACTGAACTAAACTTTAGTGGGGGATGGGAAGGTTGAAAGGAAGAATAATGGTGGGACAAAAATGCAATGCATGCTTTAGGAGAAACTCCCAATTTTGGAAGTTCGATTGCTGGTATAATGAAGTGTTTAACAGGCACTTGCACAGACCTCATTGATATCATCTTAAAATAATTTAAAAATTAGTATAATGGATAATTAACATTTCAAGCTGGCCATGCTATAAAGAACATAATGTGTTTAATAGGGGTTTCCACATAGTCTGTATCAGCAGGTGTTATTATGCTAAATATCTGACTGATGCTGGAGTTTGTTCAACAGAAAACAAGTTTAGTACAAACTAATAATATACTACAGAAATTCAAAACACTGAATATTACAAGTTTCCCCTGAAGGATTTCACTGCCAGTTCAAACACTAAAAAAAAAAAAAAAAAAAAAATAAACACCCAAAAAACCCACCCCACAAAAAAACCTAAAACCAGAAGAAACCCACAAACCTTCCCCCCCCAAGAACAACCCCAACACCCCAAACCAACCCAGACTTGACATGAAGAAGAAGGGGGGGGGGGGTGTGTGAATTTTGTTTTGGTTTTCTTGATGGATCTGTAAGAATGAAAACTATTTCATTCATTCATTTTCATCACATGGTCCCAGATGAAATATTTGCTGTTTTTGCAAGAGAACTTTGATACAAAATAGAGACATTGTGAGACTGAGAATTAAGTAAAAAAGTCAGAGCAGCTACCTTTTCATCCAAAAAGACAAACTACAAAGATACTTTTTTATTTCTTAACTTTTATATGATCTAGACAAAGTGTGGTAAAGCACAGAAACAGTCTTCTGCTTTGTCATTCATCATCTCCCAGATTTGAACTTGACATAGTGAGTGTACCACAAATAACTGATGACCCCTTTCAATCATGCAAATCACTTCTGTTGGAAGCTAATTTTTTTTCCAGTCTTTCCTACAGATAGACATATAGTACCTAATACAGCAGCAGAGAAAAATTCTTGTTTGTGTAGTATACTAGCACAAATCAACAATGCTTAGACCACAACTACGACATAATTACACTATAGAACTACACTGCAAGTGATTCATGGTGGTAACTAACAGTATGAGTCTAATTAATAAACCCTATATACCTTGTGTTTGAAATCTCAAAACCAAGAGATTTAAACAAACATTTTAATAAAGGTAGAATTAAAAATTTGGAGTTCGCATCTGCTCCAGCTTATGTATGGTTAAAGCTGAGGTCCCAGAACTATAGCTTTGACATATCTGAATTAGTATGAATAGCAACAGCAGCACAGATATTCCCTAGTTTAATCAAATGAAGGTCATTAATGAATGACCAACAAAACATCAGTTTTCTTCTCTCTTCCTAAAATGGCCCGAAAAATAGGACAGAAGTTAAGGTTTTCAGCTAAAGCAACGTTTTGGTAGAGATCAATTTATTAGTTAAAAATGCAAAAGCCTATGCAAATACCTGAGCTACCAACTAATTGAGTTAATATGATTATTAAAATTCTGTTCAAGCTCTGAAAACAGCACAGATTTACTGTTGAAAACATTTATATTTCTTTTCAAATTTAAGTAAATAGCTTTTCAATGATACCTGTTCATTCTGTAAATGAATAATTACCTTACATCTATCCATTCTAACAGTTCCTTTTTAGGACTTTTAATGTACACATACAGGCATCTTGAAATGAACTGGTCACTTAAAGTTCCTGGCTTTTCTATTTTTGAATGGTGATGTGTTTATCCGCCCTCCACAAATGGGAGGGCTATCTCACACCTTTTGCAAAAAATGTAGAGATTTGATATTCTGAAAATTTCAACAATTATAAAAGACAGCATACTACTTCCTAATCACACAGAGTGTTTCTCTTCCTGGAAGAAAAGACAAAGTGTCTGTGGTTTTGTTTGGTTTTTAATATTTAACATACTGACTTATATTTAAAACAGCTGGTGGTTTTAGTTATTATGGATACAGTCACACATGGAATGCTCCCCTTGCAACTCATGTATTTGATCTATTGCTATAAAGTAGCATATTGACATTTATACCAATCCTGTCCTATGAAGCATTAAAAAAGAATTTTTAAGTACCTAAGCACTCTTTATATGCAAGGCTAATCAGCAGACAGATTATTGAAAATACTGAGGCAGTACAGAGAAAAAAAAAATCCTTCTGTTCTTGCAGTGTCTTGTATTCAATTTAGCTTTTTAATATTAAGATGTGGCTTATGCCTTTAAAAAGAGCTGGACGGCAGCTAACTTTGACTGATACGATTAAAGCAACAAACTTAAGTCTGTTCTTTTACAGCAACACTGTCTTATACTTTGAGCCTGTAAGTCCAGTGTCACAATACTATAGTTTTGCTAAAATTCAAGAATAGCAGATGAATTATTTTTCAAAATAAGTGTTATTTAAATTAGTTCACTTTACTGTTTCTACTCTAATGCGTTATTGTGTTACCATATTCAAACACAGTGCAGCAACTTTTTCTTATCTTACCTGCCACTACAGAGAAGCCAACGGGCAAAGGAGTAGTGAGGTGTTATCTTCTGTATGACACTAGCCATTACCATGGTAACCACCAGCTGTACACCTATCACACCCTGCAGAAGAATAAGTTAATAACAAGTCAGTGTGTTTAAAAAAAAGGCACTGAAGTACTTCTAATTTAAAAAAAAAAAACCCACAACATTTTAAAAACACCTTCATATAGTAGGGGTAATATTTTTGGTTCTTTTTATACTGCAGGGGAAGAAAAAACAATACTGCATCAGTTTTCCAGAAATCCCCTGGAACTTGCTGTAATAATCCAAAAAGAAAAGGCATTGCCAAACCACAAGGATAGTAACATATGTATTTGAGCTGTCAGATAGTACAAAAGCTTCTCCATTTAACAGATGTTAAGCCACATGATGGCATGACATTTCACAAGACATTATATCTTAAAATTACATCACTGATTAGGATCTTGCTTTTGGTGGTCTCTTCAATTCTGACATGACTTAACAGCTGACACTGCACAAAGCTACTAGGAATTAACAATAATTTATAAAATTTGCATTTATGACTTGAAATTTCAGCTTTCTATTTACATGCAACTTTTTCATGCTTAAAACATCACAAGAACAAAAAAAACCCCACAAATGTAGACATACAAGTGAAATTTACCAAAATATGCAAGTTAAAAAGCACCAAAGATCAAACAAATAAATAACTTATGTTTTTTTAAACTGATCTGTTTTTCAAAATACTCTCTCATGAAAAGGAGCATATGCACATTTTCAATCAGCACACAAAACACCACATTTAAGCAGTGGCATAAGAATGTTTATATGCCTATTTATTCTTAAACATCAATCTTTGGATATTGCTAATTACTAACAATATCTTAAAGACAAAATATATCCCTTTGTACTTCTAAAGTTCAGAATTACACTTCTGTATTGGGTCTGGCTGGGATGGAATTCACTTTCCCCATAGCAACCCTCATGGTGCTATGCTCTGTATTTGTAGCTAGAACTGTGTTGATAACACACCAATGTTTTGGCATCGAGGCTGTCTCCCCAACACCCCCCCCCCAAGGCCAGTAGGCTGGGGGTGGGCAAGATCTTGGGAGGGGATGTAGCCAAGACAGCTGACCCAAACTGACCAAAGAGATATTCCATACCATATGACATCATGCTTGGCAATAAAAGCTAAGAGAAAGGAGGAAGGGGGGCATTCGTTATTAAGGCATTTGTCTTGCAAAGCAACCTCTACCTGTACTTAGGCCCTACTTCCCAGGAAGTGGCTGGACATCACCTGCTGATGGGAAGTAGATAATAAAACTTTTTGCTTTGCTATGCTTCCACATGCGGCCTTCGCTTTTGGTTTATTAAACTGCCTTTATCTCGACCGACGAGTTTTTCATCTTATTTTCTCCCCCTGTCCTGCTGAGGAGGGAGCAGTGATAGTGGCTTGGTCAACCCACCACAATCCCCTACAAGTGGAAAAGAAGAAGGCAGAACAAGAGACCACCCTGGCTTAACAATGAGCAGTTGGATGTCCTTAAAAGAAAAAAGCAGCCTACTGGCTATGGAAAGGCGGCCAAATAGCCATCGAGGACTACAAGAACCTTGCTAGGGCATGCAGTCAGGAAGGCTATGGCTCAGCTAGAACTGAAATTGGCCAGAAATGTCAAGAACAAGAAGAAGGGGTTCTTCAGGTACGTGAGCAGTAAGCAGAAGCACAGGGAAGACATAGGCCCATTCCTAAACAGGGCAGGGAAACTAGTCCCTAATAATGCTGACAAGGCAGAGGTTCTCAATACCTTATTTGCCTCTGTCTCGACTGGCGTAGCTGGACCCCACATCACAGGATCAAGTAGCTACGACAACACACATGTTGACCCACCAGTAATGGAGGGAGGGCTGGTCTGCAGCTTCTTGCAAGGGCTCAACCCACATAAATCTATAGGCCCAGAGAGAATCCACACCAGGGTGTTAAAGAGAAGTGGCTGACGTAGTTTCAAGGCCACTATCTATAATCTTTGAAAAATCATGGAGATCAAGGGACATCCCTAATGACTGGAAGAGGGCAAATGTCATACCCATCTACAAGTGCCCAAAAGAGGACCCAGGAAACTACAGGCCCATTAGTCTTACTTCAGTCCCTGGGAAAGTAGTGGAACAAGTCCTCCTAGAAACTATCACAAACCAAATGAAGCAGGTGATTGGGAAAAGCCAGAGTAACCTGATCACCTTCTAAAACAAAATAACATCTTCTGTTGGCATAGGGAGAACAGTGGATGTTGTTTACCTGGACTTCAGCAAAGCATTCGACACTTTCCCACAGCCTTCTCCTGGACAACTGGCAAGATACAGACTGGATGGGTGGTCTGCGAGATGGGTTGGAAATTGGCTAACAGGTCGCACTCAGAGGGTGGCGATCAATGGTTTTTACTCAGGCTGGCAGACTGTCACAAGTGGGGTCCCCCAGGGATCAATACTGGGCCCCACGCTGTTCGACATCTTCATAAATGATCTGGATGATGGGATTGAAAGCACCCTCACCAAGTTTGCTGATGACACCAAAATGGGTGGTGAGGTGGACACCTCAGAAGGGAGAGCTATCTTACAGAGAGACCTGGACAGGCTGGAAGAGTGGGACAGCAAGAACAGTATGAAGTTTAACAAAGACAAGTGCAAAGTCCTGCACCTGGGACAACATAACCAAAGAGCCCAGTACAGGCTAGGACCTGTGTGGCTGGGGAGCAGCCTTGCTGAAAGGGACCTGGGGGTCCTGGTGGACAAGCTGAACATGAGTCAGCAGTGCGCTGCTGCAGCAATGGGGGCAAATCGGATCCTGGGCTGCATCCGCAGGGGCATTACCAGCAGAGATAGAGATGTGATCATCCCACCCTACTCAGTGCTTGTCAGGCCGCACCTGGAGTACAGTGTCCAGTTCTGGTCCCCACAATTCAAGAAAGACGCAGACAGGCTGGAGAGGGTCCAAAGGAGGGCCACAAAGATGATCAAAGGGCTGGAGAATCTGCCCTGTGAGGAAAGACTGAAGGAGTTAGTTACGTCTTTTCTCCCTGGAGAAGGGAAGGCTCAGGGGGCGGGGACACCTCATCAAACTATTCCAGTACTTAAAGGGCGGCTACAAAGAGAACAGAGGCTCTCTTCACAAGGAGTCACATGAAGAAGACAAGGGGCAACGAGTACAAGTTGCACTGGGAGAGGTTTCATCTCGATATAAGAAAGAAGTATTTTACAGTGAGAACAATCTATGACTGGAACAACCTCCCCAGGGATGTGGTAGAGTCCCCATCACTGGAGGTTTTCAAGATGTGATTGGACAGGGTGCTAGATAATCTCATCCAGGCTCCCTTTTCAACAAAAGGTGGGACCAGATGATCTTTCAAGGTCCCTTCCAACCTGGGCTATTCTATGATTCTACGAAGATCAGGCTTGAAAGCTCTATGCATCATTTGAATTACTACATCTTTGTTAGGGATTCTTGTCATCTTGTCATGTGCATTAGACTACCCAAAGCAATTATCTAGCTAAAGGGAAGTGTACTTAGAATGAAATAAAGTGTTATTAATAAAGTTGCCTGTATAATATATTTGATACATTTTAAATACCAAAAAAAGCCATGCATGTTTATTCTGACCATCTCATATGATGAGCCTATTTCCATCCAGTGGGATGTTGTAGTAGTCCCTTTCTAGCCCAAACAGAATCCAATACATAGCATCAGTATCAACGCTTGTTGAAGCCTTAGGCCACAAGCTGTGAACTTTCACCTGGATTCACTGACCATACACTGAACTTTTACTTGGCTACATGAAGGAAGACACCCAAAACCAGTGCAAACCAGAAAGATAAGGAGGCTTCAACCTTAGCAGAAGCTGCAGTCGTAGAGATAAGAGAAGAATCAGCCTGCCTAGAGACAATGAAAGGGCCCAATGAAGAATGGGAATACCCCAGACACCGATACTACTATTGGTCCTAACTGTCTCCTGAGGAGAGGAGAATTTAGATTGTAAGGGTATAATTACCCAGGGATTTCTTTGTTCTGGGTCACTCTCCAGAGGCACCCAGCTCGAGCTGTTTTCACCACTGTACCAATCAATAAATTCATCTGGCATACATCATATCAGAGACTCTGCTTCGGGAAACCTAGGGTCAAGCCAGAGAGGAGAGGAAGCATCCGAGAGTGAATGTGTGTGTGTGAGCAAGGAGTCGAAAAGGGGCATCCCGTCAGCTCAGTGGAGCTGCCTGCTGCGAAGGGACTCTGGTCCTAGCAGTTAAAGTCTCAGGTGGTGTCTGTGCAACTCACTGAATGGTGTGTGAATGCTCAGGCAGTGGCTTCTCCTTTAACAGGGAGACAAACCACTGCCCCTCAACCTAGCTTGCTTACTAAGCCTTAATCCTTAGAGTTCATTATCTCAGCATAAAGCTACATTAATATTTCTTTAGAAAAAACACCTAAACAGGTGCCAGTGTTTTCTCTCCAATTACTCCTAGGGTTTTGCATTTTTAAGTAAAAGATGTGCTTTCAAGACAACTAACAGGAGGCAAAATTGTGCAAAATCAAGGCAGTTAGTTTTCACACAACATAGCAGGTTCAACAGCTCAGCTAAAATGCTTACAATTCAACAGACTATTTAAAACTGCATCCACGTGTGCTGGTTTTGCCTGGGATAGAGTTAATTTTCTTCACAGTAGATAGTATGGGGCTACGTTTTGGGTTTGTGCTGAAAACAGTGTTGATAACACACTGATGTTTTTGTTCTTGCTGAGCAGTACCTACACACAGTCAAGGCCTTTTCTGCTTCTCACACCACCCCACCAGCAAGTAGGCTGGGGGTGCACAAGAAGTTGGGAGGGGACACAGCTGGGACAGCTGACCCCAACTGACCAAAGGGATATTCCACACCATATGATGCTCAGCATATAAAGCTGGGGGAAGAAGGAAAAGGGGGGACGTTCAGAGTGATGGCGTTTGTCTTCCCAAGTAACTATTACGCATGATGGAGCCCTGCTTTCCTGGAAATGGCTGAACACCTGCCTGCCCATGGGAAGCAGTGAATGAATTCCTTGCTGTGCTTGCATGTGCAGCTTTTGCTTTCCCTATTAAACTGTCCTTATCTCCACCCACGAGTTTTCTCACTTTTACTCTTCTGATTCTCTCCCCCATCCCACTGGAGGGGGGGGGGGGGGGGGGGGGGGGGAGTGAGCAAGCAGCTGTGTGGTGCTTAGTTGCCAGCTGGTGTTAAGCCACAACATTACAACACTAGAACATAGTATAAGGGTATGTGGAAGGACAGTGTCTGCTCCTTTAAGGGTATCTGGCCAAAGGAGCCATAAACAAGAACATAAAGACCAACACATGTTAAGGAAGGTTGTGATTAGAACAAACCTGGTTAGTCACACTAACTGGTAAGGATGTATGGAATGCGAGAAAGTTTTCTTTTTCAGTTGGGAGGATAAGGGAAGGGAGGGGGACAAACAAAGAGACATAAAACCTGACAAATTAGCATTAACAAAAAAATAACAAGAAACAAATCTAGTCAGTCACACTAACTGATGGGCTATCAAGAAACTTCAGGCAAACCTGGGACTTTGTAACTGATAAGGATGCAAACCTGAGGGTCCGGGATTTTGGAGAGGGGCATCAGTGGAACTATGCCAGCTGATAAGGGAACGTGCAGGGGAAGGAGAAGCAGGGAGGAACAAAGAAGGGGGGTAAACACAAAAGGTTATAAAAGGGGCTAGTTCTGTTATCCCACAAGCGTGAAGTCATTTAGCCGGTGTGCAAGACACAAATATACACACAGGGCAGAGGTATTTTATTTCATGTCTGTGCAGAGATGGGTACTAGGTGGTAGCTCCACAAAGCTAACACAAAGTTCAGTCATAGAGGTACGGTATTTATACAGTCTAGTTATCACAGAATCGTATAGGTTGGAAAAGACCTTTAAGATCATTGAGTCCAACCGTAAACCTAACACTGCCAAGACCACCACTATACCATGTCTCTAAGCACCTCATCCAAACATCCTTTAAATACCTCCAGGGATAGCAACTCAACCAGTTCCCTGGGCAGCCTGTTCCAATGATTGATAACCCTCTCGGTGAAGAAAAATTTCCTAATATCCAGTCTAAACCTCCCCTGGCGCAACTTGAGGCCATTTCCTCTCATCCTATCACTTGTTACCTGGGAGAAGAGACCGACCCCCACCTCTCTACAACCTCCTTTCAGGTAGTTGGAGAGAGCAATAAGGTCTCCCCTCAGCCTCCTTTTCTCCAGGCTAAACAATCCCAGCTCCCTCAGCCGCTCCTCATAAGACTTCTGCTCCAGACCCTTCACCAGCTTCGTTGCCATTCCCTGGACATGCTCCAGCACCTCAATGTCTCTCTTGTAGTGGGGGGCCCAAAAGTGAACACAGTATTTGAGGTGCAGCCTCACCAGTGCCGAGTACAGGGGCACAATCACTTCCCTAGTCCTGCTGGCCACACTATTTTTGATACAAGCCAGGATGCCATTGGCTTTCTTGGCCACCTGGGCACACTGCTGGCTCATATTCAGGCGGCTGTCAACCAACACCCCCAGGTCCTTCTCTGCCAAGCAGCTTTCCAGCCACTCTTCCCCAAGCCTGTAGCGTTGCATGGGGTTGCTGCGGCCCAAGTGCAGGACCTTGCACTTGGCCTTGTTAAACCTCATACAATTGGCCCCAGCCCATCGATCCAGCCTGTCCAGGTCCCTCTGCAGAGCCTTCCTACCCTCAAGCAAATCAACACTCCCACACAACTTGGTGTCATCTGCAAACTTACTGAGGGTGCACTCGATCCCTTCATCCAGATCATTGATAAAGATATTAAACAGGACTGGCCCCAACACAGAGCCCTGGGGAACACCGCTTGTGACCGGCCACCAACTGGAGTAAACTCCATTCACCACCACTCTTTGGGCCCGGCCATCCAGCCAGTTCTTTACCCAGTGAAGAGTACACCCATCCAAGCCATGAGCAGCCAGTTTCTGCAGGAGAATGCTGTGGGAAACCGTGTCAAAGGCTTTACTGAAGTCTAGATAGACAACATCCACAGCCTTTCCCTCATCCACTAGGCGGGTCACCTTGTCATAGAAGGAGATCAGGTTGGTCAAGCAGGACCTGCCTTTCCTGAACCCATGCTGGCTAGGCTTGATCCCTTGGTTATTCTCTATATGCTGTGCGATAGCACTCAGGATGATCTGCTCCATCAGCTTCCCTGGCACCGAGGTCAGGCTGACAGGCCTGCAGGTCCCTGGGTCCTCCTTCCGGCCCTTCTTGAAGATTGGTGTCACATTTGCTAATCTCTAGTCAGCAGGGACCTCCCCAATAGCCATGACTGCTGGTAAATGATGGAAAGGGGCTTGGTGAGCACATCTGCCAGTTCCTTCAGTACTCTCGGGTGGATCTCATCAGGCCCCATAGACTTGTGAGTGTCTAAGTGGTGCAGCAGGTCACTCACCATTTCCCCCTGGATTATGGGGGCTCCAGTCTGGTCCCTGTCTCCTTAGCTCTCCTTTTGCCGCTCATGTCTTTGAAGAAGTGTTTTTTGTTGTCTTTTACAGCAGCAGCCAGACTGAGCTCTAGCTCAGCTTTGGCCCTTCTAATTTTCTCCCTGCACAGCCTTGCTACACCTTTGTAGTCCTCCTGAGTTGCCTGCCCCTTCTTCCAGAGGTCGTAGACTCTCCTCTTTCTCCTGAGTTCGAGCCAGAGCTCTCTAGTCAGCCAGGCCGGTCTTCTTCCCTGCTGGCTCGTCTTTCGGCACCTGGGGACAGCCTGCTCTTGTGCCTTTAGGACTTCCTCCTTAAAGAATGTCCAGCCTTCCTGGACTCCTTTGCCCATTTGGTCGAGAGAGTCCCCTGGGAGGCAGCCCTGTCTCCTAAACAGGCCACAGTCCGCCCTCCGGAAGTCTAAGGTGGCAGTTCTGCTGACCCCCCTCACCACTTCTCCACATATCAAAAACTCTATCATTTCATGATCACTCTAACCAAGACAGCCTCCAACCATCACATGGCTCACAAGTCCTTCTCTGTTCGTGAACAAGAGGTCCAGCGGGGCACTTTCCCTAGTTGGCTCACTCACCAGCTGTGTCAGGAAGTTATCTGCCACATGCTCTAGGAACCTCCTAGACTGTTTCCCCTCTGCTGTATTGTATTTCCAGCAGACATCCGGCAGGTTGAAGTCCCCCACAAGAACAAGGGCTAGCGATCGTGAGGCTTCTCCCAGCTGCTTATAGAATAGTTCATCTGTCTCCTCATCCTGGTTGGGGGGTCTGTAACAGACTCCCACCACAATACCTGCCTTGTTGGCCTTCCCCCTGATTCTTACCCATAGACACTCCACCCTATCGTCACCATCATTGAGCTCTAAACTATCCAGACACTCCCTAATGTATAGGGCTACCCCACCACCTCTCCTGCCTCGCCTATCCCTCCTGAAGAGTTTATAGCCATTCATCGCTGCACTCCAGTTGTGCGAGTCATCCCACCATGTTTCCGTGATGGCCACCATATCATAGTTTTCCTGGTGTACAACGGCTTCCAACTCCTCCTGCTTGTTGCCCATGCTGCGTGCATTGGTGTAGAGGCACTTCAGCTGGGCCGTTGTCCATGTCTCCTTCATAGAAGAACACCCCTTATGTGCTTTGAGGCGTTTTACTGGCATTTCCCTCTTGGCTCCCGTTGCCTCAGTATCCCCTAGCTCAACTCTGTACTATTTCAACTGTGCCCCAGTGTACCCTGCACATCTCAGAGACACAGGCTGAGTGCCATCACTGGCACCCGCTCCCTCTAACCGTGGCACGTTGTCCCTCAGCGTCTCATGGGCAAGCCTGATATTATCCCCCTCCCCCTTCGAGTCTAGTTTAAAGCTCTGTCGATGAGCCCCGCAAGATCCTGAGCGAAGATTCTCTTTCCCCTTTGAGAAAGATGAATCCCATCAGACACCAGCAAACCTGGTGCTGTGTAGGCCATCCCGTTGTCAAAAAAACCAAATTCGTGGCGATGACACCAGCCATGGAGCCATGCGTTAATAGATTGGGTGTCTCTGTTCCTTCTTGTGTCGCTGCCCACAACTGGAAGGAGAGAGGAGAAAATAACCTGTGCTCCAGAGTCCCTTACTAGCCGTCCCAAGGCCCTGAAGTCTCCTTTGATCACCCTAGGACTTCGTGTTGCAGCCTCATCGCCCCCCACATGGAAGAGCAGTAGGGGGTAATAGTCCGAGGGCCATACCAGGCTAGCGAATACCCTCGTGACATCCTTCACCCGGGCCCCAGGGAGGCAGCAGACTTCCCTAAGAGGAGGGTCCATCCGGCATATCGGACCCTCGGTTCCCCTCAGAAGGGAGTCACCCACAACTATAACCCATCTTCTCTTCCTTGCGGAGGTGGTGTTAATACGAGAGGTACATTCTTCTGACCTGGGCAACACCTCTGGTGTAGATGGACTGTCATCCCCATCCTCCATTGACTGGCCTGCCACCTCCAGGGCCTCATACCTGTTGTACAGAGGCACCTGGGGGGGCAAGGTGGGCAAGGAGGGCATTCACCTGCCACCATGAGCGTGGACTCGCCTCCATTCACTCTTTTCCTTTGAGCTGCTGCCTTCAGCCTGGTGTGTGTGGGGGGGGATACAGGATCCCCTTGATCATGGGTTCTTACTGGTGGCTGCTGCTGCTCCTGTTCCTGTCTCAGGGGAGGCAGAGCATGGCACCACCAGTTTATCTCTTTCTCAGCCTCCCTGATGCTCCTTAACCTTTCTACCTCCTCCCGTAGCTCTGCCACCATGCAGAGCAAATCATCCACCTGGTCACACCTCATACAGCTGTCCTCATGGCTGCCATGCATGAGCAGTGAGAGGCCCTGGCACTCCCTGCAGCCTGAGACCTGGACAGCTGCATGTTTTCCCAGGAGCTCCATCTGGGTAGCCACATCCACTCTGGTGAGCACAGAGGGCATCGCTTTCTGACGAGCAAAGACCATAGCCGAGTTTCTTCTGAAAGGATGGGGACTACCAAATCAACTCACTTTTCACAGTTCCTCTTGAGCTAGTAGGTGCCTTCACCTTCCCTACATGCCCTACCTGCGCGAACTGTCGCGCCACGCCCTTCCGACGCGCCACACTCTTTTTGCCCGTCCTGGTCACCAGGCTCCTGGTCGCTCGAGCTCCCTGGGAGATGCTCTTGTACGGGAAGGGAATTGCCGCCGTCACTCTTGTCCCCGCCCACGCTGAGTCAGAGCCGGGCCCTCGTCAGGAGCTCCCTCCTTCCTGCTCAGCGGCCGGGGCGTGGCTGCGGTAGCCCTCTCTCTCCGTGCCCTTTTTTTTTTTTTCCCCTCCCTTCCCTGCGCGGTTTTGCCGTGGTTTAGCCGATCCAACAACGGTCCCCCGCCTCAGAGCTGCTCGCCTCGGAGGCTTCGCTGAAATGGCCTTATACTTATATGCATAAGTAATTACACAAAGCAGTTTTCTATTGGTCTACATTTCTCTTATTTCAACTTAAAGCTACAGTGCTACTTTAATATTCTGCACATGCTCAAAGGTGAGGGGGTCTCTGCTTGGGCCGGGGGTCTCCAGCTCAAGGGGTATGGCTTTTAGTGTTATAATGAGGATAGTTTCCTAGTTGTTTCAGATGGTTCCCAAAACATCTTAATTAGCTTACACATTTCTCCAGGATGTGCTTTACTCCCAAAGGCAGTAATTCTTGTTTAGACATTCCACGTTCCCATCTGAATCCCCCTTATCAACTTTACATAAGCCCTGGCCTTCCACCAGCTCCTGTTAGACTACAGTTGCATCTAAAACAGGCTGATCAGTATGCTTGTCTGACTGAGCCCTGTGCCTGATCACTGCAGTCTGTCCTATCTTCTTACTAAATCTTTTCCTAACTACCTCTCTGCGTAACCTCACTCTCTATCCCACGTGCACATGTGCTGCAAGGACCAAGTGCCAGCCACTGGCAAGACCTGTGTGTGAGTGAAATTTGGTGCCAACTACTGGAGTCAGACCAGGGGTGTAGTTGCCCCACAGCCTGTGGTGTCAGCTACTGGAACAAAGAGGGTCTCAGTGCCAGCTACTCAAGTGAGTGGAGGTCTCTGCCTCCAGCCACCAGGGCAGGAATGGTGCGTGTGTCCCGAAAACCAGCTACTGGGGGGAGACCACCATGAGAAGAGTGAGGGGCTCAGCACCAGTGGCTGGAACAGGACAACGGGTCACAGCCCACATGCCTGATGCCAACTGCTGGGGCAGAGGGCAAGCGTCTATCTTCCCCAAACCTGGTGTGCATACATATTCGCTAGCGAAGTTCAAGCTGGACTAGCTGGCGAGCAGGGGGGACCTCGGGTCTGGGCTGGTGTATTAGGCTGGCACAGGTCCATACTGGTATGCCCAGAGGACTTGCGAACATGGAGTGCCTGTGGGACAAGTGTATGAGTGCTGTGTGCTCGCTAGCAAGCAACAAGCTGGACTAGCTGGCAAGTAGGGGACCTGTGAAGTTAGAGGGCCCAGGACTCAGGTAGGGGTACCAGACAGAGGAGCTGTGCCAGTACTCAAGGGATCCACAAACATGCATGTGCTTTCACTAGTGAACTCCTATCTCTACCAGCCAAAGAGGAGGAAGGGGACTTGGCTGTCTATGCTTATGTTTTACATGAGTCCTATATGTAGGTGCTGCTGAAGGTAGTGTCTTGTCTGTGGCAGTCTGTGTAACCAGCCATGTCACTGTTATGTGTGTCTGTCTGTCTGTCTCTGGGCTACCTGCTCAGCTTCACTACTGGTTGAACCTGCCAATGGGAAAGCAGCAGCCACATCTCTCAGCCTGGGCAGAGACCCTGGGTCCCTGAGCACACCAGGCTGGGCTCCAGCAGCCAGGCAGGAGGGAGTCCTGGGCCAGAGTGGCTGAAGGAGGCAGCCCCACTCTTAACATCCCTTAACGCACAGTATTTTTTTTTTTTTTCATACACAGCCACAAAATACAGGGTTAATTTTAATTCAGGCTCTGTCTAGATCAAGTCTCCTATACACTTTTAAGGTTTCCTGTTACCACTAATATCAGTTTAGCTCCACAAGCACTAATTTCAGGAACATAAATGCAGATTAGATATTGATACCTACCAACACTTTATATTCTATTTGACACGCTCTAGATTAGAGGACAGAGTTTAGAATCTAGCCAGAAATTCACAACTTAGAAGTACTTCTTCCTAAAGGACATTTTTCTTTACATCATGAACCAATTTAAACAACATGCAGAGCAAAGATAACCAAGGCAAATAGTCTTATACCAAGACACCACATTAGTCTCTCCTCAATTTTACTTTGCCTGAGGTTATTCTCCCACACCTGTAATACAGCAGGTCAGGTTTTTCCCCCATCCTCTAAACATTCGCTGTATCACATACCCAGATCTTGCAAATAATTCAACACCTAGTTTTAGATAGGACTTTTAAACTACTTCCTCACTAATAATAACTATCTTCACCACTGCAATATGACAGCCTTGATCTGAAATCAACAGTTGTATGCACCAGGATTACTCAGAATGGTACAGTAGCAATATAAATGCATGCCTGAAAAAGCAGTTAGTAGAATCCAATTTACAACTTCACCTTCAGAAATGCAATGCCAACTACTTACTTTCTGATCTAACAAATCCTGTGTAAAAATCTTGTTTTTACAAGTGCATTCTAGTATCCTATAGATGTATTCTATAGATGTTAATTCAGGGCACTTTTTTTTTTTTAATAGTAGCACACATACTAAAAAGGCTGCGAATTTTCAAGTGAGAAATGGAAAAGCTTTTGTATTACCAACAATCAGCAAGGTCTCTAGGAGAATATAACAAATACTCATCTGGTACAGTCAGAAAAGTGTAATGGCATTTGTGAAGTCTAGAAGCTAAATTAATACAACATATTTGAAGTGCCATTTAATCAGTAACAACTTATTGCTCTTGCTATTAGACTGGACTTTTCTACATGCAAAACCTTTCCTCCATATGTGTATGTGCATGCTCAAGCTGCACTTGGAAAAACAAGACGGTACTTGGCTGAAATGCAAATGTAATTCAAAATTGGCTACTACATCATATAAAATATTTTATGGGATTGCCAAAGAAGAGAGTCCTGCTTCTTTTTTCACTGAGGTTCTCTACGCATAAATATTATAGAGCTCTCTGCTAGTGACTATTAAACAAACCAAGTTATTGCTGTAGAAGTCTCATGACCAGAACAAAGGCATTTTTAAAATCACAACTATCATTACCACTGACGCAACCAATATACAACATCCATTATGCAGAACGCTAATATATATTAAATGTATTATTAAATTACAAGTTGTACTAGTCCAAAGAATCTGATCTATGACAATGAAAAAAAACCCAAACAAACAAGGTGAGGTAATAATATTATTATTACAAGGTTTTTAAAATCCAGTTACCTATATTTCCCTAATTAACACATGAACAAGAACTATGGAAGCTATCACTCTCCAGAACATTTACCTTTTAAATAGAAAGTTCTGCCATTACAAAGATCATTCCAAATATAGAGAGAGAATAGTCTTTAATACCTCTGCTGAACAGTCTAAACATGGCCTTAGGTAGTGTTAGGATGTTTGTGTAGAATTTAAATTTGTGAGCATAACTACATAGAAGAGTCCCGATGGCCATAACTTGGAAGAGTTTAGCTAGCAAATTATGATGATAATTTAATTTATAAACCTCTTAATACAAAAGAAACTGATGAACATTTTATTCTACTCTTGATTTGGAACTGGAGAATACAGCCTTCAAACAGCATAAGAGTAGACCATCACAGATAATCTTTTAATTTTCCTTATATCATGGAATCACATGCAAGGATTATTTGTCCATACTTCCAGCAACTAGTAAAGAGAATTGGTTCTGATTTTTCAAGCCCATCAGGCAACAGAAATAAGCATTCGGGGGGGGGGGGGGGGGGGTGGTGGTGTTGGTTGTTTTGTTTGGTGGTTTTTAAAAAAAAAAAAAAAAGTTTCTACATTGAATGGACAAGCTATTTGCCCACGACCTTCCAAAGCCAGTTTCAAGTACAGTGCTCGATGACAACACCCATGGAATCCTACAAATGGTACAAGTATTTGAAAAATCTTTTGATTCAGTATTCTAAACCCTATAGAAAAAAAAATATATGGAAGGAAAAAACAAACAAAAAAAAACCCACAAACCACCCAACAGCTACACATTTCTTTGCAGGTTCCTAAACATACATAAGTAACAGATATGCAAGTAGAATCAGGCCATTAAGTATTTAAATATTATGACATTCTGATTTTAAAAATCTGGTTTTACTTAAAGCAGAACTCTAAAGTGTAGTCCCTAAGCAAGGCTTTCATCATTTGAACAACACTAGCATCACTATAGCTAGAATGACATATTGGCATTTATATCCATAGAGAACAGAAATATATCTATTAATAGCACATATAAAAGGCACATTTTATACCAGTATAAATGTAGTCCTAGGGTGCCCCATATCTCTCATATCTGGCAAGTATATTAAAAGTGGACTCAATCAACCCTGGTGTTGCAAGTTGTAATTAAGACCTAAATACAGAGTTCAACATATCTTTATAGTGAAGGGGGTGAGCTCATAAAATACTCATGTCTCCACTATTTAAACTAGAGATAGCCAAAAAACTTATGTCATTAGTAGCAATTACACCAGTCAAGCTTCGTTCTTCTTTGTTTCTGTCTGTATTACAAGAAGCTCATTTACAGTGAGTTATGCCAGATGCAATAGTTTGTGTCTATGCCAAGACATCTATTAAAAAAAGTCACCTGAACCCAGATTTCTCATAAATCCAATGCATTTGTATACTTCCAGAGCATATACTATAGCTCTGAAAATGAACTAGTAGTAATGCTAATGCAAGCATTTGGGAAAGCTTTTTAGATATATTTAAGATAACAGGTAACTCAAATCATTAAATGCTCTATTCTTTCTTGGCTATATGGGGTGTGAATATACATATATACAGGTATGCATGTTTCTATTTAGAGAAGTGCATCTTAAACCTGATACAGATCATAAAATGCAGCAATTTTCACAGAATCGTATAGGTTGGAAAAGACCTTTAAGATCATCGAGTCCAAACCAATTTTGTCTACTTCCAACTGGGAAAGAACCAAATTTGAAAATAACTACTGTGACATAAGAACACACCGGTATAAAGTCATTATGAGACTGAAAACAGAACAGTATTTCTCCAACAAGTACTAGTAACAGAGACCAGCTATAACACTTTTATTGGGGAGAGTTGGGGGTTGTTTTTTGTTTTTTGCTTCCCCTCTGCTCCAGTCATCCCCAAAACCAAGAGTTGTTACTGCAGCAAAGGCCAGGGGAGGGCGCAAAGCCTCAGCCCTAATTCACAAGAGAGCAGAGGAGCGAAAATGGCCCCTACCCCCAGCTCAGTATGGAGCCAAGAGAGAGAGCGCGATTCATAAGCGCCTCTCACCCACCCACCTCCTCCCAGTGGAGGAGTTACATCCCCAGAGACCCAGTCCCGCAGCCACAAGCCTCCTCCCAGCCCCTGCGAGGTCCGAGTCCCCCAACCGGCCCACATACAAGAGCTGTCCTCCCACTCACCATGGTGCTCGAGCTGCTCTCACCCGCCGCTGCTCCAGCCGCCCAGCCTCACCCTCCTCCAAGCACATAAATCCACCACTCCGCGCCACCGCCACCTCCACTATGACAGCCAAGCATCCACCAAACACCCACCACGCACCGGCTCCTACTTATCTCACACCTCACCTCACAGAGGTCACATCAGGACCCCACCAGCCAGAGGCCCAACTAAGCTGCCCTCCCAACTGCCTGCGCAGACGGGACCGTAGCGCGCCAAGGCTGCTCAATATTAGCCAACTCTGCACCTGCCGTTCCGCCCCCACATACGGAGGGTAACTAGACAACGAAAGGCACCCATCAGGGAACAAACCAAGCAAGTCTCTAGTGCCCTCCCCATCAGGCGCAGCAATGGTAGCTGGTTCTGCGCAGGGCGGTAGCGTGACCCTAACCACGTGACATGGGAGATCACCAGACTGCTGACCTCGCAGGAGTGAACGGGATGTTCCTCAGCTCCACTGAGAAAGAGCTCTGGGGGCCGGCTCGGCTCGGCCCCGCCCCGCGGCCGACTGTAACAGTGGCCCGGGAGGGGCGGGCGGCCGAGCTGTCTTCAGAGCAAGCATGCAGGCGGTCAGGGGGTGCTCAGGAGGAAAAGGGCAACAGAATCAATCCCGGGGAAGGAGGTGTCTGCTGAGAGACAAGCGCTAGTCTGGCGGGGGTTGAATTGAAGCCGTAGGCATAATGGCAGCTTCAGCCGTAGGGCATAATGACACCTCCACGCATGCGCCCTGGCACAACCCGGGGGGGCCGGGTGGAATGGCTGAGGTGCATACGCAGAGACGCCGGGGCCTCCTCTTGCGTCTCGGGTGCGGCCCGGTGGGGTAGGAGTGGGATGTGCTAGGCGCTTGCGTGTGCTGCTGAGGGTGGTGATGGTTTCTTCCCCCGGCGAGGCGGTTGGTGGCAGGTGTCTGTCTCTGCCGTGGAGATTCTTTCAGGAGACCCGCAATAGTGTGCACAGGCAGCAGGGCAGCTGGGCTTGGCACCGCTCTGTTCCCTTACCTCGGCCAACCCCGGCCCTTGTCGCCCCACCGGCCCCGTTAGCTTTCTTTTCCTGCCTGGGGGAATTTTCCTGCTATGCCTCCAGCGGCACGGTTTCGATCTGGAAGCATTGGAAGCTTTAGTTGCGAGTGATCGGCTCGCCCCCGTGAGCCACACTTTGTTTCTTGAAGCCAGTTCCTTCTCCATCTGTAGCCCCGGGATGGCTGGGGATTGAACCCTTACATGGTCCCCTGCACGGCTCCTCTCCGTGGTGATCCCGAGCTAGTGATTGCAGGTGGCACTAAGGCTGAAACACTGCTCCAGGAGCTCCTATGCACTCTCTTCTAGTGAATTATGAATAGACATGGTAATTAAAGATAATCACCTTTTTCCCTAACCTGTGTTAGGGTATTGTGAAGCCTGAAAAGCCTAGCCAGCCAGTAGCCTGAAGGGATCACAGTCCACCAGCAACAGGTGCATCAGACACACCACTTCCCAGGTTCAAAAGCACCCTAGCCTACCAATGCTAGTGTCCTGTGCTGCAGACACAAAAAGCAGTGCTGTCTGCCAATGTGGAGCTACTGTGTACATTGATGCTTAGACAAAGACCTTCCTTTTACTTGAGAGAATTCAAATGGTCTAGAAATAGCCTCTTAAAGAAGTGCCTGCAGATTCATTTTGACTTCTGTCCTGAGCACGAGAACAAGCATGCCTGTTGTATCATAGCACTACACCTGCATGAGCATAAAAGGATGTATGCTACTGGCATTTGACCTGGAAAAAATTTACCATGTTTCTGCCTTTAAGCAGCTCTTCAAGGCAAAAAATATTCACCCCAATCCACTTATATATAGTCACCATCATAACAGAACATGCCTTGATACCAGTTCCACCATCCCAAAAGAACAATTTTAAACTGTATCTATAACTGAAATAACAAAATATCTTTCTTGTAAATCCTACTTCTTTAAGTATACCAACACATTACTTCATGTGTGAACTGGAAACTGAAACACAAGAATTCTGCTTGAATAGAGAAATAGTATTTTTGGTATTTTGGCTAACTTTACCTGCCTTTCAGAGAATCCCAACAGAGAAGTTCAGAGTGAATCTAAATCTCACACCACACACAAATACTTAGGAAAAGATAATTTAATAACGATTGTCATGGAGACTTATAAACTATGACATTCTGACATTTTTAATTGTTCCTTTGAAATACATAGCAGCTAAAAGAAAAAACTGACAAAAAGCACTCAACATTACAATAATAAAACAATAGAGAAATAGAGAAAATAGACTTCAAAGGTAATCCGCTCAGATACAAGAGATTATAGTACCAAGGGTGAAGACAAGACGGGTTTGACCTATTTGAATTATTTTATTTTAGTTGGCAAGTCTTGGGCCTCCCAATTTATTAACACTATGATATTTCTGGCAAATGTAGCATGGTAGAGCAGAGCACTGTCAATTTAAAAAAAATAAAAATTCTAAAAGTATTCTATTTAAACTATTAATCATATATTCATGGTATACAGAGAATACCAAAGAAAATATGTAAGTTCTTAAAATAGAGTTATAACTGAACAACATTAATCTTGTTCCTAGTATAAGAAGTATAAGAACAATAAGAGATCTGATGCATTTGGAAAGTGACAATTTGAGACATATTTAGAACTTCTGAATTTAAAACTCTCAAAATATGTATATCTTTTGCAGGAAATTCATAATTTACCTATGGAACTCTTTGCCATGAGATTTCATTGCTGGTAAGAATTTAGTGGTATTTTATAAAAAATATGCAATTGAAATTGATAACAAGCATGGCTATTTTATGAACTAAAATAAAAATTATTTAATGGGTGGCTTGAACTCTAACAAACATGTTTTAGAGCCCTAGTATTTTAATTCTAGTATTGTTTAAAGGATGTTTAACAAAAATAATCAATATTCACACAAAAAAAGAGGAGACCAAAGTTGTTGTAAAAACGCCTTCCCCCCACCCCTCCCTTGTTCCCGGGCTTAATCTCACTCCTGGATTCTCTACCTCCTCCCCCCAAGTGGCACAGGGGGACAGGCAATGGGGGTTGCGGTCAGTTCATCACACGTTGTCTCTGCCGCTCCTTCCTCCTCACACTCTTCCCCTGCTCCAGCGTGGGGTCCCTCCCATGGGAGACAGTCCTTCACAAACTTTTGCAATGTGGGTCCTTCCCACGGGCTGCAGTTCTTCACAAACTACTCCAGTGTGGGTCCCTTCCATGGGGTGCAGTCCTTGAGGAACAGACTGCCCCAGTGTGGGTCCCCCATGGGGCCACAGGTCCTGCCAGCAAACCTGCTCCAGCGTGGGCTCCTCTCTCCATGGGGCTGCAGTTCCTGCCAGGAGCCTGCTCCAGCATGGGCTGCCCATGGGATCACAGCCTCCTTCGGGTGCATCCACCTGCTCTGGCCTGGGGTCCTCCACAGGCTGCAGGTGGATATCTGCTCCACCATGGACATCCATGGGCTGCAGGGAGACAACCTGTGTCACCATGGTCTTCACCATGGGTTGCAGGGGAATCTCTGCTCCGGCGCCTGGAGCACCTCCTCCCCCTCCTTCTTCACTGACCTTGGTGTCTGCAGAGTTGTTTCTCTCACATATTCTTACTCCTCTCTTCCGGCTGCTGTTGCACAGCAGTTTTTCCCCCCTTCTTAAATATGTTATCACAGAGGTGCTACCACCATCACTGATTGGCTCAGCCTTGGCCAGCGGTGGGTCTGTCTTGGAGCCAGCTGGCATTGGCTCTATCGGACATGGGGGAAGCTTCTAGCAACTTCTCACAGAAGCCACCCCTGTAGCCCCCCCTGCTACCAAAACCTTGCCACGCAAACCCAATACAGTTGTCTAGCATCGTTCTCACTTTTATATCTAGCAGGCCCCTTACATCATTGGGGTTATAAAGAAAGCTTAACATGACTGTGGCAGAACTGATTCTGGTCTCCATCACAATTACATCATGAAATAACCACTTTGCAACTATACTCTGATATGACAGCAATCTTAGCCTAGACAAAGGCAGAGTCTCAAGGAAACCGAGACTGGTTGATTGACTGAAAATGCAAATTTCTGTTTTAAGGGTTTCTCTGGTTGGGGCATTTACAATGTCTCTGTCCTATGCGCAGACACTTACTTTTGTTAAACCTATAGCAGTGTAATTATCTTTGAGAATTTTACTTTATTAATTTATTTGATACAGGCCAGTGGGTTCCAAGCTTAATGAAAAAGCACTTACCAACATACAAGTACACAGATGCATAAATCCATATGAATTTGTATATAAGTATTTACATACCACACTGCAGGACATATATGTCTTATTTCCATAGGAAATCAGAATAAAACCCCACTTCTATTTGTGCCACTAGTGTCTTTGTTTCACCTGTTTTTCCATGCCATAAAACAGAATGGTATGACTACAAAGTCTGTGGGTTCATTTTTTTTGTTTGTGTGTTTTATCTAGTCTCACAGGGCCTAAGTCTGGCCTGAATTTTCTAGATATTAACCCCACACACACACAATCTATCTATCATACTTTGAAATTATGAGCAAATTAATTTAACTATATATGAAAGTACATCTTTTCATATATTGATTCCCAAAGCTATACCCCCCCACATATATATAAAACTTGTGTTATCTAAAGCTCATACTCTTCCACATGAGAACACAATAGACAGATAATCAAACTGTAGGCTCCATGTTTGCCACTTAAAACAAGGCACTCCTTATTTTATCTACTATGTGTCACTTTTGAAGTGGTTACTCTTCTACTGTTCAATTAAGCTAACTTGAAATGTACTTTCTGATAGTGAACACATTTCATTTTTTTTCTAAAAAATCAAGGTATTCAGCAGAAAGTGCATTCTTGCTGAACAGTGTGGTAGAGCTAGAAAGGCCTGTGGTGTGTTTTGATTTTGCTTAACCACTACATGCTAAAAAGAGTCTTAGCAATAAATGTCTTTCCACAGTAGTATTTCCTTTTAAAAAACACCAAGTGGTTTTGATGTTTTCTTTTTTTTTTTGTACTGTACTTTAAGGTTTCATCTACATTGTTTTGATATACACTAAAGTGTTTGAAAAACAAAGTTATAACAGCAGCAATCAGAATGTAATTATATTAACTATGGGCCAGTACATTCTGTGATTTTTCAGAGTAGCATTCATGTGTAAAAAGTCTTATCATGAGTGAGCGGACTACAAATTGGCAAAGTATTCCAGAAGTGTAATGCAAAAAAATGTAAAGTTCTTTGGCATTTCAGTATTAGAGCCAATACCAGATGATGAACAGTAAATTCAATTCACCACAGACTGCAGGGGAATCTCTGCTCTGGCACCTGAAGCACCTCCTCCCCCTCCTTCTTCACTGACCTTGGTGTCTGCAGAGTTGTTTCTCTCACATGTTCTCACTCCTCTCTCCCAGCTGCCGTTGCATGGCAGGTGTTTCCCCTTCTTAAATATGTTATCACAGAGGTGCTAGCACCGTTGCTGATTGGCTCAGCTTTGGCTAGCAGTGGGTCTGTCTTGGAGCCAGCCAGAACTGGCTCTAGTGGACATGGGGCAGCTTCTGGCATCTTCTCACCGTAGCCACCCCTGTAGCCCCCCCTGCTACCAAAACCTTGCCACGTGAACCCAATACAATATCCCTGGTTACACTGCCTGTGCATTTCCTTCTTACACTTTAGTTTGACCAGGAGGTCCTTACTCAGCCATGCTGGTCTCCTGCCTTCCTTGCCTGATTTCTTACATGTGGGAATCGAGAGCTCTTGCGCTCTAAGAAAAATGTCCTTAAAGAGCTGCCAGCTCTGTTCAGCTCCTTTGTCCCTGAGGCCAGTTTCCCAGGGGGTCCCATCCACTAATTCCTTAAACAACTGAAAGTTTGCTCTCCTAAAATTCAGCATCCTGAGTCTACTCTTCACCTGGCCCATATCCCTCAAGATTGTGAATTCCACCAGGGCATGATCACTGCAGTCCAGGCTGCCACCAATCTTGACATCTCTAATTAGTTCATCTGTGTTGGTGAGGAATAGGTCCAGTAATGCTTCTCCTCTGGTTGGGCTGTCTGTCACCTGGATTAAGAAATTATCCTCGATGCACTCCAAGAGTCTCCTGGACTGCTTACAGCTTGCTGTGCTGCTTTTCCAGCAGATTCCAGGGTGATTGAAGTCCCCCAGCAGGATCAGGGCCTGCAAGCATGATGCTTCCTGTAGTTGAAGTAAGAACACTTTGTCAACAGGCTCCCCTTGGTCAGGTGGCCTGTAGTAAACACCAACCACAAGGTTTCCTTTGTTGGCTTGGCCCCTAATTTTTACCCATAAACTCTAATCAGTCATGCCCTTTTCAGTTATGCCCTTTTAGTTCTCTGAGTTTAAGAAGGAATAATAAAATATAATTTAAAAAATATTTACAAATTTTTTTTACAAAATTTAAAAAATAAAATATTCTGCTAGCATACTTTCTCATATAGAGGTACTTCCTCTAAAATTATTGTATTAACAGCCTGTAATATTATGGAATATAGGAAAACTAACACATATTGGAAATAAACATGTTTTTCATTCTTAAGCATTTTAGCCTTTTTTCCTAAGGAATTAAACTGTTTGCAATCACTCTGTGTTTGTGTGTGTGTCAGAGTCCAATACTCTCTGACTGGGTTCTTTTAGATATTCCATGCGCGGAAGGTGTAATGTTTAATATCAGATTTACTTATTTGAAGATAGTTGATGTTACATGGCATTTCTGATTTAGCAGAATGATACAAAATATACTGCATAACACAGTACAAATGTAAGTTACACTTAGCAAAATACAGCAATTGCAATACATAGTTCGATCACAGTACCAATGTGGTTCCCATTATGGGTCTCTATAATATGCTCACCATCACGACACTGGCATCCCCAGTCGCTGGGGAGGAATATGTGGGTTGAAGCCAGCTCAAGCCCATTGCTCTCTTCAAAATTCTTTTGTTAGTTGTTCATTTTTTATACTCTATGTTGGGCTGAGCCACATATTCACTCCCCCTGTGCTGGTCTGGCTAACTCAGGGAGACATTCACACTCTTTTAATGAACTCAGGAAAAAACATTTACACCACCAGTTGATCCACTCAACTGACATACCTGCTTATCTAAAACAAAGGCCATCCTCAGGTCTGGTCACCTTTGTGGTGAGATAAAGTCAGCTTCTTTGCAACAGCTGTGGTCAGTCACACCCTGCATTATTCCCTGAGCTTCACAGGCACATCGCCCTTGCCCATCTCCTCTGAGCCTTCTTCCATTGTAGGGATTTATTGGTCAGTCACAGTGTGTGTGCATGATAGTTTCTTAGTGTCCTCGCCTAGATACTTTAGAGCTTGTTGGCCATTTCCAACCAAATTTATCTCAAACATTAAGTTCCTACAAGTTCCATGAAAATGTGAAGCCACTGTAAAGAGACCTTCATTATTGCTACCAGCAAGGGTAAGGCTACAATGTGAACTCACCCCTTATTAAAATCTACGTGGAAGAGCACATGATAAGTGCAGGCAAAGCATCAGTTGGCCCTTATTCAGACATTAGTAAATCCAAGGACAAGACACAAACGAAAGCAATCTTCATTAGCTCTGCTGCTAATGTGATATTTGTACTCACATAAATTTGAGTCTGTCATTTAATAGCACACTGAAAAAGAAAGTTTCCTGTTTAAAAATCTTTTTTTTAGAATTTATTTACTCTTTCATGCAACAATCTGAGAGCTGTTCTTCACAAATGTTAAAAGAGCAAGTCTATGTCCTGCCTTGCAGATGGGCAGAAGTTTTCCCATATATATATGGGAAAATGTTGTCACTGGCTTCTTGATGAACACTTTGAGAATGGCTGTCTAAATTTAGGACTTCAGATTTAGACTTCAGTGAATACTGCCAAGTTCAATCATTTTTTAAAAAACAGGCCAGTTAGGTGACAAAAAATAGATTTATCAAAATGATTTTATGTACCTCTTGTGCAAATGGTGGTCTTCAGGCAAAAGAACTCTATCAAGCAAGCCCTTCCCTTCCCTCCCCTTCCCTTCCACCTCCTCTGTTCCAGGTAAATAGAGAAATGGACCTTTGCATAAGTTGAGAGAGATGTGTCCAGCATGCCTGTGACATGACAGCACTGGCAAAAGAAAATGTGCTTTCTCAATTAAAACCCAAATACTATGACCATTTATGTCAAATGAGAAATAAGCTAAGTCTGAGACTTCAAAATCATGAACCTGTTAGTGTCAAAAGCCAGACAAGAAAAAGAATTTTTCCTTCACACATCTTCATTTCCTGGCATGTGTATACATCTACATCCTCCATTGGTATAATTCTCTTGGAAAATAATAGGCTAATAGTAATTCTCTAATCAAAAGTGCGTATGCCAGTTTACCACTGAAGCATTCTAATAGGGTTTTTCTACTGAAAGACTTCACTGACTACGAGGAGGAAAAGAACTAAGTCAATGCTTAAATAGCCCCTTTGCTTTCAAAATGCTTCTCTATTCATTGAAACTGTTTGAGGTTTTTTTCCCCCCTTTTTGCGTGTTTTATAAAAAATTCAAAATATTTTTCTTTGTTTGTCTATGGAGAAAAAATAAAAACTAAGTTCCCTACAAAAATGTTTGAACTCAACTTAGTGGCTGAACAAGGAGACATCCGTAATGGGATATTAGTTTAGAAGTGGTTTGCAAATAGCAACATCAGTTAGATACAAGTGTTAACAAGCTCAAAAGACACACAAAAAGTATTTTAGCTATGAAAGTAAGCAAACATAATTGTGAATACATATGTATTTACATGTGCTTAATCCAGTCTACCCATATGAATTCCAAAAGATTGTAGAAGACATGGGGAATGTGAACTCCACCCCTAGTAACCCACTAGTAGCAGACAGAATTATGTCAATATTAAATTAGGGGGTGATTATGCTATCTTTTCCCTCTTCAAATCTCTGTTCAAATCACATCAGCAATACTTTCAGTCCAGTATACCCATTTTCCATTTCAGTCTCCTGTATGTGGCATCTTTGGGAGCATAAATCATGCAGAGACACTTCTGCTAAGGTCTCTTGGACTCAGGAGAATTTTTTTAATGGACCATAATTTAGAAACATTGTAAACAATATTGGCTGTCTTGGTAAGTAATATCTTATTTAGAAACCATATTGTAATACACATAAGGGAATTAGAACATTTTGCCTTTGGACATGACTGGGAACATGTAGCTGAGACATTTTCTCACACCACTTTTAATTCTATTTTCTTCTTTCTGTCCCTGTCTCCTGAGTGTTTTTGATCTCTGCTACATCTGCATGAATGCTATATCTGCATGAATACTTATGTAGCACTTATGAGTCGTGCATTACTTAAAAAAAAAACCCTGATGTAAGTTTTTTTAGCAACAGCACTTGCCTGATGCTTCCATTATGCTAAAAACTACAGTTACTTTAGATTTCATTCTTCCACACATCTTTAATTCTAATGTCCTGAAAAAGCAAGAAGAGACCAAATAACTAAGTGCTAATTATTGTTACAAATCAAACAGTAGTCCTGGGAATTCAGTCACAATCTCTTGTGGGCAGCAAGATCTTTAAACTCTCTCCTTCTCTCTTTTTCTGTCATACTCAATCATCATTCTGGTATAATTTTTAAAAATTAATTTTCTGTAAGAAAATTGATACAAACAGAGCAAGTGACAGCATGAATGTTAGACTTAACACAGGAGAAGTAAAGATGACATGATGCCCTTTTGATATGTCTATTCAATATTTACTGTCAACTTCAACTAACATTTATATAATATGAATATTTTAAAACAAACTCATTACTACATCCAAATACTTACTTGGGTAAATGTTACAACCAGCTCCACCCTCCCATGTTCCTTTAAATGCTAGCTAGTTGTCTGTGCAATGAAAGCAGAAAATCAGGAAATAATGGAAAATGAAATTGATTTGATAGCTCTGATTTGGCACATTGCTCCTTCATAGGAGCTCCGTCATTCTTTGTTTACCAGCAGAGTATCTTGAGTATTGCCTCTATAGTCAGAGTTGACATTTTAAAATTATATGATAATTTTCCAATTTTTATATTAACTTCAGCTAAGGTATTTTGGTATACATATAAGATAAATTCAAGATGCAAGAGAACTTGCCCTGGAACAAGGTAATAGTTGTGTGAACTACTGAAGTGTGAGCATATAAGGGTCATGGCTGTACTGTCAAACTAAGGTAGATATTCAGAAGAAAGTTGAAGTTATAAATACTGAAGATTCTGGTGTATACCTAAAGTGATCTTATGTTCTGGCATCTCTTTTTTCCCTCTTGTCTTGTCCAGGGCTGAATTTTTGTGACAGGCCAAAAAATGGACTGATGTACATAGGCTTTTAGGCAGTCATTGGCACCAAGTATTACATCCCCTTCTACATATCTGTCCCTATCAGCTCTGCTAGGAGGTTCCTTACTTGTTTGTTAGCCCTGAGCTAGCACCTTTGAATATGGAAAGCAATATAAGAACCAGATCATTCTGTCTTTTTCCTACTGTCTTGCAACTTGTGTCTTGCTCAGGTTTTATTATGCGTACTCTGGTATATATTCCTCTCTGTGCTTGACCCACAAGGAAAATTGAGTTTGGTACAGGTTCTAACCACAGAGGCTGACTTTTTAGCTTTAGCTGTAAGACTAATGTTTAATTTTAGAAGCTCTCAGTTCAATAGCCTGTGTTGGCCAAAACTCTCACAATAGAATATGATATTGTTATCTAGAAATTTTGCATTTAGTATGTATCACTGAGACATTTCAACATTAGATCATCTTCATGTATTGATTATTAGCTTTTTTTAACTTACATTGCTTTTTTTGTTTGTTTTGTTTTGTTCACCTACCTGGTTTGTTTGTTCAGTCTGTACTGAATGGACATCCTGACTCATAAAATGTAATAGATGTGATAGCTCATAGGATATATGAACACAATAATATGTAGGGAGCATGTGTTACAAAATCACCTACAAAAGATAGCTCTAAGGACCATGAGCAAAGGTTGAGCTTTATTAAAATAGGTGAGTTAACAACAGATACTTCAATAATATTTTCAAGGAAACTCACTGATCAGGAGCAGCCTCTTGAAGAGGGAAGGAATTTATCTAATTTACCATCTATTGACTAGTCCTAGAAAGCTGTTACCCAAACAGATCTCGGATTTTGCAGGAAAGAGTTGCCTATTGTGGTGGGTTGACCTTGGCTGGACACCAGGAGCCCACCAAACCACTCTATCACTCCCCCTCCTCAACAGGACACAGGAGAGAAAATATGATGAAAGGCTCATGGGTCAAGATAAGAACAGGGAGATCACTCAGCAATTACTGTCACAGGCAAACCAGACTTGACTTGGGGAAAATTAATTTAATTTATTGCCAATTAAATCAGAGTAGGGTAATGAGAAATAAAAACTAAATCTTAAAACACCTTCCCCCCACCCCTCTCTTCTTCCCGGGCTCAACTTCACTCCCAATTTTCTCTACCTCCTTCCCCCAAGTGGCGCAGGGAGATGGGGAATGGGAGTTGCGGTCAGTTCATCACACATTGTCTCTGCTGCCGCTTCCTCCTCAGGGGGAGGACTCCTCATACTCTTCCCCTGCTCCAGCATGGGGTCCCACCCACAGGAGACAGTCCTCCACAAACTGCTCCAGCATGGGTCCTTTCCATGGGGTGCAGTCCTTCAGGAACAGACTGCTCCAGAGTGGGTCCCCCACGGGGCCACAGGTCCTGCCAGAAAACCTGCTCCAGCGTGAGCTCCTCTGCACGAGATCACAGGTCCTGCCAGGAGCCTGCTCCAGCACGGGTTTCCCATGGGATCACAGCCTCCTTCGGGCGCATCCACCTGCTCTGGCGTGGGGTCCTCCAAGGGCTGCAGGTGGACATCTGCTCCACCGTGGACCTCCATGGGCTGCAGGGGGACAACCTGTGTCACCATGGTCTTCACCATGGGCTGCAGGGGAATCTCTGCTCTGGTACCTGGAGCACCTCCTCTCCCTCCTTCTTCACTGACCTTGGTGTCTGCAGAGTTGTTTCTCTCACATATTCTCACTCCTCTCTTCCGGCTGCTGTGTTCTCCGCAAGTTTTTTTCCCCCCTTCTTGAATATGTTATCACAGAGGTGCTACCACCATTGCTGATTGGCTCAGCCTTGGCTAGTGGTGGGTCCATCTTGGAGCCGGCTGGCATTGGCTCTATCGGACATGGGGGAAGCTTCTAGCAGCTTCTCACAGAAGCCACCCCTGCAGCCCCCCCGCTACCAAAACCTTGCCACACAAAACCAATACACCTATATATATGGTCAAATGGATTTAAGAAGTTGCTGCTGGCTGGCAACCCTCTTGCTATAAAGATTATTTGCATATACTATGTCGGTTCCTCTATTTTGATACAGTTAAAGCCTTTGCGCCATTTTCTTTACAACTTCCAACTGTCGAGCTACTGCCACATCAGCTCTAAATTACTCAGGTTTTATGGCTCACTGTATTTTTAAATTTCATAAGTTAGTGTATCATTTTGGTAACATGTAAAACTCCCATCTTAACTTTTGAAGATTATCAGTTGCAAATAAAGGGAATGCTTTTAAAAGCAGGAGAAGATGAAATTAGAACAGAATATAATTTGACTGGTGGAAAATTCAAAGTAATTACCCTTTAAAATAAATCTTTGCTTTTATTTTCACAAATTCTAATTAGTTTCTAAGAAGGTTACTGAAAATCCAAGTATCCTTTGATTCAAATCTTATGTGTTTACCTGTGAAGAACTGAAAAAACAACACAAAATTACAGAGATATAGATGCATAGATATTGGAAGTAGAACAGTTGCAGGCTCCTCATTCTGTTCTCACAATGTGTAGCAAACTCATAGATCAAATTAACCTAAGAAACTCTATCTGTAATTTTAAATGCAGTAAAAGATTTTGTCTTTGGGGGTTCTCTGCTGCCTAACTGCACTTATCTACAAAAAGAGACCCAGAAAATCTTCCTGTTGAAAAACACTAAGACAAAGGGGATTTTGCAGTGAAACAAGGTTTGTGGGATCTCCTTTTAAGACCCCTGGAAGACAGTTGAAATGGAGACATAGTTAAAGCACCTACTCTGAGATACTGCCAAGAGCTGCAGGGGTTCACAGCACCCATGTTGAGCAGAGCAACCCTGTGATTGCCTCAAAGCCAAAGTGCTGCAACTGCCTTGTCCCTTTTTAGCACACACAGCCTTAAAGCTGGACTCTAGGTATATCAATTTGCAAGATTTAGTCCTGCTTCTGGATGGGCAGAGTATTCTTTCCTTCTGCAGTGTGTACCATTCCAGTGCAGAGAGCAACACTGATGTTTGAAGACTAATCCATTAGGAAGGGTCATCTACTAACATCGCAAACTGTCTTCTGGAAAAGAAAAGGAGCCCTTCGAGGTTCATTTGCAGCCCAGGTTTTTGCCATCCTTAAGTCATGAGTTTCCTCCCCTCATTCCCAGCCACACAGGGAAGGGCAAAGGCACAGACCCATGGGCGAGGAGCGCCCCCCTGCTGCACGGGTGCTGCAGGAGGAGACGGCTTGGAGGGGCTTAGGGAGAGGGTGGTCATGGGGCCCGAAGGGGAGTGGAGAGAGCAGGGCAGGGCCACAGGCTGCCCCACGGAGCCCCCCATGGGCGTGGCAGCCGGGGCTGCACGGCGCGGCACAGAGCCTCCAAAGGGGATTATTGAACCTGGGACATAGTTGAAAGCAGATTACAAGAATCATTAAGAAGCCTTTCATGACAATAATACTGTGCACGAATTGCATCATCAGGATGCCAGGGTCCCTGAGGCTCTGGTGATCTTAGTCTGCTAAGAGGTGTTTTAAGGAAATTTAAATAATTAAAGAGGGTGTAGGTGCTTTGCCAAGACAAATGTTTGCCTCAAAGGTGCCTTATATCAGCCTTGATTAAACTGTGTGAGGATAGTGCTGTTTCAGTACTGGAAGAAAGCAGATATTGTGAGCAAATTGACTGTCACACATGATTTGACAAATTCTGATTTGTTTTTAGGAAAATGTCTGTTAATCCTATTAGGGGAAGGGAAGGAGAGAGGCATGAGTGAGCAAGAATCAGTTATATGTCTGGAGCAGCTGTAAAAAATTGGGTTCCAGTTGGGTCTGATTTACTGTCACACTTTTTGGTGATGGTTCCTAAATTCTGTGAATTGTGGTGTCATGTGGGTAAGGGCATCTCCGAAATAGGGGGCAGCAGCAGCGACTGTCCCTGGCCAAAGACTGCTCTCCTGGCTGGAGAGGGAGAGGGAAAGGGAAAGGGAACAGGAACAGGAAAGTTGGTGTTTCAGCAAATTGCAAGACTGCAGGATTTAACTCTCCTGCTGGGCTGTGCCCATTCTGTGGACAATGACTAACTTGGAGCCCTTGTTCTGGCCTGAACTACAAATGTCTGCATTCTTATCTGTGTGTTTATTTCTAGAAACACAGGAGGGATGGGACACAGTTTGCACTACCTAAGGCCACTTTGCAAAACCAAATATTATCTGCATCAGAATTTCAGCACCATGTCAGCATTGCTGGGGTTGCAGCTTTGCCCTGTCTATGAGGGTTTATGATATCCTACTGCAAAGGCGAATATTTCCCTTACATTAGCCTGTTTTGTATTTATATATGTTGATTGTTTGAGGAATGCAGTGTTTAGTTTTTTACATCTCTCTCATGCCCTTAATCACTTTTAGGTAACATGTTCATATTTGGGGGCTTTCTGAAAAGGCAATTAAGGCAATACCCAAAGTTTGGGGGCAGGTAGTAGGGAGATTTTCTAAGAGTGTTGCTTTGGGGTTTTCCTGAGAGATGGGAGGAAGAAATGAGTGGGTGGGTGAAGGACACCACAAGCCTGTCTCTTTTTTCAGATAGATGTTCAAAAGGTAAATTAGAAACTGCCTCCAAGGCGCAGCCAGAGTGGTTGCATGAACATGAGACAGATGCGTTGAAAACCATGGCAGAGGACTGCAGCACTGGTGTGAGTTGAACCTGTACAATACCCACAGGTAGGGCCCACACACACCTGCCTGTGTGCACACACATGCATGGACACACATGTGCATACAACTGTGTGTGGGTATAAGCACCCGGGGGGGGGGGAGAGGGGCAGAAGGGCATCCCACTTCAGAGCCAAACCAGCTGGTCGGATGGGGGAAGAGATAACAATTGGCTCGAAGAGATAATAATTGGCCTGTCTCCTTCGTGGCCAAGCAACCCCTCCCGCGGGGGAAGGCGATGGGGAAGAGCCCTAAAGAGCGGAGGAGGGGCACGGAGTCGAGCCGGGCTGTTGTCGGGGGCAGAGCCTGAGGGACAGGACGGCCCAAGGACAGCACCCGCATTTTGCCCACGTTTTCCTGCTGTGGATGTGCCCGTGGAAATGAATGGACACTTTGAAATAGTCCTTAGGAAATGCCCTTGAGAAAAGAAACAGCCTATGCTTTACATATAATCATTGGCTGCCCGTCTTCTTCATAAGTATTCAAATATTACTTTAATGATTGCTAGTGCAGACTTTTATTCAAGTTCAGGGGTTATTTTTTTATTTATTTTACCACCAACCACGAAGACCTACCTACATTTTGTACACCCCCAGACTGATGGATCTCCCTGGTTTTTTGTTTTGTTTGGCAAAAGACTGATTTTGAACCAGAGGGACGTTACAGTTGCCTTGTCAGTTAGTGTGATTTGAAAGTAAGTCCGTGCAGTGCTTTAGCCTGCCCTCAGTAATCAGGCTTTAGACTGGAAAAGCTTTGATTGTGGGAGTTGCCTTATTTGCATTGATGAGGATGAACCAGCTGCTGGAACATACAGAACTGCACCTGACACAATCATTGAGTTCAGGATTAGCACAGGGAATCAAGAATCCACTGTGCTATATGGCAATTTCAGCCCTACATTAGAGTCACTCATGCAAAATGACCCAAATTTGCAATGAGCGCAATTAACAATCCAAAGACGCATGTTAATTTAGGGTCTGACATTTTCTAGTATTTTACTTATTAAATATAACGATTATGTGCAGCTTAGTATTTAAGGCTGAGGAAGAATATCTGAGCTTTTCCTCTCCCATGAGCCCTCCCCCCAACATCCTGACTATAGTTCCTTATATTTAGGACAGGCAAGAAGTTTTGTACTCTTTAACCCAAAATATGTTTTATTTGTTCATTGTTTACAATAATAAAATAGAAGGGACTTATTTTTCCTTTTTTTTTTCCCCCAATAAGTGATCACTTCCAATTTATAGGACAAAACACTGCTCTGTTATCCCCCACTCATCTTCAAAACATATGCATGCCTAAATCACTTACATTTCATCTCCATGGTAGGGGGATGTATCACCAAAGTTAAACTGCTTAGGTTAGAATCTAGCAAAGTAGTTTCCCTCTGCACCCCCCAAGGTTGTTGAATTTATAATAGAGATCAAAATCAGGGATCTATTTTCCCATGTCTTTTGTGCATATAGGTACTGAAATTCTAACTTATGCTTTGAAAAACATTTTGCAAAAAATGGAATAAATGATAATTTGAAGCAAAAGCATGCAGTTCAAAAACTAAAGCTCCCATTGGAGAACAGAAAATTTAATGAGCTTTTAATGGAATGCAGTGCTCAGAGTAGTAAATTATTTGTTAGTTGATAATGCAATCAGCATGCTGATTAAGGTTGCTTGTTTTTTTACTAAACATTAAATGAGTGAAGAAGGTTAGTCCTTGTTCTGCTTGGGGGGCTTTCATGAAGCAAATGGACATTCAGAACAGAGATTGTCAATAAGGTGAGTGTGTCATTTGATATACGGTGATAAAATACTTCTGATAAATATTTAAAAGCATTTTAAATCCACAATGTTCACCTTGTATATAGTGAAATCTGTTTAAAGAAACAATGGGCCTAAAAAGGCCATCCATGAATCCCTGTTTCTCTCTAGGAAGACAGATATATTTTATTTGGTATTTTTTAGTATTACCTTCAGAATGCACATTTGGATGTAAATGTAGGCAAATTATAGAATTTGGAGAGTAAATCTACAAGAGGAAATAAAAACTAATTAAAGGAGAAATAACTATTCACTGACTAGTTTAGAAGTATAATTAAAGCTCTTCTAAATCTACCCATGATATTTATGCACTTAAAATTAGGTATTTTTAATGTTAAAACCTGTTCTTTTTATGAAGGGAAATCCCATCATCTTTACCCTGGAAGGAGATTCCTTTTTATTTGAGTGGACTCGAAGAAAAGCAACAAAACAAAACTCCAGTGGCATTAACACCACAATAGGGAGGATGGTTATTGTTCTTTTATGTATGTTGACTGTAAATATTTAGTCTATTGAATCATTAAACAAGTCTTGGATTGCACAGATCAAGCCACATATTGACTGAGTATGGGTCTGTTTTAAGACAATGTTTATCATTTTGGTCGCCTGTCTGCTTTGATTTATAGATTTATGAGAGACAGAAAGGCAAATTAAAAAAAGAAGAATTATTATAGACTTGAAGCTTTGCATTTTATTTTAACGACTATATAATTCCTCTTCTATAAATCCCAATTGGTTAAATCATCCCGTCATTCACTCACAATGATCAGATACCTTTTAAATTCGATAAATAACTATCTGTGTGTTTTAACTATTCCTGTTTATGACCCAAGAGGTTAAAAGCCTTTGACTGGCATTTGACTTCTGACCTCATATAAATGTTATCTTATCAGTTCCTGCTTGTTAACTTGTATTGAGTGCCTGTCCCTGATGGCTTTTAGATAAAGAGGTTTTATTATATTTCCTATTGAAACGGAACCATTTGCTTTGTTCTTTGTCTGTAGTCTCAGCCCACATAGTAACCTTGTAACCTAACAATTTTGCTGAATAGACTAAAATCCAAACTATTTACAGTTTATATGAAACCTTATTTCTGTCTAAACTCCCTAGATTGAATCTAATGTTTTGTAATATAGTTTGTTTGGTTTTATTAAGCTTCCAATTCATGATTATAAATCCAACGTTGAACATTACCTTTATTTAATGCTATCATTTTTAATAATTGTAGATTTCAGGCCAAGAAGAGAGGAGTTAATAAGATCATACAAAGAAATATTTTTCTTGCTCAAATCTCAAAAGCCTTTCTAAAGAAAGCCTAAAGATATGCTTTAAATATTCTGATATATTATTCACACTGCGTTTTCCCATCTGCTAAAATAATGTAGTTGTTACATGCATCTATCCTAATTCTGCCTTTCATATTGAAGTGTTCTTTTATCTTACATATTCTTCCATATCTTATTGCCTTTCTCATGCACCCAAACTTGTAGATATTAGCATGATGACTAACATGTGCAGTAGGCATTGCTTCAGACATATATATGCATATATATAATGTGTATATGTGTGTATATATATAATGTTCTTTTGTATTTATATAAGCCTAAATGTGCTTAATACATTTTATTAGTTTGCAGATGTGTTAGGGGAAAGCAACTGTAGTTCCTCTGATTTGCTAAAGAACATTTTACATTAATTTTCTATAGAAATTTTACTATAATCATAGAGAAAGAATGAAAAGGCAGCCATCTTGTGGGTGTCATCTTGCACTTTTTCTCCTTGGTTCTTTTCCACACAGTCTTTCTTTTGCTGTGATATTGCCTTTTCCCTTAATCAGCCTCAAATATAGTACTTGATATGTGAAAACATAATCTCATAATTCCATATACTAGAGAATAGTTGCATTTCCCTTTGGCATTCAGGCAGTCACTATCTACTGGTTACAAGCAAAGCATATCTGCCTTTATATTTACTCAAACATATGGATGAAACATAATTTTTCCATTGTATGGTTTTCTGTTGAAATGTATTTACAAAAAGCAACTATGTAAGCAAAATATTATTCTTGTGAATGAGATTAATTTGTCTGCAAGCTAGCATGCAGGTATACCATTCAGGAATGACAAAAAAACTGCTGGATGCTCCCTTTTCCAAATTAACTTAATGCTGTCTAATATTGCTGATATGTATTGAAAGACTTATTTACTGTTTAATTTGTTTATATTATCTCTGGAAAAAGCTTAAGAGCATTAGTTCCTGTTAATTTCGATTCTATTTCAATGTGTTAATCATATTTCAACAAAAGGAATATTTTATGCAATTCCTAAATTTGTACTAAAACTATTGTATAAAGATCATCTCAAAAAATATTTTTCCCTACAAATTCTGTTTACTATATAAGTTAATAATTACACGACCTACTATTATACAATTTCTGCCATGTTATAGCCTTTTTTTTAAGAAGGAAAACAAAATTCTAGAGCTCAAAATTCTATCACCAGGGAGTGAAGTTATTTGTCAATGAAATAAATGCCGTCAGTAGCATCGTCATTAACATACAGACTGTTTGGTTCAAGATTAGCAGTTGCAGAGGTTATTGATTATGCCACTATTGGCAATTTACCAACAAGCTTTCAATAGTAGGTTGAAAGTAGTGGGTTTTTATTTGTTTGAAAACTTGCAGGAAAATTGAAAACTTTTTCCCTTTAAAAAACGTCTCAAAATGTAAAACAAAATAGCAACCCTAATTAGCGTGTGTTTGCTCAGCTCTTTGTAAATGCAAAGTGCGTCGGAAGTGTTAAGTATTATTAATAACTCTGAGGACATAGATAATTAGTGATCCTGATGTTTCAGAATAATAACCCACACATATACATTCGCTCAAAGAAAGAAAGAAAAAAAGAAGTCCTCTTTCTTCTCTTGCAAATTAACAGAAACCAAACTTTTGTTTCTCCTGTTTTCGGAGAATCTTTTAAAAGCTTTATAGACAACGATTGACGAGATCCGTTTCCAAAAGGGAAAATAAATGCGGATTAGGAGGAAAACAATTATCACCTCTTCTCCCGACCCCGAAATAAACCACTTTCCAGTGTGTATCAATATAGGAATCGACAAAAAGGAATCTCCGTGCTTATTTATCAGATAAGCCTGAACCTGTCTATGGCACAAAAAAAAAAAAATCCTCTTTTAATAAAACTTAACCCTGAAAAAAAGTATGTGCATGTGTGCCTTCGTTGGTTGGGGGAGGAGTATTTTTATTTCCGGTGTAAGCAAATTAGTCTCACATCTAAGTTTTTATCTACCGTTGTTATGCGATGAGAAAAAGTTACTCCGTCCCAAGGACGCCCTGGCAGAAGTGGAGCTCTGTGGAGGCGGAAGCGCCCCCTTCCCCCCCCGCCAGCGCGGGTAGGAGGCGGCGGCGGCGGGCTGCGCGGTGCTGCGCTCCACCAGGTCAGGGTACCTCCGCCGTAACCTTGCGCGCCTGCCTTTTCCTCGTCAGCTATCGTACGGATTCATAAGGGAGGCTTTCTTCTTTCCTGAATAAGAGCAGATCACATCCTCTAATAGATTGATTTCCTTGCGTATAAAACTAATTTTTCTCCTCTTAATGGTATTATCTATGGTATTATGCAGAATTATATGAATATATCTCTTTGTGTCCAGTCTTCAAATCTGAGACCTTGTGAACTATTTTAGTTCAGCTCCCTCATGTCCTTGCCCTCAGCTATAGGCGGCAAAGCCGGATTCTTCTCAGGTAATTCACCTTCCTGCCCGAGAGATACATGTGGCTTCTGCAGGAAGCTCACCAAAAACAGTGGGGCTGCGGGATTGTAGCATTTCACAGGCGGGGGGGCTATCGTATGCCCTTTGTCTCGAAGTATCCTAAATCAGACCTAAATGGCTTCTCCGGTGAAAAGGGAGGCAGGTAGCTTTAGAGTCTGCTGAGACACTTAAATCTTATCCTGAGCTTTTTTCAGAGCAGGGGTGAGGGATTGAACCTTTGGCTCTCAGTAACTTCCAGACTATAGCATTAATGCCTGGGCCTCCTGAGTGCTAACGTTCTCCCACCCTTCCCAAACACCTCCGGCACGGGAAAAGTCAAGTTCGGAGAACTCCTGATTTTCATTTTGTAGTCAAAACCAAATACATTTGGACTATTATGGTAGGACAGCTTCCTTAAAAAGATTATTTGAACTACAAAGGCATTCATTTAGGACTTGTGATGTTGCAGAAAGGGCCCGCTAAAAATTAGCAGCTTGTCCTGGTATTTGGAGAACAAGAGTGACAACTTATTGGAAGTTCTCAAGGAATCATTTATATTTCACACTCCAGCAGGCAGCTGATTTGAAATTGTCTGTTAGCATAACAAAGGCTCTGAGCCTGTGAACTTCGGAAACCTTTCGACCTCTTAGCTGCTCGCATGAATAGCCCCCAGCCCTGCCTATAGAGATCTTCCAAAGCTTCCCTGTTCGTGGATAAATTGTTAATCAGGGTAATTTAATATAGTTTTCAATATGCTTCATCTCTTATTGAGCAAGGTATTCACAGATCTCGCCCTCTCCCAAAAGAAAAGTTCTCCTTTATTCAAGTGCGAGTGGGGCAGCTGCAGAGCGCCTCCTCCAGCCCCGCTCCCTCAGCCCGGAGGACGCTGCGCTGCGCCGCGCCGAGCAGCGTTGCGCGGGGCGGGAGATGACCCATGCCCAGCACCCACCCCCTTCCCAGGGCCCGACCCCCCCCCCCGGCCCAGCCTCCAAGTAGCCACAGCACAGCATCCCCAACTCCGACCCTCCCCCGACGCTCCTTTTAACCCACTGCCCCGAGCCCTGGTGGAGCGTTATAGACCTGGAGGCGCAGCCCGCCCCTGCGCGCAGGGAGAAGCGGTGCACCCGTCGCACCCCCGGGACAGCCCAGGGAGAGCAAGGTGCCTCGCCCTCCCCTCCCCCCCGCCGTGGGGCGGTCTCTTTGTGGCTGCCAGCTTGGTCGGTGACCCTAACATTAAACCTTCACTTGATTTTTGTCCTTATTTATATATCTTAATTTAGTCCTTGTAGTTCTCCGTGGGCGACATCTGGGTTTTAATATTGCAGTGCGTGAGCTGTGGTTCAGCCTGTTCCTTCCAATGTTTTTCTGGGCAGTTGGGGGGGGGCTCTTTCCCCACCTCACACTCCCCTCCTGTTACTTGAGTTTCCTCTCTGTCCTTTCCATCACTCAGCCTGCAAAAGTTGCTGGAACCAAAGTTTCTATAGTGAAAACTTAAGGAATGAGAGGCACTAGTGTTTGGGGGGAGATGTTTTTTGGGTTTAATATATGCCTGGTATTTGGGTTATTGGCATACTTCAGACTTCTGGCTACCATTTGTCAGAACTGCAAGATGGGGGAAGAATTTTAGATTATTTGCTTACAACATTGGTAAAATGGTCATGCAAAGATATGCTCCAGATACTGCCCCAGTGTGAGACAGTGTGGCTTTTTCTATTGACATGAATTGCAGTATATATGGACTCTCAACGTGTAATATAAATAGCTATCATTCTGCTTTGAGAGTCACACTCTTTAGTTAGTCAAGATAATATTTCTTTAAAATGTTTAAAATCATGTTTCACTCCTATTTATATCTAAAGGTCTTGAAATAAATTATTCTTGAAATAAATTGTTCTTGAAATAAAAGAACAAAAGAGCAAAAAAGATAACACATAAATGTAAATATGGTGAAATTACAAACATATTTTCTGTATTTTACTTTCCTAAACTAGGGATTTTACTTCTTTGCATTTTATTTGCACATTTTGACTTCTATGTTTGTGTCTGTGGACATCTGTGATACAAGCAATATTCTTAATTCCTTTTTTTTTCTTTGAAGCTCCAAATTTGTGCTTGATTTCCTTGATAAAATGATCATAGATTATTACAGGTTTTTCACAGATTTTTACAAAATATATAGAACAAGTTTTAATCAAGATAAGTTTAGGCTTCTAGTATTTATCAAATATCTTTTGAACTATCAAAAAAATCCAAATAAATAAGATGATAGCCTCTTTACAGAAATTCAAGAAATAACCTTTGGTTCCTTTTAATTGTGAGAGGGTAAAATGACAGCATTTTTCCTTGCTTTTTGCTCATTAACACTTTTTTCTTTTTTATTACATTTTTTCCTTCATTAGAATTTATGATTCATAGCTATCATTACACTTTCACATCTCTGAGTTTCTGTTAAATTTTCTTTGAGTGGTTAATAAACATACAGAAAAAGATGCCTTTGCTCTGTGCCCATGCAAAACTATATTTTCGGGATTTTTTTTCCCAAATTATTTTTAGTTTCTTAATTAAAATAATTCTATATTTTTTGAAAATAAAATTAATTCAATTTTGATTAAAGAATGATGTGTTTTTTCGTTCCAGCAATTAAAGAATGGGGGGTTTGTGCATTAGGAGATATTTGCTTAGGTTGTTGTTTCAAAGTTGCTTCCATCTAATGGTACAGTTTGGGCCTATTGTATTGAAAAAAGGATCTATATTTGGGATGGTGTTTGACAGGAGGAATGAACACAGACACCAGAACAATTATATTACGGTCCCTTTGGGAATGCCAGCACCAAATTTAGCCACACTGATGGGGCACTGTCTAGACAATCCTTTTTGTCTATCAGCTGGTTTTTTCCCTGCTTTATTGTCTAGCTTCAATATATGACTGGAACTTGCATATGGAGCCCAAACATAACCATTCCTGCAGCCATACTTTGCTGTAAAAAACAAACCACCCCCTCCCAAAGTCTCAGTATTAGAATAGTTATAAAACAGAAAAGCAAACAAACTATGCTTTTGCACAAAATATGTGTGTACATATGTAAGTATGCACACATGTTTACAGATAACTATTCTATAATTAAAAATGCAGTTCAGTAGAATTATCACTTAAGCTCACCAGTGGATGCATAATCTTGGCTGTGGCTCTATTTTTTTGTGGGGAGGAAGTTGGGGGGGTGATTTTGAAGGGAGTGTTGTTTTACAGAAGACATGTAGATGAGGGTAGAAATGTTGCTCTCTTTTCATGTGCTCTGCCTCTTTCCAAAAGAAAATTGAAAATATATAAAACAAGCAGGTTTTGTGAAGAGGCAATTAGGAACTATTGTACATGTAAATTACAACCTTTCATTTCTGAAAAGGGCAAAAGATAAAAAGAAGGAATATTTATCAAATGTTTACACTGTAATTAGCAGTACACACTGCTCAACTTTTTACTTACTGAACCTAATACTGAGCTGGAATTAAGCCTGTTTAAAGATTCATAGGACTGCAGGCCGTTTCCTTTTTTTTTTTTTTTAAGTAAAAAGCATCAGAAACCTATGATAAAGAAATTGCTACAAAACTTAACTGTATCAATTAATATGCATCATGCCACTCTGTCACAAGGGGATTTTTTTTTTGCCACTACCTAAAAGTATCTTAGCAAGAAACAGCTACTGATAACAAAACACCCCCACAACCCTCTCAAGATATTATGCTGAAGAAGTTTTAGGAACTGCACTGCACATAGTCTGGGAAAAATCTGTGGAAAGCAGATAGGTGCAGTGAACTTTCTAGGCCTGTACCTTCATTATCTGAAAATGGCACTCAATAGGTAGGCAGTCCCTGAGATGATTTTGTTTGGCCTTGGCAAGATGCCTGCTTGTCCTGGTTTTGGCTGGGATAGAGTTAATTTTCTTCCTAGTAGCTGGTATAGTGCTGTGTTTTGGATTTAGTATGAGAATAATGTTGATAACACACTGATGTTTTGGCTGTTGCTAAGTAATGTTGACACTAGTCAAGGACTTTTCAGCTTCCCATGCTCTGCCAGGTGCACAAGAAGCTGGGAGGGGGCACAGCCAGGATAGTTGATCCAAACTGGCCAAAGGGCTATTCCATACCATATGACGTCATGCTCAGTATATAAACTGGGGGGAGTTGGCTGGGGGGTAGCGATTGCTGCTCGGGGACTGGCTGGGCGTTGGTCGGCAGGTGGTGAGCGGTTGTATCACTGGTTTGTTTTTGTTGTTTGTTTTGTTTTTTTTTTTTCTCCCTTGGGTTTTGTTCCTCTCTCTCTCTTGTTGTTTTCCTTCTCATTACAATTTATTATTATTATTACTATTATTTTGTTCCAATTATTAAACTGTTCTTATCTCAACCCACGAGTTTTCTTACTTTTGCTCTTCTGATTCTCTCCCCTATCCCACCAGGAGGGGGGAGGGTGAGCGAGCGGCTGTGTGGTACTTAATTGCTGACTGGGGCTAAACCACAACACTGCTACTTATCATCTTATCATGCTGAGCAATAATGGCTTGTTTTTCACTCTTCTTACCCATCTCTACCCATTTTTTCTTTTTTTAAAATTGTAAGCTCTTTGGGGAAAGGGCTATCTTTTATATTTTGTTTATTCTGGTCATGATTAGACAAGGGCACTGGTAATAATAGACTTTTTTGTTTACATGCTTAACTGCAAAATTTACTTGCTTCCTGTCAAGGATATTATTGCCATGGTCCTTCTGCACTTTTTTAGACCACCTTCTTTTGGAGTGTACCAGTCCTTGGAAATACGCTATGTGGAACCATTCTGTACTTAAATTGATAGTGCTACTTATAAAGTAGCACAAGAAGTCAGCTATTATGGTTTTATAATTAAGAGTCATATGCTCTTCTGGTCTGTAGTCTGAAAAGCCCAATAATTACTAATACGTATAATAGGTCGTACTGTGGAATCACTGCTGTGCTTTCATGACCTGGCACAAAGAGAAGGAAAGGAGCAGAAATCTTTATGACAATATTTATGATTCCTAGAGTGAAGGGCATTTGTTGTGCAGCATGTTTCTCACTCTCTGTGTGTTTGCAGGTGTCCCTTCATACTATAGTTTTGATAATGGCTTTGCAGAGCTCAGGAGCTATATCACATGACTTGGAAGTAGGCATATAAAATGGTTACTTCTTAACAAATAAATGTTTATGGGGGGAAGTGGAGGCCTGATATGATCTGATAGAAAAATCCAGCAAAGAAGTGATTTTTGCAAATGGAGCACCACAAGATTAAAATAATAATCTTAACTGAAATTAACCTACAAGACTCTGGTTAGATCCTAATAATCATCAATTCATGATCTCCTCTTACTATTACTGTGACTCTGAGATTAGTTATGCTGTTCCTGTAAAGCAAATAAAATCTTTGCTTTCTTTCTCTTTTTTTCTCCTTCCTCTCCCTCCACTCCCCCCACCCACTGCAAAGATGACGCCTCTGAGGTTAAAATTAAAAGTATAAAAAAGCACTTATATCTTAGCTATATGAGCTATTCTTGACCTGTCGATAAATAGAAGACTCTAGTTTTCCAAGCCAAGATTTCCCAGCCCTTCCTGCTCCCTCAGGGTCTAGCACAAAGCCTCCTGCTTTGGGCACATAGGTTCTGATCCATTTATGTAGGGTGTTAAAGAAAAAAGTGTTTGTTTCCTGGTTTTGGTGAACACAGAAGGTTGCACAAACCTGCAGAGTGATTTACTGTTTATTCCTTGCATGTCAGGTGAGTTAAATGGTTGTAGAATTACGATTGCAATTATATGACTTGGCAGCTAGAAGAAGAAAAGCCGATGTACAATATGGCATGGTTCAGAGTGACTGATAGCTGTCACTGTAGATGCTGGAATGGATACCACTATGCATACTACTGATGCAGAGCCAGCTTGGTTCTGCAAAAGGGATCATGAAGAATATCAGCTTTGGTGGAGAATAACCGCAGCTACCTAATGGTGGGGAGGGCAACAGAGAACCTTACTAGTTGGCATGGTACAAAGATCAACTTTGTTGAGTATGAGGAACATTCATCTGCCTACTGGACAGTAAATTTTTGTGGCTTGACACCACTGCCCCAGCCACAGCCAAAGACACAGCTCAAGGCTGTTCAGTGCTGTAATATGAGGAAAGGTGGGAAAACTCATAGGCAGAATTGTCCTGGGAGCTGCACACTATTTATATGTGAATGCCAATTGAAAGTGCTACACACACTATTCTGATTAAAATCATTCACAGAATCATAGAATATTTTATGTTAGAAAGCACCTCTGGAGGCCATGTTGTACAACCCTGTACTCAGAGCAGTCCAGTTAGATCAGGCTGCTCACGGCCATGTCCAGCCGAGCTTTGAATAGCTCCAAGGATGGAGATGTTAGTACCTTTCTGGGCAACCTGTGCCAGTGTTCGCTCACCTTCATGGTAAAAAAAAAAATAATAAAAATATCTGTATGTATAATCAGAATTTCCTATGTTCCAGTTTGTGTCCACTGCCTCTTATCACTGATGTACAACTGGCTGACACAATACCCACTATATATATGTGTTGCATGACATGTCTGTATGTGCAGAATGCTGTGGTCATGCAATGTTTCTTCTCTGGGGAAGTCACGAGTAAGGTACTTCTCTTGGGAGCATAGCAGTATGTGGCCATGACGCAGCTATGTGAGGAGCTAGATGCACCAGTTGAGGGTGTCTGGCATAGCCAGACCACTTGCTGCACTGGCCAAGGATGGAGAGCTAGGTGATGGATATTCCCCGTGTAGGTCTTGTCTGCATAGCACCTTGCGCAGCCCAATGTACTGGTGTTTGTGGAGCGCTTGTTGCAGGGTGAGGAGAGGGGGGAATGGCAGCGCAAGCTGTGTAACCTGGTACCAGACATAGTGGCTTGCTGCTCCACACATCCTAACAGATCTGCTACAGGGAGTACTGTTTTTTAAAGGCAATGGTTTCCATTGCCGTATAATCAGGTATCAAATTGAGACTATAATTAAGAAACTATAACACAGACTCCAAAAGTTCCGCTATCATACCAATGAGCATGAACACAAATACCCAGAAAAACTATATTAGGAAGTATTGTTTTAATAAAATGCGCAGAAACCTTCACAAGAATTAATCTGAGTTGAGGACCACGTGTATAATATGCCCCCTTTTCATATGGTGATGCTTTAATGTGACAATACTGGAGTTATGAGAGTAGGCATGATGCATAGCCACATTCTCCATCTTTGTTTTCCTATTACCAAGCAGCAATTGCCTCTCCTTTCTTTCTCTCTTCCTTTCTTCTTTCTCATTCCTAAAATAATCCTTTCAAATCAGCACTGCTAAAAGAGTTTTTATCAAGCTGGACTCTTAGTCTGTCATAATTTTGTTTTTTCAAATCATCCTGTTTAAGTCAGAATAAAACTATTTAAATCAATTTCTTGTAATCTTGGTTTAATTGCAGGTTTAGGTTTAATTGCAGAGATATTACTCTGCATTGCTAATTCCACCCATTTGAGGGAGTATGACAGATTAAACAGCACTTGTTGCTGACCTGTATTTTTAATTATGTAAGGGCCTGTGTTGAAGATGAAAGGAGTTAGACTAATGGGAGGCCAAGTCAATAAATTTTCAGACATTTGTGGGGGCAGAGGTTCCTTATCCTTTGCAACTGGCACAGATGTTGCTGTATCAATCATAAATTCAAATAGTAATTTGGTGCCTCTGTAACCCCAAAGACAGTACACAATTATAGGTTTGGTAAAGGTAAGATTGTACCAGCAATCTGAATTTGGTTCAGTTATTTTGTAACACTCAGCCTTATAATTTTCCGGTCTGGAAGAGTCAGTATAGACTGTTTTAATTTCAGTCAGCCTGTGGTAAGTAGACCCATTAGTTACTCGGCATCTAATTTGTATTGTCTGCCCTGGAATGGCTTGAAGTCTAGCCGTCCGAAGAGAGTCATTCCAACTCTATTCATCTCTTGAGTATACTTCATTTCCATGCATAACTAGAACAGAGAGACTTAAGTTGCTTCTGTTTTGTTGTGTTCCAATGCTTGCACTATATCGTGACAATGCATGGTCCCAAGGGTCATTGTGAGGTACCGTGGTAAGAAGAGGTATATTCCTAACTCCATCTTGCAGTGTGTCAAATGGAGTGGGTGAGGTTAGGTCAGGTGGTGTAGTTGGATCAGGTTCAATCATATCTATTTTGAACTGGAATGACAGCCCTATACAGTGTTGCTTTGACATCCCTGGCCCTGTACAGTGTTGTTGCCATACACATGCCACAATAGTGGGCCCCACCAGAGTAAAGTTATACCAGCAATCCCACTCGTCGGTGACACAAGACTTTGATGCTATTTCTGGAAATGCTGGATATTATCATGGATGTGACCTTTTCATGGGTTGACCCGTTGATCATTCTACACCCTACCCGTATTTCTTCTGCTTTTCCCTTCAGGAGTGGAAGCCATCCGTTATCCCAGCTCCACTCGTGTCTTGAGAACACATGGGAACCATGCATAATTACAGTAGCTAAGTTTAAATTTTCTTTGATGGCACGTGTTCCAATAATTCCATTGTATTTAATGTGGGCTTGGGACCACGGTCATTCTGGGTCTTTCTGGCTACACATCAAAGGAGTTGTCTGCAAAATGCTGCCGAATTTGAAGTATCCAATACAACTCCCCTTGCCGCATTTTGCAGACATCTACTTCAATCGGAGTCGTCTTCTTTCAGGATTCCTGTGAACACAAAAAGGAAACAAACGTGCTCGGTTGTATTTAACCGGCAGGGTTAAAAAGAGGGTGAGATCCACCAGGTGCTAATCCGGTGTACTTTTCCTGCCAAGGCAGCCATCCAGGGATGGGCAGCTCCCTGTATCAATGTCACTATTTCTGCCATGTTTGGAACTGCAGCAGTCAAAGGTGCAGTGTTAGCATTTAACTGTTGGTAATCCACTGTAAAATGCCATTGCCCGGTTGGTTTCTTTACTGGCCACACCGGTGAATTATAGGGTGAACGAGTCCTTTTAATGATGCCTCTTTCTTCCAATTCCATTACCACCCCGTCAATCCCCATAAGCGCTGCTGCTGGAGATGGATATTGCCGAACATTAGTGATTTTAGAGGGGGGTAAGGGTATAGGTGTTTGTAACAGACTCAATTTCACTATGCCTGATTCCTTTTTACCTCTTGCAAAACTCCACACAGTTCCATCTGGGAGTTTCCACATACGCCCACGCAGTATGTCAAATCCTAGAATGTTAGTATATGCAGCACCGGCTAATACCTCTGCCCTGGTTAATCTTCGTTCTTCTGGCAACCAGGGTGAATTTTTTTTGGTGATGCATTCCTTTTCAATTCCTGTGAATTTAACCCTGTGTCGGCCAGGTCTTATGCCCAGGGCTTGTGCTGTTTCATGGGTAATTACTGATATTTGGGCCCCGGTGTCAATAAGAAAGTTTACCAATATTTTTTGGGGTCCAATGGGAATGGCAGTGATAGGGTCAGAGTATTCATCAGAGAGCCATTGAATTGCTAATACCTGCCGAGCAGGGTGGCTCATTGCCCTCCCCGGGGATGAAAGTTTTTTCGTTGAGATTCCGCCTTGTCAATTAGGCCTGGTGCAGAAGGTGCACTTTCCTTGTGGGTTGGGGGTTTTCCAGCTAGGCAATTCTCCCCAGCTGGGTTATTCTTTTTACCCAGAGACTGGACCAATGGTGACCATGGAATTGTTCGCACAGTAGTGCAGATTTCGTCATCGTCATCAACAGCGGTCTCAGTTTTGACCAAAGGTCGTAAGGAAATCAATTGAGGCTCGGAATCGGAGGTACCTTTGACCTCATGATCATCACTGTCAAACCAAAGATCACCATCCCCAATTTCAGGGTTTGCACCACGCATTAATCTATGAATCTGCTCAACTGGAGCAGAAGGTAGCGTTTTTATCTAGCAGCCGATTAACCCTTTCCAGCAATTAAGATGATTATTCTCACTCACGAGTCTATTATTCTCACTCACACGTTTATTATTCTCACGCACAAGTTTATCATTTTCACTCACAAGGTTATCATTTTCACTCACAAGGTTATCATTTTCACTCACAAGGTTATCAACTCAGGTTCTTAGTGTTTTTCCTGTCTCCCTCTCAAAGGCCAACGATGACTTCAACACCTCATTTTCCGATTGTAAAGTTGAATATTCTGCATCGGAAACTAGTTTGGGAGCAGGGATTTTCTCAGCTTCTTGCTGAGCACAAGACAAACAGGCTCCTAACACCACACAAATTACACCTTTACCTTTATTCACTCCAAGCTTTTGCGCAGCCTGACACTGCTCACTCTACCACTTCATTCTTCCAAAATTTTTGAGCCCACTCCTTCCCAGCCTGGGAAGGGGCACATTTGTATTTTTGCAGCAGTTTATCCATGGTAATCCTGCTGACTATGCCAATTTTTCTGTTGTGTTAAGAGTTACTGTCGCGTAGGAGTCTGAGGAGTGGCTGGAGGGGGGAAACCCTCCCGTTGAGTTATGAGGTTCAGACAGGACCCCCTTGCTTTCTAAACTCCTTCTCAGAGAGGAGTCTAGGTGCGGCTAAGTCCAGTCTTAGTCTCAGACTTGGTCAACAGTTTATTTTCTAAGCACTGTATATGTAGCCACTCATCAGAGTCAACGTTTGCCTGTCAGAGCCCTCTCAGGGCTTTCACTGAAACAGCTTTGCAAAGTTGATTAAGACGACAGTGTTAATTTGATGTTATAAGTCCGGTTGTGTGCAGCGTACTGAACTTCACGATTACGGATTCACTAATAACGCGATGCACCCCCAGTCTAGTCGTGTTGCATGAACTATCACGGCCACACTTAAAGAGTCTGGTCGTGTTCAATGAGCACTACCACGGCTAGATCAGTGAAGAGTGCGGTTTATTAGAGCAACAGACACACAGATTCTTTGGATTACCGGTGATAAATTCACTGTCTGCAAAGCACGTGCAAATACCAAGAATATGAGTAACGCTGCTGGCTACAAACACGTTAAAAGATAATAAAGTGACTCTACAGGGATTTCTAAGTTTCCTGGGGAGGCACTTGGAATAACCAAGTGTTCAACTCTTACCCAAAGGCGTCCCGATGGGGGGGAAGAGAGGCTCAGCCCATCGACTGATCCCAGAGGTCAGAGTGGTACACGATGGTGTCTTCCCTAACATTCTCTTTCTCTTAAGCTATTTTATACTATCTTTCACCTTTCAGGTGGAGCTTGAGTGACTCTAGTCATACATACCTTTGTTTAGGATTGGTGTAAAGTTTTCTCGCTTCGCTTTTAAAGGTATAGGCTAGGAGAAATTCAGAGTGCAAGCTCAGTGAGGGGTGGTCGCACCTTGGAGGCGGGTAGCTTTTGGGATGGAGGTGTGTTTTGGTATTATAATGATGTTATAATGAGCAAAGTTCACCAAAAGGACAGCATTTTGTCAAAAAACATGACAGGCTGTTGGCCCAGGGTAGCAAATATGCAGCTTATCAGTTCCATGACACCTTTAAATTCCCATATGATCGCAGAGCCTGGCCGCGGTATCTCCACACCACTCCACCCTCCGAGCAGTGCCTCTTAGAGTCAGCACACCAAGTTCCCCTGGCATTGCCGACATCTAAGGTTGCAGGCTTAGGGAACTTCCGTGGAACGGATTCCTTGCATGTCAGCCGCACTCCACCCGGGAAGCTTCTTCAATGCTGTGCCTTACCTAAAAGTGTGAATATAAGTTTAATTTCTAAGTCACCTCAGCAATTATTCCACAGTCTCGTGGGTCGAGATAAGGACAGGGAGATCACTCAGCAATTACCATCACGGGCAAAACAGACTCGACTTGGGGAAATTAATTTAATTTATTACCAATCAAATCAGAGTAGGATAATGAGAAACAAGAACAAATCTTAAAACACCTTCCCCCCACCCCTCCCTTCTGCCCAGGCTCACTCCCAACTTCACTCCCAATTTCTCTACATCTTCCCCCCGAGCGGCGCAGGGGGACAGGGAATGGGGGTTGTGGTCAGAGACATCACACGTTGTCTCTGCCGCTCCTTCTTCCTCACACTCTTCCCCTCCTCCAGCGTGGGGTCCCACCCACAGGAGACAGTCCTCCACGAAGTTCTCCAACGTGGGTCCTTCCCATGGGCTGCAGTTCTTCACGAACTGCTCCAGCATGGGTCCTTTCCATGGAGTGCAGTCCTTCAGGAATGGACTGCTCCAGCATGGGTCCTGCAGGGGCCACAGGTCCTGCCAGGAGCCTGCTCCAGCGTGGGCTCTCCATGGGGTCACAGCCTCCTTCAGAGCACATCCACCTGCTCTGACGTGGGGTCCTCCATGGGCTGCAGGGTGGATATCTGCTCCACTGTGGACCTCCATGGGCTGCAGAGGGCTGACATGGGCTGACAACCTGCCTCACCATGGTCTTCACCACGGACTGCAGGGGAATCTCTGTTCTGGTGCCTGGAGCACCTCCTCCCCCTCCTTCTTCACTGACCTTGGTGTCTGCAGAGCTGTTTCTCTCACATGTTCTCAGTCCTCTCTTCCGGCTGCTGTTGCGCAGCAGTTTTTCCCCCCTTCTTAAATATGTTATCACAGAGGTGCTACCAACCGTTGCTGATTGATTGTCTCAGCTTTGGCCAGCGGCGGGTCCGTCTTGGAGCCAGCTGGCATTGGCTCTGTCAGACATGGGGGAAGCTTCTAACAGCTTCTCATAGAAGCCACCCCTGCAGCCCCCCCGCTACCAGAAACTTGCCATGAAACCTAATATATTATGAAATTCAGGAGTTAACAGATAAACAGATAAAATATATAAACGATCCTGAAGCAATAATTTAACATGTCCCTTTGATCATCTAACCTTCCTGCTACCTATTGATCCATCTCCTTGAGGATTTCTTAAAAAAAAAATAAAACTCCCACCATTTAAAAACAAATACCAGAAAATCATTCCCTTTCCCCCAGATGTGAATAGCATCTAGATATTCCAGCTGAATATGCCCCAAAACCAGAGAAGAAATTTCATCTGTGGCTTGTAAATTTTCTATATACCCAAATATATAATGATTTTAGTATCTCCCACCTTAATGCTGAGAGGCTGAAAAAAGGAGTTTTATGTCTGTTTAAAAAGGAGTTCCCTAAATGGATCCATCACATGCTTCCAGCTCTGAAAAAGCCCATTGTAAGACTTCCCAGGCATCAAATATTTGTATCCAGAGAAGTTATGTTTGGTACTTTTTGAGGTTTTCATTGCTCTTTCTAATCCTGATGCCTTCCATGGCAGCCCTGCACTATCCATCTCATCTGCTGGATGGCTGGATATGACCTTGCTAGTAAAAGGGCTTCATACCATGCCTGAGGGATGCTCTGTCTTATTCTCCAGAAACACATTGTCCTCTTTGGGAAAGTGTTTGTACAGGATAAAAAGGTGAGAATGACAGTCCCTGCCAGTGCTGTGATTCCTATAAATGAAAATTAGTATAATGTTTTGTGTGACTCTGTGGGTAGATGTATGTTTCTTATTGTAAGTAAGTGTGTTTCAATATAGATATATAATGGTTGTCTAGCTGTCTATCACCCTGTTTCAGTGTCTCTATTTCTCTCTTTCTCTGCTGGAGTGTAATTTCACCTCTCTGCTTATACTATTACAGTCTCAATTTTATGTCTGTTTTCTAAAAGTGCTTGAATTAGACTATTTGACATTTCCTTGTACTAATGTGCTCTCATCCAGAGAGAATCCTGTTTTGGAAAGAACACTAATATTTTATGAAGTAGAAGAACAGAATAGGTGTGACAGGCAAATACAGTAAATAGCAAGCAGCATTCTGCAGGATAAGATTTAATCTGGCTATGACACTAGTCTTCCATGATGTGTGAATAAACAGGGTTATCATGATTAATGGTAATTAATTGTACTGTTGTTATTGCTTATGTTTTATGTTGCCCTAGACTCTGTGAAAGATATCACGTGAAGATGTTACACCTATCCAAGAAGCTTACAGGCTACAATGGACTTACTTTGGATTTACAGCATTTGGCCTAATGCAGATACATCCAGGAAGTACAGTTTCAGCCATGTCTGCCATCCTCAGAAATAAAATAGACCTTTGAGATGATTCTAGAATAATCCAAAAAGGAGATGCTCTGCAGCAACACACTGTAAGCATAGCAGAAAAACTCCATGGTGTAGAACTGTGATATTGGTAAATGAAACTACAGTATTTTAAGACTGTTACCCGCACACCTTCCTTCCCCTTTGCCTGGTGTTATCACATCATGTGATATATACTGTTTTAAATTAACTTGTAAACCCTGCAGAGACAGGGAATCTCTCTGCCTTTGTGCTTGTGCTGCATGTGGCATCAGGGCATCCCAGTCCCTCTAAGACTCTCCAAGCATCAAGTGTAATACAGTGGGAGCTTCCTGCATGTAACTAAGAGTGGGATTGTGTCCAACTGTGACTCTATTGTTCACAAATTTAGAGTTCCTAGAAAGAGAATTTTATTGATTTAAAAAGCCAAATTCTAGTAATGGATCACACTTATGGAATACACGATATGCACAGAAATCAGAGCTACTGTCATACAGTGTTGTGGTTTAACCCTGGCCAGCAGATAAGCCCCGCACATCCTCTTGCTCACTCCCCCACAGTGGGATGGGGGAGAGAATCAGGGGTAAAAGTGTGAAAACTCATGGGTTGAGATAAAGACAGTTTAATAGGGAAAGCAAAAGTCGTGTGCACAAGCAAAGCAAAATAAGGAATTCATTCACTACTTCCCATCGGCAGGCAGGTGTTTAGCCAGCTACAGGAAAGAAGGGCTACATCATGCGTAATGGTTATTTGGGAAGACAAATGCCATAACTCCCAATTCTCCCCCTTCCTCCTTCTTCCCCCAACTTTTATTGCTGAACACAACGTCATATGGTATGGAATATCCCTTTGGTCAGTTGGGGTCAGCTGTCCCAGCTGTGTCCCCTCCCAACTTCTTGCGCACCCCCAGCCTACTTGCTGGCAGGGCTGTTTTATAAGTAGAAAAGGCCTTGACTCTGTGTAAGCACTGCTCAGCCATAACTAAAACATCCCTGTGTTATCAACACTGTTTTCAGCACAAATCCAAAACATAGCCCCATACTAGCTACTATGAAGAAAATTAACTCTATCCCAGCCAAAACCAGCACATTCTCCACCGCTTACTCAGAATCGTATAGGTTGGAAAAGACCTTTAAGATCATCGAGTCCAACCATAAACCTAACACTACCAAGACCACCACTATACCATGTCCCTAAGCACCTCATCCAAACATCCTTTAAATACCTCCAGGGATGGCGACTCAACCACTTCCCTGGGCAGCCTGTTCCAATGCTTGATAACCCTTTCCGTGAAGAAAAATTTCCTAATATCCAGTCTAAACCTCCCCTGGTGCAACTTGAGGCCATTTCCTCTTGTCCTGTCACTTGTTACCTGGGAGAAGAGACCAACACCCACCTCTCTACAACCTCCTTTCAGGTAGTTGGAGAGAGCAATAAGGTCTCCCCTCAGCCTCCTTTTCTCCAGGCTAAACAATCCCAGCTCCCTCAGCCGCTCCTCATAAGACTTCTGCTCCAGACCCTTCACCAGCTTCGTTGCCCTTCTCTGGACTCGCTCCAGCACCTCAATGTCTCTCTTGTAGTGAGGGGCCCAAAACTGAACACAGTATTCGAGGTGCGGCCTCACCAGTGCCGAGTACAGGGGCACAATCACTTCCCTAGTCCTGCTGGCCACACTATTTTTGATACAAGCCAGGATGCCATTGGCTTTCTTGGCCACCTGGGCACACTGCTGGCTCATATTCAGGCGGCTGTCAACCAACACCCCCAGGTCCTTCTCTGCCAGGCAGCTTTCCAGACACTCTTCCCCAGGCCTGTAGCGTTGCATGGGGTTGCTGTGTCCCAAGTGCAGGACCGGGCACTTGGCCTTGTTAAACCTCATACAATTGACCTCGGCCCATTGATCCAGCCTGTCCAGGTCCCTCTGCAGAGCCTTCCTACCCTCAAGCAAATCAACACTCCCACACAACTTGGTGACGTCTGCAAACTTACTGAGGGTGCACTCGATCCCTTTGTCCAGATCATTGATAAAGATATTAAACAGAACTGGCCCCAACACAGAGCCCTGGGGAACACCGCTTGTGACCGGCCGCCAACTGGAGTAAACTCCATTCACCACCACTCTTTGGGCCCGGCCATCCAGCCAGTTCTTTACCCAGCGAAGAGTACACCCGTCCAAGCCATGAGCAGCCAGTTTCTCCAGGAGAATGCTGTGGGAAACCGTGTCAAAGGCTTTACTGAAGTCTAGACAGACAACATCCACAGCCTTTCCCTCATCCACTAGGCGGGTCACCTTGTCATAGAAGGAGATCAGGTTGGTCAAGCAGGACCTGCCTTTCCTGAACCCATGCTGGCTGGGCTTGATCCCTTGGTTATTCTATACATGCCATGTGATGGCACTCAGGATGATCTGCTCCATCAGCTTCCCTGGCACCGAGGTCAGGCTGACAGGCCTGTAGGTCCCCAGGTCCTCCTTCCAGCCCTTCTTGAAGATGGGTGTCACATTTGCTAATCTCCAGTCAACTGGGACCTCCCCAGTTAGTCAGGACTGCTGGTAAATGATGGAAAGGGGCTTGGTGAGCACATCTGCCAGTTCCTTCAGTACTCTCGGGTGGATCTCATCAGGCCCCATAGACTTGTGAGTGTCTAAGTGGTGCAGCAGGTCACTCACCATTTCCCCTTGGATTATGGGGGCTCCAGTCTGGTCCCTGTCCCTATCTTCCAACTCCAGGGGCTGTGTACCCAGAGAACAATTGGCCCTGCTATTAAAGACTGAGGCAAAGAAGGCATTAAGTACCTCAGCCTTTTCCTCATCCTTGGTCACTGTGTTCCCTCCCCCGTCTACTAGGGGCTGGAGATTCTCCTTAGCTCTCCTTTTGCCGCTCATGTCTTTGAAGAAGTATTTTTTGTTGTCTTTTACAGCAGCAGCCAGACTGAGCTCTAGCTCAGCTTTGGCCCTTCTAGTTTTCTCCCTGCACAGCCTTGCTACACCTTTGTAGTCCTCCTGAGTTGCCCGCCCCTTCTTCCAGAGGTCATAGACTCTCCTCTTTCTCCTGAGTTTGAGCCAGAGCTCTCTAGTCAGCCAGGCCGGTCTTCTTCCCTGCTGGCTCGTCTTTCGGCACCTGGGGACAGCCTGCTCTTGTGCCTTTAGGACTTCCTCCTTAAAGAATGTCCAGCCTTCCTGGACTCCTTTGCCCATTAGGGCTGCCTCCCAGGGGACTCTCTCGACCAGTCTCCTATAACAGGCCAAAGTCCGCCCTCCGGAAGTCTAAGGTGGCAGTTTTGCTGACCCCCCTCGCCGCTTCTCCAAGAATCAAAAACTCTATCATTGCATGATCACTCTGCCCAAGACAGCCTCCAACCATCACATGGCTCACAAGTCCTTCTCTGTTCGTGAACAACAGGCCCAGCGGGGCACCTTCCCTCGTTGGCTCACTCACCAGCTGTGTCAGGAAGTTATCTGTCACACACTCCAGGAACCTCCTAGACTGTTTCCTCTCTGCTGTATTGTATTTCCAGCAGACATCCGGCAGGTTGAAGTCCCCCACAAGAACAAGGGCTAGTGATTGTGAGGCTTCTCCCAGCTGCTTATAGAATAGTTCATCTGTCTCCTCATCCTGGTTGGGTGGTCTGTAACAGACTCCCACCACAATACCTGCCTTGTTGGCCTTCCCCTTGATTCTCACCCATAGACACTCCACCCTATCGTCACCATCATTGAGCTCTAAACTATCCAGACACTCCCTAATGTATAGGGCTACCCCACCACCTCTCCTGCCTCGCCTATCCCTCCTGAAGATTTTATAGCCATTCATCGCTGCACTCCAGTTGTGCGAGTCATCCCACCATGTTTCCGTGATGGCCACCATATCATAGTTTTCCTGGTGTACAACGGCTTCCAACTCCTCCTGCTTGTTGCCCATGCTGCGTGCATTGGTGTAGAGGCGCTTCAGCTGGGCTGTCATCCATGTCTACTTCATAGAAGAACACCCCTTGCGTGCTTTGAGGTGTTTCACTGGCATTTCCCTCTTGGCTCCCGTTGCCTCAGTATCCCCTAGCTCAACTCCGTTCAACTTTGGCTGTGCCCCAGCGTACCCCGCACATCTCGGAGACACAGGCCGAGTGCCATCACTGGCACCCGCTCCCTCTAACTGTGGCACGTCGTCCTTCAGCTTCCCTCGGGCAAGCCTGATATTATCCCCCTCCCCCTTCGAGTCTAGTTTAAAGCTCTGTCGATGAGCCCCGCAAGCTCCTGAGCAAAGATTCTCTTTCCCCTTTGAGAAAGATGAATCCCATCAGACACCAGCAAACCCGGTGCTGTGTAGGCCATCCCATTGTCAAAAAACCCCAAATTTGTGGCGATGACACCAGCCACGGAGCCATGCATTAATAGATTGGGTGTCTCTGTTCCTTCTGGTGTCACTGCCCACAACTGGAAGGAGAGAGGAGAAAATAACCTGTGCTCCGGAGTCCCTTACTAGCCGTCCCAAGGCCCTGAAGTCTCTTTTGATCGCCCTAGGACTTTGTGTTGCAGCTTCATCGCCCCCCACATGGAAGAGCAGTAGGGGGTAATAGTCCGAGGGCCGTACCATACTAGGGAGTATCCTCGTGATATCCTTCACGCGGGCCCCAGGGAGGCAGCAGACTTCCCTAAGAGGAGGGTCCATCCGGCATATCGGACCCTCGGTTCCCCTCAGAAGGGAGTCACCCACAACTATAATCCATCTTCTCTTCCTTGTGGAGGTGGTGTTAATATGAGAGGTACGTTCTTCTGACCTGGGTGACACCTCTGGTGTAGATGGACTGTCATCCCCATCCTCCATTGACTGGCCTGCCACCTCCAGGGCCTCATACCTGTTGTACAGAGGCACCTGGGAAGGCAAGGTGGGCAGGGAGGGCCTTCGCCTGCCACCACGAGCGTGGACTCACCTCCATTCACTCTCCTCCTTTGAGCTGCTGCCTTCAGCCCGGTGGGGGGGGAATACAGGATCCCCTTGATCGTGAGTTCTTACTGGTGGCTGCTGCTGCTCCTGTTCCTGTCTCAGGGGGGGCAGAGCATGGCACCACCAGTCGATCTCTTTCTCAGCCTCCCTGATGCTCCTTAACCTTTCTACCTCCTCCCGTAGCTCAGCCACCATGCAGAGCATCCCAGTGGGATGGGGGAGAGAATCTGAAGAGCAAAAGCTCATGGTAGCTCTGCCACCATGCAGATCAAATCATCCACCTGGTCACACCTCACACAGCTGTCCACACGGCTGCCATGCATGAACAGTGAGAGGCCCTGGCACTCCCTGCAGCCTGAGACCTGGACAGCTGCATTTTTTCCCAGGAGCTCCATCTGGGTAGCCACATCCACTCTGGTGAGCACAGAGGGCATCGCTTTCTGACAAGTGAAGACCATAGCTGAGTTTCTTCTGGAAGGATGGGGACTACCGAATGAACTCATTTCTCACAGTACCTCTTGAGCTGCTAGGGTGCCTTCGCCTTCCCTACGCGCCCTGCCTGCACAAACTGACGCGTCACACCCTGCTTGCCCGTCCTGTTCGCCGCGTTCCCTGGGAGCTGCTCTTGTACGGGAAGGGAATTGCCGCCGTCACTCTTGTCCCCGCCCACGCTGAGTCAGAGCCGGGCCCTCGTCAGGAGCTCCCGCCTTCCTGCTCAGGGGCCGGGGCGTGGCTGTGGTAGCCCTCTCGCTCCGTGCCCCCCCTTTTTTTTTCCTTTTTCCTCCCTTCCCTGCGTGGTTTTGCCGGGGTTTCGCCGATCCAGCAGCGGTCCCCCGACGCGGTCCTCTGTCTCAGAGCTGCTCGCCTCGGAGGCTTTGCTGAAATGGCGGTTCCAGTGTGTTCTACTCGTTCTAAAGTGCCGCCGTCACTCTTGTCCCCGCCCACGCTGAGTCAGAGCCGGGCCCTCGTCATAATTCCATAACATTTACGTCATGCTCAGGTCCCACACTATCCAATATGTCCACATCCAATATGTCCGCATTACCCACCATCACCCTTCCCATCCTTTGATATATACACAGATATCATTCCCTTAGTCTATGGACCACCCCTGTAAAATGTCTTTAAAATGTCCATAAATGTCCACAAAATGTCCACTGAGTTCATTTAGTCCATGACTTTGGGCTCCATCTCTTATGGTGGTCACTCAGGACAGGGGAGGTGGTGTGTTTCTTGGAGTTATTGGGCACCAAAGCCAGCTCAGGTCGGGTCACTGCTGCACTTGCACTGCTTCTTGTAAGGCTTGTCCTCCATTGATTCAGGTGGTTCCTGCTATAGTAATTCCCGTAACATGCAACTCAAATCATGGTTACAACAATTTAAAGGTATATCCGTTACCATCTCCATCCCTGGTCCCTTTGGACCAGGACATAGAGTTTAATATTGCAATGAACTCCTCCCCTTGCCCCTGCATGGGCTTAGCCACAGGTCACAGTCCCTTTGGGGTGTACCTGCTGAGACATGGACTTATCCACGGCCACAGACATTTCCACTCAAGTTCACACTGGAGTTCCATCCTGTCCAGTACAGCAGCACAGGAACAGCAGCAATGCCCTGGCCATCTGCCAGCCCAGGCACATCACCATTGCTGTTATCAAAATGTTCCCAGGCACAGCAGAGTAAGGTGATAAGCAGCACAGCAAACAGCAAAAAGCAGCCACTAATGAGCCCTAGACTCTAATATACAGTAAGGCAAGCAAGCCCCATGGCAAGCACAGGAGCCTGACAATTAATAACTAAACAGCTATAATGGCTTAAAATTCAGTCTAGCACGCTCCAATCAAACCTATCATTATCTCAAACCCTTCAAGCCCCACATTGGACACCAAAAAGGACTGCTGTGGTTTGACCCAGGCCGGCAGCTAAGCCCCACACAGCCACTTGCTCACTCCCCAACAGTGGAATCACAGAATCTCAGAATGGTTGAGGTTGGAAGGGACCTCTGGAGGTCATCTTGTCCAACACCCCTGCTGAAGCAGGGCCACCTAGAGCCAGTTGCCCAGGACCATGTTGACGGGAGCCGCCACAAAGGCAACCCGGTAAACATACTGACAAAGAAGGATATCTCCTTAGCTGGAGTCCCAAGACATCTGTGATAAGCTCAGACAAAATCTCCTTGATGGGGAATAGTTGGCAGGACAGAAAAACCCTGATATGTGCAGGACAAAGAAACCGTGATAACGAAATGACCTTCCAGGAAAACAGGAGTCAGCAAAAACTATACCGGGAACGGATGTCCTACATCCACTTATGTATCTACACCAAAACGGTATAAAAAGTAACTCTCTACCTGCCCAAAATGAGCTTCTCTGCAAGAGCCTCTCTGCAAGAGCTTCTCTGCATGAGATCTCCCCGACAGACTGGACCCTCACTGGAGACACCTGGATGACTCCGGACTCCTTGACACGGATCATCTTTGAAATGAGACTTTTTCTGTTGTTGATTAGCTCCCCTCCTGGGAGCGGTTTGGTGGTAACACCTTACATAATATATTTATAGGCACACACATGGATAAAGGTTCATAAGTATATACTTGCTTCACTGGTTGGAATCCTGTAATAACTTGTAATTACATATATTTGCTTTACTCTTGTAATATATATATATATATACTTGTTTTCCTAGTGGTAATTTTGTAATGACTTGTAGTGTGTGTGTAGTGTATTTGTATACATTGATGAGATCCCCCCTGAGCCTTCTCTTCTCTTGGCTAAACAGTCCCAGCTCTCTCAGCGTTTCCTCATACGTGAGGTACTCCAGTCCCTTCATCATCTTCGTGGCCCTTCTCTGGACTCTCTCCAGTATGTCCAGGCCTCTCCTGTACTGGGGAGCCCAGAACTGGACACAGGACTCCAGGTGTGGCCTCACCAGCGCTGAGTAGAGGGAAAGGATCACCTCCCTCGACCTGCTGGCAATACTTTGTCTAATGCAGCCCAGGATACCATTTGCCTTCTTTGCAGCAAGGGCACATTGCTGGCTCATGTTCAACTTGGTGTCCACCAGGACCCCCAGGGCCTTTTCTGCCAAGCTGCTTTCCAGCTGGGCGGCCCCCAGCATGTGTATTGGTGCATGGGGTTATCCCTCCCCTGGTGCAGGACTTGGCACTTCCCCTTGTTGAACTGCATGAGATTCCTGTCAGCCCAATTCTCCAGCTTGTCAAGGTCCCTCTGGATGGCAGCATGACTCTCTGGCATATCAGCTGCTCCTCTCAGTTTGGTGTCATCAGCAAACTGGCTGGGGATACACTCTGCCCCATCATCCAGATCATTAATGAAGATGTCGAACAGGATTTAGTATTGGATTCAGTATTGACCCCTGGGGTACACCGCTAGTCACTGGCTTCCAACTAGACTTTGCGCTGCTACTGATCACCATCCTCTGGGCCCAGCCATTCAGCCAGTTTTCAGTCCGTCTCACCGTCTGCTCATCCAGCCCATACATCAACAGCTTCTCCATGAGGATCTTATGGGAGACAGGGTCAAAGGCCTTCCTGAAGTCCAGGTAGACAATATCCACTGCTCTCCCCTCATCTACCAAGCCAGGCATTTCACCATAGAAGGTTATCAGGTTGGTCAAGCAAGACTTCCCCTTGGTGAAGCCATGCTGACTACTCCTGGTGATTTTTCTTGTCCTTCATATGCCTGGAAATGGTTTCCAGGATTAGCTGCTCCATCACCTTCCCAGAGATCAAGGTGAGGCTTACCGGCCTGTAGTTCCCTGGGTCCTCCTTCTTGCCCTTCTCGAAGATAGGAGTGACATTTGCTTTCCTCCAGTCTTCGGGCACTTCTCCCAACCGCCATGATTGATCAAAGATAATCAAGAGTGGCCTAGCGATGACATCTGCCTACCAGCTGCCTCAGCAGTCATGGGTGCATTCCATCACGGCCCATGGGCTTATGTATGTCTGGTTTGCTTAAGTATTCCCTGACCTGATCCTCTTCCACCAAGGGTACATCTTCCTTGCTCCAGACTTTCCTTCTGGTCTCTTGGGCCTGGGATTCCTGAAGGCCGGTCTTCCTAGTAAAGACTGAGGCAAAGAAGGCATTCAGTACTTTGGCCTTTTCCTGTGTAACCAGGTCCCAGTGCCAGGCCTTTTCCTGTGTAACCAGGAGCAATGGGCACACATTTTCCCTAGTCTTCCTTTTGTCTCCTGTACTGATTTTGGCTGGGATAGAGTTAAATTTCTTCATAGTAGCTAGTATGGGGCTATGTTTTGGATTTGTGATGAAAATAGTGTTCCTAACACACCAATGTTTTAATTACTGCTGAACAGTGCTTACACAGTGTCAAGGCCTTTTCTATTTCTCACACGGCTAAAAATTCGGTCTAGCACACTTGAAACAAATCTATCATCTCAAACCCTTCAAGCCCCACACTGGACACCAAAAAGGACTGTCGTGGTTCATCCACACAGCTAAGCAACACATGGCCCCTTGCTCGCTCCCCCACCCCACCCCCTGTGGGATGGGGGAAGAGGAATGGAAGAGTAAAAGCAAAATCCTCAAGGGTTGAGCTAAAAATTGTTTAATAAGCAAAGAAGTGGAAGAGAGAAACAAAACAAGTGATGCAAAGGCAATCACTCACCACTTCCTGTGGGTAGACCTATGCCCAGCCATTTCCCGAGCAAAAGATGTTTAACCTTCCTAAAACCCCCCTCCTCTCTGTTTTATTGTTGAGCATGATGTCATATGGTATGGAATATCTCTTTGGTTAGTTCAGGTCATCTGCCTGGTTGTGTCCCATCCCAGCCTATTGCCCACCCCCAGCCTACTCCCTGGGGAGGCAGAGTGAGAAAGAAAAGGCCTTGATGCTATGCAAACATTGTTCAGCAATAACTACAACATTAGTGTATTATCAGCATTGTTTTATTCACAAATCTAAACCACAGCACCATATGAGCTGCTATGAAGAAGATTAACTCCATACCAGCCAAAAACAGTACACTCCCATTATGATCTGGAAGCAAAGAGCTCCCTTTTCCTACTAGCAGGAGTTGATTTTACTAGAAATTTTTCTTCCTTCCCATCTTATATAGCTGTGGTGCAGTTTTATTCCATATGTAGCTGTATAGCTTCAGCAGGGAAAGAAAACTGAATGTGCAGCACAAAAAGTGGATGAATTTTTCAGTAGTTTCACACAGCTCCAAGCAGAGAACAGATAGATGATGTGGGATTTGTTTTGGTATTGGCCAGTTGGTTTCAGTTAGGTAGTAGTATGTATTTCTTCTTTATAGATTGTCCAGTTGCAAAATCCATTGTTTATGGTTCTTAAGAGCGCAGGGATATGGAATGGCTGCATTGCTGTAAACAGAGTAAGGTGCCTGCATACTTCAAGTAACATCATTGTTTTACAAATTGCAGAACTTCTTAAAAAGAAAGCCTCTGGGTAACTGTAAGTTATACTTAAATATGTTACAGAAAGCTATCTTTTAACTGTCGTGTTAAAACTGGTTTTTGGTTTTATTAACCTGTGATTGTAAACATCTGCCTGTGGAAACTCCATCTGCAATGCTTCTCTTATTTCATATACTATATTGTTCCAGATACTTATCAACCCCATATGCAACAGATTGATTTTTCAGTGGACTCATCCACATAACTTTTCTTGATTTGTTAAGGTTTCTGACACACCATTTATAATTTTGAAATTTTTATACTTTCAATGAAAAAAATTGAAACCAGAACTGAACCCCAACTTTTAAGTTTATCCTGATGCCAGGAGTCACAAGCTTTGTATGATTTCCACCTGAAACATGAAATGGATGAAATTTGGTATCTGCAAATGTCAGTGAGTCCAGGCTAAATTCCTAGCTTGTTACAGATCATAAAAACACCTAAGTTCTGATTGGTTTGGGGTTTAATTCTGTGGAGAACTGACAAGAATTTTCTTTGGCTTTTAACTTTTTAATACCTGTCTACTGTAAAATAACAGTTTCCATCTTTATGCAGTATATACTTACTTGCTAACATCATTTAACCCAGGCTATGGAAAGTAAACATTTACTTCCCAGCAGTTGTTAAAATGCCATTACAGATTGTATTTAAATTTATACATGACATAACAAGTAATTATGTTCATGTGAAATGATGATGATAATGATAATATCAAGCAGCAGATGTGTGAACATAAATGCCTGTCACCTGATTTTAAACATCAGCTGAGCTAAATGGAAGCTTAAGTATCTTTCTTAGATCATTGTTAACTCAATATAAATAATTCTTCAAATTTTATTCTCCATCTGAAGATATAGTAAATTATAGTAGAATGTTGTTCATAGTGTTGATATTATAGCAGCATTGATATCATTACTTAAGAGGCAACTAACTGAGAAATGTACTAGGTATGAGGTTTATTAAAATGCATAAGCATGAGTATAGTGTAAAATTTGGTACCTCCCATCAGACCATACAGGTACTTACTGTGCCTGTTCTCAACGTAAAGTCCAGTATGGAACAGCCAAGTGTCTCCTTCACATTGTCATGGTTTAACCCCAGCTGGCAACTAAGCACCGCACAGCCGCTCGTTCACTCCCCCCACAGTGGGATGGGGAAGAGAATCAGAAGAGTAAAAGTGAGAAAACTCGTGGGTTGAGATAAAGACAGTTTAATAAGCAAAGCAAAAGCCGCGCATGCAACCAAAGCAAAACAAGGAATTCATTCACTACTTCCCATGGGCAGGCAGGTGTTCAGCCATCTCCAGGAAAGAAGGGCTCCATCATGCATAACGGTTACTTGGGAAGACAAATGCCATCACTCTGAACATCCCCCCTTCCTTTTTCTTCCCCCAGCTTTATATTGCTGAGCATGACGTCATATGGTATGGAATATCCCTTTGGTCAGTTGGGGTCAGCTGTCCCAGCTGTGTCCCCTCCCAACTTCTTGTGCACTCCCAGCCTACTTGCTGGTGGGGTGGTGTGAGAAGCAGAAAAGGCCTTGACTGTGTGTAGGCACTGCTCAGCAAGAACAAAAACATCCCTGTGTTATCAACATTGGTTTCAGCACAAATCCAAAACATAGCCCCATACTATCTACTATGAAGAAAATTAACTCTATCCCAGGTAAAACCAGCACACACATCTATAGCCTGTTGGGCTTTATCACCTTTGCCCATCTCTCCAGATCTTCAACAAAACACCTGTTGGACTGGACATGACAAAAACCCAGTGTTGGAGTCAGTGATACCTCCTACCTTTTATTACTTTTATTCTTTTATTATTTATTTATTTATTTATTATGTATATACATTTATTTATGTATGCTTTTATTTTTAATTATTTATGCTTGCTTTGATAATTCATAAAGGGTATAGGAAATGCATGCTTACATCCCACCTTCACTTCATTGAATTTAATCCATATCTTTAACCTCTCAGGAGATGGCCTATCAGAGTACTCCAGGGTGGGAGATCCTCACAGTCCATTGTGTCTGAGCTGTTGTATTCTGCATAAAATAATTCAGATTCACTGGGGCAGGGAGGAAAAGGCAGGCAGTGGGTAGGGCAGTTGATGAGGAACAGGGTCTCAGGCAATATATGTTGGATGTGAGGTCAAGCCTCAGCTTCTGTGATTCCTTAATATGAAATACCTAAGCATAATGAGAGAAGAGGAGGGAAGAGGAGAAGGTAGTGCAGGGTCTGGCTTTCTGTGGCTCCATATATGGTATAGGAAGACTATTTGCATAGCTCAGTGTTATGGATTCTGCCAGACATGATTGAAGGTAAAGCTATGTACTTTGGGACCCAAAAGCACTTTTCAGGTCTATATTCATATGATGACTACATCACAGCTCATGTTAGAGTGAGAGCTGGTATCTATTGCTTCCTTTTTCCCCACTGCCCTGACTGCCCTGGAAGGAACCTATGCTGAAGAGAAATATGGCACGATCTAGGGGCTGCAACTCTCATGCCATTGCAGCACACAGCTGCCTAAGTCTAGACAGGTCCTGAGTCACGAAAATGCTATATACATCTGACTCTTCTTTTATATCCAGTTTGAACATTTTCTGCAGTTCTCAGTCTGCCATTAGATGATTTTCTTTTCCATAGATTTAGATAAATATGGTTTTTCTCCAATTCATGAACCTAAAGATGAATCATGGGATGAATCAATCATTGTCTATCCATTGCGTGAATGAAAAAAACCCAACAAAACACCACAAAGGAAACAGTAGAAAAATGCAGGGATGGGCTCTTGAACCAGTGACAGTGGAGAGTGTATACCTTTATTACGCTGTGTCTTCTGCCACTAGTCTTGCTCAAGAGTTTGGCTGCCGTGATGTGGACAAAACCTAGCATTTCCATCCAGGCTGTGATGGATAGTCCTAGTTGGAGGGAGCTACCGTTGCTATAATGTATTATAAAATAATTTTTAATTTATTAGAAGAGAAAAAGATCAAGGATTGTTTCCAGTAACCTTAACCACTTTATTGGTATTAAATCATATTACGTTGCCGTTATTTTCTCATATTTGGCATTTTCTTCTGGTTGTTTATTCTGATTTGCCTTGGCCTCCTGCCAAATGTGCATCAAGTATTGAGAGTCAGTTCTAAACTCCATTTTTCCTATAAAAATTGAAGAGAAATAATTACATTTAAAAGCACTGTATAAAAAAAAGTGGTGGTAATTTGCTTCTATGGCTAGGTATAGAGCAAAACAATAGTTTTAAATAGATATATTGTGTGATCTGCTTAGATAGACCATATATACATATCACTTTCATACAGCTTAAAAAAAACCCCAGCCACTGAATGTGTGGATTACTGAAGCATGCAGTGTCTTACAATAAAGCATTTTGAATCTGATGCTGCAAAAGACAACATGCCCAATGTGAGAAGTGAATTTCCTTCTACCCTCCTGTGAAGACAGTCCAGGGAACTCATTACCCTGTAGGCTTTGAATCTGGGAGATGAATTTTTATACATTTGTTTAGTATAATATCTATATTCAGATTAGCGCAAATAACATTTTCATGTCACATAATTATGAAGCCTAGTGTTACATAGAGGTAAATCAAGAATAACTCCACTAAACTTAGACCATGTGATAAGTGTAAGAACAGGAGTGTGTATGTATTTATATAGCCCAATATCATTAATTACTTCATTGAACTTATTCTAGGGGTGAAGTTGGTGCTTACAGTTCCCATGTGATGTATTGACTCTTCAGAAGTTAATCAGTGAATGGAATATATTCTGCAAGCTTTATAATTCAGTGTCTTCAGACCTACTATTGTAAAATATGTAAGATTTGGGCTAATATACAGAATAATTTCAGTATACATGCAGATAAAGCAATTAGCCTCTTTAGAGTTTTCTTATTGGTGATAGTATCCATACTAATTAAATTGATTAAGAACACATGCGATCTCATAAGAGGGCCAGACCAGGACTAAATTTTTCTTATGAAAATACAGTAAATATGTTATACAGTTAAACAACATCAATACTAATTTATTAATATACTCTAAATATCCAGTGGAAATTAGGGGAATTTACTGATTTTAAATTTAGACTGGTTATAAATGGTCTGATATGGTTTTAGTGCCTAATTTTAGTGGTTTATGGTGCCTAATTTTAGGCAACTAAATATGAACACTTTGGACTATTGTTTTTAAGTAATATAGTTAACGTGTGCAAATTAGCTAAAATAACCTATACCCTAATTGTCTGAGGCATGTCCTTATCCTCTTGCAATCAATTAATCTATAAATACCATGAAGCCAAATGAAAAATATAACAAAGCACCTATATATTTTTCCTACAATCATAAGTCTCTATGAAATGTAACTTTGCTATAATAAACCTATATGTGGAAAAAGGAAAAAATTGCTTATGAAATTCAAAATGGCTTTTCTTACAGAAATTCTGTGTATTCCACGATCAAAAAGATAGAATGAACACTGGAAATTTTGGGAAAAAATATGTAAGAAAGAAAAAAGTTTTAATGTAAAGCAAAATTGCACGTGGCTTACTATTTAAGCATTTGAAAGTGAAAAGATAACATTTTACCAGCGGCAATCTGAACTTAAATACAGATATATTGAGTCTTTATGAAACATCTTGAAAGACTGAAAACTGGCTTTTGGTTTCTTTTTGTATCAAAGTTACTTGAATATCCTGTATTATCAAAATTTGTAGGATGCTATTTTATTTACAGTAAAACTGACTTTGGCTATGCATACTTTGGAATACTAAGACCATTACAAGATATTTGAAATGTATCTCTAGCATGTACTAACATCTCCTAAACAAGGTATATTAACGGCATAATGTCACTAGATGTAAGAATGTAAGATTGTAACTTCTATTAAATTCAGTGGTAGTGGAGGATTTATAGTGTCTTTCAGAATTGGACCACTAAAAAAAAAAACAACCCAGCAACCAAATGAACACATTTTTGAAGAAGATATTCTGTCCTGATCTATTTTGAGTAAGGATAGGCTGAAATATTGTTTGCAGCTGTGATTTGTTTTTTTCTTTTCTGATTCACGTTGAGTCAATAGGGACAACCCAAATTTGTTGCTTTACAGTTTTGCCTATGTGCATCCTCTGAAATAATTAAACATGTATCACATTAACACTGTGAAAACCACATATAATGACACTATATTTTCAGTACCTTTACATCATGGATATACTTTGGCCAAGAATATTAGAAGCCTTAATAGTGAAAACAACTGCTTCAATCAACCTTTTGTTGTTTTTATATGCCCTGGAAACCTCTGTCAACCGCTACAGGCCCACACATCAGCTAAAATACATTTGCCTCTTTTCATGAGTTCATCCCAATGTCCCTCAATGTCCCTAAATGTTTTTGGATGCTTATATAAATCAAATAGAATCTATAATTCCTTTTACGATTTACCTATTGCTAGCTGTCTAGTTTGTACCCAGAGCTAATAATGGCAACTCAGTTTATGGTAGCATCTTGTGAATTATATGTTTCTAATCAACGATGTCAACAGAAGAGCCATGTTCAAGCAAAGCTTCTTCAGTCTGCTTCAAGTTTTGCAATGGGATCACTGACTGTCTAGCAGATTCAGCAACATCATCCCAAAAAGAATATCACAGAATCGCAGAATGGTTGATGTTGGAAGGGACCTCTGGAGCTCATCTGGTCCAACCCCCCTGCTCAAGCAGGGCCACCTAGAGCCAGTTGCCCAGGACCATGTCCAGACAGTTTTGAATATCTCCAAGGAGGGAGACTCTACAACCTCTCTGGGCAACCTGTGCCAGTGCTCAGTCACCCTCACAGTAAAACAGTGTTTCCTGATGTTCAGACAGAACCTCCTGTGTTTCACTTTGCGCCCATTGCTTCCTGTCCTGTCACTGAGTACCGCTGAAAAGAGCCCAGCTCCATCTTCTTTGCACCCTCCCTTCAGGTATTTGTATACATTGATGAGATCCCCCCTGAGCCTTCTCTTCTCTTGGCTAAACAGTCCCAGCTCTCTCAACGTTTCCTCATACGTGAGGTACTCCAGTCCCTTCATCATCTTCGTGGCCCTTCTCTGGACTCTCTCCAGTATGTCCAGGCCTCTCCTGTACTGGGGAGCCCAGAACTGGACACAGGACTCCAGGTGTGGCCTCACCAGCGCTGAGTAGAGGGAAAGGATCACCTCCCTCGACCTGCTGGCAATACTTTGTCTAATGCAGCCCAGGATACCATTTGCCTTCTTTGCAGCAAGGGCACATTGCTGGCTCATGTTCAACTTGGTGTCCACCAGGACCCCCAGGGCCTTTTCTGCCAAGCTGCTTTCCAGCTGGGCGGCCCCCAGCATGTGTATTGGTGCATGGGGTTATCCCTCCCCTGGTGCAGGACTTGGCACTTCCCCTTGTTGAACTGCATGAGATTCCTGTCAGCCCAATTCTCCAGCTTGTCAAGGTCCCTCTGGATGGCAGCATGACCCTCTGGCGTATCAGCTGCTCCTCTCAGTTTGGTGTCATCTGCAAATGGCTGGGGGTACACTCTGCCCCATCATCCAGATCATTAATGAAGATGTCAAACAGGACTGGATCCAGTATTGACCCCTGGGGTATACCACTAGTTACTGCCTGTACTGGGAGGCTTGTGGAAGACATTGTATTCGAGGAGTTCATGATCTTGAATAGGCCATGTCTGCTCTATTGGGCCTTTTACTTAGGGCTTGAGAAGCCCGTATGTTAGTAATATAATCTCTAATTTATAATATCTTTGAGAAAGGTAAACTGTATGTATGTGGATCAAGGGGTGGAACGCAGTGGTCCTGAATGGGAGACCATTGTCCATAGAGGAGTCAGTGATAAACATAACAGTTAACCTGAGTAATCCCAGGTCTGTGCTGTGCTGCGCTGCATGTACAGCTTGGCCTTCAGGCCTTTGTTGTGTTGCACAAATTCCTTGGCAGCAGGATAACCTCATCCAGCTCACTGTAACAGAGGAGCCTGCAGGCAGCTCCCACTTTATACTGGTGATTACACTACCTGCATGGCATCACCTTTATCTAAAAGTACATCGAGATGTTCTCATGTGAACATCCTTTAGGAACAGAGTTGTTTTCTTGTAAGGAAATTAGATAATAGTTCAAACAACCAAAAAGGAGGTGCTTCTCTATGGACAGAATCTGATCAGCATGCCGTGGGAAAATCCATCCGGGCTCCATCTCACCCTGCATGAATGTGGGTTGCCCAGCATCTGAAGGGACCTAAGATTTACTCACTGTCTATATTCTTCTTCTTATGTCTTATTAAAACGGTTATCTTATTAAGCCATTTGTTGTCATGCCTTTCTTATTGAGATCCAGAAAGAACCCTGTACTGTCTCTCTCTCTCTCTCTCACCTCCCCCTCCCCTGCTGGTACCAAAAACTGGTCTCCAACTAGACTTCATGCCACTGATCACCACCCTCTAGGCCTGGCCATTCAGCCAGTTTTCAGTCCAACTCACTGTCTACTCACCCAGCCCATACTTCATCATCTTCTCTATGAGGCTCTTATGGGAGATGGTGTCAAAAGCCTTACTCAAGTCAAGGTAGCCAGGCTGTACTGAGTTTGCGTAGCAAGTGGGGGAAGGGCTACAGGGGTGGCTTCTGTGAGAAGATGTGAGAAACTGCCCCCATGTCGGACAGACCCAGTTCCAGCCAGCTCCAAGATGGATCCGCCATTGGCCAAAGCTGAGCCAATCAATGACATTGGTAGAGCCTCTGCGATAACATATTCAAGAAAGGGTAAAAACTGCTGTGCAACAGCAGGTGGGAAAGAGGAGTGAGAATATGTGAGAGAAACAACTCTGCAGACACCAAGGTCAGTGAAGAAGGAGGGGGAGGAGGTGCTCCAGGTGCCAGAGCAGAGATTCCCCTGCAGCCCATCGTGAAGACCATGGTGAAGCAGGTTGTCCCCCTGTATGCCATGAAGGACCATGGTGGAGCAGATGTCCACCCTGCATCCCGTGGAAGACCCCGCGTCAGAGTAGGTGGATGTGCTCTGAAGGAGGCTGTGACCCCATGGAGAGCCCACGCTGGAGCAGGTTCCTGGCAGGACCTGTGGCCCCGTGGGGGACCCACGCTGGAGCAGTCCATTCCTGAGGGACTGCACCCCATGGAAAGGACCCATGCTGGAGCAGTTTGTGAAGAACTGCAGCCCATGGGAAGGACCCACGTTGGAAAAGTTCGTGGAGGACTGTCTCCCATGGGTGGGACCCTACGCTGGAGCAGGGGAAGAGTGTGAGGGGAAGGAGCAGCAGAGACAATGTGTGATGAACTGACCACATCCCCCATTCCCCGTCCCCCTGTGCCACTTGGGGGGAGGAGTTAGAGAAGTTGGGAGTGAAGCTGAGTCCAGGAAGAAGGGAGAGGTGGGGGAAGGTGTTTTAAGATTTGTTCTTATTTCTCATTATCATACTCTCTGTCTAATTGGCAATAAATTAAATAAATTTCCCCAAGTTGAGTCTGTTTTGCCCGTGACGGTAATTGCTGAGTGATCTCCCTGTCCTTATCTCGAACCATGAGCTTTTCGTCATATTTTCTCCCCTGTCCAGCTGAAGTGGAGGAGTGATGGAGTGGCTTGATGGGCACCTGGCAGCCAGCCAAGGTCAACCCATCACACTGGTATTTCATCATAGAAGGTTATCAGGTCAGTTAAGCAAGACTTCCCCTTGGTGAAACCATGCTGACGACTACTGATGACATTCTTGTCCTTCATGTGCCTGGAAATGGTTTCCAGGATTAGTTGCTCCATCACCTTCACAGGGATCAAGGTGAGGCTTACTTGGCCTGTAGTTCCCGGGTCCTCCTTCTTGCCCTTCTCGAAGATAGGAGTGACATTTGCTTTCCTCCAGTCTTCGGGCACTTCTCCCAACCGCCACGATTGATCAAAGATAATCAAGAGTGGCCTAGCAATGACATCAGCCTCAGCACTCGTGTATGCATCCCATCAGGGCCCCATGATTGTAAGCTGTAAAATGTAAGCTGAAAATGACTGTTTTACATATTACCTTGTTAAAATGAGATTTTGTACTTGTTCAGATCTACAACTGCATAACTGCAACTAATAAGCTAAATTTTACAATTCTTTGTTGTTTTCTTGCCATGTAAATGCTGCAGATGTACATACAAACAATAGCTAAATTAACATCTGGATACTCTGAGAAATTTGTTTTGTTCTCTTTCCTTTTGAACACATAACAATATCAGTTGAGATCTTTTAAAAGAATTTATCCAGTGGAATGTTCTCAAATAGAGAAAAATATGCACTACTTACTGCCTTTTATAAAATTAACTATATATTGAAATACATAACAAAAGTTCACACTGAACCATGTCAGTAAGATGTATCTGAATAAAACTTAATAAGTTGCTCTAACTTAGTTGATAAGAGTGAGAAATACTGCTATCTCGAAAGTATTATTGCCTAAACACTCTGGTGACTGACATGCTGAGGAAACAATCAGGAAAAATATTTTGACCAGGAAAGAATTGAAGGCCATGCAAGTTTTTTCTATAATTAATTTTTTCTAGACTTTGTTCACATCACTAATCAAAAATGTAAGTTTGTAACCTACTTCTTTGTCTTTGGCACGCCCACTGTCCTACGTCGCTTTTAGACAACATGAAGAAAATTTACAACTTTCTATGTATAGCATAGTTGAACTTTTCCCCACTCCTGCAAATGGATTTTAATCCTGTACTGGGTCTGGCTAAGATAGAGTTAATTTTCTTCATAGCAGCTCAAATGGTGCTGTGTTTCAGATTTGTGACCAAAACAGTACTGATAACACACTCATGTTATAGCTTTTGCTGAACAATGTTTGCACAGCATCAAAGCTGCCTCTGTTTCTCACCCTGCCCCCCCAGTGAATAGATTGGGGGTGCGCAATAGGCTGGGAGGGGACACAATCGAGCAGATTACCTGAACTAACCAAAGAGATATTCCATACCATATAACGTCATGCTCAGCAATAAAAGGGAAAAGAGGGAGTTTTAGGGAGGTTAGCCATCTTTTGCTCAGGAACTGGCTGGTCATCGGTCTACCCACAGGAGGTGGTGAGTGATAGCCTTTGCGTCACTTGTTTTGTTTTGTTCCATTTATCCTTTGCTTATTAAACAATTGTTTGTTTGTTTGTTTGTTTTATTTTGACCCCCAAGTTGTCTTGGTTTTATTCTTCCTTTTCTCTTCCCCCATCCCACTGGGGGTGGGAGGGAAGTGAGCGAGTGACTGCGTGGTGCTTATCTGCCAACTGGGGTTAACCCACAACAAATCCCTATGTCCTGGTTTCAGTTGAGATAGAGTTAATTTTCTTTATAGTGGCTGGTATGGGGCTATGTTTTGGATTTGTGCTGAAGACAGTGTTGATAATACAGAGATGTTTTAGTTGTTGCTGTACTAGTCAAGGACTTTTCAGCTTCCCATGCTCTGCCAGGTGCACAAGAAGCTGGGAGGGGACACAGCCAGGATAGTTGATCCAAACTGGCCAAAGGGCTATTCCATACCACATGACGTCATGCTCAGTATATAAAGCTGGGGAAGAAGAAGGAAGGGGGGACATTTGGAGTGATGGCGTTTGTCTTCCCAAGTAACCATTACGCGTGATGGAGCCCTGCTTTCCTGGAGATGGCTGAACACCTGCCTGACCATGGAAGTAGTGAATGAATTCCTTGCTTTGCTTTGCTTGCGTGCGTGGCTTTTGCTTTACCAATTAAACTGTTTTTATCTCAACCCTCAAGTTTTCTTACTTTTGCTCTTCCGATTTTCTCCCCCATCCCACCGAGGGGGGGTGAGCGAGCGGCTGCGTGGTGCTCAGTTGCCAGTGGGGCTAAACCACGACACCCTAAAACTGCTCAGTATTTATGTGTGCCTATACATAGCAATATGTTGCAAGTAAGGGTGTCATTAATTCTTTAAGGTATTTGTTTTTAATGTAATGCCATTATATTATTTCAATAAAATATTTTCCTTTTTATTGATAATAAAATTCAATTTACAGTAGAATGTCTGCTGGACAGTTGATCATTATAACTGCTCTGAGGCCAGCGGCTCTGTACTGTTTGACTGTTGTAGCACCCTGAAAAGTAAAGTTGTCCAACTCAGGCAAGGTACGCCCAGTTGCCAAGCATTTCAATCTACTATCATTTATAAATGTTCACAGACTATTGTTTACTATTGTTGTGCAAACACATTAAAGGATATTTTATTTCAGGATAAATAAATATAACTGATAAGATTAACCCTTTCTGCAGTTAAACTTGCTAGGCAATGAAGTATTGTTTGATAAACATTGCTGAAAATAAAAGAATATATATCTATAGGGTGCACAAAAGAATTCTGGGCAATTTATCCATTCCATAAAAGCTTTAAAAATATCCCAGCTCAGCTATAGGAAAGAAACAATACTCCAAAATGCTAATCCATTGGAACTCCACACTGTACTGAATAACAAAATCTACCTGTGCCTGTTAAAGTGAAAACAAAACTAAGAAAGCAGATTCCATCATAGCCACTTGCTAGAAAGTTGCTGCCAGTTTAGTTAGCAACCTCTGCCTATTTCAGCTGTCTTTTCTCAAACCTAATGGCATTCTAAAATGTGTGAGCTTCATATTCTTGTTCAACCAGAATCACTCCCAAATCCATCAAAGCCAAAAGATACATTTTCTTAGACTAGATCAAAAGAACCGGGAAGCAAACCCTCCAAGGGTTGATGATCACCCTGGTCAATCTACTTCTGACCATTTCTGAATGTTTAAATCCAGCAAATTGAGCCAGCAAATCCAAAATGACACTTGTGCTCAGAGGAACAATCTGCATTTTACACAGACTGAACAAATTCTAATAAGTGACCTTACTGAAGTGGCAAGTAAGATGAATTATTATTGTCTCTAGTTAGAACACTCACAGGTTGTAATATTCCTTATCTGCCTCTAAGTGGCAACAGGTGTAGTGTTCTTCTCTGTAGTCCCCCAAAAAAGAAACACTGTAAAAATCAAACACTAACTGTAAAAATCAAAGAAATCACTCTCAGTCTCATGTAACTAAATTCTGGCCAATCAGCATAAATGAGGGAAATATCACAACAGTATTATCAGGTTGGTCTTATGGCAAATAAGATTTGATCATCAGAGATAAATGAATAGTGAAAATACTAGTCTGTGAAACCAATGCTTTTGTATAAAATATTTACATTCTAATGTATGTCAGCTAGACCAATGGGACCAAAACTGTCATAAGTAGGTAGATCCCATTCTTATGTTCTTGTGTTATGGGGAAGAGAGAGAGCTCTGCTTTGACTGGGTTTTTATTTTTGGTTTATTTTAGGAGTTTTCTCTGACATTTCTGTACAACAGCTTTATAGAAATATTTTGAGGAAAGAAGAACAGTGATGGCCTATGAAGCCTGACCTAAAAAAGGAGAAAGATTGCTCAAAGTAGAATTCTTGCACCATCATTTGGATGGATGTTAGACACCAGTATCAAAGCTGGAATCCTGAAAAATATTGTTCATCTAACACCTGTACTCCATAGATGCTACACAGTTAAGTTAGCCTTATGTTCTGTGTAAGTGCCTCAGTCCTGTCAGATCTGGGAAGATCACCATGTATCTCACATGTGCCTGCCTGGCATCCATGGACTTGGCACTTCTCTGCCTAAGGAAGCTGGTCTACTAAATATTCCCAAAGCATTGCCAACTTAACCCAACAGTCTTGCATCCTACAAAATGAAGTGAAAGCTGCCACTTTCTTTTAAACCAAGTGTTGTGGGACTAGACTCCCCTTCTTTTTAGTAAACTATTTGAGAATAACATTTATCCAGACTGAGAGAGACTCATTTTACATTCCTTTCTCTGCTGAAAGTGCAAATTATCATCACTTAGATGGGTGCCTTTAGCACAACGCTCCACCTGACCTCACAAACTAAACAAATGTTAACCAAGAAATCAATGAGAACAATTATAATTCACCCCCCAAAATTCACAGCTCTCTTTATGTGTATACATAGACACACACCTGAACAAAATGCATGTAAACAATCCCTTTCCACTCTAAAGTATGATGATCAAAATAAGTCAACAACAGGACACCCAAACCTGTGTCTCTCTTCTAACTGAAAAACACAGAGGCAGCTGATAAACATGCAATTGTTGTTTTGTTTGTGTAGAGGTGACCAATTTATAGTGTGTTGAGAAAGGGATAGAAAATGAGAGAAAACCCAGAGATCATTTATTTATTCTTATTATCCCTATTTTTGCATTTTATTTTGCTGTTATTCTGAAACCAAATAAGAAGCTACTCCATGCAGTTCCAAGGCTGTTATCTGTATAATTTCCACAGCTGCCATATCCTGATACTCATTTTCTAAGGTACAATGAAGGGTTAGTCTCAGCTAAGGCTTACTGATTGTTTCAGGACTTCTTCATTTCTAATTTTAGTGAATCAACTGACAGTTTCCAGTAAGAGACTTAATGTTAAAAAAGAAAACTTTCTTTATCCTATATTAACTTCATACTTCAGACATTAGCTTAAATACTAACATATCTGGAAAATACAGTACACTTGGAGGAAAAGTGATGTATTAAATCAAAATCTTTCCTCATTTAAATCTATGAATGCTAAGAAACCTATGCTAGAATTTGGCCGTGTTATTTATTAAAATGTTAGAGGAAGATAAATATTGTTCTGGAGCCTATCCCTAGCTAAGAATCTCTTCCTTTATTGCATTGATTTGCTTCTGCAGAATTAATTTGCTTTAATTTTTCAAGATGCTTTTCTAAATCTTAAAACCGCACAACCTTTGTCAAAGCAATGGTAATGTAATATCTAAATTCCACCACATACATATAATTTGCATCTCAAGCATATCAATCTAACATATCAATAGCATAGCAAACACAAATGTACTGAGAGAATGCATGGATTTATAAATATAAATAGGCAATTACATTGCTAATCCACTGGATCATATAACATTTTTAATCAAAGTATTTGGCATGAGAATGAAAAATACTGAAGAACCTGAAGCATCTTTTAAGAAAAGATAAAAATTACAGTATGATCCAACTTAATACTCTTTAAAACTGATATTCCTAACAATTCAGGCTTGACACTGTTGCATCCCTTTCCTGTATTATGAAGAACTCCAGGAGGAAAAGAAAAGTTTTATGTTTCCTGGTAAGTTCACCATTCAGTACTATTTACAATGAATGGATGAACCTAACTAAAGCATTGAAATAGCACAAATATATCACCATGAACAACTATTGTATGCTCCCATAAACTTCATGTTTTATCTTTTGAAAAGCTTCTGCTATTTAATAAGATTTAGCCTCTTACTTTTAATCTCATATTGCAGTTGCAAGAAAAGACCTAGTCCTGCTCTGACATGTTACAGTGTTGTCACGGATACACAGGTATCACACATTACTTCCACCAGTAAATAAACAAGATTCTTAAAGAATGCTTGGTAGGATTTACTAGCCCTGTAGTATTGTTAGCTGCATAGAGCTTTAAATAAGCAAATGGTTTGTAGTTTTAGAATAATATCCAGAGTTGCGTGGGAGCACACATACATTATATATCTATCTTTAAAAAATGAAAAGGTAAATGTTATACTGTGTAACTTTACTGTCCTTACTTTTAAATTCAATTTATCTTTACCTCTTATTTTTTAGAAAATATTTGTACATTATTTGAAGGATCATTTCCTAATATGGTAGACAATTTGAGGTAGTCACCTACTAATTGCTTAAACAAATGTTTTATATCTTTACACATATGAATAATGAAATATAGATTGTTCATTTTTATAGGAAAAAAGTAATTTCAACTTGACAACACAGCATTCAATGGTATTTTAGTTGTCCTTTCTAAAACAAAGTCCTCTCCATTCACAGACTATAAAGATGAAATTCAAGCAGTCTTGCTAGCATATATGTCAACAGCTACAACAGGCTTGACTTGAATCTAACAAATCAGCATCTTATGTTGATGAAGCAATATAGATTAAATACCCTAAGCTTAAGTTTCAAGAAGGAAAAGCACAGATTGTTAAGTGCTATGTTCAGTTCAGTATATTAAGCTTAGCAATAGTAAAAGTCTTACTCTTGGCTAGAGACTCCAGTTTATCAGAGAAATGAAAACAGAAATATCAAATTAAATTGGGTAAAAATCTCAGGTTTAAAAGCTTTAAAACTATAAACCTTTTATATTTTTGAAACAGAACTTACTGAAAAATAACATAATTGTGTTTTATACAGAATTTAAGAAAGTATATACATCTTTCTTTTCTTGTTCAAAAAGCCTGTATTGTATGATGATGTATTCAGGCACACATACAGTATGTATATGACTGGGATGTTCTGTTGGGTTTAATTGTTGGCATATCTTTGTTGATTAGCCTGAGTAAACCTAATTTAAGACCAGACAGAGCAAATAATTCATGATGAATAATTTATTTGATAAATTTAGTAATTTTTTTCATCTCTTGTCATATCTATGAGCAGATTGCAAGGTAGCTTTTTTCCCTACTGTATGACTTCATTACTGATATTCAAAATCTGCATTGTACTCATCAGTTGTGATTGGCTGGAGAAGTCATATGTTGTTGTACCTGTTCTTTTATTTTTGGAGCTAAGGCTGCAAAGTTTTGAGTGATCATTCTGGTTTCTGTCCAACATAGCGTCTGTCTTCAAAGGTGACTGATGGGGACCAACCCTTGAGGATCTGAGCTAAAGCACCTTACTTTCAAGCATGCATATGTTCCTGCTGAGCTCAAGAGTGTCCAGCATCTCCAAAGAATGAACCAAGAGCACTAAAAGTTTCTAGCAAACAGACTTCTTTCCAGGATATAAAATTTGCTTTCCACGAATATTTTGCCATTGACAATCAACTGCTAAAATATTTACCAAAAGTGAGTACAGGAAGGGCATGAACTCAGCAAAAGCAGATTAATTTAGTGAATGAATGTTTGTGATTTGGGGTGTTTGTTTTTATTGTTTGCCCCTTGCTACTTAAGATACTGCATAATAAAGTCATATGGATTGCTTTTAAAAGATATCTGCACAGCTGTGTGAGCTCCTTGGGGCAAAAACATCTCTTCTCTGTTTAGAAAGTGCATAGCACACTGGGGTGCTCAAGGAAATAAATAATAAATAATAATAATTACTGAAATCCAGACATCATTTATCTCATCAGTAATTCTTGAATGTAAAAGAAGTCACATTGCAGTTATATCTATAAGGATTATCAGTGCAAATAAAAGCTACAGGATCAAACCCAACAGTTGTAGGTCATGTGGGGCTGAAAAATATAAATATCTTTTGAGTCTCTAATTTGTAACCTCATAAAACCAAAATATTTGCTGAAAGCAGCTGTGGCGTGCTTGCAGAAAAACAGCAGCAAATATTGATTTATTAATTTATTTCCAAATTAAAGCTGAAATTGTGATTTCTTTTTTAAAGGGAAAGAAAAGAACAGAAGAAGAAAAAGAACACTGAGGTTCCTAAGAGAGAACAAGGCATCAAGATATGCTTCAGAATTTAATCTTTCTAGATTATTGCTCTGCAGGCCTAAATATGGGTAAGATTTCTGTCTTTTGTGAAATAATGTTGTTGTCAGTTAGCAGGCACAATTTTTCCTTCCTTAGACAGTAAGTACTGTTTGAAAAGCTGTGCTTTAAACTGTGAGTTAATTTAAATTTGATAACAAATGGCTCTGCTTTTGAAATGAATGTAGCCTGGCAACTTCAACTGAGACCCCTTCATAGGGCCTCAATTATGTATGCAGCTTCTTTGAGCAATAGTTTCACACATCTGACCCAAGGCCCACTATGTTGTTGCCATGAAATAAAACTGTATGTAGGCAATGTTTCATTTCTGTATAATCTTCACATTGGCAAACGTCTCTCCCTCCCCCCACTTCGGGCACACACGCAAATGCATTCAAAATCTCTTATTCTGAACCTGTTTTTTATATTGCCTCTATTGCTTCTGGCTGAATAAAAATATAATACGTATAATCTTTGTTCAAGTATTCAAGCTGTGTGCTTATTTTTAAAGAATTTCAAGTCACACTCCCAGGCTACCCTAATCAAAGCAGTAGTGTGAAACCAGAGACAGACAATGGGTTAAACACCCACACCATTTCTTTTTTTCTTTTTTTCAAAATGGCTGCTTTGTCTGTGTGCATACACCAATAGCAAATGTCCTTCTGTTATTGAACAGCCAATTTGATGTGTGAAGTATTCATATGCTAATAGTGGTACAGTTTCTTACTTTTTCACAGATAAATTGTAAAAATTGTTACAGATAGTGAATCACAAGAATAAACAGCTTTTATTTCATAAGCGATAAATTACTTTCCATTCAAATAACATGCAACACATGCTACTGACCATTATTGTTTCTATTCATTGTGAGTTTGCCTTCTGTTTTTCTTTTTTAGAACAGTTAGAAAATATTTACTAGATATAGCCAGAGTTGATACAAATGATTGAATTTCCTTAATTTGCTTTGCAGTTTCATGATGTGAAGTTAATTTTTACTCAGTTTTCACAAGCAATGAAAGCTTTGTAATGGGTACAGACATTGTTCTCCTATATAGAGTCGTCATATTTTCTAAAGCGTGATTTGAGGACTGGGATATTTCCTCTTTCATGTTAACAAAATATGACATAGTATACATGCCCAGAATCACATTACTTAAGAATGTTACTGGCAAAGGATTCCTTAAATATAACATAAAGCAGAAGCAAAATAAAATAATAGCCAACATCTTTTTTGTTGTTGTTATAAATGATCATTTGTATTTTTTATCTGAAGTAAAATAGGAGTGTTTTCATAGCCCATATTTTATAAATTAAAAAAGACAAAGGTAAATAATCAGTATGACCAGATATTTGGCACTGATAAAATACACTTGCTTATTAACCAAAGACAGTTTTCTTACAACATAAAAATGGGTATGCTTTTCCACTGATTAAAAATGTGTGGGGTTATATAATGTAGTCAAGTATTATATTTGTGTCCTCCATTCAGACACAAAAATACATGTATATAACTGTATTGCTCCAAATTCAATCCATAAATGTAAAGAAATATAGAGTTAAACCTATAATTCCAGATACACACTGTTAATTGAATTAACTACTAGCAGCTATCTCTGCCACTCCTCTGAAGTCAGTTGGGCCTCCACTTAAAGTCACTGCATCATGCCCTAGTCTAGGGAGGAGGGTGAGATCAGTTACAAATAAATATCATACCTGGGAATTGTGTATGTTAGAACTTTTCCTTGCCTTTGTAGAGGTAGAAGTTAAAACTTGAACACTAGTTAAATGAAAGCAACATCAGGTCATTGCAGACATACAGTAGCAAGAAGTTAGGCAGTGCAAAATGTAAGGCCCTCACTGTAACATTAGCTGATCTATAATATGCTGTCCTGTATATTTATGATGTATATTTAACCAGAAGAGCAACTCTACATTGAATGGTTTCTTTGAATTACAAAACAGCATAAAATCCTACTGATACATAACACATTCAAGCAACTATTTGCTGGAGGTTGGGGCAGCAAAGCTTGATGTAAAAAATACGTGAGCTTTCTTATTATAACTGTGCCTCATTAAGGTTGCATTAATCTGTTATTTAATGAGGGAATTTACAGGTTAGGGAAGGAGTTGATTCAGGTGATGCTTGAAGAGGGATGTTGCATGTCATACTTTAAGTAAAAGTGTTAAATCGAAGGTGATGAAAACTGTAAAAGCAACAAGAGAAGTGGGGACCTAAGCCTTTGTTGACCAGCTGGCACACCAGCCACCATTGTTCTACTCCATAACAAAGTAAAACATCATCCTCACAGAACGTCAGCACCCATAACTGGTAACCCGTAACACATAACTATCCTTGACAAAAAATGTGTGCTTCTGGAAAGATACTCCCCCCCCCCCCCCATTCAACTCTCCTAAAGCGCAAGCTCTTAGAGTTAGCTTTCCTGCTGTACGTGCCTACACTGTGCATTTTTGAAATGCTACTAGTGTTGCTGATGTCCTCCCAGTTTTGCCTGGGAGAAAAGTAATTTTTTGCAAATTTCTTTTACAAAGTGATTGTGCCATTGCACTAGGATCTTTAATGGAAAAATGAATTAACCAGACTTCCCAGAATCTCCTCTGAGAATTTCTACAGGTATTTGAAACAACTATTCTTGGAGTATGAAAGAAATGCCACAATCCGAGGGCCTATTTTTTCTGAGAGAAAGAGGAGGAACCTCCCTCCATTACTTCTCAGGGGATATTCACATAGTTTGACATCAGGCATTTAATTCACATGCTTTAAATCAACCCGAGAGACATGTAACTCTTTCCATTGACTATAGAGCCAAAATATTCTGGTGGTTGCTGCATTGACACCTGAGTCAGATGCCTCATGCAAACTTTTCTCCAACATCCACCAAGAATCAGCCCCAAAACCTCTGCCTCTTTTTTTCATGACACCTGAATTCCTCTTAAAGTCCCATTATTTTGTGTGTGTGTGTGCACGTGTGCACGCTGCTTGGTCTGAGTCTATATGATTCATTTGTTATTATCAGCTCCTGATTTTATTGTAATTGCTGCACTTTTGGGGGGAGGGGGAGATGAGGAGATCTTCATGTTCAGGAAAAAAATAGGTTCTAGTCAGAAACTAGAATAAACTAATTGAGTTCTCCCCCTAGGGCTCAGAAACCAGAAGAAAAAGAAGCCAGTTATAATTTTTTTTTTAATTTAAATCTGTTGCTGTTATTATAATGTTAGGGGAATAAGGCTGTTCATACAGCTACTGTATGAGCACTGAATCAATCTATAGTAGTAACTGAATTCTTCCTGTGTCATTTGTTTTCAGATGGGCAGACTAGAGCACAGCACCAAGGCTGCGTGGCACCTTTCTGAAAGTATGGACCTCATGGCTGTGATGTCTCTTGCTTTAGTTATGAAGGTGACCAGTCTCAGCAGACAGTGCCTCACATCACAAGTGTTGTCCAGCTCAAAGTAAAAGCTGGCTCCTGACTGGATGGGGAGCCTTAGCCTAAGGAGTAGATCTAGCCCAACAGAACAATTGAGGTCAATTAATTACTGACTTTGGTACTGATCCCATGTTGCTATAATAGCCTGTAGTGGCTTCTGACAATTCTCTGCATTGGGTTTACATGGCAAGGTTATGATAGTGTGGGGGGGGGCAGTGCTACAGGGGTGGCTTCTGTGAGAAGATGTGAGAAACTGCCCCCATGTCGGACAGAGCCAGTTCCAGCTGGCTCCAAGACAGATCCACCATTGGCCAAAGCTGAGCTAATCAGTGACATTGGTAGCGCTTTTGCGATAACATATTCAAGAAAGGGTAAAAACTGCTGTGCAACAGCAGGTGGGAAAGAGGAGTGAGAATATGTGAGAGAAACAACTCTGCAGACACCAAGGTCAATGAAGAAGGAGGGGGAGGAGGTGCTCCAGGCGCCGGAGCAGAGATTCCCCTGCAACCCATGGTGAAGACCATGGTGAGGCAGGTTGTCCCCCTGCAGCCCATGGAGGTCCACGGTGGAGCAGATATCCACCTGCAGCCTGTGGAGGACCCCATGCCAGAGCAGGTGGATGTGCGCTGAAGGAAGCTGTGACCCTGTGGAGAGCCCGCGCTGGAGCAGTCCCCTGGCAAGAACTGCAACCGCATGGAGAGGAGTCCAACCATGGAGCAGGTTTTCTGGCATGACCTGTGGCCCCATGGGGGACCCACGCTTGCTGTAAACAATTTAGATTTTGTCTTTCTGAAAAAGTCTTTTTTGACAGTCTCTTTTGACTGCTTTTGACAATATAAAAATGGAGCTGATGAGTCTACCCTGGCAATAGGCCTGTATAGTATAGATGCAGGTCAGCGTTCTAGTGCTCTAAACTTCTATTCTCTGTAGTTACATTTTATCTGCTTTTGAATGACTTTTCTTATACAGCTGGTGAATATATGACATCAAATTAAGATTGCAAATTATCTTGCTAGCTCTGCTATTTTTTTACTTAGGCCAAATAAGCCTGTTATCACAAACCTAACAAAAGACTGAAAAAACTAGTTCTCTAGGAGAGCCTAGCTGACCCTTGGAATTTTGTGGGGATGCATTACTCCCTTCAGTTGGTATCAGTTCCCAGACAAAAGACTTAAAAATATATTTTACGTATTTGTAGAGAAAAGGAGATAATTATTTCCTTCCTAGAAAATCTGTAATTTCAAATTTTATCTGTTTCATATTTTATTTTTCTCCCTGTTCTCTGGGCAAAATAACCCTAATTTCATTGGGTTGTATTTCAGAGATATTTTTTTTTGTCCCTATCTTGTTATATTATTTTGCTGTATGTGTTCAATAGGAATGGAAATTCTGCTTCCTGAAGTCAGTTAAGAGATTCAGGAATGCTGGGGATGGAGATGACAAATTCTCCAGAACTTTTGGACTGCATTTAGAGCTAAATGTGCCTTATTGTTTTCTTCTGTGTCCAATTTATATCAACAGCCTAGAGTAATCTGATACTACTGTAAGTGCAATTATCCCACAGTGTAGAACTAACATATGAGCTTTTACATTCTCCCCATGAAGCAGAGAAAAGGGACAAAGGGACTGAATGAAGCAGACACTATGACAGACCTTTTGACCCCTTAATAGCACTGAAGAATGGCAAGTTGTAGGCTGCTGCAGCCAGGTTGGAGGGGATCGGGTCTGTATGTGGTTAGGAAATGCAAGGCTATCTTTGTGCAGCACTTGATCTGTTCTCTGTGGTTTAGCCATAGGCTGTAATGCGTAATTTCTCCATATTGACTATATCCATATAGATTTTGACTATAACCTAGTTTGTGATGTGATGATGTGGCTAACTCCCATGAATTAACTCCAGTTGAACAATATTTCATGACTTATTGAGAGAAGCATGTTCTTGGAAAATAAGTGATTATGTGAAAACAAGAATTTTGGAAACAAACAGGAAAGACATTCCTATTTCTATTTTTAAAATTTGAGATTTTCAAGCCTTTATTGTTGCAACAAAAAGCTGGATAATGAGATCTAGATGCATTCCAATGGCTTAAACATTAGACAGAAAATAAATGGAACTCCACATTTATTATTCTAAAAAAAAAATCTCAAAAAACCTGATCTCATTAGATTCAAAGGAGCTGATTCTTAATTTTTAAAGATATCCACAACCAGTGTTGAAACATTTTCTCCTCTCCACAATTTCCCAGAGACTAAAAGAGGATTTTCACATTCTGCTGTAGATTTTGAAGAAAAACTTCCCCAATTTGGGGGGAAAGATGACCTCCCACCTCCTGAGAACAGAAACCAATCAAAAGTACCAGTCTGAAACCTTCATCCTGATTCCTTCAAGAACCCCTCAAAGATAAGGTTGGGGATAAGAGAGAGGGAAAAAAATTTTCAAACTAGATTTACTTGTGGTTCTAAAGCATTTTTATACTCAAAATGTTAAGATTAAACATCAAAAGACAGAGATATCTTTATAGCCTCTGGGAATAGGATGGTACTGACTTTTCCTTAAAAATTAAACACAAAGACCCACAGGACCAGACCTCCTCTGCCCAGTGACCTGGCCTGACCCACTGTCATGGTTTAGCTTCAGTCAGCAATTAAGCACCACACAGCCGCTCACTCAGAATCACAGAATCGTATAGGTTGGAAAAGATCTTTAAGATCATCGAGTTCAACCGTAATCCTAACACTACCAAGACCACCACTATACCATGTCCCTAAGCACCTCATCCAAACATCCTTTAAATACCTCCAGGGATGGCGACTCAACCACTTCCCTGGGCAGCCTGTTCCAATGCTTGATAACCCTTTCAGTGAAGAAAAATTTCCTAATATCCAGTCTAAACCTCCCCTGGCGCAACTTGAGGCCATTTCTTCTTGTCCTATCGCTTGTTACCTGGGAGAAGAGACCGACACCCAACTCTCTACAACCTCCTTTCAGGTAGTTGGAGAGAGCAATAAGGTCTCCCCTCAGCCTCCTTTTCTCCAGGCTAAACAGTCCCAGCTCCCTCAGCCGCTCCTCATAAGACTTCTGCTCCAGACCCTTCACCAGCTTCGTTGCCCTTCTCTGGACACGCTCCAGCACCTCAATGTCTCTCTTGTAGTGAGGGGCCCAAAACTGAACACAGTATTCGAGGTGCGGCCTCACCAGTGCCGAGTACAGGGGCACGATCACTTCCCTAGTCCTGCTGGCCACACTATTCCTGATACAAGCCAGGATGCCATTGGCTTTCTTGGCCGCCTGGGCACACTGCTGGGTCATATTCAGGCGGCTGTCAACCAACACCCCCAGGTCCTTCTCTGCCAGGCAGCTTTCCAGCCACTCTTCCCCAAGCCTGAAGCATTGCATGGGGTTGCTGTGGCCCAAGTGCAGGACCTCGCACTTAGCCTTGTTAAAACTCATACAATTGACCTCGGCCCATCGATCCAGCCTGTCCGGGTCCCTCTGCAGAGCCTTCTTACCCTCCAGCAGATCAACACTCCCACATAACTTGGTGTCATCTGCAAACTTACTGAGGGTGCACTCGATCCCTTCGTCCAGATCATTGATAAAGATATTAAACAGAACTGGCCCCAACACAGAGCCCTGGGGAACACCGTTTGTGACCGGCCACCAACCAGAGTAAACTCCATTCACCACCACTCTTTGGGCCCGGCTGTCCAGCCAGTTCTTTACCCAGCGAAGAGTACACCCGTCCAAGCCATGAGCAGCCAGTTTCTCCAGGAGAATGCTGTGGGAAACAGTGTCAAAGGCTTTACTGAAGTCTAGATAGACAACATCCACAGCCTTTCCCTCATCCACTAGGCGGGTCACCTTGTCATAGAAGGAGATCAGGTTGGTTAAGCAGGACCTGCCTTTCCTGAACCCATGCTGGCTGGGCTTGATCCCTTGGTTATTCTCTATATGCCATGTGATGGCACTCAGGATGATCTGCTCCATCAGCTTCCCCGGCACCGAGGTCAGGCTGACAGGCCCGTAGTTCCCCAGGTCCTCCTTCCGGCCCTTCTTGTAGATGGGTGTCACATTTGCTAATCTCCAGTCAGCAGGGACCTCCCCAGTTAGCCAGGACTGCTGGTAAATGATGGAAAGGGGCTTGGTGAGCACATCTGCCAGTTCCTTCAGTACTCTCGGGTGGATCTCATCAGGCCCCATAGACTTGTGAGTGTCTAAGTGGTGCAGCAGGTCACTAACCATTTCCCCCTGGATTATGGGGGATCCATTCTGTTCCCCATCCCTGTCTTCCAACTCCAGGGGCTGGGTACCCAGAGAACAATTGGCCCTGCTATTAAAGACTGAGGCAAAGAAGGCATTAAGTACCTCAGCCTTTTCCTCATCCTTGGTCACTGTGTTCCCTCCCCCATCTACTAGGGGCTGGAGATTCTCCTTAGCTCTCCTTTTGCTGCTAATGTATTTGCAGAAGTATTTTTTGTTGTCTTTTACAGCAGCAGCCAGATTGAGCTCTAGCTCAGCTTTGGCCCTTCTAATTTTCTCCCTGCACAGCCTTGCTACACCTTTGTAGTCCTCCTGAGTTGCCTGCCCCTTCTTCCAGAGGTCATAGACTCTCCTCTTTCTCCTGAGTTTGAGCCAGAGCTCTCTAGTCAGCCAGGCCGGTCTTCTTCCCCGACGGCTCGTCTTTCGGCACCTGGGGACAGCCTGCTCTTGTGCCTTTAGGACTTCCTCCTTAAAGAATGTCCAGCCTTCCTGGACTCCTTTGCCCATTAGGGCTGCCTCCCAGGGGACTCTCTCGACCAGTCTCCTAAACAGGCCACAGTCCGCCCTCTGGAAATCCAAGGTGGCAGTTTTGCTGACCCCCCTCGCCGCTTCTCCACGTATCAAAAACTCTATCATTTCATGATCACTCTGCCCAAGACAGCCTCCAACCATCACATGGCTCACAAGTCCTTCTCTGTTCGTGAACAAGAGGTCCAGCGGGGCACCTTCCCTCGTTGGCTCACTCACCAGCTGTGTCAGGAAGTTATCTGCCACACACTCTAGGAACCTCCTAGACTGTTTCCTCTCTGCTGTATTGTATTTCCAGCAGACATCCGGCAGGTTGAAGTCCCCCACAAGAACAAGGGCTAGCGATCGTGAGGCTTCCCCCAGCTGCTTATAGAATAGTTCATCTGTCTCCTCATCCTGGTTGGGTGGTCTGTAACAGACTCCCACCACAATATCTGCCTTGTTGGCCTTCCCCCTGATTCTCACCCATAGACAATCCACCCTATCATCACCATCATCGAGCTCTAAACTATCCAGACACTCCCTGACGTACAGGGCTACCCCACCACCTCTCCTGCCTCGCCTATCCCTCCTGAAGCGTTTATAGCCATCCATCGCCGCACTCCAGTTGTGCGAGTCACCCCACCATGTTTCCGTGATGGCCACCATATCATAGTTTTCCTGGTGTACAATGGCTTCCAACTCCTCCTGCTTGTTACCCATGCTGCGTGCATTGGTGTAGAGGCACTTCAGCTGGGCTGTTGTCCATGTCTCCTTCATAGAAGAACACCCCCTGCGTGCTTTGAGGCGCTTCACTGGCATTTCCCTCTTGGCTCCCCTTGCCTCAGTATCCCCTAGCTCAACTCTGTTCAACTTTGGCTGTGCCCCAGCGTACCCCGCACATCTCGGAGACACAGGCCGAGTGCCCTTGCTGGCACCCGCTCCCTCTAACCATGGCACGTTGTCCCTCAGCGTCTCATGGGCAAGCCTGATATTATCCCCCTCCCCCTTCGAGTCTAGTTTAAAGCTCTGTCGATGAGCCCCGCAAGATCCTGAGCGAAGATTCTCTTTCCCCTTTGAGAAAGATGAATCCCATCAGACACCAGCAAACCCGGTGCTGTGTAGGCCATCCCGTTGTCAAAAAACCCAAATTCGTGGTGATGACACCAGCCATGGAGCCATGCATTAATAGATTGGGTGTCTCTGTTCCTTCTTGTGTCGCTGCCCACAACTGGAAGGAGAGAGGAGAAAATAACTTGTGCTCCGGAGTCCCTTACTAGCCGTCCCAAGGCTTTGAAGTCTCCTTTGATCACCCTAGGACTTCGTGTTGCAGCCTCATCGCCCCCCACATGGAAGAGCAGTAGGGGGTAATAGTCCGAGGGCCGTACCAGGCTAGGGAATACCCTCGTGACATCCTTCACGCAGGCCCCAGGGAGGCAGCAGACTTCCCTAAGAGGAGGGTCCATCTGGCATATCGGACCCTCGGTTCCCCTCAGAAAGGAGTCACCCACAACTATAACCCATCTTCTCTTCCTTGTGGAGGTGGTGTTAATACAGAGGTACCTTCTTCTGACCTGGGCAACACCTCTGGTGTAGATGGACTGTCATCCCCATCCTCCATTGACTGGCCTGCCACCTCCAGGGCCTCATACCTGTTGTGCAGAGGCACCTGGGGGGGCGAGGCGGGCAGGGAGGGCATTCACCTGCCGCCACGATCGTGGACTCGCCTCCATTCACTCTCCTCCTTTGAGCTGCTGCCTTCAGCCTGGTGTGTGTGGGGGGATACAGGATCCCCTTGATCGTGGGTTCTTACTGGTGGCTGCTGCTGCTCCTGTTCCTGTCTCAGGGGGGGCAGAGCATGGCACCACCAGTCGATCTCTTTCTCAGCCTCCCTGATGCTCCTTAACCTTTCTACCTCCTCCCGTAGCTCAGCCACCATGCAGAGCATCCCAGTGGGATGGGGGAGAGAATCTGAAGAGCAAAAGTAAGAAAACTCGTGGGTTGCGATAAGAACAGTTTAATAATTGGAACAAAAAATATAATAATAATAATAATAAGGATAATAATAATAAGAATAATAATAAATTTTAATGAAAAGGAAAATAACAAGAGAGAGAGAGGAGCAAAACCCCGAAAGAAAAAAGTGATACAACTGCTCACCACCCGCTGACTGATGCCCTGAGCAGCGATCACTACCCCTTGGCCAACTCCCCCCCAGTTTATATACTGAGCATTATGTCATATGGTATGGAATAGCCCTTTGGTCAGTTTGGATCAACTGTCTTGGCTGTGCCCCCTCCCAGCTTCTTGTGCACCTGGCAGAGCATGGGAAGCTGAAAAGTCCTTGGCTAGTGTAAACATTACTTAGCAACAACTGAAACATCAGTGTGTTATCAACATTATTCTGACACTAAATCCAAAACACAGCACTAGACCAGCTACTAGGAAGAAAATTAACACTATCCCAGCCGAAACCAGGACACCCACTCACTTAAGAGACTCTGGCTGTGACAGTGCTGTAAATAAAGAGAACTAGCCAGTATTGTCCATGAGCAGTCTGTGACTATCTTCCCCGTACAAAATCAGGTCCAGGTTTCTCAGCCATGTAGGAAAAAACTGAACTTTGTCACCCAGTAACAGTGATTTGTAACAGATCAAAGGAAAATATGCAGTTAGGGCATAGCTCATAAGGGAGCCCTGAAGAGCTGAGATTGCTGTTCCTCCTGCCACAAAGCAGGTAAGAGGGACTGTGATTTTTGTTTCTTCAGCCCCAGTACTGACAGTCCTCAAGGACCAGGCCCTTTATCACACAAGCAGCAGACAGCCTGGCTTTCCAGGGTTCAGGCACAGGCAAAGCAAGCAGGAGTGATTGCTGTTTGCCACTCCGGCAGTCTCCTGTCCTATTTCTCCTATAATAAGAGCTGGCTGATTGTATCCATGCTGTCTTCAGAGATTTTCTGGAGACTTTCGGAAGCTTCAGAGTAGCACAAAATTGAGCCAAACATGGGTAGACAATCTGAAACTTTTCAGGTTTTCACTTCCAGAAGCAACATGAACTTATAGGAAAGAAATATCTCCTGTGTGCATTCTGGCTGGTTATTGCAGAAGGATAAGTGTTCTTGTGAATATTTCCATTCCAGTGTTGATGGTAGATCTTACTCGAAGGTTTAGATTGACAGTCTATGGGTCAAAGGAGGCTGACCGTTCTGCTGCTCTGCTGCACAACCTGTGGAGCTTACGCAAGCAGAATAGCTTGCATAAGACTTTAAGCTGCCAAGTAAGAAAAAAATGAAAACAGAAAAACTAAATGCACTGTTGGTGAAGGAAGACATTCTGCTTATGTTGCCCTAGATAGTTTCCTCATAGATCTCACCAAAAACCTAATGAAATCAGTGAAAATCTTTTCATTGATTTTGGTGAGATTTGGATTATGGCCAAATGGATTAAGACAAGTTGGACAGATAATGGCAGTTTAATAGGGGAAGCAAAAGCTGCACCCGCAAGCAAAAAAAAATAAGGAATTCATTCACTACTCCCCATCGGCAGGCAGATGGTTAGCCACTTCCTTGAAAGCAGGGCCTCAGTGCACATAATGGTTGCTTGGGAAGACAAACACCATAACCACGAATGTCCCCCCTTCCTCCTCCTTTCCCTGAGCTTTTATTGCTGAGCACAACATCATATGGCATGAATATCTCTTTAGTCAGTTGGGGTAAGCTGTCCCAGCAGTGTCTCCTCCCTCTTGCTCACCCTCAACCTACTCTCTGGAGAGACAGAGTGAGAAAGAGAAGGCCTTGACACTGTGCAAACACTGTTCAGCAGTAGCCAAAACATTGGTGTGTTATCAACACTGTCTTCACCACAAATCCAAAGCACAGCACCATACAGGCTGCTATGAAGAAAGTTAACTCCATCCCAGCCAGACCCAGTACAGTACCTCAAGAGTAGCATGCCAATTAAGTTGTTGCTACACCATTAGCATCATTTACCTTCAGATTTCCTGCTGTAATACAACAAAGGAAAAAGAGAAGAAGGAATAGCAAAAAGAAATGTTTCATATAATTAAAGAAGTTATCCTTCTGAGAGACTTTTAACTAGCTAAAGATGTTTCATCTGTTAAATGTTACTTTTTAATTATTACATTGATATAAACTCTTTTTCAGTTTGACAGAGAATTGAAAACAATCTCAATCATCCAAAAATGTTATCTGACCAAAAAGATTAGAAAATAAGTTGCTTTGTGGTATGCATGATCACTTATACACCTTTAAACTAAATAAATTTTCAATTCTTATTAAATGTGACTAGCAGAAAAAAATATAGAATTTATAAGAATTAAGAATTTCTAATCATAGAATCATAGAATCATTAAGGTTGGAAAGAGCTCTAAGATCATCTAGTCCAACCGTCAACCCAACATTAGTCACAGTCCAACATTCAACCCCTAATATTAGCCTACTCACATAAACTTCAATGAAAAGCTGTTTTGAATAGAAAAGTGTAGTTTCTGTATATTTTACATAGTAGAGAAATTCTGCTAGATAAAGAAGCAAAAGCTGTGATTCATATCTGTGCTGGTTTTGGCTGGGATAGAGTTAATTTTCTTCATAGTAGATAGTATGGGACTAAGTTTTGGGTTTGTGCTGAAAACAGTGTTGATAACACAGGGATGTTTTTGTTATTGCTGAGCAGTGCTTACAAAGAGTCAAGGCCTTTTCTGCTTCTCACACCACCCCACCAGACAGTAGTCTGGGGGTGTACAAGAAGTTGGGAGGGGACACAGCTGGGACAGCTGACCCCAACCGACCAAAGGGATATTCCATACCATATGATGTCATGCTCAGTATATAAAGCTGGGGGAAGAAGAAGGAAGGAGGGGACGTTCAGAATGATGGCATTTGTCTTCCCAAGTAACTGTTACACGTGATGGAGCCCTGCTTTCCTGGAGACGGCTGAACGCCTGCCTGCCAAAGGGAAGTAGTGAATTAATTCCTTGTTTTGCTTTGCTTGCGTGCGTGGCTTTTGCTTTCCCTATTAAACTGTCTTTATCTCAACCCACAAGTTTTCTCACTTTTACTCTTCTGATTCTCTTCCCCCATCCCACTGTGGGGGGAGTGAGCGAGTGACTGTGTGGGACTTAGCTGCTGGCCAGGGTTAAATCACGACAGTCCTTTCTGACATCCAACGTGGGGCTTGAAGGGTTTGAGATAATGACAGATTTGACTGGACTGTGCTAGACCAATTTTATATCTGTTTAGCTATTAATTGGCAGGCTCCTGTGCTTGCCATGGGGCTTGCTTGCCTTACTGTATATTAGGGTCTAGGGCTCGTTAGTGTCTGCTATTTGCTTTTGCTGCTTGCTGTTCTGCTGTACTGCTTATCATCTTACTCTGCTGTGCCTGGGAACATTTTGATAACAGCAATGGCCATACGCCTGGGTTGGCAGATGGCCAGGGCATTGCTGCTGTTCCTGTGCTGCTGTACTGGACAGGATGGAACTCCAGTGTGAACTCAAGTCGAAATGACTGTGACCTGTGGATAAGTCCACGTGGGAGCAGGTACACCTCAAAGTGTCTGTGGCCGTGGATAAGTCCACACCACAGCAGGTACAACCTTGAAGGGACTGTGGCCCATGGATAAGGCCATGTTGGAGGTGGTTCACTCCTGAAAGGACTGTGGCTGTGGGTAAGGCCACACTGGAACAGGTACACATCCAAGCGACTGTGGCTGTGGATATGACCATGCCGGAGCAGGTACACCCCTAAGGGACTATTGTACGTGGATAAGTCCTTGCTGGAACAGGGGCAAGGGGAGGAGTTCATTGCAAGGGGAGGAGTTCATTGCAATATTAAATCACATGGCCTGGTCCAAAGGGACCAGGGATGGAGATTGTAATGGATATACCTTTAAACTGTTGTAACCCATGATTTGAGTTGCATGTTACAGGAAGTACTATAGCAGGAACCACCCGAATGAACGGAGGATGAGCCTCACAAGGAGCAGTGCAAGTGCAGCAGTGACCCGACCTGAGCTGGCTTTGGTGCCCAATAACTCCAAGAAACACACCACCTCCCCTGTCCTGAGTGACCACCATAAGAGATGGAGCCCAAAGTCATGGACTAAATGAACTCAGTGGACATTTTGTGGACATTTATGGACATTTTAAAGACATTTTACAGGGGTGGTCCATAGACTAAGGGAATGATATCTGTGTATATATCAAAGGATGGGAAGGGTGATGGTGGGTAATGTGGACATATTGGATATTGTGGTACCTGAGCATGACGTAAATGGTGTGGAATAAGGGGTGGAGAATGTGCTGGTTTTGGCTGGGGTAGAGTTAATTTTCTTCATAGTAGCTCATATGTTGATATATTTTGGATATGTGATGAAAGCAGTGTTGATAATACAGGAATGTTTTAGTTACTGCTGAGCAGTGCTTACACAGAGTCAAGGCCTTTTCTGCTTCTCACACCACCCCACCAGCGAGTAGGCTGGGGGTGCACAAGAAGTTGGGAGGGGACACAGCTGGGACAGCTGACCCCAACTGACCAAAGGGATATTCCATACCATATGACGTTGTGTTCAGCAATAAAAGCTGGGGGAAGAAGGAGGAAGGGGGGGCATTGGGAGTTAGGGCATTTGTCTTCCTTTCTGAGTCTTTTGTCCTCCCCATCACAATACAAACAGGTTTCCTGCCACAATAATTCCCCTCAGTTTTCACTCACATCTTCTAAATAACTCCTCTACAGTACCCTCAGCTCCCTTTCACATTCTTTACGAAGCTCTGTTTTGCATTATGTTCGGGCAAGAGGCAACATATGCTGACTCTGTCCATAAATGATGAAAGATTGGCTTCCATATTTACTAAAGGATACAAAGTGCTCCCTTTCTTTGCAGATGACTGTTTGCTTTAAGAGTTTGAAGGAATAAGATGCATCATACTTAGGAGGAGATTCCATTCTGAGACAGTCCTTTATTCACAGAATCGTATAGGTTGGAAAAGACCTTTAAGATCATAAAGTCCAACTGTAAACCTAACACTACCAAGACCACCACTACACCATGTCCCTAAGCACCTCATCCAAATGTCTTTTAAATACCTCCAGGGATGGTGACTCAACCACTTCACTGAGCAGCCTGTTCCAATGCTTGATAACCCTTTCCATGAAGACAAATTTCCTAATATCCAGTCTAAACCTCCCCTGGCGCAACTTGAGGCCATTTCCTCTTGTCCTATCACTTGTTACCTGGGAGAAGAGACCGACCCCCACCTCTCTACAAACTCCTTTCAGGTAGTTGTAGAGAGCGATAAGGTCTCCCCTCAGCCTCCTTTTCTCCAGGCTAAACAACCCCAGGTCCCTCAGCCGCTCCTCATAAGACTTCTGCTCTAGACCCTTCACCAGCTTCTCTGCCCTTCTTTGGACACACTCCAGCACCTCAATGTCTCTCTTGTAGCGAGGGGCCAAAAAGTGAACACAGTATTCGAGGTGCGGCCTCACCAGTGCCGAGTACAGGGGCACGATCACTTCCCTAGTCCTGCTGGCCACACTATTCCTGATACAAGCCAGGATGCTGTTGGCTTTCTTGGCCACCTGGGCACACTGCTGGCTCATATTCAGGTGGCTGTCAACCAACACCCCCAGGTCCTTTTCTGCCGGGCAGCTTTCCAGCCACTCTTCCCCAAGCCTGTAGCGTTGCATGGGGTTGTTGTGGCCCAAGTGCAGGACCCAGCACTTAGCCTTGTTAAACCTCATACAATTGACCTTGGCCCATCGATCCAGCCTGTCCAGGTCCCTCTGCAGAGCCTTCTTACCCTCAAGGAGATCAACACTCCCACCCAATGTGGTGTCGTCTGCAAACTTACTGAGGGTGCACTCGATCCCTTCGTCCAGATCATTGATAAAGATATTAAACAGAACTGGCCCCAACACAGAGCCCTGGGGAACACCGCTTGTCACCGGCCACCAACTAGAGTAAACTCCATTCACCACCACTCTTTCGGACCAGCCATCCAGCCAGTTCTTTACCCAGCAAAGAGTATGCCCGCCCAGGCCATGAGCAGCCAGTTTCTCCAGGAGAATGCTGTGGGAAACCGTGCCAAAGGCTTTACTGAAGTCTAGATAGACAACATCCACAGCCTTTCCCTCATCCCCTAGGTGGGTCACCTTGTCATAGAAGGAGATCAGGTTGGTCAAGCAGGATCTGCCTTTCCTGAACCCATGCTGGCTGGGCTTGATCCCTTGGTTATCCTCTACATGCCGTGTGATGGCACTCAGGATGATCTGCTCCATCAGCTTCCCCGGTACCGAGGTCAGGCTGACAGGCCTGTAGTTCCCCGGATCCTCCTTCCGGCCCTTCTTGAAGATGGGTGTCACATTTGCTAATCTCCAGTCAACTGGGACCTCCCCAGTTAGTCAGGACTGCTGGTAAATGATGGAAAGGGGCTTGGTGAGCACTTCTGCCAGTTCCTTCAGTACTCTCAGGTGGACGTGGAAGAAGGCATTAAGTACCTCAGCCTTTTCCTCATCCTTGGTCACTGTGTTCCCTCCCCTGTCTACTAGAGGCTGGAGATTCTCCTTAGCTCTCCTTTTGCTGCTAATGTCTTTGAAGAAGTATTTTTTGTTGTCTTTTACAGCAGCAGCCAGACTGAGCTCTAACTCAGCTTTGGCCCTTCTAATTTTCTCCCTGCACAACCTCGCTACACCTTTGTAGTCCTCCTGAGTTGCCCGCCCCTTCTTCCAGAGGTCATAGACTCTCCTCTTTTTCCTGAGTTCGAGCCAGAGCTCTCTATTCAGCCAGGCCGGTCTTCTTCCCTGCTGGCTCGCCTTTCGACACCTGGGGACAGCCTGCTCTTGTGCCTTTAGGACTTCCTCCTTAAAGAATGTCCAGCCTTCCTGGACTCCTTTGCCCTTTAGGGCTGCCTCCCAGGGGACTCTCTCGACCAGTCTCCTAAATAGGCCAAATAGGCCAATAGGCTCATCCTATTGGATGAGCATACAATGGCTGGTGATGCATGATCATATGAGAGTCAGAAAATAAAACGTTAAAGATTGCAACGGACGCCGGAGCAGTGTGAGGAGCACCAGCAGTGGGGCCAGCAAGCAATGGCGAGGGACACACGAGGACAAGGAGAGACTACGGCTGAACAGAGGGCGTTCCCCAAGCGACTGAGCCCCGACCCACTGATTGGACGAGCCAGCAAGGGGCGGAGCCTGCACCCGGATGAGCAGGTGATTTAAACAGGCTAAAACAATCACCCCACATGATTGCAACAGTCACATATAGATTCCCAGCGGGCAGGTGTGTCAGTATGGTGACCACCTAGGGAAAAAAAAAAAAAAAAAAAAGCAGCTTTGTGTTCTGCTTCTCCTGAGCTTCTAGCATCCAGTGGAACCAACCAATACAGCCACACAGACAGAGCTTCTGTCAGAGCATGTGACCACACAGACTTCAAACTGTGGGGGGTGTGTGAGGATATTCCTGGAGATGGAGGGTGATAGCAAGCATGCCTGTGGGAGGTGTGACCAGGTAGATGAACTGCTCTGCCTCGTGGCTGAGCTTTGGGAGGAGGTGGGCAGACTGAGGAGCATCCAACAATCTGAGAAGGAGATAGACCAATGGAGCTGTGCTCTGCCATCTCTGGTACACACAAGCCAACTCAGCATGGCTGCTACTGAGGTAGGTCCAGGTTCTGTTTTGTGCCAGGAGGAAGGCAGCATTATGAGGGATAGGGAGGAGTGGAAGCAGGTTACTGCACGGAGCTGTAAGAGGAACCCCTCCTTACCCTCTCAGCTACCTTTACAGAATAGGTACGAGGCTCTAGGTGTGGTAGACAAAGCACATCATGAGACAGATGAGGAGTAACCTATGCAAGCACCCTTGCCAAGGTCAGATCAACCAACCCCTTGCAACAAGACCTGCATTAAGACCAGCACTGAGAAGAAACAACAGTGAGTTATGGTCATTGGCGACTCCCTCCTGAGCGGAACAGAGGCACCCATTTGCAGACTGGGCCCTCTTTTCAGAGAAGTTTGCTGCCTCCCTGGGGCCCGAATTAGGGACGTCACCAGATGACTGACGAGCTTAATACAGCCTTCGGACTATTACCCATTCCTACTCTTTCATGTGGGTACTAATGATGTCACAACAAGAAGTCCAAGGTCGATCAAAAGAGATTTCAGGGCCCTGGGAAGAATGCTAAAAGATCCAGGAGCACAGGTAGTGTTTTCCTCACTCTTCCCAATAATGGGCAGAGACATTGGAAGAAACAGGGGAGCCCAAGACATCAATACCTGGCTACAGGACTGGTACCTTCACCACAATTTTGGGTTTTATAACCATGGAAGACCCTTTGAGACACAAGGTATGCTGGGGCCTGACGGGATCCACCTGTCCTGATGGAGGAAACACTTCTTTGCTCATAAGCTGGCAGGACTGATTGAGAGGGCTTTAAACTAGAATCGCTGGGGGAAGGGGATCCCAACAGGAGAGCTGAAGGTAAGCCAAGGGTTGGCATGGCATCGCCTGAGGGTGGCAATGCTAGTGGGAACATTTACGCTGCTCCTGGGAGCACGGAGGGCTCAGGAGCACATCTGAAATGCTTGTGCACAAACGCACGCAATATGAGAAACAAACCAGATGAAATGGAAGTGTTGGTCAGTTCCCAGAGCTATGATGTCATTGGTATTAGTGAGACTTGGTGGAATGAGTCCCACGACCGGAGTGCTGGGATGGAGGGTTACAGGCTGTTCAGGAGGAATAGGCAGGGCAGGCGAGGTGGAGGAGTTGCACCATATGTAAGGGACAGGTGTGACTGTACAGCCCTTACAGTGAGGGATGATGTGGTTGAGAGCCTCTGGGTGAGGATTAAGGGGATGGAAAACAAAGGAGATGTCACAGTGGGTGTCTACTACCGATCGCCCAGCCAGGATGTTAGCACTGATGAGTTATTCTGTAGGCAATTAGGAGAAATCTCTGGATTGGTAGCCCTGGTCCTTATGGGAGATTTCAACTTCCCAGGCATCGACTGGGAATACCATACTGCTGTGACAAGCAGGTCTTGGAAATCCCTGAAGTTTGTGGAAGATGATAACTTCTTGTCACAGGTACTCAGTGAGCCAACTAGGAAAGGTGCCTTCCTAGACTTGTTGTTTGTGAATAGAGAAGGACTCGTGGGAGATGTGATGGTAGGTGGCTGTCTTGGCCACAGTGATCAGGAAATGGTTGAGTTTTCAACCATTTCAATTTTCAGTGTAATGAGAAAAAAGGTCAGCAGAGTTGCTACCCTGGACTTCAAGAGAGCAAACTTTAAGCTACTCAGGGAGGTACTTAGCAGTGTCCCTTGGGAATCTGCTTTTGAGGGCTTAGGAGTCCACAGGTGCTGGTCTGTCTTTAAGAACCACCTTTTAGAAGCACAAGAGCAGGCAATGCCATTGTGTCCTAAGTCAAGCAAGCAGGGCAGAAGACCAGCTTGGCCAAACAGGGAACTCCTTGTGGAGCTCAAGAAGAAAAAGCAATCGTATCATCTCTGGAAGTGAGGTCAGGCTTCGCAGGAAGAGTACAGAGCCATGCTTTGCATCTGCAGGGAGAAGACGTGAAAGGCCAAAGCTCGACTAGAGTTGAAAGTGGCCAGTGTTGTTTCAGACATCAAGAAATGCTTTTTTTAAGTATGTTAATAGCAACAGGAGGTTGAAGGAAAACATTGGACTGATACTTGTTGAAGATGGTCATCTGACTAATAGGGATGAAGAAAAAAGTCGAGGCATTCAATGCTTTTTTTGCCTCAGTCTTTAATGATACTGATAGACCTTGGGCTGCCCGGTCCCCTGAGTTGGAGGACCACGAGTGTGGGAACAGTGCCTTTCCATTTGTGGATGCTGAAATTGTAAGGGGCCAGCTGTATCAGCTGAATGTTCACAAGTCCATGGGGCCTGATGGGATTCATCCCAGAGTACTGAAGGAGCTAGCAGATGTTACAGCAGGACCCCTCTCAATCATCTACCAAAGGTCTTGGGAGTCTGGGGAGGTCCCTGCTGACTGGAAGCTAGCCAATGTTATTCCAATTTACAAGAAGGGTGTGAGGGAAGACCAAGGGAACTACAGACCTGTTATTCTAACCTCTGTACCTGGAAAAATTATGGAGAAGATCATACTGGGTACTATTGAAAGGCATTAAAAGAACAATGCAATCATCGGGCACAGTCAACATGGGTTCACAAAAGGAAAGTCCTGTCTAACTAATTTGATATCCTTCTATGATAAGGTCACCTGCCTGGTGGATGAAGGGAAGGCAGCGGATGTAGTTTTTCTGGATTTTAGTAAGGCTTTTGATACTGTCCCTCACAGCATCCTTCTGGACAAGTTATCCAACTGTGAGATGAGCAGGTTCACTGTGCGCTGGGTGAAGAACTGGCTGAAGGGCAGAGCTCAAAGGGTTGTAGTTAATGGGGCTACATCTGGCTGGTGACCAGCGGTGTTCCTCAGGGTTCAATTCTAGGGCCAGTTCTGTTCTATATATTTATCAATGATCTGGATGCAGGAGTTGAATGCACCATTAGCAAGTTTGCTGATGATACCAAACTGGGAGGTGCTGTTGACTCCCTTGAGGGACAAGAGGCCTTGCAGAGGGATCTAGATAGACTGGAGCATTGGGCAATCATCAACGGCATGAAATTTAACAAGTCCTAGTGCCGGATTCTGCACCTGGGACGGAGTAACGCCAGGCACAAGTATAAATTGGGAGAGGAGTGGCTGGAGAGCAGCCCTGCAGAAAGGGATCTGGGGGTGCTGGTTGACAATAGGCTCAACATGAGTCAGCAGTGTGCCCTGGCAGCCAAGAGGGCAAACCACATTCTGGGATGCATCAAACACAGCATAACCAGCAGGTCAAAAGAGGTGATTATCCCTCTGTATTTAGCAATGGTGCAGCCTCACCTTGAGTATTGTGTGCAGTTCTGGCCCCACAATTTAAGAAGGATGTGAAGGTCCTTGAATGTGTCCAGAGGAGGTCAACAAAGCTGGTGAAGGGGCTGGAAGGCAAGTCCTATGAGGAGCGGCTAAGGACACTGGGTTTGTCTAGTTTGGAGAAAAGGAGGCTGAGGGGCGACCTCATTGCTCTCTACAGCTTCCTGAGGAGGGGAAGTGGAGAGGGAGGTGCTGATCTCTTCTCCCTGGTATCCAGTGATAGGACGCATGGGAATGGTTCAAAGCTGCGCCAGGGGAGGTTCAGATTTGACATTAGGAAGCATTTCTTTACCGAGAGGGTGGTCAAACACTGGAACAGGCTTCCTAGAGAGGTGGTCGATGCCCCATGCCTGTCAGTGTTTAAGAGGCATTTGGGCAATGCCCTTAATACTATGCTTTAACTTTTGGTCAGCCCTGTAGTGATCAGGCAGTTGGACTAGATGATCGTTGTAGGTCCCTTGCAACAGAAAATATTCTATTCTAGTCTATTCTGTTCTATGTCTGATAATGGTACTATGGTACTAATGATACTTATGGTTTATTGCTCTTTCTGATGACCTAAGCATTATGCAGGAATCCAGGGCAAAAATAGAAATCAGAAAATGGCAGATGGGGCTTATTCTAGGGTAACCTTCCGCATGACATTTTTATTTGTCATAACTCTTAGAGAGCCACAATTTAGAACTAAAAACCTTTTCTCTGGATACTTTGGTATACTTTCAACTGAAATGGCATTTCTTCATAGCATTTGGCTTCTTTGTTCAACAGACTCTGTTGCAGCTGAAACGAAGCACAAAATGTAATGCCAACACTTTCATAGTGGTCTTTCCTAAGACAATTAAATGTATTTATTCACCAGCTTTGGCAGAATTTTAATCCAGATATTTAATCTAGGTTCATCACAAGGTTGACAGCCCACAGATGAAACAAGTAGTGATCTGTAACTGGATAATAAAACAGAATACCTTGGAAATATGTGAATGTGTAGATCTGGAATGAGAAAATTTAGCTTAAGATAAAAAGAACTAAAGGACTATAGAGACACACTTCTTCCTTATAAAAGTGAGTCCTTAGAGGCAGGATTACACCACTTCAAGGAAGCACATCAAGTTTGAGAACTTTGATGCACAGAGAGTGTGGGACTGGTACATATGCATTGTAACCTTAAAGAGATTATAAAAGCTGCTGAAAATGAAGGACATGCAGGCCTATATGTCATCACCAAACTCAAAAATAGGAAATTAATTGGAAGTCTGCTCTAAAGAACCAAAGCAAAAAAGGGACTGAGTCATGACCCACCAAAGGCATGGAACTCAAATGAAGAAAAGTTTCAAGGAGTATGGAAAAAGACAACCCAGGAGCACAGGTGGCAATACACAGGGAACAATGATGAGGTTTTTCTGGATTCCAGGAAAAATATACATGGAGCAAAGAGAGAAATCATGAAAAAACAAGTTTCAGGGAAGAAGAATAGGTAGTGGAAAGAGGCAAGGAATAAATTTTGGAAGTGCAAATGAGAGTTAGTGGAAACGATACAATGTGATCACGTTTTTGTCTCCCAGAAGAAGAAAGAACAAAATTCTGGCTCTTACTCCTGATGAATGGTAACTTACACAAGCAGCATTTCCATAAAATCTTGAGCTAAGTTTCTACTCAACATGAGTAAACATGGCAGAATTAGACCTTTTTTCCCCACTAAAAGCAAGTAAAATTACTTCAGTATTTCCCTAATTTAATCTGTATATATGCAACTGCTGTACTGGTCAAAGAATCACAGAATGGTTGATGTTGGAAGGGACCTCTGGAGGTCCAACCCCCCTGCTCAAGCAGGGCCACCTAGAGCCAGTTGCCCAGGACCATGTCCAGACAGTTTTGAATATCTCCAAGGAGGGAGACCCTACAACCTCTCTGGGCAACCTGTGCCAGTGCTCAGTCACCCTCACAGTAAAACAGTGTTTCCTGATGTTCAGACAGAACCTCCTGTGTTTCACTTTGCGCCCATTGCTTCCTGTCCTGTCACTGAGTACCGCTGAAAAGAGCCCAGCTCCATCTTCTCTGCGCTCTCCCTTCAGGTATTTGTATGAGTATTTGATCTCATCAAATACACTGATGAGATCCCCCCTGAGCCTTCTCTTCTCTTGGCTAAACAGTCCCAGCTCTCTCAGCGTTTCCTCATACGTGAGGTACTCCAGTCCCTTCATCATCTTCGTGGCCCTTCTCTGGACTCTCTCCAGTATGTCCAGGCCTCTCCTGTACTGGGGAGCCCAGAACTGGACACAGGACTCCAGGTGTGGCCTCACCAGCGCTGAGTAGAGGGAAAGGATCACCTCCCTCGACCTGCTGGCAATACTTTGTCTAATGCAGCCCAGGATACCATTTGCCTTCTTTGCAGCAAGGGCACATTGCTGGCTCATGTTCAACTTGGTGTCCACCAGGACCCCCAGGGCCTTTTCTGCCAAGCTGCTTTCCAGCTGGGCGGCCCCCAGCATGTGTATTGGTGCATGGGGTTATCCCTCCCCTGGTGCAGGACTTGGCACTTCCCCTTGTTGAACTGCATGAGATTCCTGTCAGCCCAATTCTCCAGCTTGTCAAGGTCCCTCTGGATGGCAGCATGACTCTCTGGCATATCAGCTGCTCCTGTCAGTTTGGTGTCATCTGCAAATGGCTGGGGGTACACTCTGCCCCATCATCCAGATCATTAGAACATCATCCAGATCATCATCCAGATCATTAGATCAATTAGATCATTAGACTTTAGAACGAGGAGAACACACTGGAACCGCCATTTCAGCGAAGCCTCCGAGGCGAGCAGTTCTGAGACAGAGGACCGCGTCGGGGGCCGCTGCTGGATCGGCGAAACCGCGGCAAAACCGCGCAGGGAAGGGAGGAAAAAGAAAAGGGAGGGCGCAGCCACCTCCCCGGCCCCTGAGCAGGAAGGCGAGAGCTCCTGACGAGGACCCGGCTCTGACTCAGCATGGGTGGGGACGAGAGTGACGGCGGAAATCCCCTTCCAGTACAAGAGCATCTCCCAGGGAGCGCGAGCGACCAGGAGCGCGGCGAACAGGACGGGCAAACAGGGCGTGGCGCGTCAGAAGGGCGTGGCGCGGCAGTTTGCGCGGCAGTTTGTGCAGGCAGGGCGTGTAGGGAAGGCGAAGGCACCTACTAGCTCAAGAGGATCTGTGAGAAGTGAGTTCATTTGGTACTCCCCATCCTTCCAGAAGGAACTCAGCTATGGTCCTCACTCGTCAGAAAGCGATGCCCTCTGTGCTCGCTAGAGTGGATGTGGCTACCCAGACGGAGCTGCCGGGAAAACATGCCGCCACCCAGGTCTCGGGCTGCAGGGAGTGCCTGGGCATCACGCTGTTCACACATGGCAGCCGTGCGGACAGCTGCGTGAGGTGCGACCAGGTGGATGACTTGCTTTGCATGGTGGCAGAGCTACGGGAGGAGGTGGAAAGGTTAAGGAGCATCAGGGAGGCTGAAAAAGAGATCGACTGGTGGTGCCAGGCTCTGCCCCCCCTGAGACGGGAACAAGAGCAGCAGCAGCCACCAGTAAGAACCCACGATCAAGGGGATCCTCTGTCCCCCCCCCGCCGGGCTGAAGGCAGCAGCTCAGAGGAGGAGAGTGAATGGAGGCAAGTCCGTGCTCGTGGCGGCAGGCGAAGGCCCTCCCTGCCCGCCTCGCCCCCCCAGGTGCCTCTGCACAACAGGTATGAGGCCCTGGAGGTGGCAGGCCAGTCAATGGAGGATGGGGATGACAGTGTATCTACACCTGAGGTGTCGCCCAGGTCAGAAGAACGTACCTCTCGTCTTACCACCACCTCCACAAGGAAGAAAAGAAGGGTTATAGTTGTAGGTGACTCCTTTCTGAAGGGAACCGAGGGTCCGATATGCCGGACGGACCCTCCTCTTAGGGAAGTCTGTTGCCTCCCTGGGGCCCGCGTGAAGGATGTCACAAGGGTACTCCCTAGTCTGGTACGGCCCTCGGACTATTACCCCCTACTGCTCTTCCATGTGGGGGGCGATGAGGCTGCAACACGAAGTCCTAGGGTGATCAAAAGAGACTTGAGGGCCTTGGGACGGCTAGTAAGGAACTCAGGAGCACAGGTTATTTTCTCCTCTCTCCTTCCAGTGGTGGGCAGTGACACCAGAAGGAACAGAGATGCCCAATCTATTAATGCATGGCTCCGTGGCTGGTGTCATCGCCACAAATTTGGTTTTTTTGACAACGGGATGGCCTACGCCGCACCGGGTTTGCTGGCATCTGATGGAATTCATCTTTCTCGAAGGGGAAAGAGAATCTTTGCTCAGAAACTTGCAGGGCTCATTGACAGAGCTTTAAACTAGACTCGAAGGGGGAGGGGGATAATATCAGGCTTGCCCGAGAGAAGCCGAGGGGCGACGTGCCATGGTTAGAGGGAGCGGCTGCCAGCGAGGACACTCGGCCTGAGTCCTCGAGATGTGCGGGGTATGCTTGGGCACAGCCAAAGTCGAGCAGAGTTGAGCCAGGGGATACTGAGGCAAGGGGAGCCAAGAGGGAAACACCAGTGAAATGCCTCAAAGCACACAAGGGGTGTTCTTCTATGAAGGAGGTGCGGGTGACAGCCCAGCTGAAGTGCCTCTACACCAATGCACGCAGCATGGGTAACAAGCAGGAGGAGTTGGAAGCCATTGTACATCAGGAAAACTATGATATGGTTGCCATCACAGAAACATGGTGGGGTGACTCGCACAACTGGAGTGCAGCGATGGATGGCTATAAACTCTTCAGGAGGGATAGGCGAGGCAGGAGAGGTGGTGGGGTAGCCCTATACGTCAGGGAGAGTCTGGATAGTTTAGAGCTCAATGATGGTGATGATAGGGTGGAGTGTCTATGGGTAAGAATCAGGGGGAAGGCCAACAAGGCAGATATTGTGGTGGGAGTCTGTTACAGACCCCCCAACCAGGATGAGGAGACAGATGAACTATTCTATAAGCAGCTGGGTGAAGCCTCACGATCGCTAGCCCTTGTTCTTGTGGGGGACTTCAACCTGCCGGATGTCTGCTGGAAATACAATACAGCAGAGAGGAAACAGTCTAGGAGGTTCCTGGAGTGTGTGGCAGATAACTTCCTGACACAGCTGGTGAGTGAGCCAACGAGGGAAGGTGCCCCGCTGGGCCTCTTGTTCACCAACAGAGAAGGACTTGTGAGCGATGTGATGGTTGGAGGCTGTCTTGGGCAGAGCGATCATGAAATGATAGAGTTTTTGATACGTAGAGAAGCGGCGAGGGGGGTCGGCAAAACTGCCACCTTAGACTTCCGGAGGGCGGACTTCGGCCTGTTATAGGAGACTGGTCGAGAGAGTCCCCTGGGAGGCAGCCCTTATGGGCAAAGGGGTCCAGGAAGGCTGGACATTCTTTAAGGAGGAAGTCCTAAAGGCAGAAGAGCGGGCTGTCCCCAGGTGCCGAAAGACGAGCCGTCGGGGAAGAAGACCGGCCTGGCTGACTAGAGAGCTCTGGCTCGAACTGAGGAGAAAGAGGAGAGTCTATGACCTCTGGAAGAAGGGGCGGGCAACTCAGGAGGACTACAAAGGTGTAGCAAGGTTGTGCAGGGAGAAAATTAGAAGGGCCAAAGCTGAGTTAGAGCTCAGTCTGGCTGCTGCTATAAAAGACAACAAAAAACACTTCTTCAAATACATTAGCAGCAAAAGGAGAGCTAAGGAGAATCTCCAGCCCCTAGTAGATGCGGGAGGAAACACAGTGACCAAGGATGAGGAAAAGGCTGAGGTACTTAATGCCTTCTTTGCCTCAGTCTTTATTAGCAGGGCCGAATGTTCTCTGGGTACCCAGCCCCTGGAGTTGGAAGATAGGGATGGGGACCAGACTGGAGCCCCCATAATCCAGGGGGAAATGGTGAGTGACCTGCTGCACCACTTAGACACTCACAAGTCTATGGGGCCTGATGAGATACACCCGAGAGTGTTGAAGGAGCTGGCAGAAGAGCTCACTAAGCCCCTTTCCATCATTTACCAGCAGTCCTGGCTAACTGGGGAAGTCCCTGCTGACTGGAGATTAGCAAATGTGACACCCATCTTCAAGAAGGGCCGGAAGGAGGACCCAGGGAACTACAGGCCTGTCAGCCTGACCTCGGTGCCGGGGAAGCTGATGGAGCAGATCATCCTGAGTGCCATCACACGGCATGTAGAGAATAACCAAGGGATCAAGCCCAGCCAGCATGGGTTCAGGAAAGGCAGGTCCTGCTTGACCAACCTGATCTCCTTCTATGACAAGGTGACCCGCCTAGTGGATGAGGGAAAGGCTGTGGATGTTGTCTATCTAGACTTCAGTAAAGCCTTTGACACGGTCTCCCACAGCATTCTCCTGGAGAAACTGGCTGCTCATGGCTTGGACGGGTGTACTCTTCACTGGGTAAAGAACTGGCTGGATGGCCGGGCCCAAAGAGTGGTGGTGAATGGAGTTTACTCCAGTTGGCGGCCGGTCACAAGCGGTGTTCCCCAGGGCTCTGTGTTGGGGCCAGTTCTGTTTAACATCTTTATCAATGATCTGGACGAAGGGATCGAGTGTACTCTCAGTAAGTTTGCAGATGACACCAAGTTGTGTGGGAGTGTTGATCTGCTGGAGGGTAGGCAGGCTCTGCAGAGGGACCTGGACAGGCTGGATCGATGGGCTGGGGTGAATTGTATGAGGTTTAACAAGGCCAAGTGCAAGGTCCTGCACTTGGGTCACAGCAACCCCATGCAACGCTACAGGCTTGGGGAAGAGTGGCTGGAAAGCTGCCTGGCAGAGAAGGACCTGGGGGTGTTTGTTGACAGCCGCCTGAATATGAGCCAGCAGTGTGCACAGGCGGCCAAGAAAGCCAATGGCATCCTGGCTTGTATCAGGAATAGTGTGGCCAGCAGGACTAGGGAAGTGATCGTGCCCCTGTACTCGGCACTGGTGAGGCCGCACCTCGAATACTGTGTTCACTTTTGGGCCCCCCACTACAAGAGGGATATTGAGGTACTGGAGCGTGTGCAGAGAAGGGTAACGAAGCTGGTGAAGGGTCTGGAGCAGAAGTCTTATGAGGAGCGGCTGAGGGAGCTGGGACTGTTTAGCCTGGAGAAAAGGAGGCTGAGGGGAGACCTTATTGCTCCCTCCAACTACCTGAAAGGAGGTTGTAGAGAGGTGGGGGTCGGTCTCTTCTCCCAGGTAACAAGTGATAGGACAAGAGGAAATGGCCTCAAGTTGCGCCAGGGGAGGTTTAGACTGGATATTAGGAAATTTGTCTTCATGGAAAGGGTTATCAAGCATTGGAACAGGCTGCCCAGGGAAGTGGTTGAGTCGCCATCCCTGGAGGTATTTAAAGGACGTTTGGATGAGGTACTTAGAGACATGGTGTAGTGGTGGTTTTGGCAGTGTAGGTTTATGGTTGGACTCGATGATCTTAAAGGTCTTTTCCAACCTATATGATTCTGTGATTCTGTGATTAATGAAGATGTCAAACAGGACTGGATCCAGTATTGACCCCTGGGGTACACTGCTAGTCACTGGCCTCCAACTAGACTTTGTGCTGCTACTGATCACCACCCTCTGGGCCCAGCTGTTCAGCCAGTTTTCAATCCACCTCACTGTCTGCTCATACATCAACAGCTTCTCTATGAGGATCTTATGGGAGACAGGATCAAAGGCCTTCCTGAAGTCCAGGTAGACAATATCCACTGCTCTCCCCTCATCTACCAAGCCAGGCATTTCATCATAGAAGGTTATCAAGTTGGTCAAGCATGAAAAGTATGTGTCATTTGATTATGAATAGGCCTGTGCTGGGGAAACTATGAGAAGAGTTGGTGCATAATAAAATCTCTCAGGATTGCTGGTGGAAGGTGAATGAACATTTTTCAAAGTGAGGAAAGATAGCTGAATCAAATCTGTGGCTCAGAAATTCACAATATAGCAGAAGGCATATGATAAGGTACACTAGAGATATGAGCCTGAGATTCAGAGCTAAGGTCTACACGTTCTTGTCTAGAGGTCTACAAGGATCAAGAATGTTTGGTCATGCTCTTGGGTCAGATCCATGTAATATTTTCAGCCAATTATGTAATATGATCTATCCCCAGAAATCACTTGAGACTATTAGTGAAAGGAGTTTTCTGATCTAAAATTCCAGTTACATAAAGCTCAGCTCTGTGAAACCTGTACATACACAGAACTGAAAAGTGGAACAAATATGCTTTTGCAAGCCTCCTAACTGCAAACCCCTAACTATGCTGTGATTCTGCTATCCTCCAAAAGTTACATTAGGATGCATGAACATGTTGACGTGTTGAATGTGCTCATGCTGACATATCCTGAAAAGGGTATGTCATTTGAGATTCTTAACCCTTCATGCCAGTGATTTACATACTGCTGTCTGAGATTATCAAGAGTATGTATATATTCTACGTATTTACTGAAATAAAAAAAACCACATAAGCCTTTTCAGATGCGTAGACAAAAAGGAGTTCCCTGACGACATAAGATTTTACATATTTTGTAAATATGTTAACTCAGAGTTCCAAATACAAAATGCAGCACTCGGACACCAGTTAGATTTGTGACTCTAAGGAATTTGGGGTCCATAAACCAATGAATGGAACATCCTCATCCATATGCACTTTTGGGTTTTTACTTTTCCAGGAATATTTTCAATTATAGTCTCTTTTTAATAACTAATTGTGGTGGGTTGACCTTGGCTGGCCACCAGGTGCCCACCAAGCCACTCTATCACACCCATTCCTCAACAGGAAAGTGGGAGAAAATATGATGAAAGGCTCATGGGTCGAGATAAGGACAGGGAGATCACTCAGCAATTACCGTCACGGGCAAAACAGACTCGACTTAGGGAAATTAATTTAATTTATTAACAATTAATAACAGAGTAGGATAGTGAGAAATAAGAACAACTCTAAAAAGACCTTCCCCCCACCCCCTGCTTCTTCCCAGGCTCAACTTCACTCCTGAATCTTCTCTCTCCTTCCCCCTGAGCAGTGCAGGGGGATGGGGAATGGGGGTTGCAATCAGTTCATAACAATTCATCTCTGCTGCTCCTTCCTCCTCACGCTCTTCCCCTGCTCCAGCATGGGGTACCACCCATGGGAGACAGTCCTCCATGAAGTTCTCCAACGTGGGTCCTTCCCATGGGCTGCAGTTCTTCATGAACTGCTCCAGCATGGGTCCTTCCCACAGGTTACAGTCCTTCAGGACTGGATTACTCCAGCATGGGTCCCTCACGGGCCACAGGTCCTGCCAGAAAACCTGCTCCAGTGTGGACTCCTCTCCACAGGGCTGCAGCTCCTGCCAGGAGCCTGCTCCAGCACGGGCTCTCCACGGGGTCACAACTTCCTTCAGGGCATGTCCACCTGCTCTGGCATGGGGTCCTCCACGGGATGCAGTGTGGATATCTGCTCCACTGGGGTCCTCCACGGTCTTCACCGTGGGCTGCAGGGGAATCTCTTCTCCGGCACCTGGAGCACCTCCTCCCCCTCCTTCTTCAGTGACCTTGGTGTCTGCATAGTTGTTTCCTCTCACTCCTCTCTCCCAGCTGCTGTTGCACAGCAATTTTTACCCTTTCTTAAATATGTTATCACAGAGGCGCTACCACTGTTGCTGATTGGCTCAGCTTTGTCCAGCAGTGGGTCTGTCTTGGAGCCAGCTGAATCTGGCTCTGTCGGGCATGAGGGCAGCTTCTGGCATCTTCTCACAGAAGCCACCCCTGCACCCCCCCACTACCAAAACCTTGCCACATAAATCCAATACACTAATACAAATATTATTTAATACAAGTTAGTGATATATATTTAAATTTGCATTATTTTAACCTATTTCAATTAAATGTCAAAACAAAGTGAAGCAAAGTTGCTTGTAGAAAACAATGTAAGGTTTTATTGAATGTAGTATATCTTTCAATTAAACGAAAGGAATGTCAGACACTGATACAGCAAAAGAATCCCAGCTTTTTAATCCAACTTTTACTTCACTGAACATTAATATAATAATGCTTAACAAAAATTCTATTAGCCTGATTCAAGTTTTGGGTAATTTGTATTAAATTATATATAATTCTGCTAAATTACATAAAGGTAAAAAATCTCTGAGACATACAAAAGGAGCAAACATGCTTGCAAAATGCTGCAACACAGAGATATTGAGCAGAAATTTGTTCTCTTGAGAGAATTTGATATGCAGTTCTATTTCCTAGCTAATCTTAAGAAATTTTCAATGAAAATCTTAAACTGAATCTGTGAAACTGTCTAACTAAAAGTTTTGGTTTCTGAAACAAAATGAACTGAATGAAAATGTTCCACAAATGAAAAAGAAGTTAAAATGTTCAAAGATATTTCTGTTTTCTCAAAAGAATATTTTGGGAGCAAAATTAAGGTGAAAATTTTAGCTTTTTCTAGAAAATAAACTTGATGAATTTATGGGCAACTTGACTAGTGTTTTCTTAAAGAATATGAAAAAGAAGATTGATCATAAATATGTTTATTTCTTCATCTCACAAATTGTATGAAGTGATTTCAGCAAATGCTATTTATTCCTAGATATTACAGTGATTTAAGAAACAATTCTTGTTTACATTATATCCAATATGCAAATAGTTAGGAAATACTTTCCTGGATTGGATAGATCAAATGTAGTATACAGCAGTTCATGAGTGGAACACCAATCATGGTGACAAAGTGTATCAATTAAACATTAAGTGTGTCTGTGATGCATATGTAGAGCTATAGAATCATAATCATAGAATGGCTTGGGTTGGAAGGGACCTTTAAAGATCATCTAGTCCAACCCCCCCTGTTGTGAGCAGGGATACCTTCCACTAGATCAGGTTGCTCAAAGCCCCATCCAACCTGACCTTGAACACTTCCAGGGATGGAGCATCCACAACTTCTCTGGGCAACCTGTTCCAGTGTCTCACCACCCTCATTGTAAAAAATGCCTTCCTTAAATCCAATCTACATCTACCTCTTTCAGTTTAAAACCATTGCCCCTTGTCCTGTCACTACAGGCCCTACTAAAAAGTCTTTCTCCATCTTTCTTATAAGCCCCCTTTATATATTGAAAGGCCGCAATAAGGTCTCCCTGGAGCCTTCTCTTCTCCAGGCTGAACAACCCCAACTCTCTCAGCCTGTCCTCATAGGAGAGGTGTTCCAGCCCTCTGATCATTTTTGTGGCCCTCCTCTGGACCCACTCCAACAGGCCTGTGTCTTTCTTGTCCTGGGGACCCCAGAGCTGGATGCAGTACTCCAGGTGGGGTCTCACCAGAGCAGAGTAGGGGGGCAGAATCACCTCCCTCGACCTGCTGGCCATGCTTCTTTTGATGCAGCCCAGGATACGATTGGCTTTCTGGGCTGCGAGTACACATTGCTGGCTCACGTCCAGCTATTCATCCACCAGTATCCCCAAGTCCTTCTCTGCAGGGCTGTTCTCAATCCCTTTATCCCCCAGTCTGTATTGATAATGGGGATTGCCCTGACCCAGGTGCAGGCCCTTGCACTTGGCCTTGTTGAACTTCATGAGGGTCACATGGGCCCACTCCTCAAGCCTGTCCAGGTCCCTCTGGATGGCATCCCTTCCCTCCAGCAAATCAACTGCACCACTCAGCTTGGTGTCATCCACAAACTTGCTGAGGGTGTACTCAACCTCCTTTATGGAAGTAGCAAAATAGACTGATATTCATTGTAAATTATGGTTATCTAATATTTCTCTGAAATTTTCTTTTGTCTTTAAAAGTTTTTTCCAAATGAAAAAAATGAATCCTGTTGACCTGGCTTATGCTCATTCTGGTGTAAATCAAGCATAATTTCCCCAAAGTGTAGTTATACCATAGTGAAACTGATGAAAGGAAGACTGAATCAGTGCTCGAAGTATTTTTTTTTCTTTCTATATGTGGGAAGGACATTCGTGGAAAACCAATAACTTCACATCAGTGAACATTAAAAGAAAAATAAAATATTTCAAAATGGGCTGTCTTTACAGTAATTCTGCACAGAAAACATAATCAATTCCAGTTTCAGTTGTAAGTTTCTCATGGGAATGAGAATTAATACACTAAATAAAAGCAGCTTATTGTTGTTGCTCTCCAGTCTTTGACTTACTTTACTAGAGTTGCTTCTCTGAGCTCATCTCTCAGTGCTATTGGTTAATAATCTTACAAGAGAAAGAATGTTAAGGCTTCTTTTTCAGTTTTGTATTTCTTTTTTTTTTAATGTGCATAGTTCAACTAATTGAGAAATATCTTGAAAAATATTTTGGAGGGAAAAACAAAACAAAACAAATTATTGCTGAAATTATTTCCTCCCTCCCCCCCCCCAAAAAAAACCCTCAGGCTCAGTGAAAGACTAAAAAAATGCACATGGATCAATTATGAAAAAAAAAAAGAACATTTCTTTGAATGAGGAAAAGCTGATTGGAATTAAGATAGGCTTTGTTCATAACTGCAAGATACAAGGAGAGGACTTTTAAGTGGAACAGAAAAGGGGGATTTGGGAGTGTTTGGCTGCTTAATGCTATAGTGCTTCAGAGCCCACATGAAAATTTGCTGCTAGCTATTAATCATCATTGTGCCCCTGCAAAGAAGCTGTTACAATGATGACTATATGTCATTATATTCCCACTGTAAGTAACGAATCAGAGAGCTGGGAAAGTTGGATAAGAGCAGCTGGCAAACTTTTAAGTGGTGGAATCTATTTAAATAAATTTACATCACATTTGCTACTTTCCCTCGTACAGGAATCATACTTTAAAATGAAACAATATGCTGTGTTCATGGGCCCTGTTCTTTTATTCTCTTGTCTCTAAGCTTGCTTTCCAGGTCAGCCTTTGCCAACACTGACAGCACGCTTTTCTCATAGCCTCTTCTTCTCATAGCCTTTGGTTGCTTTCAAGTTCAATTTAGCACAATGAAGTTGTTATGCATGACAGTTTGGAGAGCAGAATAGGTGGTGTCTGAGCCTGCTGTGCTGCTACAAAGTAGATCCATTCTCTGCAGGCTGGCTCAGTTACTGAAGTCTTGCTGGTGGGACACTGCAGTGGACTTCCAGATGTTCCCATCCCGACAAAAAGAATTAGCTTCAAACTGCAAGAAGCCATGGGGTCACCCTCTCTTTCAGTGAGACTGCACCATTTAATATGCTGCAATGGATTTCAAATTCATGTTGATTTATCCTGTTGTACTCTTCTTTTATGATATTTACAGATATGTAAAGGAACAGGGAAAGTTTTAGTCTCACGTGGTTCAAGAGTTTTATTAGATATCTAAACCATTGTTTTATGTTTATTTTATAAAAAATAGAGTTGAAACATGTCAGGCTTAATTCCATTAGGCTAAACTGCCTAAAGGAGAGCCCTGAGGTTCCTAGAACAGAACCTGAAAGTGTCTCTTCTGCTAAGCATCAGCAACAATCCAAACAATAAACAACCCTAAAACATTAAAGTTGTCAACAGTTATCTGCTACAAGATTACCAAAAAAAGCTCAAATAATTTCCAACCTGCAAATTATTCAAGTTAAATATTAAAAATTATTTAATTCTGAGCCTATTTTGAGATATTACAAGCCACTTGTCTATACCAGGCATAGCTCAAAATGTCTGGTTGTGTTTATTGCTAACTATACTGTAGGACACCCAATTCAATAATACACCACACTTGTTATTCCTATTGGATAAATATTTTTTTTTTTGCATAAACTTAGCTATTAATACAGTGATAGCTTTCTTTTTTCTTATCAGGCACTACTAGCATTAGTATGACAAAGCAGGTCAGTTGTAGACTACTTGACTGTGTGCTGTAACAGATGTGTTCAGTTTCTTAGATTGCCCAATAAGAAAAGAACCAGTTATCTTGATTATGGATCTTGCTAATTACTGGGTAAACCCATCAAATAATTCTCCATCTAGATTAAAAATTAACTCAAAGAGTATTTCAGCAATCCTTCCATAAAAGACTGCACTATTAGAATAGTAAGCTGTTCCCACCCCCTTTGCCTCTTCCCTCCCTATCTGCCCCCCCTCCCCTTTTTTCATCTGTAAGAACAAAATTATCTAAAGCCCTTCTTTGTAAACTGCTTGGTTTGGCTGTGTGCTGTTGAAAGGTAAAATGAAATTATACCAGTGAATCTTTTATCTCTTAAAAATTATTTCTGTTTTTCTAAAGAATCAGATAATGCAATTAAAATGTCTAGTTTTGAACACAAAATGTGTCTATTACAACTGAAAAATGCTACAATCTTGTCTAATTGCATTTTGAGTTTCAGAAGGTTGATTTTATTACTGTTAATTAACTTTCCTCCAACAATATATGAGTAAGACTTGATGTAATTAACAGGCTATAGCAAAAAAAAAATCAGTATTGCATTTAAAGTCAGATATAGACTTAGTCAAAAAAGGGGGAGGGAATTAGAGTGCTTGGTTTATGATATAATTTACATCAGTGTGTCAAGACCACCAGAGCTATTCTTAATTGTTAAATACAGAACTCTCTTTGTCCTTCATCCACAAAAGGCCAAACATTATTTTTGAAATATTACCGCAGCTAAACACTTCCTTTATTAACGATTATCCTTACCTGTACAGAAGAATGTCTGATGCATTATGGTGTTTATTCCTTACTTAAAAAGCAGAAGTGTGCAAATGAATTGTGTCAGTGAGGAGCCAAGTTTAACTATAAAAGAAAATGATGTATGAAACAGCCTTTAAAATTGCAAGAAGCCCCTTTGCTTGGTATATTTTATCCAAATGAGGGCTTTGTCATACTTCTTCAGACATCAGTGATGTAGGTCTCACTGATTTTATCAGTAGCAGATTTAGGTCTACAAAATGGAAAAAAGCTATTGGAATATAAGGTTTTTCAGGACAAAATGGAATATAAGAAAAGAAAATAGGAATAAAGAAAACAGGAAAAAAAATAGTGTGGCCTTAAAAAAACAGTTACCAGCTTTATCCCAAGAGACAATCACTAGAAATCAGGAATGCCCTCAGCAAGAATGTACTATGGCCATGTCAATCAAAATCTGGAGCCTAAATTTAGACCACTAAAACCAAAATGTTTAAATTATCTAGGTCAATTTTGTAGTAATTTTGTTATGGTCATGATGGCCTGGGTGCATGACGCAAAGTTTACAGGAAGAGATAATATCTTTTATTAGTCTGAGAACCTTAGGAAGAGTTCATGAAACTGAAAGTTTCCCTGTTTTTTCAACATGTCAATTGGTTTGATAAAAGATATTACCTCTCTTATAAAGCTGTTTAGGGGCTTTTGAAAATTATACTACTAAATAACCAGATTTTCCAAAATGTTGGTTATTGCAACTCCTATTAAAACCAGTAAGAACTGCTGTTTTTACTGCACCTTCAAAACAGGCTAATTTTAGGCTTTTGTTTTTGACTAACATGGCCTGGTGATTCATCTAAAAATATAGATACCAATGCTAGAAAAACACCCACACATATACTATATAAGTAATCCTGTGCTTTTGGTAGTATATTTGTGTCTGCACAATACATACAAAGTGGAGGAAAATTTGTTATGCAGTGTACTGGTTTTGGCTGGGATAGAGTTAATTTTCTTCATAGCAGATAGTATGGGGCTGTGTTTTGGATTTGTGCTGAAAACAGTGTTGATAACACAGGGATGTTTTTGTTATTGCTGAGCAGAGCTTACACCATGTCAAGGCCTTTTCTGCTTCTCACACAGCCCTGCCAGTGAGTAGGCTGAGGGTGCACAAGAAGTTAGGAGGGGACACAGCTGGGACAGCTGACCCCAACTGACCAAAGGGCTATTCCATACCATATGACATTGCGCTCAGCAATAAAAGCTGTGGGGAAGAAGGAAGGGGGGACGTTCGGAGTGATGGCATTTGTCTTCTCAAGTAACCGTTATGTGTGATGAAGCCTTGCTTTCCTGGAAATGGCTAAACATCTGCCTGCCTATAGGAAGTAATGAATTAATTCCTTATTTTGGTTTGCTTGTGCATGCAGCTTTTGCTTTACCTATTAAGCTGTCTTTATCTCAACCCACGAGTTTTCTCACTTTTACCCTTCCAATTTTCTCCCCCATCCCACTAGGGGGGGGGGAGTGAGCGAGAGGATGTGTGGGACTTAGCTGCCTACCAGGGTTAAACCACGACATGCAGATAACCTTGATGTACTACAGTGATGCTCTTTGCCGTTGTTCTTTTATTTTACATTAATTTAGCACTGCTTTCTCTTTTCTTAATTCTCCTAGCAAACATAACAGAAAGAGTAGTCATAGCAGATTTATCTGGGTCCAAGTCCAGATCAATATCATGGTGCTACCTAAATCATCTCCTACAAGCAGAGTCAGGTACACAATGTAGCTGGTACTTCCATCTCCTTGGGGCTCAAAAGTAGTGTTCCTTGTGATGCAATTGAATTTTTTTCTGTTGCCTGGCCAAAGTGTGTTTGGGGGTGGATATGAAGCATGAAATATCCCTTTGACAGTCTATTAATATCCTCACAAAAGGATGCTATTCCTACCCGGACTTTTAAGGTTCTGGGTTGCACTGTAACCCAGAAAACTGGAAACTATCTAGAAACACACAGTGTTCAGGTTAAACCCAAATGTCTGGCAAGACTGAGTTGCAGAACTTGACTAAAACATTCTAGAGCAATGGGAAATCAGTCAATGCATATATTCAGACTTAGGCTTTCTTGCAAGCTGCAGGAAATCCTTGGCTCCATCTATACATCAAGATGCATTGGTTTAAGGAAAAATGGTAGAAATGGAGAAAAGGTGCAGTTAAGCCTATTCAGTTACTCTGGTGTAATTTTATGTGAACTCAAGGTTTATCTACCTGTAAGCACATGGTAACAAACTTGTGAACCTTTGGCAATATGACCATGACTGAATACAGGAACTGTTTCACTGTTTTGGACATACAAAATAAGGATTATATACACTAAATGGAATTAAATAGCCTTATTTTTATTTATAAGCACTTTAAAGGAACAATCTACTACCAGATACTATATCTCTAAGGAACAGCTTTTTTAGCTTTCAACTGCACTGGCTTTTGATAAGTTAAAGCCAGATCTCTATTCGTCCACTTCTGTCCTGTTGTGGCTGTGAAAAAGGAAAAACCCTGTCAGCCACAGCCATATTTTTCTGTCTACTCCTCAGGTAAGTTTCTCTTGACCCCTGCTAAGGCAGGTTACTAGATATCCCATCTGGTGATTTTAAAACCTACTAATTGACCCACTGAAGACTGAGTGGTTGGGATTGTGGCTTTCCACTTGAGATCCAGATTAAATGATAGAGCTTCAGTTGAGGTCTGGCTCATAAAGCCTAAGCCAATTGAATGTTATGTGAGACTCTCCGCAGAGGATAGATCAATGATGTCCCACATGGTCACAACTATTACTTTCCTATCTTCCTGGGCTCAATCACACCACCAGGTGAACACCAGGTGGGGGGCACTTGTTTCATACTTTTACATCACAATGCATGTTTTCTTGTGTTGAGATGAGCTGGAAATGGTGTTTCACCTTATACTGGCAATGATGCATGGCCTTCTGCTTTTATCAGGCCAGTTCAGATAGTCAGTATGTAAGTGGAGATTGTTTTCAGCTGGTGTCCATTCATTGGTTTCTGTCAAATTAGTTTGGTGGTCTCAGGCTGGTTCCCAATGGACATGTGTCCATATCACAGAACTATGGCAACAACTGACACTAATCGGTACCCCTGTTGGCTGTCTCAGCAACTTTGTAGCCTCTAGAGGTGGTCTTTCCTGATCAGATGAGGCACATTGGCAGGGCAGCATGTGAGAAGTTTGCTCTGCTACAGCCTCTGCTACACTAGTTTTGTGACAAAGGAATTCAGCCTAGTACAGTGTACAAGACAGCAGATGGGAAAATGTGGTGGGTTGGCCCTGGCTGGACACGAGGTGCCCACCAAAGCCGCTCTATCACTCCCCCTCTTCAGCTGGACAGGAGAGAGAAAATATAACGAAAGGCTCATGGGTCAAGATAAGGACAGGGAGAGATCACTCAGCAATTACCGTCATGGGCAAAACAGACTCAACTTGGGGAAAATTAATTTAATATATTACCATTCAAATCAGAGTAGGGTAAGGAGAAATAAAACCTAAATCTTAAGACACCTTCCCCTCACCCCTCCCTTCTGCCCGGGCTCAACTTCACTCCCGAATTCTCTACCTCCTCCCCCCGAGTGGCACAGGGGGACGGGGAATGGGGGTTGCGGTCAGTTCATCACACAACGTCTCTGCCGCTCCTTCCTCTTCACACTCTTCCCCTCCTCCAGTGTGGGGTCCCTCCCACAGGAGACAGCCCTCCATGAACTGCTCCAACATGAGTCCTTCCCAGGGGCTGCAGTTCTTCACAAACTGCTCCACAGTGGGTCCCTTCCATGGGGTGCAGTCCTTCAGGAACAGACTGCTCCAGTGTGGGTCCCCCACCAGGTCACAAGTCCTGCCAGCAAACCTGCTCCAGCGTGGGCTCCTCTCTCCACAGATTCACAGGTCCTGCCAGGAGTCTGCTCCAGTGTAGGCTTCCCACGGGGTCACAAGTCCTTTGGGTGCATCCACCTGCTCCAGTGTGGGGTCCTCCACAGGCTGCAGGGCGGATATCTGCTCCACTGTTAACCTCCATGGGCTGCAGGGGGACAGCCTGCCTCACTATGTTCTTCACCATGGGCTGCAGGGGAATCTCTGCTCTGACGCCTGGAGCACCTCCTCCCCCTCCTTCTTCAGTGACCTTGGTGTCTGCATAGTTGTTTCTCTCACATATTCTCACTCCTCTCTCCCAGCTGCTGTTGCACAGCAATTTTTACCCTTTCTTAAATATGTTATCACAGAGGCGCTACCACTGTCGCTGATTGGCTCAGCTTTGTCCAGCAGTGGGTCTGTCTTGGAGCCGGCTGAATCTGGCTCTGTCGGGCATGGGGGCAGCTTCTAGCAGCTTCTCACAGAAGCCACCCCTGTAGCCCCCCCACTACCAAAACCTTGCCACGCAAACCCAATACAGGAAAACATACATAAGGAAATAGCTTTATAAAGTAAAAACTGTATTTTTTAGAAGAACATTTAGCGAGCAATAGCCTTTGATATACAATTAATACAACTGCAGAGTTAACTGTGGTTGTGAGGTTTGACTGTACACATTTCAAGTCATTATCAAGCATCAAGCCAAACTCTAAAATAAATGTCTCCTAAAAAAATTCACAAAAAATAAATTTTTATCTGGCCTCATTCTGAAAACAGTAGTAAAAGGAGTTTTAATGTTTATAACACCTAACACCAGGCCTAGTTTATTTTATCCTCTGTACACTGGTTTCTCAAAATTAGAATTTTCAATAAAAGAACTGCACTTACAGGAAAAGCACATTTGCAGAATAAACAATCTTAAGCATTTTTTGTATTATTTGTATAGGAAAGCAGTTAATAAAGATGCACATTTGCTATTTTCTGTATCAGCATACTTTATGACCACATCTTAGATAAGCACCATAACTTAGGTTGTATTCCACACAAATTTTGGCAAGTTCAATAGACTCATTAGTGGGTTTTTCTTTAGGGACAAAGAAGCTCAAAGAGCCACTAACAATGGAGCTAATCACTGTGTCTTCCCTGACCCAAGCTTATGTTTTCCCCTTTTTCACTAGACTATTTCTGAGCAATTGGATTTCTGTGGCACGCTCAGAACAAATAAATATCTGTCTTTTTTCCTTGCTTACGTGTTTCGTGTATATTTTTTTCTTTGCAACTGCCTGTATTTAAATTGGCACAGTAAATGGCAGGGTTCTTCAGGTAATCTTTCATTGGACACAAATAGCCTAGCATTAAAATGCAGATAATGTTACCTCAATTAGAGAATGCTGTGCAAAACTTTAAAATGTTTGGACTAAACAAGTAAGTCTATGTTGTTAGGAGTAGTGTTGGGCAAGTAGCAATTTCAATGGCTCCATTAATGAATAAAAGTTAGACTGTATCAACAGTCCTGAACAAGCATATGGCTTGTGTGTGCATGAAACGTAATGGTATCAATTGACTAGCTCTTTGTGGTTGCTATAAAGTACCCTTGAATGTGTCAACGTAGGGAAGACATATAGACAATGAAGCCATGACAGCTGAATGTCAGCCATGACCTTGAACCTAAACTGGTTTTACCATTTCAGTGATTCCATCTGCAGTGGAGACATGCACTGCAGCTGGATCTGTGGCATTGCCTCTCATTTCCTCTGTTCAGACCCCAAGCATTTAACTGACAATTTCACCACATTGCTAGACCCTGCTAATAAGCATCAGGGAACATTCACTTATTAGTGATGTTGCTAACAACATGGTCAGCATTCTAATCAGACTATCACTGGCATTTACAAAACAGAAAACAAAGTAAAACAAAGCCAGTCACCACTGATAAAATGTAAGCATATAAGAATATGCAGCCAAAAAAGGCACAAGCTGCTGAAGCAATGTTTTGAAGCAATGTTTTTCTTGAGTGTTACACTTAAAGACCTTATATGTTTTATTGATATAAATAACATGATTGGCTAAAACACTGTGAAGAAGGAATAATTAGTATTTGGCATACAGTATTTTTTAATGAAAACCAAAAGAATTTTCCTAAAGATCAGCCTTGCAGATTAAATGTGCCTTTAACATTAATGGTATGCTATTGTTAAGATATGCACACTATGCAGCAGAGACCTGCAAAGCATATTAGTATAGGCAAGCAATGGAATCCCTTTGCTTGAGGTAAGCAAATTAGCATCCTTCTGAACAAAATGTACAAAACATATGTGTTGTGGTACAAAGAAGAAACAAGAAAGAAGAGATGTTGGTGGATGGCCAATTTTCAATCATGTATACTTTGGGGAAGACATTTGTTTTGTGCACTGATATTTAGTGAGATCAGAATTTCAGTGAATGCCATGAAGGAAGCCTGTGTTGCTGTGGAAAAAGATCTTTGCAGTTCACTGGGGGTGGGTGAGAGGAAGGAAATTGGGTTTATTCTCAAACTCCATCTTGTACACTTAAATCTTGGGATGGGGAGCTAATATTGGAAAGATTTATCCTCTATGGAGGTTATGTTTCAGTCACTCTTATGTTCCCCTCACTTTTAGGAGGAATGTGGAGACAAACATCCATGTTGAGGAAGGCAGAATTAATTCTCCCTGTTCCTCATCCCAGTCTCATGTAGTTATGTTGACATAAGATGGCAAATTACTTTTCGTGGGCAGAGGGGATAATATATAAATAGCAAGGCTCTTTTGTTTGCATTGAATATTAGTTTATTGATAAATTGGTATCAGAAATAAATTTTTGTGACATAAACCAGACATTTTTCTTTCTCAAGCATCCACCTAGTTGTGCCAAGCCCACTGACCAGTCAAACAGCATGTTTGTAAGCTTATAATTTAGGATGAACTGAAAATGCAGTCAGTTTTTGATGCATTGTGGCAATACTGTCTTAATTTGGTCCCATCCTTTACATATGGCAGACAGCAACTGGAGCCAGTTTTTGGCATAAATGAACACAACTTAAAATGAATTATAGGTCATGATCAATTTCTTGTTCGGACCAGGTCTTCCATAAATTAGGAACTAATTGGAAAAATTTTGCTGAATGTTACAGAGAGAAATCTAACCTCCTGTTTGGCCCTGGAATAGCAGTAGACAGAAAGAAAATGGTATATTTCAGTGAAGTGTCAAAGCCAAAATCAAAAACATTTTCCATTTTAAAAGTCTATTTCTGGCTACAGTTTTTGCATTAAAAATGAAAAACCTGACTTAGTTAACAAACATTGTCTGTCTTCATTCTCAATTATACATTCTGGAAAAATGGATTAATGCTTTTCTAAATATTTTTAATTTTAAAATGCTGTTAGTGTTTGAAAAAATATTTTAACAGATTATGATAAACTATATAATATTTATTATTTAAAATATAAAAGGACAAAAATGTTTCATTTATAGGATGAAATAAATACCTTAAATTCTGATCTTTCGTGATCATAAACAACAATATCTGGTTTACTTGCTGTTTTAATGCTAAGTGCTACAATAGTATGGTAGTTAAAAAAATGAGTATTTGTTAAAAAATTATGTCATAAACAGATTGATCAGAGTCTGTACTTTAAGGAAAGGAATTCAAGAATATTGTAAAATAAGCAAATTAGTGCAATAACTTCATACTGAAATGTAGATGACAAATATTTAGTCATACTGAAATCAAAATATAAAAAGCCATTGCTTTTCTAAGTGCATGGAGTAACAAGCCAGCCAGTGCTTTTCTCCCTTATATAAACAACAAAATGAGTATAAGTAGGATGGTAGCAAGTGAAATCAGAAGAATTCCCCTAAAAGTCATGCAAACAGCCTCCATAAAATGATAACAAGAAAAGTTTGAAGCTAGGAATTCATATTAGTCTTCATAGCATACTTTCCTTGAAGATTTCCACAGAATTCTGCAAAGAATTGCCAATTTATCAGCATTAACTTACATCCTCAGTTTCCGTGTTGTTTTCCAAATGGGCTTGTACACTGCTTATCACAACATTAGGAAAGGTTTTGCCAGCATGACTTCTAAGTCAGTTGTATTATTGTACTTGTATAAAACTCTACAGCCAGTGCATTTATTTCAGCACCTTTTCTCTTTCACCTGTTTGAAGGATCTGATGAATTCATAGACCTCATCCCATTCCCTCTGCGAGGGGCTACAGTTCCTTCCCTTAGTGGAAAATTTCAGGGAAAATTCTGTGGAGAACCTTATGGCATTTTCTTTTTTTTTTCATCTTAAGTATATTTCTTTGTGAATGGAATGCCTTAGTTTTATATTTTCACCCAATAATAATTTCACTTTCAGTGTTAACACAAAAGTGAAATGAATAAAGCAAAATCAGTAAATTGTTTTATCATCTAGAGAGAAAGAAAAGATTTCAATTAGCTTTATCTACTGTCCTGGTTTCAGCTGAGACAGAGTTAATTTTCTTCGTAGCGGCTGGTATGGGGCTATGTTTTGGATTTGTGCTGAAGACAGTGTTGATAATACAGAGATGTTTTAGTTGCTGCTGTACTAGTCAAGGACTTTTCAGCTTCCCGTGCTCTGCCAGGTGCAGAAGAAGCTGGGAGGGGACACAGCCAGGATAGTTGATCCAAACTGACCAAAGGGCTATTCCATACCACATGACGTCATGCTCAGTATATAGAGCTGGGGAAGAAGAAGGAAGGGGGGACATTTGGAGTGATGGCGTTTGTCTTCCCAAGTAACCATTACGCGTGATGGAGCCCTGCTTTCCTGGAGATGGCTGAACACCTGCCTGACCATGGGAAGTAGTGAATGAATTCCTTGCTTTGCTTTGCTTGTGTGCGTGGCTTTTGCTTTACCTATTAAACTGTTTTTATCTCAACCCTCAAGTTTTCTTACTTTTGTTCTTCCGATTCTCTCCCCCATCCCACCGAGGGGGAGTGAGCGAGCGGCTGCGTGGTGCTTAGTTGCCGGCTGAGGCTAAACCACGACAGTCCTTTTTGGCGCCCAACGTGGGGCCCGAAGGGTTTGAGATAATGACAGATTTGATTGGAATGTGCTAGATGATAGAATTTATAGCTGTTATTGCTGTTTAGCTATTAATCAGCAGGCTTCTGTGCTTGCCATAGGCTTGCTTGCCTTACTGTACCTTAGAGTCTAGGGCTCGTTAGTGGCTGCTTTTTGCTTTTGCTGCCTGCCGTGCTGCTGTACTGGACAGGCTGGAACTCTGGTGTGAACTCGAGTCGAAGGGACTGTGACCTGTGGATGAATCCACGTGGGAGCAGGACACCCCGAAGCGTCTGTGCCCATGGATTAGCCCATGCCAGAGCAGGTATACCTTGAAACGTCTGTGGCCATGGTTATGTCTGTGCCACAGCAGGTATACCTCTGAAGGGATTGTGGTCCAAGGATAAGTCCACGCTGGATAAGGTATACCTCGAAGCATCTGTGGCTGTGGATAAAGTCCATGCTGCAGCAGGTACACCTTGAAGCATCAGTGGCTGTGCATGAGGCCATGTTGGAGCAAGTTTACTTCTGAAGGTACTACATTCTGTGGATAGGTCCAAGCTGGAGCAGGGGCAAGGGGAGGACTTCATTGCAATGTTAAACCTGATGGTCTGGTCCAAAGGGACCAGGGGTGGAGATTGTAATGGAAATACCTTTAAATTGTTGTATCCCGGGATTTGAGTTGCATGTTTTGGGAATTACTATAGCAGGAACCCCTTGTTGCTAGCCAGGCTAGGAGCAAGGGGAGGAGTTCGTTGCAATGTTAAATCCTATATCCTGGTCCAAAAGGACCAGGGGTGGACATTGTAATATATATACCTTTAAATTGTTGTAACCCATGATTTGAGTTGCATGTTATAGGAATTACTACAGCTGGAACCACCTGAACAAATGGAGGAGAAGCCTTACAAGAAGCAGTGCAAGTGCAGCAGTGACCTGACCTGAGCTGGCTTTGGTGCCCAATAACTCCAAGCAACACACCACCTCTCCTGTCCTGAGTAACAACCATAAGAGATGAAGCCCAAAGTCATGGACTAAATGAACTCAGTGGACATTTTGTGGACATTTATGGTCATTTTACAAATATTTTGTAGGGGTGGTCCATAGACTAAGGGAATTATATGTGTGTATTATATCAAAGGATGGGAAGGGTGATGGTGGGTAATGAGAATGTATTGAATAGTGTGAGACCTGAGCATGACGTAAATGGTATGGAATAAGGGGTGGATACTGTCCTGGTTTCAGCTGAGACAGAGTTAATTTTCTTCGTAGCGGCTGGTATGGGGCTATGTTTTGGATTTGTGCTGAAGACAGTGTTGATAATACAGAGATGTTTTAGTTGCTGCTGTACTAGTCAAGGACTTTTCAGCTTCCCGTGCTCTGCCAGGTGCAGAAGAAGCTGGGAGGGGACACAGCCAGGATAGTTGATCCAAACTGACCAAAGGGCTATTCCATACCACATGACGTCATGCTCAGTATATAAAGCTGGGGAAGAAGAAGGAAGGGGGGACATTTGGAGTGATGGCGTTCGTCTTCCCAAGTAACCGTTACGCGTGATGGAGCCCTGCTTTCCTGGAGATGGCTGAACACCTGCCTGCCCATGGGAAGTAGTGAATGAATTCCTTGCTTTGCTTTGCTTGCGTGCGTGGCTTTTGCTTTACCTATTAAACTGTTTTTATCTCAACCCTCAAGTTTTCTTACTTTTGTTCTTCCAATTCTCTCCCCCATCCCACCGAGGGGGAGTGAGCGAGCGGCTGCGTGGTGCTTAGTTGCCGGCTGAGGCTAAACCACGACACTACTAATAGGAAGTTCCAGAAAATAATAAAGAAGGTTATTTGTAGCATCACAGATATGGGTAAGGGCACTTCTCAGCTCCCTAACACAAATGTCTTGTATCTCTTTTGCAGGTGCAGCAGGTACAGAGTGAGCTAAGCATAGGGAATGGACAAGGCCTCATCAACATACCTGAGCTTTCTAGCAGGCACAGCGATGCAGGGGTAAGGGATAATTTACTATTGGAAGAGGTCACCTACAGATTACTATTCTATGGAGCAAGGGGTGGACAAAATAAAAAATTTTGACTTTCTAGAAGTCTCTCTGAAATGAATCGGTACACATTACTGCTTAGACAGAGCTGGTTGTATAAGCAGTCTAACTCTAAAAGAAGAGCACTCAATTAAAAGAAAATCATAAGTGCTTTCCTTTCTAATATAAATCATTCAGTGAGCTATTTAGTGGCTTTACCTGCACTGATACTTTAGCAGGATCTTTATTCTTTTTAAAGGGTGCTAGTGCTTTTTGTAAAAGAGACATAACATTATTAGAATACAATAATGTGAACACTTAAGAATATAAGTAACTTCCATCATATAAGTAGTCCCACAGAAGTCAACAGTGCTTTGAGTGCTTCCCTGTTTGCAATTCTGGGCACTTGGTGCTATTTCTTCTATTTTGAATCACTGAGGTTTCAGTGAATTATGTTCACTCTAGAAATATATTATCTAAAGATTTTTTATATTTATATTGACACTTACAATATACAGTTATGGTACAAATTTTACGAATGCCAGAGAGTAAAGTACCTTTTCCAAATATACCAACATTCATCATGAACTGACATCTCTGCAAAATGCTTCTGTTTCTGTCACATTCACAGTTATTGTATCTGGGCTTATTCCTGCAAACAGTTAGAATCATAGAATCATAGAATCATTTAGGTTGGAAAAGACCTTTAAGATCATCGAGTTCAACCGTTAACCTAGCACTGCCAAGTCCACCACTAAACCATGTCCCTAAGCACCACATCTACACGTCCTTTAAACACCTCCAGGGATGGTGACTCAACCACTTCCCTGGGCAGCCTGTTCCAATGCTTGATAACCCTTTTGGTGAAGAAATTTTTCCTAATAACCAATCTAAACCTCCCCTGGCGCAACTTGAGGCCATTTCCTCTTGTCCTATCACTTGTTACCTGGGAGAAGAGACCGACCCCCACCTCGCTATAACCTCCTTCAGGTAGTTGTAGAGAGCGATAAGGTCTCCCCTCAGCCTCCTTTTCTCCAGGCTAAACAACCCCAGGTCCCTCAGCCGCTCCTCATAAGACTTCTGCTCCAGACCCTTCACCAGCTTCTCTGCCCTTCTCTGGACACACTCCAGCACCTCAATGTCTTTCTTGTAGCGAGGGGCCCAAAAGTGAACAAGGTATTTGAGGTGCAGCCTCACCAGTGCTGAGTACAGGGGCACGATCACTTCCCTAGTCCTGCTGGCCACACTATTCCTGATACAAGCCAGGATGCTGTTGGCTTTCTTGGCCACCTGGGCACACTGCCAGCTCATATTCAGCCAGCTATCGACCAACACTCCCAGGTCCGTTTCCACCAGGCAGCTTTCTAGCCACTGTTTCCCCAAGCCTGTAGCGTTGCATAGGGTTGTTGTGGCCCAAGTGCAGGACCCAGCACTTAGCCTTGTTGAACCCCATACAATTGGCCTCGGCCCATTGATCCAGCCTGTCCAGATCCCTCTGTAAAGCCTTCCTACCCTCAAGCAGATCAACACTCCCGCCCAACTTCGTGTTGTCTGCAAACTCGATCCCCTCATCCAGATCATTGATAAAGATATTAAACAGAACTGGCCCCAACACAGAGCCCTGGGGAACACCGCTTGTCACCGGCCACCAACTGGAGTAAACTCCATTCACCACCACTCTTTGGGCTCGGCCATCCAGCCAGTTCTTTACCCAGCGAAGAGTATGCCCGCCCAGGCCATGAGCAGCCAGTTTCTCCAGGAGAATGCTGTGGGAAACAGTGTCAAAGGCTTTACTAAAGTCTAGGTAAACAACATCCACAGCCTTTCCCTCATCCACTAAGTGGGTCACCTTGTCATAGAAGGAGATCAGGTTAGTTAAGCAGGTCCTGCCTTTCATAAACCCATGCTGACTGGGCCTGATCACCTGCTTGTCCTGTACGTGCCATCTGATGGCACTCAGGATGATCTGCTCCATAACCTTCCCCAGCACCAAGGTCAGACCAACAGGCCTGTAGTTCCCCAGATCCTCCTTCTGGCCCTTCTTGTAGATGGGCATCACATTTGCTAATCTCCAGTCAACTGGGACCTCCCCAGTTAGCCAGGACTGCTGATAAAGGATTGAAAGTGGCTTGGTGAGCACTTCCGCCAGCTCCCTCAGTACCCTTGGGTGGATCCCATCCGGCCCTATGGATTTGTGTGTGTCTAAGTGGTGTAGCAGGTCGCTAACCATTTCCCCTTGGATTATGGGGGCTTCATTCTGCTCCCCACCTGGGTACCTCGAGAACAACTGGTCTTACTATTAAAGACTGAGACAAAGAAGGCATTAAGTACCTCAACCTTTTCCTCATCCTTTGTCACTATGTTTCCCCCCGCATCCAATAAAGGATGGAGATTCTCCTTAGCCCTCCTTTTGTTGCTAATGTATTTATAGAAACATTTTTATTGTCTTTTACAGCAGTAGCCAGATTAAGTTCTAGTTGGGCTTTGGCCGTTCTAATTTTCTCCCTGCTGTGCTGGTTTTGGCTGGGATAGAGTTAATTTTCTTCATAGTAGATAGTATGGGGCTGTGTTTTGGATTTGTGCTGAAAACAGTGTTGATAACACAGGGATGTTTTTGTTATTGCTGAGCAGTGCTTACATACAGTCAAGGCCTTCTCACATCATCCCACCAGCAAGTAGGCTGGTGGTGCACAAGATGTTGGGAGGGGACACAGCTGGGACAGCTGACCCCAACCGACCAAAGGGATATTCCATACCATATGATGTCATGCTCAGTATATAAAGCTGGGGGAAGAAGGAAGGAGGGGACGTTCAGAATGATGGCATTTGTCTTCCCAAGTAACTGTTACACGTGATGGAGCCCTGCTTTCCTGGAGACAGCTGAACGCCTGCCTGCCAAAGGGAAGTAGTGAATTAATTCCTTGTTTTGCTTTGCTTGCGTGCGTGGCTTTTGCTTTCCCTATTAAACTGTCTTTATCTCAACCCACAAGTTTTCTCACTTTTACTCTTCTGATTCTCTTCCCCCATCCCACTGTGGGGGGAGTGAGCGAGTGACTGTGTGGGACTTAGCTGCTGGCCAGGGTTAAATCACGACAGTCCTTTCTGACATCCAACGTGGGGCTTGAAGGGTTTGAGATAATGACAGATTTGACTGGACTGTGCTAGACCAATTTTATATCTGTTTAGCTATTAATTGGCAGGCTCCTGTGCTTGCCATGGGGCTTGCTTGCCTTACTGTATATTAGGGTCTAGGGCTCGTTAGTGTCTGCTATTTGCTTTTGCTGCTTGCTGTTCTGCTGTACTGCTTATCATCTTACTCTGCTGTGCCTGGGAACATTTTGATAACAGCAATGGCCATACGCCTGGGTTGGCAGATGGCCAGGGCATTGCTGCTGTTCCTGTGCTGCTGTACTGGACAGGATGGAACTCCAGTGTGAACTCAAGTCGAAATGACTGTGACCTGTGGATAAGTCCACGTGGGAGCAGGTACACCTCAAAGTGTCTGTGGCCGTGGATAAGTCCACACCACAGCAGGTACAACCTTGAAGGGACTGTGGCCCATGGATAAGGCCATGTTGGAGGTGGTTCACTCCTGAAAGGACTGTGGCTGTGGGTAAGGCCACACTGGAACAGGTACACATCCAAGCGACTGTGGCTGTGGATATGACCATGCCGGAGCAGGTACACCCCTAAGGGACTATTGTACGTGGATAAGTCCTTGCTGGAACAGGGGCAAGGGGAGGAGTTCATTGCAAGGGGAGGAGTTCATTGCAATATTAAATCACATGGCCTGGTCCAAAGGGACCAGGGATGGAGATTGTAATGGATATACCTTTAAACTGTTGTAACCCATGATTTGAGTTGCATGTTACAGGAAGTACTATAGCAGGAACCACCCGAATGAACGGAGGATGAGCCTCACAAGGAGCAGTGCAAGTGCAGCAGTGACCCGACCTGAGCTGGCTTTGGTGCCCAATAACTCCAAGAAACACACCACCTCCCCTGTCCTGAGTGACCACCATAAGAGATGGAGCCCAAAGTCATGGACTAAATGAACTCAGTGGACATTTTGTGGACATTTATGGACATTTTAAAGACATTTTACAGGGGTGGTCCATAGACTAAGGGAATGATATCTGTGTATATATCAAAGGATGGGAAGGGTGATGGTGGGTAATGTGGACATATTGGATATTGTGGTACCTGAGCATGACGTAAATGGTGTGGAATAAGGGGTGGAGAATGTGCTGGTTTTGGCTGGGGTAGAGTTAATTTTCTTCATAGTAGCTCATATGTTGATATATTTTGGATATGTGATGAAAGCAGTGTTGATAATACAGGAATGTTTTAGTTACTGCTGAGCAGTGCTTACACAGAGTCAAGGCCTTTTCTGCTTCTCACACCACCCCACCAGCGAGTAGGCTGGGGGTGCACAAGAAGTTGGGAGGGGACACAGCTGGGACAGCTGACCCCAACTGACCAAAGGGATATTCCATACCATATGACGTTGTGTTCAGCAATAAAAGCTGGGGGAAGAAGGAGGAAGGGGGGGCATTGGGAGTTAGGGCATTTGTCTTCCTTTCTGAGTCTTTTGTCCTCCCCATCACAATACAAACAGGTTTCCTGCCACAATAATTCCCCTCAGTTTTCACTCACATCTTCTAAATAACTCCTCTACAGTACCCTCAGCTCCCTTTCACATTCTTTACGAAGCTCTGTTTTGCATTATGTTCGGGCAAGAGGCAACATATGCTGACTCTGTCCATAAATGATGAAAGATTGGCTTCCATATTTACTAAAGGATACAAAGTGCTCCCTTTCTTTGCAGATGACTGTTTGCTTTAAGAGTTTGAAGGAATAAGATGCATCATACTTAGGAGGAGATTCCATTCTGAGACAGTCCTTTATTCACAGAATCGTATAGGTTGGAAAAGACCTTTAAGATCATAAAGTCCAACTGTAAACCTAACACTACCAAGACCACCACTACACCATGTCCCTAAGCACCTCATCCAAATGTCTTTTAAATACCTCCAGGGATGGTGACTCAACCACTTCACTGAGCAGCCTGTTCCAATGCTTGATAACCCTTTCCATGAAGACAAATTTCCTAATATCCAGTCTAAACCTCCCCTGGCGCAACTTGAGGCCATTTCCTCTTGTCCTATCACTTGTTACCTGGGAGAAGAGACCGACCCCCACCTCTCTACAAACTCCTTTCAGGTAGTTGTAGAGAGCGATAAGGTCTCCCCTCAGCCTCCTTTTCTCCAGGCTAAACAACCCCAGGTCCCTCAGCCGCTCCTCATAAGACTTCTGCTCTAGACCCTTCACCAGCTTCTCTGCCCTTCTTTGGACACACTCCAGCACCTCAATGTCTCTCTTGTAGCGAGGGGCCCAAAAGTGAACACAGTATTCGAGGTGCGGCCTCACCAGTGCCGAGTACAGGGGCACGATCACTTCCCTAGTCCTGCTGGCCACACTATTCCTGATACAAGCCAGGATGCTGTTGGCTTTCTTGGCCACCTGGGCACACTGCTGGCTCATATTCAGGTGGCTGTCAACCAACACCCCCAGGTCCTTTTCTGCCGGGCAGCTTTCCAGCCACTCTTCCCCAAGCCTGTAGCGTTGCATGGGGTTGTTGTGGCCCAAGTGCAGGACCCAGCACTTAGCCTTGTTAAACCTCATACAATTGACCTTGGCCCATCGATCCAGCCTGTCCAGGTCCCTCTGCAGAGCCTTCTTACCCTCAAGGAGATCAACACTCCCACCCAATGTGGTGTCGTCTGCAAACTTACTGAGGGTGCACTCGATCCCTTCGTCCAGATCATTGATAAAGATATTAAACAGAACTGGCCCCAACACAGAGCCCTGGGGAACACCGCTTGTCACCGGCCACCAACTAGAGTAAACTCCATTCACCACCACTCTTTCGGACCAGCCATCCAGCCAGTTCTTTACCCAGCAAAGAGTATGCCCGCCCAGGCCATGAGCAGCCAGTTTCTCCAGGAGAATGCTGTGGGAAACCGTGCCAAAGGCTTTACTGAAGTCTAGATAGACAACATCCACAGCCTTTCCCTCATCCCCTAGGTGGGTCACCTTGTCATAGAAGGAGATCAGGTTGGTCAAGCAGGACCTGCCTTTCCTGAACCCATGCTGGCTGGGCTTGATCCCTTGGTTATCCTCTACATGCCGTGTGATGGCACTCAGGATGATCTGCTCCATCAGCTTCCCCGGTACCGAGGTCAGGCTGACAGGCCTGTAGTTCCCCGGATCCTCCTTCCGGCCCTTCTTGAAGATGGGTGTCACATTTGCTAATCTCCAGTCAACTGGGACCTCCCCAGTTAGTCAGGACTGCTGGTAAATGATGGAAAGGGGCTTGGTGAGCACTTCTGCCAGTTCCTTCAGTACTCTCAGGTGGACGTGGAAGAAGGCATTAAGTACCTCAGCCTTTTCCTCATCCTTGGTCACTGTGTTCCCTCCCCTGTCTACTAGAGGCTGGAGATTCTCCTTAGCTCTCCTTTTGCTGCTAATGTCTTTGAAGAAGTATTTTTTGTTGTCTTTTACAGCAGCAGCCAGACTGAGCTCTAGCTCAGCTTTGGCCCTTCTAATTTTCTCCCTGCACAACCTCGCTACACCTTTGTAGTCCTCCTGAGTTGCCCGCCCCTTCTTCCAGAGGTCATAGACTCTCCTCTTTTTCCTGAGTTCGAGCCAGAGCTCTCTATTCAGCCAGGCCGGTCTTCTTCCCTGCTGGCTCGCCTTTCGACACCTGGGGACAGCCTGCTCTTGTGCCTTTAGGACTTCCTCCTTAAAGAATGTCCAGCCTTCCTGGACTCCTTTGCCCTTTAGGGCTGCCTCCCAGGGGACTCTCTCGACCAGTCTCCTAAATAGGCCAAATAGGCCAATAGGCTCATCCTATTGGATGAGCATACAATGGCTGGTGATGCATGATCATATGAGAGTCAGAAAATAAAACGTTAAAGATTGCAACGGACGCCGGAGCAGTGTGAGGAGCACCAGCAGTGGGGCCAGCAAGCAATGGCGAGGGACACACGAGGACAAGGAGAGACTACGGCTGAACAGAGGGCGTTCCCCAAGCGACTGAGCCCCGACCCACTGATTGGACGAGCCAGCAAGGGGCGGAGCCTGCACCCGGATGAGCAGGTGATTTAAACAGGCTAAAACAATCACCCCACATGATTGCAACAGTCACATATAGATTCCCAGCGGGCAGGTGTGTCAGTATGGTGACCACCTAGGGAAAAAAAAAAAAAAAAAAAGCAGCTTTGTGTTCTGCTTCTCCTGAGCTTCTAGCATCCAGTGGAACCAACCAATACAGCCACACAGACAGAGCTTCTGTCAGAGCATGTGACCACACAGACTTCAAACTGTGGGGGGTGTGTGAGGATATTCCTGGAGATGGAGGGTGATAGCAAGCATGCCTGTGGGAGGTGTGACCAGGTAGATGAACTGCTCTGCCTCGTGGCTGAGCTTTGGGAGGAGGTGGGCAGACTGAGGAGCATCCAACAATCTGAGAAGGAGATAGACCAATGGAGCTGTGCTCTGCCATCTCTGGTACACACAAGCCAACTCAGCATGGCTGCTACTGAGGTAGGTCCAGGTTCTGTTTTGTGCCAGGAGGAAGGCAGCATTATGAGGGATAGGGAGGAGTGGAAGCAGGTTACTGCACGGAGCTGTAAGAGGAACCCCTCCTTACCCTCTCAGCTACCTTTACAGAATAGGTACGAGGCTCTAGGTGTGGTAGACAAAGCACATCATGAGACAGATGAGGAGTAACCTATGCAAGCACCCTTGCCAAGGTCAGATCAACCAACCCCTTGCAACAAGACCTGCATTAAGACCAGCACTGAGAAGAAACAACAGTGAGTTATGGTCATTGGCGACTCCCTCCTGAGCGGAACAGAGGCACCCATTTGCAGACTGGGCCCTCTTTTCAGAGAAGTTTGCTGCCTCCCTGGGGCCCGAATTAGGGACGTCACCAGATGACTGACGAGCTTAATACAGCCTTCGGACTATTACCCATTCCTACTCTTTCATGTGGGTACTAATGATGTCACAACAAGAAGTCCAAGGTCGATCAAAAGAGATTTCAGGGCCCTGGGAAGAATGCTAAAAGATCCAGGAGCACAGGTAGTGTTTTCCTCACTCTTCCCAATAATGGGCAGAGACATTGGAAGAAACAGGGGAGCCCAAGACATCAATACCTGGCTACAGGACTGGTACCTTCACCACAATTTTGGGTTTTATAACCATGGAAGACCCTTTGAGACACAAGGTATGCTGGGGCCTGACGGGATCCACCTGTCCTGATGGAGGAAACACTTCTTTGCTCATAAGCTGGCAGGACTGATTGAGAGGGCTTTAAACTAGAATCGCTGGGGGAAGGGGATCCCAACAGGAGAGCTGAAGGTAAGCCAAGGGTTGGCATGGCATCGCCTGAGGGTGGCAATGCTAGTGGGAACATTTACGCTGCTCCTGGGAGCACGGAGGGCTCAGGAGCACATCTGAAATGCTTGTGCACAAACGCACGCAATATGAGAAACAAACCAGATGAAATGGAAGTGTTGGTCAGTTCCCAGAGCTATGATGTCATTGGTATTAGTGAGACTTGGTGGAATGAGTCCCACGACCGGAGTGCTGGGATGGAGGGTTACAGGCTGTTCAGGAGGAATAGGCAGGGCAGGCGAGGTGGAGGAGTTGCACCATATGTAAGGGACAGGTGTGACTGTACAGCCCTTACAGTGAGGGATGATGTGGTTGAGAGCCTCTGGGTGAGGATTAAGGGGATGGAAAACAAAGGAGATGTCACAGTGGGTGTCTACTACCGATCGCCCAGCCAGGATGTTAGCACTGATGAGTTATTCTGTAGGCAATTAGGAGAAATCTCTGGATTGGTAGCCCTGGTCCTTATGGGAGATTTCAACTTCCCAGGCATCGACTGGGAATACCATACTGCTGTGACAAGCAGGTCTTGGAAATCCCTGAAGTTTGTGGAAGATGATAACTTCTTGTCACAGGTACTCAGTGAGCCAACTAGGAAAGGTGCCTTCCTAGACTTGTTGTTTGTGAATAGAGAAGGACTCGTGGGAGATGTGATGGTAGGTGGCTGTCTTGGCCACAGTGATCAGGAAATGGTTGAGTTTTCAACCATTTCAATTTTCAGTGTAATGAGAAAAAAGGTCAGCAGAGTTGCTACCCTGGACTTCAAGAGAGCAAACTTTAAGCTACTCAGGGAGGTACTTAGCAGTGTCCCTTGGGAATCTGCTTTTGAGGGCTTAGGAGTCCACAGGTGCTGGTCTGTCTTTAAGAACCACCTTTTAGAAGCACAAGAGCAGGCAATGCCATTGTGTCCTAAGTCAAGCAAGCAGGGCAGAAGACCAGCTTGGCCAAACAGGGAACTCCTTGTGGAGCTCAAGAAGAAAAAGCAATCGTATCATCTCTGGAAGTGAGGTCAGGCTTCGCAGGAAGAGTACAGAGCCATGCTTTGCATCTGCAGGGAGAAGACGTGAAAGGCCAAAGCTCGACTAGAGTTGAAAGTGGCCAGTGTTGTTTCAGACATCAAGAAATGCTTTTTTTAAGTATGTTAATAGCAACAGGAGGTTGAAGGAAAACATTGGACTGATACTTGTTGAAGATGGTCATCTGACTAATAGGGATGAAGAAAAAAGTCGAGGCATTCAATGCTTTTTTTGCCTCAGTCTTTAATGATACTGATAGACCTTGGGCTGCCTGGTCCCCTGAGTTGGAGGACCACGAGTGTGGGAACAGTGCCTTTCCATTTGTGGATGCTGAAATTGTAAGGGGCCAGCTGTATCAGCTGAATGTTCACAAGTCCATGGGGCCTGATGGGATTCATCCCAGAGTACTGAAGGAGCTAGCAGATGTTACAGCAGGACCCCTCTCAATCATCTACCAAAGGTCTTGGGAGTCTGGGGAGGTCCCTGCTGACTGGAAGCTAGCCAATGTTATTCCAATTTACAAGAAGGGTGTGAGGGAAGACCAAGGGAACTACAGACCTGTTATTCTAACCTCTGTACCTGGAAAAATTATGGAGAAGATCATACTGGGTACTATTGAAAGGCATTAAAAGAACAATGCAATCATCGGGCACAGTCAACATGGGTTCACAAAAGGAAAGTCCTGTCTAACTAATTTGATATCCTTCTATGATAAGGTCACCTGCCTGGTGGATGAAGGGAAGGCAGCGGATGTAGTTTTTCTGGATTTTAGTAAGGCTTTTGATACTGTCCCTCACAGCATCCTTCTGGACAAGTTATCCAACTGTGAGATGAGCAGGTTCACTGTGCGCTGGGTGAAGAACTGGCTGAAGGGCAGAGCTCAAAGGGTTGTAGTTAATGGGGCTACATCTGGCTGGTGACCAGCGGTGTTCCTCAGGGTTCAATTCTAGGGCCAGTTCTGTTCTATATATTTATCAATGATCTGGATGCAGGAGTTGAATGCACCATTAGCAAGTTTGCTGATGATACCAAACTGGGAGGTGCTGTTGACTCCCTTGAGGGACAAGAGGCCTTGCAGAGGGATCTAGATAGACTGGAGCATTGGGCAATCATCAACGGCATGAAATTTAACAAGTCCTAGTGCCGGATTCTGCACCTGGGACGGAGTAACGCCAGGCACAAGTATAAATTGGGAGAGGAGTGGCTGGAGAGCAGCCCTGCAGAAAGGGATCTGGGGGTGCTGGTTGACAATAGGCTCAACATGAGTCAGCAGTGTGCCCTGGCAGCCAAGAGGGCAAACCACATTCTGGGATGCATCAAACACAGCATAACCAGCAGGTCAAAAGAGGTGATTATCCCTCTGTATTTAGCAATGGTGCAGCCTCACCTTGAGTATTGTGTGCAGTTCTGGCCCCACAATTTAAGAAGGATGTGAAGGTCCTTGAATGTGTCCAGAGGAGGTCAACAAAGCTGGTGAAGGGGCTGGAAGGCAAGTCCTATGAGGAGCGGCTAAGGACACTGGGTTTGTCTAGTTTGGAGAAAAGGAGGCTGAGGGGCGACCTCATTGCTCTCTACAGCTTCCTGAGGAGGGGAAGTGGAGAGGGAGGTGCTGATCTCTTCTCCCTGGTATCCAGTGATAGGACGCATGGGAATGGTTCAAAGCTGCGCCAGGGGAGGTTCAGATTTGACATTAGGAAGCATTTCTTTACCGAGAGGGTGGTCAAACACTGGAACAGGCTTCCTAGAGAGGTGGTCGATGCCCCATGCCTGTCAGTGTTTAAGAGGCATTTGGGCAATGCCCTTAATACTATGCTTTAACTTTTGGTCAGCCCTGTAGTGGTCAGGCAGTTGGACTAGATGATCGTTGTAGGTCCCTTGCAACAGAAAATATTCTATTCTAGTCTATTCTGTTCTATGTCTGATAATGGTACTAAAAATTGGAAAATTAAAATAGAACATACATTCACTCCGATCCCGGGGGCAGAGTCCTTTTGAAGTAGGTTTTATTTTTGCAGTTCAAATATATCATAAACACGTTTTACTCTTCTTGCCACCTAAGCAGAAGTGTGTCACTATATCAAAATAAATATACTGAGATCCAAGTTTTGGTAAATATAAGATAAAAATAGTATTTTATCCTGTTAGGGACATGGGGTTTTTTATATACTAGCATTCATAAAACTATATATTATTACACGCATTAAATGTTTGTGGATTTTGTTCCTATAGAAGAATACACTTGAAAATAAGCTGAACATCACAATCAATTCTCAAGTCATCTTTGCACAAAATTTAACAGACCAAAGCAGAAAATATTAAAAAATTTTGCAAAATTCCCATTTAAAAATCAGATATTTCTCTGCACAAAATACAGTGTATATTCTTTTGCATTGTTGTCTTCTAGCAATAGGTTACCTTCATCTACCTTCATCAAACATGCATCTAAGGTTTTAAAGATGCAACTTTATTATGGTTCTTTCATGTACATGTTCTACACACACTTTGCAGCATGGTAAACAGATCATTCAGTTAAGGTTCTCTTGTTTTCTTTAGAGTATTAACATTTAAAATATACTCTACCAGTATCCTATGGTTGACAGATAGCTAAATGTAGCATAAACAAAGACAAGCTTTACATTAGATCTACATACAACACACCTTTTCTACAGCAATGAAAATAATTGTAGCGTTATGACTGTCAAAGTTCCTGGCCACTCTCTGGTAAATATGTACATATGTCTGTGCAAGAAAGACTTGAGAATTGTTTTTGATGTTTCACTTCTTTTCAAGTATACTTAGCTATGAAAACAAATAAAATACCCTGACATTTAAATAGAAATCTTTCTATGTACACATATATCTATCTATATGTACATACAAGTATGCACATACATAGATTTATGAATGTAAACATTTAAATAATCTCAAGCCTCCAAATTATCTATTGATATAAATTTAACAAAAATAGTTTTATATATATTTTTCCCCGATTCATTGTTTCAGTGATACACATTCAAACAAGCAAGCTTACACCAGGTTTAAGCATGTCTTTATATTAAACATGTTAATGCAGGGCCAAATCCTGAATTCTTACTGAGGACACAGTTCTACAAGATACTTTCAACAGATTTTCATCTTTTAATGGCCCTGTTCAGGCTAATCTTCCACTGCAGGCAGTGTAGTTTACAGGCTTAAAGACTGGGGCCTTAATTCTTCAAACTCTCCAATCACAACATTCCCATTGTCTTCAATAGAAATTTGATATGCAAAAGCTTTTTAGGTTTGGACCCTGATTAAGGTCATCTTGCTTCAAATCCACAAGGGTAAAAAAGAATTACAGGACCAGCTTGTGAGCCCCATGCTCACACAGAGTAGCATTTTACTCCACAGGAAGCACTGCTGAAATCAATAGAACTACTCATGAAGGAAAGTATTATTCAGGGAGAAGAGCTCATAGTTTGATCTTAGAGTAATTTAGAACCATCAAATGTCAATGTTCATCCTGAAGAACAGATTAACTTCAATAACAACGTATAAAGTTCCTCATTATTATTTTCCAAAAGCATGCAGTAAAGTATATAAGTAAACACTTCAGATGGAAGAGGTACAAAATTATTAATATCAACATTTTTGAAGTATATGTTTACGGATTGACAGTTGTCATTAACAGAATTGTTAGAAATGGAATTTTTGACAAAACAATTTGCTGGGTTATAGTTATGTGGTCATGGCAAGATGTATAAAAAACATTTATAAAAACAACACCTCATCAATATAATTCTCTCCTTATTAAAAAATTATGTAATGCAGTCCCTTCATTGCAGTTTTTTAATAGGGACAAATGAATGCAAGTGTCAACAAGGCCTAATCTTCTCCTTTGTATTTGTTTCTTCATTAAGCTCTAACTATGCTTTTGCCTTTGTATTGAAGATTTGATGAGAAGATGGTATGACAGGCTTGGCTTCTCCCAATACAGCTGGCACTGCTGAGGCCAAAAGCCTGAGTCTGTTGTAGTGGGATCATGAGAGATTTGTTCAGAGCACAGTTTGCCTGTCAATTTCCCATCCACCTCAGAGCACTCAGCTCCATCCCTGAATCCCCTTAATGAGAAGTGGAGGACAATACTGGTATTGTTGTTTCTATTTGGGATCTTGTGGAAAGAATAATTGCTGTTTACCCAAGCATTTGTACTACCCAAATTCTGTCGATAATTACTTCTAAAGCCTCTGATTAACTCTGCTCTCTGCTCTCTGCTTCAGCACAAATAGCTATTGAGCTAGACACAGGACAACTTTTCTATCTCTCATGGTCTTTTAGTTTATTGAAGTCTCATAGTTTACTGAATATTGCTTAGGCATGATATTTGATGCAGAAACAACAATGCACCTTAATTCACAGTCATCTATATCATGTGAACAAATGAGAAATTTGTGCTTTGGTCTGATGCTGGAAATGCAACAAAAAAAGGCAGTTCTGAAAAGTACTCTGATTTCTCATTCCTGGTTTTCTTTACAACTGTCGGTAATAAAAAGAACCTTCTAATTAGCACTGGCATTTCTCAGCAATTTATCCTTATTAAATTTTTATGGCTAAATATATAGCACAAAAATACTAATGAATTGTAAGCATCATAAGGATAATGCTACGGACTTTGTTTTGTTTTTGTAAACCAAGCAAACTGAAACTGTTGCTGAGTCTATTTCTAGGATGCTGGTAATAATTTTAGTCTGTCAAATCATTTGGTCTTTCCTCACCCTCCTCCCTTCATATCCCCCATGCAGCCTGCTGCTAGCACTATGCAAAACACCATCATGAATATGCATAATTATGGAGATTCATGGTAATTTTTCAGGGTTATCTGATGTGACATTTATAGGACAGCAGCATACATCAATTTAAACTAGAGTGACAAATATCTTATCCTTTTTATTTCTATTGTATTTTTAATATTTCCTTGGTCTCTCCTGGGAGCAGTGTAAACTGGTAGGAATTTGAATAGAATATTTTAAAAATCAATTACTTTACTAGCATACTACTTTTTAAAGCTTCTGGATTTTATATACATGTGATATGTGTGCATGTATGTAAGACAGTCTGTTGTACCTTAAGATGAATTATTTACATGAAATGAAAAGTCTTTTTGTAGATATTTTACATATTATTATGTTACCTACAGATAACAATGGAGGGTAAAATGTCTCTTATATTGGACTGATTTCTGAAAATGAGTTTGATCTAATTACTTCAATAATCTGATCACCCACCTGATAGAATGATTTAGCAAGCTTCTCATTTTTATTGTAAGTGCAGACTTTTGAAACAATGACACTAAATTGTCTCTTGGTAACTATGACATACTGGAATTATGTTCTAGATCTGTTGCACATCCTAGAGATTTGGATATGATTTTTATTAAAGAAATAAATTGGGACCTAGCCTAACAATTTCCTATTTGTAATTATTACTAATAAAGACTATTAAATATGATCATTTTTGTTCTGTATATTTTAAGCGGCTAGCACATCAGCTAGACCTTCAAATTCATGACATGATTTCATTTGAAAACAGAATATATTAACAGAAAATATTCTATGGTTATATATCTAAACTTAAAAAATATTGCAGGCTAAATTAAAGACAAAGCACAATTTTAATTGTATATGTTCTTAGTCAAACTTACTGCCTGTTCATAAAATTTAAGAGTACACTTCATTGTGTTATAAATACGTAAATACATCACTGCATTTGCACTTATGAAAGAAGTCATAATTTTTGTTTTATTCATTAATATTTTACTGATGTAGTCTATAGAATTTTTTAATGGACATAAGCCCAATCCTGTCCTTCACATGTAACAATGTAATGGAAGAGAAGCTCACTGAAGGTCCTGTCTTTCGTTATTATATGAGATCTCAAATTTAATTGGGGAAATTAGCCAGAAAGTAATGAAACAATGGAATAAGTGGGAAACCTTTGCTTTATATAACATAGGAGTGTTAAATCTAGCATTTTACATTTATTTGTTTCAAGTGACTGTATGTACATACAGTATAAACTTGACTGCGACACACTACAAAAATAACTTAAAACTGTGTTATTGCATATGAAGGAATAAAAAATATTATACATACCCAAATGAATGGGTATGCACTTGTGTGAATGTGCGTGTGTATGCATGTGCATCACACCTGAACAAAACAATATGGCTCCCAAGTATTATATTTTAAATGATAAAATTTATAATCTATCAGAACATCCATGAAGACCAAATGAATGTCTTTACATGTGGGGTTTTTTTTTCAGAAAACATGGGTATCCAAATACATAAATGTAGGAATTTTATCTGTTTACTTTGAATATGTATTTTTTATTCAGAAGTCATCGAAGGAGTGTCTAACATATATCCTGTTCTGCTCTGTGTTCATAAAGGGTCCAAACCTGAACACCACTGAACACAAAGTCTCATTGTGGTTTCGCACTAGTGAACTGAGAGCTGTCCCCTTGAAGATGCTCAGTGCCTTACAGACATCAGACCAAAACAAACATTAGGACACAGTTCTCAGGCACATGTAAATTGTCACAACCCATCTGAATGAAATATACTAGGAAAATTTACATCAGCTAGGGATTTGTTCCTACATATTTTCAGTACATTTTTTAATGATAGTATATCCTAATTCTTGAAGAATCAGCCATTAAACTGAGTTTGCATTTGTTCTCTGTTTTCAGTTTTCAGACTAAGCTAAGTTTTAAAAGCTGTTCAGCAAAGACTAGAGATTTTGAAGTAATGTTTAAGTGGATATGCTTACTAAGGCCCTGATCCTGCAAGACACTAAGCAGCTCACAGAAGGTACCTACATCCTGTCAAAATTATTGGAAGAGCTATCTGGAGAGCAGCACCTTGAAAATTTGTAATATATTCCTTTAAATTAGTGACAAGTCAAAGCATTGTACTAGCTCTCATTAAAAGAGAAGGCTTGGTTTATTTAAAATTTTATTATATTAGATCACGAGTTTTTATCGGTACCAGCTATCAGGACTTGAATGCTAGGCATCACCAAAATATTTTGTGAACCTATTAAATGATGAAAATGAACTAGTGCTATGTTATAAATTCACTACATGCAAACTCACATGTAACAGTTGCTCATATTTTTCATACTGCTTGAAAAATACTACTTGATGCATACAGTAGGTAGAAAAATACATCTGTCTACATAAAGATAGAAAGGTATAAAAATCTGTCTTATGTATTTATTTATAGCTTTTTTCAAAGGATTATTTTAATTCGTTTTAAAAAATATCTATAATTTTATTTATGGAAAGCAAACTTCTGGAATTAAATAGACACATTTTATAAATGCCACATAGTAAGTGTGATAGATATTTTTCTTTTGAATTGTTGAGGAGCAAAATATAATAATTTGGTGGCAAACATCTGTTTAGTAATCATATAAGATAAATTCATAAGAAATACAGGAAAGATATTTATTTACTGTTAATGCTAAGCCAGCCTTTATTTATCTTAGAAGATTTTTCATCTATGAATGGAAAATAAACTTTCCTTCAAGATGTCTGTGAACCGAATAATAAATGTCAGGTCTAAATCCTGTATGAAAATCAGTTTGGTTTAATCCTGGATATTCTTCAGCATGCAAATGGATAATGGAGGTTTCTCCTGGCCTGCTGTCATATGCCAATTTACAGACACTGGCACACTATATGTGTATATGTTCTCCTCCTGCCCCTCCCCCTCCATCTGAAGACTTGGTCTCAGCTGCCTGCCTTTCACAGAAAACCACAAACCAAGGAAACATATCAGTAATAGTGCCCTGTAAATTAACTTGACATATTTGATGCATAAAAAACCCTAAAAGCTTACAAAACACATTGAAAACAAAAGCCACTCAGGACCTGCACTACACATACTGTAGATTTAAGAGATCTGAAAGGTGGTTATTCTATTGTAAGCAACACACAGCCTTCATCTTCTTTGTTAAGACAATTCAGTCATTCTTTGTTAAAGCTGCAGTATTTGTCAAATTTAAAAAAAAAAATGTATTTCCATAAAATAACAACCATAAAGCCAATTAACATCAAAAAAGGACATTGCTAGTTATGGGCTCGGCTTTATTTTGCATCTTTAAAATTGTAATATTTTTAAATATGCTATTATTAAAAGATAAGTTGGAACTATTAATATTAATTTGCCAAAAATAAGGTGCACTACATAACTAAAATATAAATAATGTTACCGTTTTATGATTGGCACTTACCACGTTAAGCATGAGTTATGCAAACACTGTTGTATCTTGAAAATATTGTTAAACATTTAATTTTTCCCTTTACTTGAAAGCTACAAATCTTTTTTCCTCTTTTTTTGTAAAAAGTACTTGAATCAAATATGAACTATTGATGAAATATTAACCAGTTCTTTGACTCTACTTGCAGTATAGACAGCAATAGGATACAGAGAGACATAGCATACTTAAGCTATTAGACATGCAGAAATGTTATTATGTTTTATTGTGTCTGCCTGTCCCCACCTCTCTTCCTCTCCCCCTTGCACCTCTCCCTTCCTCCTCCCTCCCTCCTTTGCTCTCTTTCACACACACATGCATACACACGCACATAGACACACACAAACACACTCTCCCCCCCCCCCCCCCCCCCCGCTTCTCTGCAGAGCTGGCAATACTGCATCTCACCAATATCTCGCCTTATGGTTTACAAGCATAGAAGTGTACTGGCAAAATGCATAATCTTAGCATTTCTGCTTCTTGATATCCATAGATTTATTTACAAGTCCTTGCATTCGACTTTTTTCCTGTTTCTATGGTTTATATTGCTGGCATGCCTATCTTCTTGTGGGCTTTTCAAATAAGAATCAAGATATAACTGGCAAATATTCAAATAATGCAGTCTGAATTTCCATAATTTAGTTGGGTTTTTTAAAAGAGACAATTTTAAAAGGTTTATGGACTTATGGATATATGAAGAGTATTTTGATTGGGGTTTTTATTACTTCAACTACTTAAGGTTCTGTTTGTGTAAAATGGCTGTAATAAAAAGAATTTACGTACACATACATGCTTGTGTGTATATAAATGCATTTGGAATGAAAAAGTTCATAAATCCTTGTCAATCATGCTGATTAAGCCCCATACTCTGACATTGGCAGTGTTAAGATTTTACAGAAAGAGTTAAAATGCTAAAGAAAGTTATTCATTTTAGTTTTTCTTTTGGTAGCCACTAAATAATGGATTTAACTAATTCAAAGGAAGTCATTCATACTTAGCTAATTTTCACTTTTTTAAGAAAGCATTTCTGTAGCACATTTTGCAATTTCCAAATAGACGTTTTAATCTTGTAAATGGAAAGATATAGCATATTTCAGCAATGATTTCTTTTCTAAATATTTACTGACAAGGGCTTGATTCTGCAAGTTCTGGCACAGAAGTAACTATCCTTACTTGAGTAAACCCTCTTAATATCAAAGAGGTTACTCATATGAGTAGTTTCTTGTAAGTGAATTTACTGAATCAGGCTCTAAAATAAAAAAATAATTTCAATATGCATTCCATTTATTATTTCAGTGTATTTTTTCTTTTTTTTCCTCAAGAGGTTCACTTGTGAACAAATATTTGACATTAATTCTTTTCCAAGAGCTGATATTATTTAGTTTTATCAGGCTACAACAATAAAAAATAACACTATATATATTAATCATGTATAGTTCATACATTTTTTCCCTTTTTTATTTGAAGTAAAAAGATATTCCTCATAAATTCACTATAAGTAAAATACTATTTTTCTTAACATAGGCATGCACTTTATATTATTAAATGAGACTAATATCTTTCAAAAATATAGTGAATTTGCAAACAGAAGCAAAACAATTCACATCAGGATTATTCTGTCTGGGGTTTGGATTTTTATTTTGTAAGTGTAGTGTTTTTGCAAGACTGCCTCAGTAGTAAAGCAATTTAGAGTGGAGGATATTTTTAGGCTACATTCATTTCAGGGGGGGAGGCCATGCAGTAAGATATACATGTATTTGTAATTCATATTGTTGCTGTGCTTCTATTGTACTCTAAGCTTCCATCATGGCTGAGACATGGGGAGCTGGCATCCAGACAGTGCAGCAGGGGAAAAAGCCCACTCATTGAAAACACAGAAAATGGGGGTTCTCCCTCTCCTCCATTATTCCCACTAATTATTACCATGCTTCTTTATTTTAAAAATAAAGGTAAACTGCTGTAGGCTAGAAAGGTATATCTGGACAGTCTGTTAAAGAATGTTATTAAACCTTTTGGTCCAAAACAGAGATCTTCTCATTCTGGTCTTTCAAGAGTCTAAGTCTACCCATTCAAAAAGATGAAAGAAAAATGAACTTGAATGTGCAAGCATCAAACATTTAAATTCTCTACTCCTTGGTCATTATAATGATGGCCATATTTTACGCCCTCCTCCACTATACTTTTGCTGATTTCACTTCATTTGCATGGCCTCATTATGCATATAGCCTTTGTTCTACTGATATAGAATACAGCACAGTGCAAAGCAAAACCTATATACAGAGATTTTTTTTCTCTTTAAAATTGTTCCAGCCATCTGATAGTAAGATTTAATTTACCAATATAATTCAACCTTAAATCAAATGTATGTTCTTGCTTACGAAATAATAATGGATTTACAATTATTTAAGAAAATGAAAAGCCAATGTCTAAACTGCCTCCAAAAATCTTTTGATTTAGTAATACACTGAGATATTTGTTGATACCTGTTTAAGCAAATATAGTAGCCATAGGTAACAGGTAAGAAGTACTATTATATTTATGATGAGTGAGATATCTGCTATATACCTATCTATATGGATCTTGATAAAGTGATATTATAAAATATATTTTTAAATTGCACATATAAGCTTCAATATGGACAGCTAACCTTCAATTTCAAGGGCTTCTGCTTTCCTTGGATCTTAAAACAAAGAGACTGTATCCTATTATTAATTTCAGGTTTTTCTTCTACTGCACCAAGTATATTTTGATGTTATGGAAATTTGAGGTTGATCATCCAGCTTTATAACACTGACTTCAGTGGATCTGCTAACTAGAGGGAATGTTTCAGGATCAGGTCCTTGGTTTCTATTCAAAACTCGGTGATAGAGGGTTTAATGTAGCCTACTCAAAAGGGAATGGTAAACTCCCACTGACTGCAACAGGAACACAACTGGGTCCATGTTGACAGACATATAATTTCACACAATAAAAATATTTTCTTTGCATTCAGCATTTTTAGGATGCAAAAGGAAGGAAGAATTTGGCTGCTTGAGCTTTATCTTTCATGATACTAAGTACCTTCAGTTCTGTGGAACTCCTACATTAACCATTTGTTTAATTTTAACATCCTGTGGAAATATGGAATTAATCAAATACAACATCATTAAATTTCTTTCTAAACAAGAACAATTTTCAGTAGTGGTAAACTGATTGACCATGATCCAATACCACCATTATCATCTTCCTCCAAGGAACTAAAAAAAAAAAAACTTATTTTCTTTCTGAGAGGAGGATATCTCTCAAGCTAATCTTAAAGAATACAATCACACCCTCATCTCCTTGTTACAGAGCACCTCCTAGCAAAATTGGTTTACAACTGTTGTGGTTTATCCCAGTCGGCAATTAAGTACCACACAGCCGCTCGTTCACCCTCCCCCCCTCCCAGTGGGATGGGGGAGAGAATCGGAAGAGCAAAAGTAAGAAAACTTGTGGGTTGAGATAAGAACAGTTTAATAATTGGAACAAAATAATAATAATAATAATAAATTGTAATGAGAAGGAAAACAACAAGAGAGGGAGAGAGGAACAAAACCCAAGGGAGGACAAAAAAACCACTGATACAACCGCTCACCACCTGCCGACCGACGACCAGCCAGTCCCCGAGCAGTGATCGCTGCCCCCGGCCAACTCCCCCAGTTTACATACTGAGCATGACGTCATATGGTATGGAATAGCTCTTTGGCCAGTTTGGATCAACTATCCTGGCTGTGCCCATTCCCAGCTTCTTATGCACCTGGCAGAGCATGGGAAGCTGAGAAGTCCTTCACTAGTGTAAACACCGCTTAGAAACAGCCAAAACATCAGTGTGCTATCAACATTATTCTCATACTAAATCCAAACCACAGAACTATACCAGCTACTAGGAAGAAAATTAACTCTATCCCAGCTGAAACCAGGACAGTATCCACCCCTTATTCTATACCATCTACGTCATGCCCAGGTTCTACCCTTTCTAATACATTCCAATTAATCACCACCCCTTTCCCTGTCTCTTGATATATACACAGAGATATCATTCCCTTGGTCTATGGGCCATCCCTCTAAAATGTCCATTGAGTTCATTTAGTTCATGACTTTGGGCTCCATCTGTCATAACAGCCCTTCAGGGCAGGAGAGAGGGTGTGTGGTGTTGGATTGTTGCATGCTGAAGCCAGTTCTGGTTCCATCACTGCTGCACTTTGCTTGGTTTCAGAAAAGTTCATTCTTCATTACTCTGGGTGATTCTCACTGAAATACCATTGATATGGCATATAGCAACCACAAAAGTGATGACATACAGTACTGTATAGCAATTAACATCATACCATTTAGTTCATTGGCTATTTTCACCCAAAATCAAATCCCCTTGAGGTACACAGCAGACTTCCCCATCCTTTCACATCACCTGCCAAGTGCACCCAGGTCCTTGAGCAAAAGCAATCCCCTGAATGGGCTTGCCTTTGCCTGAGGCAGGAGTAACCCAGACTGTCTTCCCCAGCATGTTTTTTATGTGCACTACAGGGACCTTATCCCCTTCTACAGTACATAAAAGTTTTGATTGGGCAGGGCCAGGTCGACTGACAGATCCCCTAGTGTTGACTAACCAGGTGGCCTTTGCTAAATGTGTATCCCAATGTTTGAATGTCCCACCACCCATTGCTCTCAGTGTACTCTTTAACAGTCCATTATATCGTTCAATTTTCCCGAAGGCTGGTGCATGATAGGGGATGTGATATACCCACTCAATGCCATGCTCTTTGGCCCAGGTGTCTATGAGGTTGTTTTGGAAATGAGTCCCCTTATCTGACTCAATTCTTTCTGGGGTTCCATGTCGCCATAAGACTTGCTTTTCAAGGCCCCGGAGAGTGTTCTGGGCAGTGGCATGGGGCACGGGATATGTTTCCAGCCATCCGGTGGTTGCTTCCACCATTGTAAGCACATAGCGCTTACCTTGGCAGGTTTGTGGGAGTGTGATATAATTGATCTGCCAGGCATCCCCATATTTATATTTCAGCCATCGCCCTCCATACCGGAAAGGCTTTAACCGCTTGGATTGTTTAATTGCAGCGCATGTTTCACATTCATGGATAACCTGTGCAATAGTGTCCATGGTCAAGTCCACCCCTCGATCACGAGCCCATCTATATGTTGCATCTCTTCCTTGATGGCCTGAGGGGTCATGGGCCCACCAAGCTATAAAGAATTCACCCTTATGTTGCCAGTCCAGATCCACTTGAGCCACTTCAATCTTAGCAGCCTGATCCACCTGCTGGTTGCTTTGATGTGCTTCAGTGGCCTGACTCTTGGGTACGTGAGCATCTACGTGATGTACTTGTACAAGCAGGTTCTCTACCCGGGCAGCAATATTTTGCCACAATGCTGCAGCCCAGATGGGTTTGCCTCTGCGCTGCCAGTTGCTCTGCTTCCATTGCTGTAACCCAGGGCCCACAGGGCATTTGCCACCATCCATGAGTCAGTATAGAGATAGAGTACCGGCCACTTTTCTTCTTCAGCAATGCCTAAAGCCAGCTGGATGGCCTTTACTTCTGCAAATTGGGTCGATTCACCATCTCCTTCAGCAGTTTCTACCACTTGTCGTATAGGACTCCATACAGCAGCTTTCCATCTCCGATGCTTTCATACAATACGACAGGACCCATCAGAGAACAGGGCATACTGCTTCTCATTTTCTGGTAGTTTATTGTACAGTGGGGCCTCCTCAGCACACGTCACCTCCTCCTCTGGTGATATTCCGAAATCCTTGCCTTCTGGCCAGTCCATAATTACTTCCAAGATCCCTGGGCGATTGGGGTTTCCCATCCAAGGCCGTTGTGTGATCAGTGCGACCCACTTATTCCACGTAGCATCAGTTGCATGATGTGTAGAGGGGACCCTCCCTTTGGACATCCAGCCCAGCACCAGCAGCCGGGGTGCCAGGAGGAGCTGTGCTTCAGTACCAACCACTTCCGAAGCAGCTCAAACCCCTTCACATGCTGCCAATATCTCTTTTTCAGTTGGAGTATAGCAGGCCTCAGATCCTCTGTATCCCTGACTCCAAAACCCTAGGGGTCGACCTCAAGTCTCCCCTGGTGCTTTCTGCCAGTGCCTCCAGGTAGGGCCATTCTCCCCGGCTGCGGTGTAGAGCACATTTTTTACGTCTTGCCCTGCCCGGACTGGCCCAAGGGCTACTGCATGAACTATCTCCCGTTTAATTTGTTCAAAGGCTTGTCGTTGCTCAGGGCCTCATTGGAAATCATTCTTCTTCCGGGTTACTTGATAGAGAGGGCTTACACTCAGACTGTAATTTGGAATATGCATTCTCCAAAAACCCACAACGCCCAAGAAAGCTTGTGTTTCCTTTTTGCTAGTTGGTGGAGACATGGCTGCTATTTTGTTAATCACATCCACTGGGATCTGACGATGCCCATCTTGCCATTTTATTCCTAAAAACTGGATCTCCTGTGCAGGTCCCTTGACCTTCCTTTGTTTTATGGCAAAACCTGCTTTCAGGAGGATCTGGACAATTTTCTTCCCTTTCTCAAAAACTTCCTCTGCTGCATTGACCCACACGATCATGTCATCAATGTATTGCAGATGTTCTGGAGCTTCACCCTGTTCCAGTGCCGTCTGGATCAGTCCATGGCAAATGGTAGGGCTGTGTTTCTACCCCTGGGGCAATCGATTCCAAGTGTACTGAACGCCCCTCCAAGTGAAAGCAAACTGTGGCCTGCACTCTGCTGCCAAAAGGACTGAGAAAAACGCATTAGCGATATCACTTGTAGCATACCATTTGGCTGCTTTTGACTCTAGTTCATATTGCAGTTCCAGCATGTCTGGCACGGCAGCACTCAGCGGTGGCGTGACTTCATTCAGGCCACGATAGTCTACTGTTAGTCTCCACTCTCGATTAGACTTTCTCACTGGCCATATAGGACTGTTAAAAGGTGAACGAGTCTTACTGATCACTCCCTGGCTCTCCAGTCGATGAATCAGCTTATGGATGGGAATCAGGGAGTCTCGGTTGGTACAACATTGCCTGCGGTGCACCACTGTGATACCAATTGGCACCTGTTGTTCTTTGACCCTCAGCAACCCCACAACAGAAGGGTCCTCTGAGAGACCAGGCAAGGTAGACAGCTGTTTAATTTCCTCCTTCTCCAAGGCAGCTATACCAAAAGCCCACCGGTACCCTTTTGGGTCCTTGAAATACCCTCTCCTGAGGTAGTCTATGCCAAGGATGCACGGAGCCTCTGGGCCAGTCACAATGGGGGGTGCTTTTGCCACTCATTCCCAGTTAGGCTCACTTCGGCCTCCACTACAGTTAGCTGTTGGGATCCCCCTGTCTCTCCAGAAATACAGATGGGTTCTGCCCCTGTATAGCTTGATGGCATTAGGGTACACTGTGTACCGGTGTCTACTAGAGCCTTATACTCCTGTGGGTCTGATGTGCCAGGCCATCGAATCCACACAGTCCAGTAAACCTGGTTGTCCCTTTCCTCCACCTGGCTGGAGGCAGGGCCCCTCTAGTCCTGGTCATACTATCCATTGCCCATTTCTTGTATATACAAGTCAGGAGTTCCTTCATTAAAATCAGGAGTCTGGGGACTCTGGGGAACTGTCCACTGGAAACCAGAGCAGCAATTTTCCTGGAAGAACCCCCTTTGGTGATTGTTTTTCCTTGCAACTCACGTACCTGCGCCTCTAGGATCAAGGTAGGTTTTCCATCCCCCTTCCTCATGTCCTCTCTGTGGTCACGCAGGTAAAACCATAGGGTGCCCCGTGGTGTGTACCCTCTATATTGTCTCTCTCTTGAGCAGAGGAACGCTGACTCCTAATAGCTGAGATACTGGTCCATACAGGTGGAAAGTAGGACATATCTTCTTTGAATCATTGGAACTCCTGGGACAGTTTCTCCACAGCTGAGACAAGGGAGGAAGAGATACTTTCTTTGTATTCCCGGAGCTGGCTAGCCGCTTCATCCACTGTTGGACCGTCTCCCTCTTTCCAGTTCAGTATTGCCAATGAATTGGCACACGACGCTGGTGCCTTCCGTACCAACTTCCGCCACATGGGTCGTGTGCACTTGACTTCAACTGGATCTTTGGATAACTGCTCATCGTCCAGGTCACCATAAACCACCTCCAGCACGGCTAATTCCCTCAGTTACTGGATACCTCTCTCCATGGTGGCCCATTTGCCTGGGCGATATACAACATCTTCCTTGAAGGGATATCTTTCCTTCATAGCTGACAGGAGCCGCCTCCAGAGGCTGAGGGCTGGTGCCCCTTTTCCAATCGCTTTGTCAATGCCCCCTTCCCTAGAAAGGGATCCCAGCTGCTTGGCTTCCTTACCCTCTACTTCCAGGCTACTGGCCCCGCTATCCCAGCATCGGAGCAGCCAGGTAACAATGTGCTCACCTGGACGATGGCTGGAAACTTTTCACATATCTCCAGCTCACTCAGGGATAGGGATCAGGTAGTTTCCATCTCATCCACAAGTTCTTCCTCTTCCTCTCCTTGTGATGGCCCTGCTTTTTCATCTTCCCTTTCTAAATGAGCTGACTTTTGCTTCCAGGATTTCTTCTTGTGTACAGGGGTGACCTATACTGACACAGTTTGGTTCCCTGGTTGAACTGCAGTATCTGTCGCAGGGGGGCTGGAGTGACCACAGTTCCTGTCACAGAGGGGGCTGGAATAGCCGCAGTGCCTGTCGCAGTGGGAGCCGGAGTAGTCACAGTGCCTGTCACAGGGGGGGCTGGAATAGCCGCAGTGCCTGTCGCAGGGGGAGCCGGAGTAGTCACAGTGCCTTTCACAGGGGGGGCTGGAGTAGCCACAGTGTTTGTCATTTTGTCACCAGATCCTTGAGGGTTCTGAATAGTGTTGAACAGGGCTCAGTAGGCATGGGCCAGGCCCCAGCACATTGCAGTGATTTGTGTCTCCCTAGAATTGTCAGGGTGAGGGCATACTTTTTCCAAATATTCTACTGATTTTTCAGGATTCTGCACTTGTTCAGGGGTGAAGTTCCAAAACATTGGAGGTGCCCACCATCCTAGGCATTTGCCCATGCTATCCCACACACCCTGCCACTCATAACTATCCAGCCTTGGGGCAGATCTCTGGATGATATTCTTAAATTGCTTATTAACCTTAGACAAAACCGAAACAATATTCCCAAGCAATACCAATAGATGTATCTTAACTACCCAAGGATGTTCAAGATACTGAAAAGTTATTGTAACAAAGGAGGAAACATTGTAGAAGAAAGTAGCGAAGATGCCATTTTGTATTTCCTCCATAAAAAACCTCTCAGAGAAAGAAGTATAATTGCTAATTGTCTCCATAAGGTGGTACCCGACATACAGTAACGGTTTCAGTACTGCACTTAGATACCAAAGTAAACCCAAGATCACTGTTTTAATAACAAATCTCACAGACAAAATATCACTAATCATAGCAGAGCACAGCAAACTGCAAAAACCAACACCAATCTTTAACATGTACAGCAAAAAAGTGAGCATGGTGCAGATCAGGTAAACCAATATCGAGAACAGATGAATCAATATTGTGGCCCGCAACTACTAACAGATCTAAATTCCTTAATACGCTCTGGTTAATCTGTTATTATCTCAAACCCTTTGTGCCCCACGTTGGGCGCCAAAAAGGACTGTCGTGGTTTAGCCCCAGCCAGCAGCTAAGCACCACACAGCCTCTCGCTCACCCTCCCCCCTCCCGGTGGGATAGGGGAGAGAATCGGAAGAGCAAAAGTAAGAAAACTCGTGGGTTGAGATAAGAACTGTTTAATAATTGGAACAAAATAATAATAATAATAATAATAATAATAATAATAATAATAATAATAAATTGTAATGAGAAGGAAAACAACAAGAGAGAGAGAGAGGAACGAAACCCAGGGGGATAAAAAAAACCCTGATACAACCGCTCACCACCTGCGGACCGATGCCCAGCCAGTCCCCGAGCAGCAATCGCTACCCCCTGGCCAACTCCCCCCAGTTTATATACTGGGCATGACGTCATATGGTAGGGAACAGCCCTTTGGCCAGTTTGGATCAACTATCCTGGCTGTGCCCCCTCCCAGCTTCTTGTGCACCTGGCAGAGCATGGGAAGCTGAGAAGTCCCTGACCAATGTAAACACCGCTTAGCAACAGCCAAAACATCAGTGTGTTATCAATATTATTCTCATAGTAAAATCGAAAACACAGCACTATACCAGCTACTAGGAAGAAAATTAACTCTATCCCAGCCGAAACCAGGACAACAACTCTTTGATATGATTTCACATAGATAAAATAGCTCCATAATTTAGGGGAGGAAACATCTGCCTGCTTAAGATTACCTGTAAGAATTTGCCTGCACCTTCCCAGGAGCTGCCACAATCACTTGGTTCAAAGAATGCTATATTCAGTGCATACTTTTAAATAAAATAATGCACTGTGTGGTGCTTTTAATTGTTATGTTATTTTCTCTCTGTTTCAAGTATTCTTGCAGTGATTAATTAGAACATCTTTCATACATGAGATATAACAGTTGTTTTCATTCTCATAACATTTATTTTGCATGGGGCATAGTCCATAAAAACTGGAAGATACAGTCTAGGAATATGGATTATTGGACTCCGAATCTTCAAAACAGCAAGCAAACTACTGAATCTTCAGTGAGCTCTATAAATCTGTACCAATCCCCCATGTGTAGTCTGTCCAGAACTAGAATCTTGTTCTCTGTGGCAATAGTTTCATACTGGTTATAAATTATATTTATAAAATTTAGGCTTAAAGGCTTTGTCTTGGCATGCATATTATTATGCTAGTTTTTTAACAGCAATTTTTCTTTGTTGTAAGTGTGTGTGATTGACAGAATGGTAATCCACAGAAAACTCCACATTGAACAAGTAGCTGATAGACAGTCCTTCTCCACAGAACATAGGAGTTCTTGTTGGCTACCTCAAATGAGTCCTTACCAATCACAGGGGGAAGGCTGAGAGGTGACCTTCAAAATTACCCCTTTCACTCTGTGTCTCTTTAGGAAGTCTAGGCACGTTTATCATCCTTTAAAATACTTTTTTTTTGCACGTTACAAAGCTTTAGTTTGACGTGCCTAAGGAGTCCATCTAAATCTCATCCCAGAAATTTTTCCTATGTAAGGAAATTAAGATCAAGTTCAAATATTATGGTCAGAATTTGTAAAAGTGTTTTCCATCTGAATAAAGTCAGCGACAGAGCAGAACCTAGCCTACAATACCTATGATAATTTAAATATCATGATACTTTTCCTGTTCAGCTTTGTCCAGTCAGGGATTGTAAAGGGTCTGGATGGGATGGGGTTAACTTTATAATATATATAAATAAATAAAATATATATATATAAATAAAATAACTTTATTTATTATTTATTAACATATATACGGGGTTAACTTGGCCTATGCCTATCAAGCCTCTGTCCAGCACCATCAGAGGAGCAGGGGAAGGAGGGCCTCTGCTTCTGAGGACAGCATGGCTGAGACTGAGACCCAAACCCCAACTACGGTAATTTCCCCAGTAGTCAAAATGAAACAGTGGGCGTGGAGGTCAATGGGTCCATACAATCTCTTAGTAAGGGAGGAGGAGGAGGAACCCCAGGTGCATGCTGCGTGGCACCCTATGGTTCCTCCTGTGTGACCAGGAGGAGGATATATGGAAGTGGGATGGTGCATCCACCTCAAAGCTATAAGCCTGCATATGTGAACTGCAGGGGAAGACATCTGCTAAGGTTACCACTCCAGTTGCTACTGAGATATTGGAAGGCAAGCAGCAATCCCCCAGATGTAGAAGAAAGTCTGAGAATGCCTTTCCTCCTGATCTTGGTGATGGGATTTCTGGTCTGATACTGCAGGATTCAGATTATAGTAAATACTCTGACCAGGAAAAAAGGAAAGGAACAATAGGATTTCCTGGACTCTGTGGCTTCGATGGTCTGGCACATCAGATTCACAGGAATATAAGGCTCTAGGGGACACTGGTGCACAGTATACCCTAATGCCATCAAGGTACAAGGGAGAAGAACCCATTTGGATTTTGGGAGTGACAGGGAGATCCCAGCAGTTGTTTCTGTTGGAGGCTGAGGTGAGCCTAACAGGTGACAAGTGGAAGAAGCATCCTAGTGTGACCAGCCCAGAGGCTCCATGTATCCTTGGCATAGACTACCTCAGGAGAGGGTATTTCAAGGACCCAAAAGGGTACCAACGGGATTTTGTTATAGCCACCATGGATACAGAGAAGATTAAATAGCTGTCTACTTTGCCCAGCCTCTTGGGGGATCCCTCTGTTGTGGGGTTGCTGCGCATCACAGAATCACAGAATCGCAGAATCGTATAGGTTGGAAAAGACGTTTAAGATCATCGAGTCCAACAGTAAACCTAACACTACCAAGACCACCAATACACCATGTCCCTAAGCACCTCATCCAAACGTCTTTTAAATACCTCCAGGGATGGCGACTCAACCACTTCCCTGGGCAGCCTGTTCCAATGCTTGATAACCCTTTCCGTGAAGTAAAATTTCCTAATATCCAGGCTAAACCCCCCCTGGCACAACATGAGGCCATTTCCTCTTCTCCTATCACTTGTTACCTGGGAGAAGAGACCAACACCCACCTCGCTACAACCTCCTTTCAGGTAGTTGTAGAGAACGATAAGGTCTCCCCTGAGCCTCCTTTTCTCCAGGCTAAACAACCCCAGGTCCCTCAGCCGCTCCTCATAAGACTTCTGCTCTAGACCCTTCACCAGCTTTGTTGCCCTTCTCTGGACACACTCCAGCACCTCAATGTCTCTCTTGTAGTGAGGGGCCCAAAAGTGAACACAGTATTTGAGGTGTGGCCTCACCAGTGCTGAGTACAGGGGCACGATCGCTTCCCTAGTCCTGCTGGCCACACTATTCCTGATACAAGCCAGGATGCCATTGGCTTTCTTGGCCACCTGGGCACACTGCTGGCTCATATTCAGGCAGCTGTCGACCAACACCCCCAGGTCCTTCTCTGCCAGGCAGCTTTCCAGCCACTCTTCCCCAAGCCTGTAGCGTTGCATGGGGTTACTGCGGCCCAAGTGCAGGACCTCGCACTTAGCCTTGTTGAACCTCATACAATTGACCTCAGCCCATTGATCCAGCCTGTCCAGGTCCCTCTGCAGAGCCTTCCTACCCTCAAGCAGATCAACACTCCCACCCAACTTGGTGTCATCTGCAAACTTAGTGAGGGTGCACTCGATCCCTTCGTCCAGATCATTGATAAAGATATTAAACAGGACTGGCCCCAACACAGAGCCCTGGGGAACACCGCTTGTGACCAGCCGCCAACCGGAGTAAACTCCATTCACCACCACTCTTTCGGACCAGCCATCCAGCCAGTTCTTTACCCAGCGAAGAGTACACCCGTCCAAGCCATGAGCAGCCAGTTTCTCCAGGAGAATGCTGTGGGAAACCGTGCCAAAGGCTTTACTGAAGTCTAGATAGACAACATCCACAGCCTTTCCCTCATCCACTAGGTGGGTCACCTTGTCATAGAAGGAGATCAGGTTGGTCAAGCAGGACCTGCCTTTCCTGAACCCATGCTGGCTGGGCTTGATCCCTTGGTTATCCTCTACATGCCGTGTGATAGCACTCAGGATGATCTGCTCCATCAGCTTCCCCGGCACCGAGGTCAGGCTGACAGGCCTGTAGGTCCCTGGGTCCTCCTTCCAGCCCTTCTTGAAGATGGGCATTACATTAGCTAATCTCCAGTCAGCAGGGACCTCCCCAGTTAGCCAGGACTGCTGGTAAATGATGGAAAGGGGCTTGGTGAGCACATCTGCCAGTTCCTTCAGTACTCTCGGGTGGATCTCATCAGGCCCCATAGACTTGTGAGTGTCTAAGTGGTGCAGCAGGTCACTAACCATTTCCCCCTGGATTATGGGGGATCCATTCTGTTCCCCATCCCTGTCTTCCAACTCCAGGGGCTGGGTACCCAGAGAACAATTGGCCCTGCTATTAAAGACTGAGGCAAAGAAGGCATTAAGTACCTCAGCCTTTTCCTCATCCTTGGTCACTGTGTTCCCTCCCCCGTCTACTAGGGGCTGGAGATTCTCCTTAGCTCTCCTTCTGCTGCTAATGTATTTGAAGAAGTGTTTTTTGTTGTCTTTTACAGCAGCAGCCAGATTGAGCAGCATTGAACAGCATCGAAGAACAGCAGGTGCCAATTGCTACCAGGATGGTGCAGTGGCAGCAAAATTGCACCAACCGAGACTCCCTGGTTCTCATTCATAAATTGATACATGGACTGTTAAGCCAAAGAGTGATCAGCAAGACTCACTAACCCTTTAGTAGTCTCATATGGCCAGTGTGAAAGTCTGATGGAGGGTGGAGGTCAGCAGTGGACTACTGTGGTCTGAACAAAGTCACACTGCTGCGGAGTGCTGCCATACTGGACATGCTAGAACTCCAATATGAACTGGAGTCGAAGGTGGTTTTGCCATTAAAAAAAAAGCAAGGTCAAAGGACCTGCACAGGAGATCCAGTTCTTGGGAATAAAATGGCAAGAGGGATGTTCTCACATCCCTCTGGATGTGATCAATAAGATAACAACTATGTCCCCATCAGCTAACAAAAAAGAAACACAAGCCTTCTTAAGCATTGTGGGTTTCTGGAGAATGCATATTCTGGGTTACAGTTGGTGTGTGAGTCCTCTCTATGAAGTGACCCGAAAGAAAAACTATTTCAACTGGGGCCCAAATCATCAGCAGGCCTTTGAACATATCAAACAGGACACAGCTCATGCAGTAGCCTTTGGTCCAGTCCAGACAGGACCAGCTGTGAGAAACATGCTCTACACTGCAGCCAGAGACCATGGCCTCACCTGGAGCCTCTGTGGGAAAACACCCATAGAGACTCAAGGTCGACCTCTAGTGTTTTGGAGCCAGGGGTATTGAGGATCAGAAACCCACTACACCTCGACTGAAAAAGAGATACTAGCAGCATATGAGGGGGTTCGAGCCACTTCAGAAGTTGTTGGTACAGAAACACACCTCCTCTTGGCACCGCGATTGCCTGTGCTGCACTGGATGTTCAAAGGAAACATCCCCTCTACACATCATGCAACCAATGCTACATGGAGCAAGTGGGTAGCACTGATCACGCAACAAGCTCGGCTGGTGAAACCCAACCACCCAGGAATCCTGGAAGAGATCATGGAGTGGCCAGAAGGTAGAGATTTTGGAGCATCGCCTGAAGAGGTGGCTCATGCCCAAGTGGCACCACGATATATAATGAGTTCTCAAAAGATGAAAGGCATTATGCTCTGTTTACCAATGGATCCTGTAACGTTGTGGGAAACCGTTAGAAGGGGAAAGCTGCTGTGTGGAGTCCCACACAAAAAGTCATCAAAGCTGTTGAAGGAGAAGGCAAGTCGAGAGAGTCTGCAGAAATAAAAGCTATGCAGCTGGCCTAAATGAGAAAAGTGGCCAGTACTCTATCTCTATACTGACCCATGGATGGTGGCAAATGCCCTATGGGAGTGGCTACAGCAGTGGAAGCAGACCAATTAGCAGCGCAGAGGTAAACCCATCTGGGCTGCTGCATTGTGGCAAGACATCACTGCCCAAGTTGATAATGCTGCTGTTAAAGGTAGATGCTCACATGTCCAAGAGCCACACAGCCAAAGAACATCAAAACAACGCGCAGGTAGACCAGGCTGCCAGAATTGAAGTGGCTCAGGTGAACCTGGACTGGGAATGTAACAGTGAGCTATTTGTAGCTCAGTGGGCACATGAAACATCGGGACATCTAGGGAGAGATGCAACATACAGATGGGCTCGTGATCAAGGGGTGAACCGGACCATTGAAGGCATTGCACAGGTCATCCATGAATGTAAAACATGTGCCGCAATCAAGCAAGCCACGCAAGTAAAGTCTCCCTGGAATAGAGGGCAGTGGCTGGGATATCGATATGGTGAGGCCTGGCAGATCGCCTGTATTGGACCACTGCTGTAAACCCGCTAAGGCAAGCACTATGTGCTCACCATGGTGGAAGTGACTACTGGGTTGCTAGAAACATACCCTGTAAACCATGCCACCACACAAAACACCATTTTGGGCCTTGAAAGGCAAGTTCTGTGGTGACACAGTACCTCAAAAAGAATTGAGTTAGACTGTGTGACTCATTTCTAAAACAACCTCATAGACTCCTGGGCCAAGAAACATGGCATTGATTGTATGTATCACATCCCCTATCATGCACCAGCCTCTGGAAAGAATGAGCTATATAACGGACTGTTAAAAACTATTCTGAGAATATTAGGGGCTGGGGAATGGAAGCACTGGGGTGCAAATTTAGCAGAAGCCACTTGGCTGATTAACACTAGAGGATCTGATAACCGGCCTGGTCTTGCCCAAAGAAAGCCCCTACACACTGTGGGAGGAGATAAGGTTCATGTAGTGCCGTTAGAGAAGTGGCTGGGAAAGGCAGTCTGGATTGCTCTTCCCTTGGGAAAAGGCAAGCCCATTCGTGGAATTGTCTTCACTCAAGGACCTGGGTGCACTTGGTGGGTAATGCAGAAGGATGGGGAAATCCAGTGTGTACCTCAAGATTTAACCTTGGGGGAAAATAATCCAGTATTTGAGTTGTATGTTATAGAAAGTAATACATCAGGAACCACCTGAATCAATGGAGGATAAGCCTCATGAGGAACTAGGTGAGTGCAGTGGTGGCCCAACCCAAGCCAGTCTTGGCACCCAACAATCCAACATGCTGCTTGTCCTGCCCCAAGCGATCACCTTGACAGATGGGGCCCAAGTCATCAACTCTTCTTATGGACATTTGGTTGGGGGGGCCCATGGAATGGGGGAATAATATCTGTGTATATGTCAAGGGACAGGGGACGGTGTTTAATGAGAATGTATAAACCTGACTGTTGGATGTAAAGATGGTTTAAGCACGTAGTACAAGTTGTAAGTGTTGGTAAGAAGGAACTTCAGCAATGAGAGATAGAATGGAAAGGGAAAAGAAAGGTATGGGACAGAAGGATCATATGTAATGCAGTGTGGGTTAGGTAAGAAAGTGGTAAGGTTTGACTAGGGTATAGAAATGAAACAATATATGAATGGGATGGTCAGAGGATACTTAGATGTATCAGATAATGTGGGACCTGAGCATGACACAAATGGTATGGAATAAGAGGTGGAGATTGTACTGGATCTGGCTGGGATGGAGTTAACTTTCTTTTCACAAGTCTTTTCACCTTCCTTCTATTTTCTCCCTGTGCCGCAGGAGAGAGGGGAGTGAGCAAGTGGCTATGTGGGTGAGTGGCTGTTGGCTAAGGTCAACCCACCACAGGGATACATGGACTGTATCCTCAATTGACTTATGGAAAAACCTTGTTGCAAAAACACTGTCAAGTCATGAGGTAAAAGGTGCCTTGGCAGAACTCTAAGCCTCTGGATGGCTGAGAATTCCAGTCTGTAACATGAGCTTTCCACCAGTAAACATCCTGCTTCAAATTGTTAAGTCATGCTTCAGAATTTCAAAAGTAAACTCATATTCCATAGTGAAATGTTTAACTTTAACAAATTGGGTAGTGCTACTACAAAACAAATAGCAAGTGTATTGTGTATATGTGGTAAGGTGGGGGGGGGGGGGAGGCTCTGCAGGAGTGGCCTCTGTGAGAAGAGGTCAGGGGCTGCCCTGTGCCAGACACAGGTGGTTCCAGCTGGTTTGGCAACAGACTCACTGCAGGACAAAGCTGAACCAATCAGCGAAGTTTGTGGTGCCTCTGTGAAAATATATTTAAGAAAGGGCAAAAAATGACAGACAGGGAGAGGAGGAGGAAACAAAACGAGTGAGAAACAGCAGAGGGAACACCAAGGTCAGAGAAGGAGGAAGAAGAGATGCTCCATGGCGCTGGAGCAAATATTCCCTGCAGCCCGTGGAGAACCCATGCTGGCACAGATTTTTTTCCTGAAGGACTGCAGCCTGTGGGGAGAGCCCACACTGGAGCAGAGGAAAAGTGTGAGAAGGAAGGAACGGCAGAGAGAGAAAAACTGTTATGTACTGAATTGTAAACCTCCCTCCCCCAGTCTCCCCTGTGCTGCTCAGGGGGGTAGAGGAGTCTGGAGTGAAGGAGTGAAGTTGAGCCTGGGAAAGGTGGGGGAAAGGTGTTGTTTTACTTTTTGTTTCTCACTACCCGAATCTATTTTAATTGACAATAAATTAAATTAATTTTACCCAAGTTGAGTCTGTTTTGCTTGCAATGGTAATGGTAAGCAATTTCCCTGTCTTTTATCTCAATCCACAAGTTTTCTCATTCCTGGGGGGGGGGGGGGGGGGGGGGTGTTCTATTTTCTTCCCTGTCCTGCTGAGGAGGGGCATGGAGTGAGCAGCTGGGTGGGAATTTGGCTGTTAGCCAAGGTTAACCCACCACAAGCTATAATATATAAAGGGTTGTGCCCAAGGCTGTGTCATCTTTCCTTGCAGGAATTTGTAGGTGACTTAGCTAGAGTAGCTACTATACGTTATATGGCCCAGAGTGCAAGGGTGTAGAGAAGAGTATTAACAAGAAATGCTAAAATAATATAAATGTATGTAAATATCTCTGTTTGCAAATTGATTTATGTTATCTTTGATATATTTGTTACTTATAGTTACTTGATAAATAACTTTAATAATTATTTCTAAAATAATTCTTAATCTATAGCCTTATTTGTATATGTAAATAACATGGTATGTTTCTTGTCTCTGACTGAACTAATGCTACTGTTGGAATGAGGCTTTTAACACTGATGTTCGTGAGTATGAATGAAATATTTTCTTTCCATGAGTATTTGGTAATATTTGTTTAAAATTTTCTGTTACAGTGACTGTTTCTTCCAGTGAACTACTTTCTTACAATATTCATGCACAGAAGAGTGGAGCAAATTACAGTGAATCACTTAAAAAAATGAACAAATATTTATTGAAAATTATATAAGGTATTCCACCAGCCTCTAATGCAAAAAGTAGGTAACAGCTGTAGGTACTGGAAGTCATCTTTGAAGCTTTTGAAGTTTGTAAACAGGGAGATAAATTTGGTTTGGTTTCCACATCAGGTAGATGGATTTCAGACTGAGTGTACCAAATTTATGTTCTTCCTTATTTGTTTATAAATCCTTAGGTGTTTGTTACTACTGCTGGAACACGCATTGCTCCCAGCACTAGGGTATCCTGATACCCAGTATTTCACTGCTGTCTCTGTTATGTAACTCAGAGGCAAAGTATGTGTTATATATATCTCTGAGAGCTGTCCACATACAGAAAAGTATATGAACTCAGTTATTGGTTACTCCGTTCACTCAAATGAAAGAAACCTGTGCTATGGCTTTTAAGATCTTACCTTTAAACTTTGCTGATGGAATATGTGAGAAAACTAGTATATGATCAAAGAAAGTATCATAAAGGTTACAAAGGAAGTTTTAATTCTTACATACGAGTCGCTGAGGGGAGCTGCTCTGGAGCCAGCCCGATCCGTAGTGGAGGGGCAGATCTTGGCAAACAGGGGGCTTTCCTGAGGTAGGGAAACGCCAGGGCAGCAGAGAGACCCGCCAGGAGCCAGCAGCTCTCGTGGGAGATGCTAATGAGGCCTGGGCGTTGCCAGAGCAACCGCGGCTACCCCCACACCTATAAAAAGCAGCCTAAGGAGCGCTAGCGACTAGGAGCACTGTGAACAGAGTGTGGCATGTCAGCTAGGGTGTGGTGCGGCAGTTTGCACGGAAGGGCATCGTCACCCTACCAGCTCAAGAGGTGAGTTCAGTTGGTGGTCATCACCCTCTCAGAAGGAGCTTAGCTATGGTACCCACCCGGCAGAAAGCTATGTCCTCTGCACTCGCTAGAATGGATGTGGCAACCCAGACAGAGCTCCCACAAAAACATGCAGCCATCCAGGTCTCAGGCTGCAAGGTGTGCCAGAGCCTTTCACTAGTAACAGATGGCAGTAGTGAGAACAGCTGTGTGAGGTGTGACCAAGTGGAGGATCTGCTCAGCCTGGTGGCAGAGCTATGAGATGAAATAGAAAGGTTAAGGAGCATCAGGGAGTCTGAGAAAGAGATAGACTGGTGGAACCAAGCTCTGCCCTCCCTGAGACAGAAACAGGAACAGCCACCAGAAAAAAAACAAGATCAAGAGGATCCTGTATCCTCCTCCCGCCAGGCAGAAGGCAGTAGCTTCAAGGAAAGCAGTGAATGGAGGCGAGTCCATGCTCAGGGTGGCAGGCAAACCCCCTCCTTGCCCACCTTGCCTTCCCAGGTGCCTCTGTACAACAGGTATGAGGCTCTGGATGTGGAAGGCCAGTCAATGGATGATGTGGATGATGGTCCATCTACTACACCAGAGGTGTTGCCAAGGTCAGAAAGGCCTACTGTGCTGGTTTTGGCTGGGATAGAGTTAATTTTCTTCATAGTAGCTAGTATGGGGCTATATTTTGGATTTGTGCTGAAAACAGTGTTGATAATACAGGGATGTTTTCATTGTTGCTAAGTAATGTTTACACTAGTCAAGGACTTTTCAGCTTCCCATGCTCTGCCAGGTGCACGGAAAGTTGGGAGGGGGCACAGCCAAGACAGCTGATCCAAACTGGCCAAAGGGCTAATCCATACCATATGATGTCATGCTCAGCATATAAAGCTGGGGGGAAGAAGAAGGAAGGGGGGGGACATTTGGAGTGATGGCGTTTGTCTTCCCAAGTAACCGTTACGCGTGATGGAGCCCTGCTTTCCTGGAGATGGCTAAACACCTGCCTGCCAAAGGGAAGTAGTGAATTAATTCCTTGTTTTGCTTTGCTTGTGTGTGTGGCTTTTGCTTTCCCTATTAAACTGTCTTTATCTCCACCCATGAGTTTTCTCACTATTACCCTTCCAATTCTCTCCCCCATCCCACTGTGGGGGGAGTGAGCGAGCGGCTGTGTGGTGCTTAGATGCTGGCTGGGGCTAAACCACAACACCTACCCCCCTGTATCATGACCACCTCCACGAGGAAGAAAAGATGGGTTATAGTTGTAGGCGACTCCCTTCTGAGGGGAACAGAGGGTCCAATATGCTGGACAGACCCTCCTTGTAGGGAAGTCTGCTGCCTCCCTGGGGACCAGGTTAAGGACATCACTAGGAAACTTCCTAGCCTGGTACGGCCCTCAGACTATTACCCATTATTGCTCTTCCATGTGGGTGACAATGAAGCTGCAATGCATAGTCCAAGGGCAATCAAAAGAGACTTCAGGGCCTTGGGACGGTTGGTAAGGGAATCTGGAGCATAGGTTATTTTCTCCTCTATCCTTCCAGTTGCAGGCAGTGACATTGGAAGAAACAGACAGACCCAGTCTATTAATACATGGCTCTGTGGTTGGTGTCACCAGAGAATTTTGGGGTTTTCGATAATGGGATGGCCTACATGGCACCAGGCCTGCTGGCGTCTGATGGGATTCACCTTTCTCAAAGGGGGAAGAGGGTCTTTGCTCACGAGCTAGCAGGGCTCATTGACAGAGCTTTAAACTAGACTTGAAGGGGGAGGGGGATAATATCAGGCCTGCCCGTGACAAGCCATGGGATGACATGCCAAGGTTAGAGGGATGGGGTGCTAGCGAGGGCCCTCAGCCAGTTGCTCTGAGATGTGCTGGGTACACTGCAACACACTTGAAGTCCTACAGAGAGGAGCCAGGGGCTCCTGAGGTAATAGGAGCCAAGAGGGAAACACCAGTGAAATACCTCAAAGGAATTAAGGTGTGTTCCTCTAAGAAGGTGACATGGCTGATGGCCCAGCTGAAGTGCCTCTACACCAACGCATGCAGCATGGGCAACAAACAGGAGGAGTTGGAAGCCACCATGCTGCTAGAAAGCTATGACCTAGTTGCCATTACTGAAACCTGGTGGGACGAATCCCATGACTGGAGTGTGGCTATCAATGGCTACAGGCTGTTCAGAAGGGACAGGCAAGGAAGGAGGGGTGGAGAGGTAGCCCTCTATATCAAGAAATTGATAGATTGTGAAGAGCTGTCTCTGAAGAATAGCCACGAGGAGGTCGAAAGCTTATACGTAAGAATTAGAGATCGAGGCAACAAAGGGAACCTTGTGGTCGGTGTCTGCTACAGGCCGCCTGATCAAGGAGAGCCTACTGATGAAGCCTTCTTCCTCCAGCTACAGGAGGCATCATGCTCACAGGCTCTCATACTGCTGGGGGACTTCAACCACCCTGACATCTGCTGGAAAAGTAGCACAGTGAGCTGTAGGCAATCCAAGAGACTCCTGGAGTGGATCAAGGATAACTTCTTAAGCCAGGTGATAGACAGCCCTACCAGAGGGGATGCATTACTGGACCTGTTGGTCAGCAATGCAAGTGAGCTAATCGGTGACATCAAGATTGGAGGCAGCCTGGGCTGCAGTGATCACGCACTGGTGGAGTTTGCAGTCCTGAGGGATATGGGTCAGGCGAAGAGTAAAGTCAGGACCCTGAATTTTAGGAAAGCAAACTTCCAGCTGTTCAAGGGGTTAGTCAATAGGACCCCCTGGGAAACTGTCCTCAGGGACAAGGGAGCAGAACAGAGCTGGCAGATCTTTAAAGACGCTTTCCATAGAGCGCAAGAGCTCTTGATCCCCAGGTGTAAGAAATCAGGAAAGGACAGCAAGAGACGGGCATGGCTGAGTCAAGACCTGCTGGTCAAACTAAAGGGCAAGAAGGAAATGCACAGGCAGTGGAAGCAGGGACAGGTATCCTGGGAAGAGTATAGGGACGCTGCCCACTTGTGTAGGGATGGGGTCAGGAAGGCCAAGGCGCGGCTGGAGCTGAACTTGGCAAGGGGCGCAAAGAATAATAAGAAGGTCTTCTATGTAGATGTATGTCAGCCAGAAAAGGAAGGTCAAAGGAAGCGTACCCTACCTGATGAACATGACCGGCAAACTGCTAACAACGGACGAGGAGAAGGCTGAGGTACTCAACAACATTTTTGCCTCAGTCTTCGCTGGCACCCTCTCTTCCCACACCTCTCGAGTGGATGGACCTCAAGGCAGGGACTGGGGGAACAAAGCCCCTGCCACTGTAAGGGAAGATCAGGTTTGTGACCACCTGAGGAACCTGAACATACATAAGTCTATGGGACCTGACGACATGCATCCCAGAGTCCTGAGGGAATTGGCTGATGTAGTTGCCAAGCCACTCTCCATGATATTTGAAAAGTCATGGCAGTCAGGTGAAGCCCCTGGAGACTGGAAGAAGGGAGACATTGCACCCATCTTTAAAAAGGGTAGAAAGGAGGACCCTGGGAACTACTGACCTGTCAGCCTCACCTCTGTGCCTGGGAAGATCATGGGAACACATCCTCTTAGAAGCGATGCTAAGGCACATGGAGGACAGGGAGGTGATTCGAGACAGCCAGCATGGCTTCACCAAGGGCAAGTCCTGCCTGACCAACCTAGTGGCCTTCTATGATGGAGTGACTACATCAGTGGACAAGGGAAGAGCTACTTGGAGTGTCGTCTGTCTAGACTTGTGTAAGGCCTTTGACATGGTCCCCCACAACATCCTTCTCTCTAAATGGGAGAGATATGAATTTGATGGGTGGACTGTTCAGTGGTTAAGGAATTGGCTGGATGGTCGCATCCAGAGAGTAGTAGTCAATGGCTCAATGTCCGGATGGAGACCAGTGACGAGTGGTGTCCCTCAGGGGTCCGTATTGGGACCAGCACTGTCTAATATCTTCATCAATGATATAGACAGCTGGGTCAAGTGCAGCCTCAGCAAGTTTGCAGATGACACCAAGCTGAGTGGTGCAGTTGACATGCCAGAAGGACAGGATGTCATCCAGAGGGACCTGGACAAGCTGGAGAAGTTGGCCCATGTGACCCTCGTGAGGTTCAACAAGGCCAATTGCAAGGGCCTGCACCTGGGTCGGGGCAACCCCTGGTATCAATACAGGCTGGGGGATGAAGGGATTGAGAGCAGTCCTGCAGAGAAGGACTTGGGGGTACTGATGGATGAAAAGCTGGACATGAGCCAGCAGTATGCGCTCGCAGCCCAGAAGGCCAACCATATCCTGGGCTGCATCAAAAGAAGCATGCCCAGCAGGTCAAGGGAGGTGATTCTCCCCTTCTACTCCACTCTCATGAGAGCCCATGTGGAGTACTGCATCCAGCTCTGGAGTCCTCAGCACAAGAAAGACATGGACCTGTTGGAGCGGGTCCAGAGGAGGGCTACAAAAATGATCAGAGGGCTGGAACACCTCTCCTATGAGGAAAGGCTGAGAGAGTTGGGGTTGTTCAGCCTGGAGAAGAGAAGGCTCCAGGGAGACCTTATTGCAACCTTCCAGTACGGAAATGTGGCCTATAGGAAAGATGGGGACAGACTTTTTACCAGGGCCTATAGTGACAGGACAAGGGGCAATGGTTTTAAACTGAAAGAGGGTAGATTCAGGCTAGATATAAGGAAGACATTTTTTACGATGAGGGTGGTGAGGCACTGGAACAGGCTGCCCAGAGAGGTTGTAGATGCCCCATCCCTGGAAACATTCAAGGTCAGGTTGGATGGGGCTCTGAGCAACCTGATCTAGTTGAAGATGTCCCTGTCTATGGCAGGGTGGTTGGACTAGATGACCTTTAAAGGTCCCTTCCCACCCAAACCGTTCTATGATTCTATGATTTCCAACCTTTTAAAAGCTTGACTGTGCACAATTCTCTTTTAATGAAACTTTTGGTATATTGATTTACTACAAAACTTCCAAACTTACAATTTTCTAAGGTCTTCCTTCAAGTAGAACGGCTTGCTTTTCTCTCTCTGCCATATATACTCATATGCACACCATATTATTTCTGTAAAATGATAACAAAAGAAGTCCCTGTTCAAGTAACATGTATACCTTGGAAGGATTATAACAACAATTATAACTGATTGTACTGATGATAACTAAGTATTTAATTAAAGTTGAAAAGCATTTGATGTGAAACAGTACATAAAGAAGTGATTTTGGATTACTGCTGATATTTATTTTATTATTTGTTTTCATCTTGGTTTTCATCCTTTTCAGAACAGGAGAGGCCATTTCATTATAGGGCTATTTTGTTTCATAAATAAACTTAAAAGCAGTAAGTGGTAGGTTGTATCTTTCAGAGAGAGTAGACTTCTTCTCTACCCACGCAGTAGATGATTCTGTTTATGTAACTTCCAGAGAGGTCAGAACTTTGCTCAAGACCCTTATTTTCCAAGAAAGTAGCCTTATTTGGGATGAGTTTAATTGTTCTCTGTTTGTGTGCCTATATCACAAATTTACCACCAGTCTCTGACTTATTTGGCAGACTCAGAAGAGAGTCAGAATGATGTCAGAATGAATGAGTTAAACTGGCCTGGATTCAGCCAGCCTAAATTTCAATGAAGTCCCTGTGCCTGTCACTGGCTTCCCATAGGTCTTTTCTCTGTAGGGAAAGTCAGAACCTGCCCTGCATACCAGGAATAGGCTATTCTTGGGTGAGGGTGCTCTTCACTCCTGTTCAAGATGTGCCACTTTGCTAAGAAATACTCAAAACTCAGTAGACCAGAGAGGAAAAAAAAGTTAGAAGGAACATCAGCAGATAAAATACCTATAGGTATTTTAACAAAAAAAATCTCTATACTAGTGCTATCACACTTCTTCAGAAGATGAACAAATACCACAACAAATGCAGCTACCTTATTGATCCAAGTCAGTCCAACTGAACTGAGCACAAAATTTGTCCCATCTGAACTATTTTGCAGGGCTAAGGCAAATGATGCTGTTGATTAGCTTGTTGATTCTTATTGTATCCCCAAGAGTTAAGAGTGGACCACATTGGTATTTATATGAAAGTTCATCAAAACTCTCCTGAGGAGCAGTGGTATAGCACTACAAGGTAATTTGCACTCCTATATGTATTCTGTACTTAAATGAAGGTATTCACTACCCTCCAAGAAACTAAATTATTATAGGAGACTTACTTTTACCATGTTCTAGATATGCTTCAGTTTCCATTGTTTTTAGCTTGTACCATAAAAGATCAGTAATTGAGTTATGCATATTTAAAAAAAAAAACCTAAGATGAGTAATAGAATCAAAATCAGTCTGAGATCTCATTAATGCTTTCATGGAGTAAGAGTGGTGCTACAATTAGAAGTACTGAAGAGATTAAATATTTTGTTACATTTTAAATTAATAAAATATTGTTTAAATGAAGTACTCTTTGTAAGAGCTTGACAGGGCATTTGCAGCTGAAAACAATGTAAGCATTCAATTTACTTCTAGAATTAGAAACCACTAGAATATAGAGAGGGATGTGCATACATATGTATATAAATATATATATCATTATGTGAGTAATTCCTCTTAAAGAATGAGAATTGTATATGTGTGTTGGGACATATTTTGACTTGGCAACAAGCATGCAATTGTAACAGCTATTAGAAAATGTGTGCGTGTATGCTAAGGAAGCATCTGTCTTTAAGAGATGTTAATTCGCTCATATCTCACAAATGACTTCTAGTACATAAGACATTTATCAACTTAATATTAACTTGCATATATATGAGGTTTTGATAGCTAAAAGATATCTGATGAAGTTGTACAAAACATCTTTGTTCAAGCTTTTTCTTAAAATGTGTTTGATTTTTTGTCATCTCTATTTCTGGAATCAGGATTTCTTTAATATTAAGAACCTAGATTTTCAGCCCCCTGTTTACAGAGCTCCCACTGAAATCAAGTCAAACCTTTGAAGAAAATGGGATTTCTGAACACGAAGGACTTGTGTATTGTTTGTGATGTGTTTTAGGATAGTTTAATATGTTATTTAATAATAATTTGAGTGGTTTGCCCCAGCCGGCAGCTAAGCACCACGCAGCCGCTCGCTAACTTCCCCACCCCCGGTGGGATGGGGGAGAGAATCGGAAGAGCAAAAGTAAGAAAATTTGTGGGTTGAGATAAAAACAGTTTAATAATTGGAACAAAATAATAGTAATAATAATAATGAATTATAATGAGAAGGAAAACAACAACGAGAGAGAGAGAGAGGAACAAAACCCAAGGGAGGGAAAAAAGGGGAAAAAATATATATAAAAAAAAAAAAAGATACAACCGCTCACCACCCGCCGACCGACGCCCAGCCAGTCCCCGAGCAGTGATCGCTACCCCCCGGCCAACTCCCCCCAGTTTATATACTGGGCATGACATCATATGGTATGGAATAGCCCTTTGGTCAGTTTGGATCAACTATCCTGGCTGTGCCCCCTCCCATTTCTTGGGCACCTGGCAGAGCATGGGGAGCTGAAGGGGGGGAAAGTCCTTGACCAATGTAAACACCGCTTAGCGACAGCCAAAACATCAGCGTGTTATCAATATTATTCTTATACTAAAATCCAAAGCACAGCACTATACCAGCTACTAGGAAGAAAATTAACTCTATCCCAGCTGAAACCAGGACAGTATTTGATTTTTTGTCATCTCTATTTCTGGAATCAGGATTTCTTTAATATTAAGAACCTAGATTTTCAGCCCCCTGTTTACAGAGCTCCCACTGAAATCAAGTCAAACCTTTGAAGAAAATGGGATTTCTGAACACAAAGGACTTGTGTATTGTTTGTGATGTGTTTTAGGATATTTTAATATGTTATTTAATAATAATTTGAGTGCATCGATAGAGGTTTTCCAAGTTCTGTAAATGGTAGGAAAATGTGAGGGTTATTTCCCCTAAAAAAAGGGGGGGGCATACCCATAATATCATTAAAATCATACTGACTTTGTCTCTCTGAAATCATTAGCAGAAGCAGTATTTCATTTTGCACTGCAGACATTTTAACAACCATTCATCATCCTTTACTATTGTCAACACAACCAATTTTTTAATACTCTAAAGGGAGAAACAATTAGTGAAAGTTATTACATGATAATTAATATCTTTCTGAGACCAGACTTAGCCAAAGAGGGCATACATAATTTATGTAACTTCAAGGAAGCAGAATGAGACAGATATACTTCAGATCTCATTGTATATTCTGTTGCTTTTTTGCTACAATCACTTAAAGAAAACGTTTCAAAAGAATACTTTAAAGCAATCAAATTAGTTTTCATGCATATTGTTTGCCAAATCATACTTGCCGTACTTATGTGTGTAAGCCCCAGTAGGGTTGATTCTACCCACATTTTATATCAGGCTTACCCTGATACAAAATGCTTGCAACTGAAACTTCTTCTGATGTTCCCAGGTTAAGGGAAAGCAGAATCTGAGCATTTTCTCTAACAAGAAATGTAGCCCTTGTAGCATCAGACTGTATGATTAACTGTCCACATTATCATTTAAAATTGTCTGATTTTCCTTTAATGGGATCTCTGGGGGTTGTAAAGGCTTTACAAATTAACTGAAGACAACAATGCTCTTGTATTTGCCATTATGCTATGTATTCTTATGTAAATAACTAGGTAATCTTCTCAGTAATTTAAGAAGGTCAAAGTCTTGCAGAGATGAGCTGGGGGCTCCTGAGGTAGTAGGAGCCAACAAGGAAAATTCCATGGAACACCTTAAAGGAAACATGGGGTATTCCACTAGGAAGGTGACATGGCTGATGGCCCAGCTGAAGTGCCTCTACACCAACGCATGCAGCATGGGCAACAAACAGGAGGAGTTGGAAGCCACCATGCTGCTAGAAAGCTATGACCTAGTTGCCATTACTGAAACCTGGTGGGACGAATCCCATGACTGGAGTGTGGCTATCGATGGCTACAGGCTATTCAGAAGGGAAAGGTGAGGGTGGAGGGGCAGAGGGGTTGCCCTCTATATCAAGAAATTGATAGATTGTGAAGAGCTGTCCCTGAAGAATAGCCACAAGCAGGTCAAAAGCTTATACGTAAGAATTAGAGATCGAGGCAACAAAGGGAACCTTGTGGTCGGTGTCTGCTACAGGCCGCCTGATCAAGGAGAGCCTACTGATGAAGCCTTCTTCCTCCAGCTACAGGAGGCTTCACGCTTGCAAGCTCTTGTCCTACTGGGGGACGTCAGCCACCCTGACATCTGCTGGAAAAGTAGCATGGCAAGCTTTAGGCAATCCAGGAGACTCCTGGAGTGCATTGAGGATAACTTCTTAACCCAGGTAATAGACACCCCTACCCGAGGGGATGCGATACTGGACCTGATGGTCACCAATGCAAGTGAGCTTATCAGTGACGTCAAGATTGGAGGCAGCCTAGGCTGCAGTGATCATGCACTGGTGGAGTTCACAGTCCTGAGGGATATGGGACAGGCGAGGAGTATAGTCAGGACCCTAAACTTTAGGAAAGCAAACTTCCGGGTCTTCAAGGAGTTAGTCAGTAGGACCCCCTGGGAAACGGTCCTCAGGGACAGGGGAGCAGAACAGAGCTGGCAGATCTTTAAGGAGGCTTTCCATAAAGCACAAGAGCTCTCAGTCCCCAGATGTAGGAAATCGGGAAAGGAAGGCAAGAGACCAGCATGGCTGAGTTGAGACATGCTGGTCAAACTAAAGAGCAAGAGGGAACTGCACAGGCAGTGGAAGCAGGGACAGGTAACCTGGGGAGAGTATAGGGATGCTGCCCGCTTGTGTAGGGATGGGGTCAAGAAGGCCAAGGCGTGGCTGGAGCTGAACTTGGCAAGGGACAAAAAGAATAACAAGAAGGGCTTCTACAGGTATGTCAGCCAGAAAAGGAAAGTTAAAGAAAGCATACCTCCACTGATGAACAAGAATGGTGACCTAGTATCAACAGATGAGGAGAAGACCGAGGTACTCAACAACTTTTTTGCTTCAGTCTTCTCTGGCAACCGCTCTCCTCACCCCTCCCGAGTCAATGGACAACATGTTGGGGACCAGGGGGGTAAAGCCCCTCCCACTGTAAGGGAAGATCAGGTTCGTGACCACCTGAGGAACCTGAACATATATAAGTCCATAGCACCTGATGAGATGCATCCCAGAGTCCTGAGGGAATTGGCTGATGTAGCTGCCAAGCCACTCTCCATGATATTTGAAAAGTCATGGCAGTCAGGTGAAGTCCCTGGAGACTGGAAGAAGGGAGACATTGTGCCCATCTTTAAAAAGGGTAGAAAGGAGGACCCTGGGAACTACTGACCTGTCAGCCTCACCCCTGTTCCTGGGAAGATCATGGAACACATCCTCCTAGAAGCTACGCTAAGGCACATGGAGGACAGGGAGGTGATTCGAGACAGCCAGCATGGCTTCACCAAGGGCAAGTCCTGCCTGACCAACCTAGTGGCCTTCTATGAGGGAGTTACCACATCAGTGGACAAGGGAAAAGCAATGGATGTCATCTATCTGGACTTCTGTAAGGCCTTTGACACGGTCCCCCACAACATCCTTCTCTCTAAATGGGAGAGATACGGATTTGGTGGGTGGACTGTTCAGTGGATAAGGAATTGGTTGGATGGTCACATCCAGAGGGTAGCAGTCAACGGCTCAATGTCCGGATGGAGACCAGTGACGAGTGGTGTCCCTCAGGGGTCTGTACTGGGACCAGTGCTGTTCAATATTTTCATCAATGACATTGACAGCGAGATCGAGTGCACCCTCGGCAAGTTTGGAGATGACACCAAGCTGAGTGGTGCAGTTGACACGCCAGAAGGATGGGATGTCATCCAGAGGGACCTGGAGAAGTGGGCCTGTGTGAACCTCATGAGGTTCAACAAGGCCAAGTGCAGGGTCCTATACCTGGGTCGGGGCAACCCCTGGTATCAATACAGGCTGGGGGATGAAGGGATTGAGAGCAGTCCTGCAGAGAAGGACTTGGGGGTACTGATGGATGAAAAGCTGGACATGAGCCAGCAGTATGCGCTCGCAGCCCAGAAGGCCAACCATATCCTGGGCTGCATCAAAAGAAGCGTGGCCAGTAGGTTGAGGGAGGTGATTCTGCCCCTCTACTCTGCTCTGGTGAGATCCCATGTGGAGTACTGCATCCAGCTCCGGGGTCCCCAGTACAAGAAGGACATGGACCTGTTGGGGCTGGTCCAGAGGAGGGCCACAAAAAAGGCTGGAGCACCTCTCCTACAAGGAAAGGCTGAGAGAGTTGGGGTTGTTCAGCCTGGAGAAGAGAAGGCTGCGGGGAGGCCTTATTGCAGCCTTCCAGTACTTAAAGGTGGCCTATAGGAAAGATGGGGATAGACTTTTTAGCAAGGCCTGTTGTGACAGGACAAGGAGCAATGGTTTTAAACTAAGGGAGGGCAGATTCAGACTAGATATAAGGAAGAAATTTTTTACAATGAGGGTGGTGAGGTACTGGAACAGGTTGCCCAGAGAGGTAGTGGAGGCCCCATCCCTAGAAACATTTGAGGTCAGGTTGGATGGGGCTCTGAGCAACCTGATCTAGTTGAAGATGTCCCTGTCTATGGCAGGGTGGTTGGACTAGATGACCTTTAAAGGTCCCTTCCAATCCAAAGCATTCTATGATTCTAAGGTGCTTCATTGTGGCAGAAGTCTGGACTATAATTGTTAGTAAAACCTGTCCATCACCTAGAGAAGTTTTTGGTTCTGTTTACTAAATATCCCTCAGAAAGGAATTTGTTTACCGTGCCTCATAGAGTGATAATGCCCCCAGGTTTATCCATTTTCCTGGGGTTTTTTGGCTTCAGGCATATAGAACTTTTGCCAGGCATGACATTGTCAATGCACAGTCAGCTGGACGTATATCACTTTGGACTTATTGCCTTTCAGTAGTATTACCTTAGATTGGCAGAGGAGACCTCATGTTCATCTAATTCCAAGAATAATTCCAAACAGACATCTCAGTCATTTTCCTCAAGGTAGATAAGTCACTAGCCATATACTGCTCTGAAACATAGAATTATTAAGTGCATTAAAGATGTTTGTTGTATAGTATGCTCATTTTTATAGTTTAAATAAAACTTTAAAGAACAAATTTTTCCCTCTTTCATTCTATGTGCAATACACTAACGCAGATGTGTGCTTATCTACCAAGAGAAAATTAATCCTTCATTTTATAGATAGAAGGACACAAAAATAATTACACATTAATGTTTTGTATATTTTCCTCTTTAACATTCTTGTCATAACAAATTCATTTCTGTTAGAGTAAAAGGACGAAGGAAGTAGGAATATCAAGTAGTCTAAGTATGTGAACAGCTCTGGAAAACCCCTAGTTTTAACCCTAGTTCTGATAATATTTTGTTCTTGACCTCAAGTTAACTCTTTTACTTCTGTGTATATCTCTATTCCTATGAAATGGGAATAAAAAGATAATTTACTCTTTGCCATAGTGACTGACTGAGGTTTATTACCTCAATGTAAGTATACCCGTTTTAAGGCATTATTTAATAGGCATTTTTATTAATGGAGGTTAATGCAAGAAATCTCTTTTAAAAATATATTTACTGGACACAAAATCAGATTAGAGCTTGAGTAAATTGTAAGAGGATTTTACAGAGGTGAGCAGTATCTGTTTAGCTTATTTTTTTTGTACAGTGCTTGCTACCATTTTACCAGTTGAACCCCCAAACTACTTATTACCTAACCTAAGAGACTAGAATAAACTATTTTTTAAATGCATGGATAAAAGAAACCTAAATATTTTGGCTACACTGAAACTGTCCTGTTAACTTGAATCTTGAATTCATATTTGAGCTCTAACTTCCTTGATTATTTACATGGCCCAGGTGATAGTTTGCACCCTGATTCTGGTCTGAAATAATATTATTGTTCAGTCATCAAAGAACTTCATACATAGGATGGTGGCTGACTTGCATTTGAGTTCTGTACTTTGAGGCAGCAAGGACAGAGAAACAAGCCACTAGCCTCTCAGGACTCCAGATTCTATTGTTCTGAGTAATTGTATTTAGGCACACAAATATCTAGTTCCAATTTTGCTAGGATAAGCATCCAAAGTTCTCAAAAGGATTGTCTTCCTTTAGCACTAAATCTAAAGTACTAGTACTCTTGCTGGCAGCCCATGCAGAATTGTGAAAAATGTATGGAGACTTCAGGCCAGGTATGTAGGCACAAAACTTCCAATAGTGTGTCTATCTGTTGTCACCAAAACTCCTTTAAAAATCTGATTGCAAATCCCCATACATGCAGTAGAATCACATCAAAGTCATACATCAAAGCACACCAAATAAATAAAAGAAGGAAGCAGACTACTGAAATACACCTGCAAAATAACTTTGGTGTTTCAATGCAAAATACATATGTATGATGCAAGTCTTTTATATAGGAAGCTATGAAATCTAGTAGCTATACTCTACTCCTAGACTCAAGTTTTGGTTCTCTGTGGACAAGAAGTTTGAAGTAAGATTTTCAATGTAATTTGGCAGAAAAAAAGGTTGTGTTATCTTTGGCTTCCTACAGAGTGTCATCAAATCACAGACTTGAGAAGTACTTTATCTTTTCTGTGTGGGATGGAAGATACTAAAACTCTCATCAGCTGTGTGTTCTCTACTGCAAAACTTTAGTAGCAAAATATTGCCAAGTTTCAAATAACATTAAAATAAAGCACTGGATGATGAAAGTTTATAATATACTTAGTAGCTTCTGTAAAAGCAGGGATTGTACCAAAGAACCCAGTCTAAAAAATTTTAAATTGTAATCACTAGGCTAAGAAAGGAACTGTTCAGTGATACAAGAATGTACTTATCTATAGTCAAACAGAGCATTCATATTTCATAAACTAAGTAAAGTTGGGCCATGCCAGTGATTGAGATAAGAGATAGGTGATATCAGAAAATGTTTTTATGTATCAGTAGCTGGTGTGCTTCTGCATAAGTGAGTATAAAATTAAATATACAAGTGAGCAGTCAGTTGCATTATTTTGCCAAAAATATGCCTTGGCTGAGAAGAAAATCTAGGTCCTATCACTATACTGGTTAAAAAACCCTTGATAATGAACTCCATAAGAGCAAAAAGTCATCTCCTTGTATGAATTAACATAGTACTCTGAGTATTTCCTATTCATCCAGCATTTATGTTAATTATAAGCTTAAAAGTAATATGTTTTGCATTCATGTGAATACATTTCAACTCACACAAATTTTTCATTCACAGAGTTCATTACAAATGTTGACTATGATTTTTGCAACTGTTCACAGCATGCCACAACTGAAAAAATCCTTATTCTCATCTGCTTACTGGACTCAAACATCTTTGGGAGAAGAAACGATCAATGTTTAATCAGATAAAGTAAAACAATGGCCCTGTCAGTATTATAGGGACCACTGATAAGAAGTGACAGGTGCCCCACCCCCAGCTTCCAGCAGAAGCCCTGCCCCCTGCAGGCAGCCACACGTTCCATTCTCCCTGGAAGTCACTCCCATCTTCCGTTCACATGCTCTGTTGTGATTGGCTGGCAGGACCAGCTGCCCCTTCCAGTTTACCCAAAAGTACATGAGACCAGGAAGCCCCTTCCCCTACATACATAGGGGACCATCATTTTGTTTCAGCCACCATTTTATGGCAGGGAGCTGCCATTTTGCTAAATGTCATAACCCCCATGTTTTCAAACTGCTCTGTGATTGGCTGACATCCATTTCTTGACATAGTCATACCCATGTGTTCCCAGGCAGCCCTGTGATTGGCTGGCCAGACCAGCCACCCACTTCCTGTTTACCCCAGAAGGATATCAGATCAGGAAGCCCCCTCCCTCTAAATCCACAGGGTCTGTCATGTTGTTTCAGCCACCATTTTATGGCAGGTAGGCACCATTTTCGACAATGTCACGCCCCATGTGTTTTCATACTGCCCTGTAATTGGCTGCTAGGACTAGCTGCCCCTACCAGTGTACCCAGAAGTATGTCAGAAAAGGAAGCCCTCTCTCACTACATACAGGGAGACCACCACTTTTGACAATGTCATTCCCCATGTGTTTTCATACTGCTTTGTGATTGGCTGGTTGCCATTTTTTGACACTGTCATACCCACAGGATCTCAGACCACCCTCTGACTGGCTGTCCATTTCATTTGGTCCAGGAAACAAACAGCTATAAAAAAATATATATTTATATACAATATCTACATAGAAATATATATATAAAGGAGTATACAAATATGTATAAACAGATTATGCATATATTAACATGTAGCAGATCCTCAAACAAGGGGATGTCACTCAGCATGACACTCAGCATGGGGTGGCACAAGCCACCCCAGTTTGTCATGTAGCTCTTTTGCTCTGCTTAACAGTTCTGCATGTCAGATCCCTCACTGCTATAAGTGCTGTGAGACTCCCAGCAAAACAGAGATTATTGTCACTGTTATTTAGATCAATTGAATGGCTCTGCTTTTTGTCTATAATTTTGGAACGGGGGATAGACTGTAGGGTTCTGTGAACCCCACCCCCAACAGCTTTTACAATGATAGTCAGGTAGAAAGTCTGATCAAAATACAGCTCTCTTACCTTGCAGGAGAGTATTGATTCAGTCTAAAATTCTCTTTGCATTCATATTGCTTAAATTAATAGTGGGAGAATATAAAGAGTCATGCATGCTGACAGCTTCAAGACAGAGCTGAGCATAATCACCAGGTTCAAACAGCTGGCATAAAAGGTCAAAAATTTGCTCTACACCCCAAACAAATGTTTCATAAGCTTCATGTAGTGAAGGGGGAGATTTTCTACCCTAGTGGGAGACATTCACTGGCCCATCAGGTTCAGAAAAGCAGTTCGCATTTGAAGGGGCCTTATGGTCCCCATAACCCCTTGCCAACACAACACTTGCAGCAACACAAAATTTGTTTAATTTTCCTAATTACCACTTTCTTGTAACATTTTTTTTCTGTTTTGCTAGCCTGTAAGCCAAGGCCCCAGAACTAATAGCCCCAGCAGCCTTTCTATCACCACCATCCTGCCTGCCACTCCTCTGTGCCCAAAATATAATCATGGTCTTTCAGCTCTGCAATACTCCCATTGCTCTTACTGATCTGCTTGTTCTTTCTGCAGTAGCTGTGGTCTCTAAGAGCATGGGGCTGCAGCCTGTGTCCCAAAGCCTGTGTCTTGCTGCTTTTGCAGTAATCATTGTCTAACAGAACAGTCTTGACTGCATGCTCGGTCCTCTGCCTCTTTGCAGCATTTCCCTAAGGATAAGGAAACACATATAGCACCAGCCTGCACCACACAATGGTCTTACAGGTAGCTGTAAGATCCTGCGCAACCATGAGCAAATATATATTTGCCCATATACATATATGAATATATATAGTGTATCTATGAATAAATAATATATATATTTATACATATTTGTACACTCCTTTATATATATCTTTCTATATATGTATATATTGTATATGTTGCATATAATTCTATTTTTTTTTATAGCTGTGCACTTCCTTTCTGGGAAATCAGCATGCTGGGGTGCCTCTCAAGCGCCTGTATGCTAACACACACAGCATGGGGAATAAACATGAGGAATTAGAGATCTGTGTGCCATTGAAGGGCTGTGATCTTGTTGGGATCACAGAGATGTGGTGGGGTGGCTCGCACGACTGGAGTGTTGCAATGGAGGGATACAGGCTCTTTAGGAAGGACAGGCTGGGAAGACAAGGAGGTAGAGTTGCCCTTTAAGTGAGAGAGATCTGGAATGTATGGAGATCTGCCTGGGGATGGATGAGGAGCCTGTTGAGAGCTTATGGGTAAGGATTAAAGAGCAGACTTGTATGAGTGACATTGTAATGGGTGTCTGCTATAGGCCCCCTGATCAGAAAGAACAAGTGAATGAGGCCTTCCAAAGACAGCTAGAAGCAGTCTCACATTTGCAGGCCCTGGTCCTCCTGGGGGACTCCAACTACCCCGATATCTGCTGGAGGGACACCACAGCAGGGCATAAGCAATCGATGACAACTTCCTTATCCAAATGATAGAGGAGCCAACAAGGAGAGTTGCTGTGCTGGACCTCATACAAACAAGGAAGGGCTCATTGGGGATGTGAAGGTCAAAGGCAGCCTTGGCTGCAGTGACCATGAAATGGTGGAGTTCAGAATGCTGAGAGAAGGGAAAAAGACAAAAAGCAAGCTCACAACCCTGGATCTGAGAGAAGAACAGACATTGGCCTCTTCAAAGATCTGCTTATAAGATAAGGCCCTAAAGGGAAGAGGAGCCCAAGAAAGCTGGTGTCCTGGTTTCAGTTGAGACAGAGTTAATTTTCTTCGTAGCGGCTGGTATGGGGCTATGTTTTGGATTTGTGCTGAAGACAGTGTTGATAATACAGAGATGTTTTAGTTGTTGCTGTACTAGTCAAGGACTTTTCAGCTTCCCGTGCTCTGCCAGGTGCAGAAGAAGATGGGAGGGGACACAGCCAGGATAGTTGATCCAAACTGACCAAAGGGCTATTCCATATCATATGACGTCATGCTCAGTATATAAAGCTGGGGAAGAAGAAGGAAGGGGGGACATTTGGAGTGATGGCGTTTGTCTTCCCAAGGAACCATTACGCATGATGGAGCCCTGCTTTCCTGGAGATGGCTGAACACCTGCCTGACCATGGGAAGTAGCGAATTAATTCCTTGCCTTGCTTTGCTTGCGTGCGCGGCTTTTGCTTTACCTATTAAACTGTTTTTATCTCAACCCTCAAATTTTCTTACTTTTGTTCTTCCGATTCTCTCCCCCATCCCACCGAGGGGGAGTGAGCGAGCGGCTGCATGGTGCTTAGTTGCCGGCTGGGGCTAAACCACGACAGTCCTTTTTGGCGCCCAACGTGGGGCACGAAGGGTTTGAGATAACGGCAGATTTGATTGGAATGTGCCAGATAGAATATATAGCTGTTATTGCTGTGTAGCTATTAATCAGCAGGCTTCTGTACTTGCCATAGGCTTGCTTGCCTTACTGTATGTCAGAGTCTAGGGCTCGTTAGTGGCTGCTTTTTGCTTTCGCTGCTTGCTGTGCTGCTGTACTGCTGATCACCTTACTCTGCTGTGCCTGGGAACATTTTGATAACAGCAATGGCCTTGCGCCTGGGCTGGCAGATGGCCAGGGCATCGCTGCTGTTTCTGTGCTGCTGTACTGGACAGGCTGGAACTCCGCTGTGAACTCGAGTCGAAGGGACTGTGACCTGTGGATGAATCCACGTGGGAGCAGGACACCCCAAAGCGTCTGTGCCCATGGATTAGCCCATGCCAGAGCAGGTATATCTTGAAACGTCTGTGGCCATGGTTATGTCTGTGCCACAGCAGGTATACCTCTGAAGGGATTGTGGCCCAAGGATAAGTCCACGCTGGATAAGGTGCGCCTCAAAGCATCTGTGGCTGTGGATAAAGTCCATGCTGCAGCAGGTACACCTCGAAGCATCTGTGGCTGTGGATAAAGTCCATGCTGCAGCAGGTACACCTTGAAGCATCAGTGGCTGTGCATGAGGCCATGTTGGAACAAGTTTACTTCTGAAGGTACTACATTCTGTGGATAAGTCCAAGCCGGAGTAGGAGCAAGGGGAGGAGTTCGTTGCAATGTTAAATCCTATATCCTGGTCCAAAAGGACCAGGGGTGGACATTGTAATAGATATACCTTTAAATTGTTGTAACCCATGATTTGAGTTGCATGTTAATATTCAAGGATCACCTCCTCCTGCAGCCCATCCCAATGAGGAGGAAGTCAGGCAAAAATGGCAGGAGGCCTGCATGGATGAACAAGGAGCTCCTAGCAAAGCTCAAACACAAAAAGGAATTATACAGAAGGCGGAAGCAGTACAGGTAACCTAGAAGGAATACAGAGGCACTCAGTCGCCGAGGCGAGCAGCTCCGGTGCCGGCACGATCCGCAGCAGAGCGCTCTAGCACGGTGCACGGGGGGGGGGGGGGTCCTGAACCGGGAAACCTCAGGGAGAGCCGAGAGAGCCGCCAGGAGCCCGCAGCTCGCAAGACAGCAGCTGATGAGACCTGGGCGGGGCCAGGAGCAACGGCGGCCAAGCCCCCACACACGTATAAAAGAAGTCCCTAGGGAGCGCTAGCGACTAGGGCGGGCAAACAGGTCAGGTCAGGTCAAGTCAGGTCAGCAAGGGTGTGGTGTGGTGTGGTGTGGTGTGGTGTGGTGTGGTGTGGTGTGGTGTGGTGTGGTGTGGTGTGGTGTGGTGTGGTGTGGTGTGGTGTGGTGTGGTGTGGTGTGGTGTGGTGTGGCAGTTTGCGCGGAAGGGCGCTGTAGCTCTGCCGGCTCGACCAGGGAGCAATAGTATCCACCCGGCAGAAAGCCATGGCCTCTCTAAGCTCTGCACCCACCACGGCTGATGCAGCTTCCCAGACAGAGCTCTGGTGGGAACATGCTGCCACCCAGGGGTCAGGCTGCAGGGTGTGACCTACTCTTATGCCAGTACCGGACAGCAGCAGCACACCTGTGGGAGGTGTGCCCAGGTAGAGGAACTCCTCAGCTTAGTGACAGAGCTCTGGGAGGAGATGAGTAGGTTGAGGAGTATCAGGGAGTCTGAGAGAGAGATAGACTACTGGAAATACACCCTACCTTCCCTGAGACAGGCCCAACAGGCAGACAGGATGCATGATATAGAGGATTCCCTATCTTCACTCTATCTGGCAGAATGTGGTGACTTAAGGGATAGGGGGCAATGGCAACAAGTTCCTGCCCAGCACAGCAGGTGCATCTCCTCTGTGACTACCCCACCTTCCCAGGTGCCCTTGCATAATAGGTATGAGGCTCTGCAAGTGGAACTGAAAAATGACAAGAATGATGGTTCATCTAGGTTGGAGGTGTTGCTGAGGTTAAGTTGGCCTACACCCTACATCAAAACTGCTTCCATAAAGAAAAAAAGATGGATCATTGTCATAGGAGACTCCCTTCTGAAGGGAACAGAAAGCTCAATATGCAGACTGGACCCACTTCTTAGGGAAGTCTGCTGCCTCCCTGGGGCTTGGGTAAAAGATGTGAAGAGAAAACTTCCTACCCTGGTACAGCCCTCAGATTACTATCCATTATTAATTTTTCAGGTAGGCAGCGATGAAGCTGCAACTAGAAGTCTGAGGGCAATCAGGAGAGACTGCAGGGCCTTGGGATGACTGGTTAAGGGATCAGGAGCACAAGTAGTGTTCTCCACTATCCTTCCAGTTGCAGGGAATGATGAGGGAAGAAACAGGAAGAGCCAGCAGATCAATACCTGGCTCCAAGCCTGGTGTCACCAGCAGAATTTTGTGGTTTTTGATCATGGGTCAGTCTACATGACACCAGGCCTGCTGGCGACAGATGGGGTACACCTGTCTCAAAGGGGGAAAAGGATCTTTGCACAGGAGTTAGCAGGGCTCATTGAAAGAGCTTTAAACTAGATTTGAAGGGGGAAAGGGATAAAACCAGGCCTGCTAGATATAAGCCTGGGGGCAGCATGCCAAAGTCTGAGGGATAGTGTGCTAGCGAGGTCCTTCCATCTGCTGTCTCAGTGGAGGTAGGGGATGGAGATCCATGCAGCAGCAAAGACAAAAGGGTTATGGATGTGTTAGAAACCATGGAAGTGCCTGAGAATAATCACATAAGAATTGGGACTTCTCCCCCCAAAAAGGTGGCAGGATCAATAGCCCAGCTGAAGTGCATCTACACCAATGCACGCAGCATGAGCAACAAACAGGAGGAGCTGGAAGCCATTGTGCAGCAGGAAAACTATGATATGGTTGCCATCACGGAAACATGGTGGGATGACTTGCACGACTGGAGTGCTGCAATGGATGGCTATAAACTCTTCAGAAGGGATAGGCAAGGAAGGAGAGGCGATGGGGTAGCCCTGTATGTTAGGGAGTGTTTTGATTGTCTAGAGCTTGATGATGGTGATGAAAGGGTTGAGTGTTTATGGGTAAGAATCAGGGGGAAGGCCAACAAGGCAGATATCATGGTGGGAGTCTGTTACAGACCACTCAACCAGGATGAAGAGGCAGATGAAATATTCTATAAGCAGCCGGGAGAAGTCTTCCAGTCGCTAGCCCTTGTTCTCGCGGGGGACTTCAACCTACCAGATGTCTGCTGGAAATACAATACAGTGCAGAGGAAACAGTCTAGGAGTTTCCTGGAGTGTGTGGCAGATAACTTCCTGACACAGTTGGTGAGTGAGCCAACTAGGGAAAGCGCCCTGCTGGACCTGTTGTTTGTGAACAGAGAAGGACTTGTGGGTGATGTGATGGTTGGAGGCCATCGTGGGCATAGCGATCACAAAATGATAGAGTTTTTGATTGTTGGAGAAGTAAGGAGGGTGGTCAGCAGAACTGCCACCTTGGACTTCCAGAGGGCAGACTTTGGCCTGTTTAGGAGTCTGGTTGAGAGAGTCCCTTGGGAGGCAGTCCTGAAGGGCAAAGGAGTCCAGGAAGGCTGGACATTCTTCAAGAAGGAAATCTTGAAGGCGCAGGAGCAGACCGTCCCCACGTGCCAAAAGGCGAGCCGGCGGGGAAGAAGACCAGCCTGGCTGAACAGAGGGCTTTGGCTGGAACTCAGGAAAAAAAAGAGTTTATGACCTTTGGAAGAAGGGGCAGGCAACTCAGGAGGACTACAAAGGTGTCGTGAGGTTATGCAGGTGTCGTGGTTTAACCCCAGCTGGCAACTAAGCACCACACAGCCACTCGCTCACTCCCCCCACAGTGGGATGGGGGAAGAGAATCAGAAGAGTAAAAGTGAGAAAACTTGTGGGTTGAGATAAAGACAGTTTAATAGGGAAAGCAAAAGCCGCACATGCAAGCAAAGCAAAACAAGGAATTCATTCACTACTTCCCTTTGGCAGGCAGGCGTTCAGCCGTCTCCAGGAAAGCAGGGCTCCATCACGCGTAACAGTTACTTGGGAAGACAAATGCCATCATTCTGAACGTCCCCCCCTTCCTTCTTCTTCCCCCAGCTTTATATACTGAGCATGACATCATATGGTATGGAATATCCCTTTGGTCGGTTGGGGTCAGCTGTCCCAGCTGTGTCCCCTCCCAACATCTTGTGCACCACCAGCCTACTTGCTGGTGGGATGATGTGAGAAGGCCTTGACTCTGTGTAAGCACTGCTCAGCAATAACAAAAACATCCCTGTATTATCAACACTGTTTTCAGCACAAATCCAAAACACAGCCCCATACTAGCTACTATGAAGAAAATTAACTCTATCCCAGCCAAAACCAGCACAGCAGGGAGAAAATTAGAAGGGCCAAAGCCCAACTAGAACTTAATCTGGCTACTGCTGTAAAAGACAATAAAAAATGTTTCTATAAATACATTAGCAACAAAAGGAGGGCTAAGGAGAATCTCCATCCTTTATTGGATGCGGGGGGAAACATAGTGACAAAGGATGAGGAAAAGGTTGAGGTACTTAATGCCTTCTTTGTCTCAGTCTTTAATAGTAAGACCAGTTGTTCTCGAGGTACCCAGGTGGGGAGCAGAATGAAGCCCCCATAATCCAAGGGGAAATGGTTAGCGACCTGCTACACCACTTAGACACACACAAATCCATAGGGCCGGATGGGATCCACCCAAGGGTACTGAGGGAGCTGGCGGAAGTGCTCACCAAGCCACTTTCAATCCTTTATCAGCAGTCCTGGCTAACTGGGGAGGTCCCAGTTGACTGGAGATTAGCAAATGTGACACCCATCTTCAAGAAGGGCCAGAAGGAGGATCTGGGGAACTACAGGCCTGTTGGTCTGACCTTGGTGCTGGGGAAGGTTATGGAGCAGATCATCCTGAGTGCCATCAGATGGCACGTACAGGACAAGCAGGTGATCAGGCCCAGTCAGCATGGGTTTATGAAAGGCAGGACCTGCTTAACTAACCTGATCTCCTTCTATGACAAGGTGACCCACTTAGTGGATGAGGGAAAGGCTGTGGATGTTGTTTACCTAGACTTTAGTAAAGCCTTTGACACTGTTTCCCACAGCATTCTCCTGGAGAAACTGGCTGCTCATGGCCTGGGCGGGCATACTCTTCGCTGGGTAAAGAACTGGCTGGATGGCCGAGCCCAAAGAGTGGTGGTGAATGGAGTTTACTCCAGTTGGTGGCCAGTGACAAGCGGTGTTCCCCAGGGCTCGGTGTTGGGGCCAGTTCTGTTTAATATCTTTATCAATGATCTGGATGAGGGGATCGAGTTTGCAGACAACACGAAGTTGGGCAGGAGTGTTGATCTGCTTGAGGGTAGGAAGGCTTTACAGAGGGATCTGGACAGGCTGGATCAATGGGCCGAGGCCAATTGTATGGGGTTCAACAAGGCTAAGTGCAAGGTCCTGCACTTGGGCCACAACAACCCTATGCAACGCTACAGGCTTGGGGAAAGAGTGGCTAGAAAGCTGCCTGGTGGAAACGGACCTGGGAGTGTTGGTCGATAGCTGGCTGAATATGAGCTGGCAGTGTGCCCAGGTGGCCAAGAAGGCCAATGGCATCCTGGCTTGTATCAGGAATAGCGTGGCCAGCAGGACTAGGGAAGTGATCGTGCCCCTGTACTCAGCACTGGTGAGGCTGCACCTCAAATACCTTGTTCACTTTTGGGCCCCTCGCTACAAGAAAGACATTGAGGTGCTGGAGTGAGTCCAGAGAAGGGCAGAGAAGCTGGTGAAGGGTCTAGAGCAGAAGTCTTATGAGGAGCGGCTGAGGGAACTGGGGTTGTTTAGCCTGGAGAAAAGGAGGCTGAGGGGAGACCTTATCGCTCTCTCCAACTACCTGAAAGGAGTTTGTAGAGAGGTGGGGGTCGGTCTCTTCTCCCAGGTAACTAGTGATAGGACGAGAGGAAATGGCCTCAAGTTGCACCAGGGGAGGTTTAGATTGGTTATTAGGAAAAATTTCTTCACCGAAAGGGTTATCAAGCATTGGAACAGGCTGCCCAGGGAAGTGGTTGAGTCACCATCCCTGGAGGTGTTTAAAGGACATGTAGATGTGGTGCTTGGGGACATGGTTTAGTGGTGGACTTGGCAGTGCTAGTTCTACAGTTGGACTCGATGATCTTAAAGGTCTTTTCCAACCTAAATGATTCTATGATTCTATAATTCTATGATTCTATCGAGCATGCAGAGACGCGGTTAGGAAAGCCAAAGCCCAACCAGAATTGAATCTGGCAAGGGATGTCAAAGACAAGAAGAAGGGCTTCTCTAAGTACGTAGGTGGCAAAAGGAAGACTAGGGGAAATGTATTCCCGCTGCTGAATGAGGCAGGGGCCCTGGTGACATAGGACATGCAAAACACTGAGATACTGAATGCCTTTTTTGCCTCAGTCTTTACTAGCAAAACCAGCCTTCAGGAATCCCAGGTCCCAGAGACCAGGGGGAAAGGCTGGAGCAAGGAAGACTTACCCTTGGTGGAAGAGGGTCAGGTCAGGGAGTGTTTAAGCAAATCAGACATACATAAGTCCCATGGTCCCTGATAGGATGGACCCATGAGTGCTGAGGGTCATTGCGAGGCCACTCTCAATAATCTTTGAACAATCATCGCAACTGGGAGAGGTGCCTGAGGAGTAGAGGAAAGCAAATGCCACTCCTATCTTCAAGAAAGTAAGAAGGAGGACACAGAGAACTACAGGCTGATCAGCCTCACCTCGATCCCTGTGAAGGTGATCGGGAGTAGTCAGCGTGGATCTACAAAGGGGAAGCCATGCTAAACCAACCTGATAACCTTCTACGATGAAATGACTGGCCTGGTAGATGAGGGGAGAGCAGTGGATATTGTCTACCTTGACTTCAGTATAATTCCATCTCCTGAATTAAGAGTTTGTAGGAAGGCATTAAGCTCTGCTGTGTAGCTAGGAACTGTGGCAAGAGAGGTTTCTTTGTTCCATATATAAGGATATCATCATCCCTAAAACAAAGTCTGTAGAGGAAAGCTTCAATATATATTGCCTGTAGGCTCAAAGAAAAGGAAAAGTAACCAAGGTGCTTAGGTATACTCTTTTCTCAGATTTATTTTTAAGTAATCTGTTGAAGGCTGATTTCTGAGTGGATGGATTTGGCAGAAATGCTAAAACACAAGACCTTAAAAATAGAGTGGGAAAATATTTTTATATTTTTAATATTCAATTATATTTTCATAAATCAAATTATGAAATTGTATATTTTGTTAAGATTTATGTCACAGTCTAAGGACACAGGAAATCTCTGATATACAAATAACAGTGAAACAAATTGGTTTCCCTTGTAGTAACAGAGAACTCTTTTGTCAAACTATTAAGTGATGATAATTTAAAGATGTTGCTCACAGGATGGGGGAGTCATAAGAGTGCACACTATGTGCATAGGCTTCTGTTCAGAAATACTACAACACAGGCCTGAGGAAGATAGCAGAAGAAAATTTAGGTATCAGTGAAACAAATAAATGTCTTGTTGTAAAATGGAGAGATACTTATGTCAGGTCAAACAAAAAATAAAAACAAGACAGTTCCCAAAGGAGTTACAGAAGGTAATAAAAGATAGTAACAGGACTAGGGCTAAAACTAGGAGAAGATGTTTTTTCCAGATTTTTTTTCTGGCATGATCAGAAAGAACATGGAAAATAGGGCAGGGAGCAGGGGGGGGCGGGTTTTTTTGAATGACCACCTCTGGTCATTCATTCAACCCAGGTTCATTGGATATACCACCAGTACTTCCACTGTCTTACTTCCCTCAAATAACCTTTCACAACAAATCAGACTCATCTTCAAATTCACCATGCACATCAACCTGAAAAGTCTGAGGAAACTTCCAACAGAGAGCAATAGATATATACTTATCTATGAAAGAGCTTTGACAGAGCTTATAAAAAGGCACCCATAACATTTGAGCAAATAACCATTAATTTGCAGATACAGTTCAAAATCTAGCTCAGATTGATCGCAAATACTTCTGCAGTTCATATCAAATAGATAAGTCATCACTAGACTTCAGCATCCAAAATAATTCTTTGTGCCTTTTACAACTGAGCAGTGTTTTTATGTACAGATAATGTTTACTCGACAGCTGCACTCAGAAATTAAATTTGCTCTAATTACTTTCTATTTATTAATTTACATGAGGCCTAAGCTAAACTTGATGTTGAAGTACAAAGCCCATTGAAAATGACAGACTTTTTTTTAGAATTTCAGAGTGAAACTAATATTACTACTGATTTTTACTAAGAATGCATCATTTCTTTTTTAAGTTAGGCATTGTACTCCCAAAGCAAACATTTTATTTTCCCAGAGAAGTTTACTTTTACTAAAATCAGAAAACAACGTAAGTCTGAGAACAGAGAGGAGACACAAAAACTTCATGATAAAAAGTAAATAACTATGGTTATTTAGCAAAAGTAAGTTTACCTTATGGTTGTTTATTTCAATGTGTATAACTCATAAAATAAATAAACTTCCAAACATTCAAAAAGATCACCTGGGTTGATCTTTAATTTTAATTAAAGATCACTTTAATTTTAATGCAGAAAACTGGACTTTAACCAGAGATCTGACTAAGGGGAAGGTGGATGGTTTGTAACACAGTTCACTAAGGACGTTCTATGCAAATAGCAGAAAGGAGACAAAAAGACAGACAAAGAGAGAAACAGCCAGCCAGGGCACCAAGAGTAACATCATTAGCAGAAAAGAGAGGGCAGAGGCAGGTCAAATTTCTAGGTCAAATAAGGTAAGTCAATATTATGAAGAGGTTTGAATACAAAGGCAAGAATCCTGAATTGAGCAGGGAGGTGCTGAATTTGAGAGACATACAAGACTTTGTAGGATGTGCTCAACACCTTGTAGAATTGCATTTGAAGAGTGAATTTTCATCATCAGTGGGACATTGTGCATTAGTACTGACTGCAGAGTTAGGTTCGGTTTATTGGTTAGGTTAGGTTAGCTTTATTGTTTTGGAATGTATCTGGAAAGATGATACAGTATGATTGTCAGATTATTATCATTAAATAGAAGTATCTGAACAAAATTAAGAAAAGGAAGAAAATGTAAGCTGAACAAAAGGAAAATGCTCCTAATGGTGAATCCTATTAGACTGTTGAAAAGTTTCCATGGGGAAATGGTGGAGTCCTGTTCTTTACAACACAAGACAAAACACCAAAGAACATACTATAAGGAACAATCCTAAATTGGCAAAGAAAAGCATTAGATAACTTATTCACCATCTTTGATTATTGGTGAAGATGATGATCATCATCTTTGATTACTATGGAACTGAATAGAGCCAGAGAGCAACGGTAAGAAACCACAAATATTCATTTACTAAAAATCTTTTGCTTCATTAATGTTGGTGTGACCTGTGAACATTTAGGCAGTTAAATCTTTGTTACTTTGGCAGAAGCGGAAGTACCATAAATGCTAACATTGGTATTTCTGCAAATATATATTCATGCAAATGTTCTATTCCAGAACAGACTACACATCTGTTTAGATAATTTATTCTAGTCTCATGAAATAAGAAACAATAGGTCATAATATAGGTAATATATCAACATAACAAGATAATACCACATGCCATGTAATAGGAATATTGAATCAGAATATGATACATTTGCATGGAAGTGCAATCAAATGTCTGAGAGCAATCCACTGCATTAACTTTCTTTGTGCCAAATATTGGTTTACACTGATAGTCACACTAAAAAAAAATTAATAAAATTCCTATTTAATCATTATCGAATAGTGGTTTTTGTCATGAATACTTTGTGGCCAATTTTGAAATTTAGCTTCTCAAAGAATAGTATGAAAAATATTTTTTTAAGTATTTCTGTGCTAATTAATATCAATTAAAATAGTCAGTCATGTGATACAATTTGAAGCAACAGAGAAGTAAGTGTTGGTGCAAAGCCCAGTAACTGGAATATTGTTATACCTGTATTTGCAGGTTCAGACTCATAAGCCTCAAACAGAAGTATAAAGTGTAAAATGTAGCCTTGCTAAGTTGCATTTCATCACTGTCACTCTCCTGATCTATGAAAAGAAAGTTACAGTCTGCCTTCCATCCTTCAGAAAGAAAAACCTACAGTATCACAAGGAGGTAAGAAGTGGGTACATAGAACTATTGTTGCCCTGTTCTTCAGTTTCAGAGTTTTATTTTGATAGCACTCTTCCCTAGAATAGTATAAGGAAGGTGAAGTAAAACTCATTTGGTCCTATACCTGCTCTCAACGAGACAAAGGTACAACAAGGGAAAGATTATGATCAATAGTCAGGACTAAAAATGTCACACAACCAGTGCAAGGGCCTGTTTGCTATTATAGTGGAAAAACTTCACAATGGCACTATATGTACCATTCATTCCACTTTGGCCTTTTGTAATCATGCTTACACATGTATTTCTGAAAATATATTAAGAAAATTCCAGGGATCTTCCCTACAAGAGGGTGCAGATGCCTTAACCATGTGGCACTGTTCCTTGTAGTACACCTGACAATTGTAGCTAATAATCAGTATCTAATGGGACAAGTTCAGCTCTCTTCTATAGCTATTGAATTTCATTTTCCACACCTTCTTTTAATTGGAAGTCTGCAGATAGCTTTATTGTCCCCTCCAGAGTTGTTGTATTTGATTTGGCAAGCATTATTTTTCCCCCTCAGTTTTTGGTTTTGGTATTTCCCACTGATGTTATGTTTATGTTCTGAGCAATGACATAGGAACAGAAAAAAATCAGATAAATCATTTAAAAGAGGCCTAGACTAAATGTTTTTGACAGTAATTTTCTTATTGCTGTTACCTTCGTTAAGGGTATTATCAATGATCTCAGCATAGTCCCATAATAATAGCCTCTTCAGGGCAAAATTATTTCAGAAATGGCTGTCATTTTTAGTTTCTAAATTTCTTTGATTGTTGGAATCCTATATTTTTATTTTGAAATATATATCTATGTGTTTAAAATCTATTTTTGTTAGTAAAGAGAAATGTGTAATCCCTATGCATATAGCATAACTAAAGCCAGACACTGAGCCAGAGCAGTTGAAAAAAGGTAAATAGCATATTCTAATACATCTATTTTTGGTCTCCTCCATTTCTCGCCATGTAAGAAGTGATAATGTTTCAGAAGAACATCTTGTGTTCAAGAAAAACTATATGGCAACCTCAAAAGGTCCTCAGTTTATACTGAGGCTAATTTGGTGTTCCTGAAACTATTCTTCCACCCGTCTGATGCTGAGCAAACACTAGTTCTCAACATACAGATTAAAATGTAATTGATTGTTTTCGTTAAGAAAGAAGTAGTGAATGTAGCTAATGTAGAGCTAACAGATTTTTTTTTTAATATTAAAGATATTTTACTTCTCTGTCTTGTTTCTATTACTTGGCTGGAAAAAATAAAAAACAGATGATCCCATCAAAACATTGGTGGGATATCAGCCAGTTCTAAGGAAGATATATTTGAAGTTAAACTTTTATAGTGATAGTCCACCCTGACTTCAGATCAGGACTTTGGGACTCAAAAAGGATTTAATTCAGGTAATGATTTTGATTTCTGCTTTGTGCACACTGTATGTAATTGACTGTCTGCTGGGTCGGAGTTCTGAAGAGATCCACAATAGACACTTTTAGAGAGAGACACTTTCTGTGTTGTCATGGAAAATTTATATTTCTTTATTCCTTCTTTTTCTTAGGCTATAATGCAAATAACTTAGATGGAGAAAACATGTTTACTTCTTAATGAAGGGGAAACATATAGTAATAAAAATAATGTTTCTTGGGTTTTAAAATGAGCCCAGTATATTCTGAGATGTGACTTTGGAATTTGAGTCTAATTAAGAAAGAGCAAGAAATTACATCCTAAAACTAGAGATGAGTGTCCTATTAGTGTGCATATTTGTGCATAGGCAGACATGATTAATAAAGCTTATGTTTATATATCTTTTTATTGGATCTGAATTTTTAAAGACTCCAGTGAACTGAGTCTTTAAAACAAAACATTGAGTTAAAAAAAGCATTTTATGACATTTCTACCATTTCAATACATTATTTTGATAACAAAAGAGTTGAAGTGATTTTAGCCCACCTTTAAAATCTCCATATTCTGTATTATGCACATGTGGAGGCTATCTTGAGGGTTGTAAATTTGTCTCACCTTTTACTGCTTCTATGATGGTTAAGCATGCATAAAATGCACTGCAATTTTGGTCTTGTGATTCTTGTCACACTTGGAAAAGTCTTTAAATAATAATTCCAACAATATACGGGTTTTCCTATTCACATAAAGAAGGGCATAATTTTCACATATTTATGACAGCCTGTTTATTAAATGTACTAAACCAATTTGGAATTGTTGGCTGGTGTGACAGATAACCATATAACCTTATGGCATGAGCAATCTACACTCAGAGATACTTCACTAATGTAAGGAAAAGATCATCCTCCAGTATTTGAATAAGAAGAGTAGAAAAGTCAAAAGGTGTGTGGAAGAAAGAGGTATGAGCTTCACTGAGACTCAGTGAGAGAGCAAAATATACAATAAGCTGTGTGAAAATCAGATCAAAAAAACCAAGAACAGTAAAAGAAGATACATGCAAAAGGTTTGCAGGAGTCTTCCAGTGTCTCAGAAAGACTGTATTAAATATTACAGAAAAAAACTACATACACAGCTTACACTGAATTCTACAGGAGAAGGGACTCTATGCTTTTACAGTGCTCTTACAGCTAAAAAGAATGCTTCATTTTAAATTTCAGGGGAATATTTGATCCATCAAATATTCATATTAATGAAACACACATTGAAAGTAGCCAAAAGAAACCCTGTTTTAATTACATTCACTGAGGCAATTGTATTCACATTTTGGCCCCAAAATAATAAAATTATTGATGTCCTATAAAATTCATAAGTTCATAAGATATCTGCAATTTTTAGAATTGAAGGACCACATTGGTTTATGTACTTTATATTAATATAATTTCTCTACTGTTTTTTCATACAAAACTTTTACTCATGATCTTAATGAATTTTTAACCATTGCTATCCCATATGCAGTTTCCATTACTTCAGTGAGAATTATTTATCCAATGGCAAAAAGCATGGGAATTGACCTCCTGGATTAGGTCATCCTGATTCTATTGCTGGTCGGCATTATTTACAACCAAGGAAAATCTGTTTAGCACTAGAACTGATCATCATGAAGTTACTAGTCCAGAAGGAAAGTTTCTTGCTTTTACTTGCTGACTACTTATATGTACAACATATCACTTTTCATATAACATAACTGTGGCTACTCGAGTTGTCCATTAGCATACCTAATACTTTACTGGAGTATTGTCCTGATTATTTCTTACAAAAATGAGTTTCACATTAATTATGTAGCTTTTTTAAAGAAATGCTAATAATACTGTTTTAAATAAACATAGTTTTGACTATAATTTCATTTATTAAGTGTAAATTGCCTTATTTTTATTGCAGGAGTTACTAAATAACCCCTGTAGCTTTGTGTCTTCTTTTGTTTATACTGTAAATAATGCTCATACTTTTTAAAAATGCTAATTTTTATTAGTTGCATCCTGTGATGTGAACAGGAAATGAAATGCTCTTCATGAAACTTGTTAATTGTCATTTCATGGGACACATTGTTTCAGCCTTGGAACCACACACAGGTATTTTGAATAAGGTTATTTAAAGGAGCAGTTAAAAACTTAACATTAGAGAAATGGAATATAGGCATATAAAATTACATGAATGTTGAAATTTGTATCTTTAAAAGAAAAGCTAGGTGCCCAAGCATGTAACCTTTACAAGGATAAATAAATCTTACATGAATACATCCCATAAGCTTTTACTTAAACTGCTACAAATCTGAAATAACTCCTCTGACCTTAATAGATTTACTCCAGATGTACCCCTTGTACAGATGAGAGAAGAATTTGGCGTTTTAACCTCAATGAAACTCCATATGCAAGTAATATATCATGAAAGTCAGGACAGCAGAATCAGGTCCTCCATCTAAAACATTATTGCTAGGGAAATGTTTAGACAGTGATTTTGAGAGTACTGTTTAGATCTGTAATAAGGCTTAGTTAAGTCAGTAGCAGTCTTAATTATTTACTAGTGCTGTCCCTGGACTAGTGTAAATATTACTTAGCAACAACTAAAACATCAGTGTGCTATCAACATTATTCTCATACTGAATCCAAACCACAGAACTATACCAGCTACTAGGAAGAAAATTAACTCTATCCCAGCTGAAACCAGGACAGTATCCACCCCTTATTCTATACCATCTACGTCATGCCCAGGTTCTACCCTTTCTAATACATTCCAATTAATCACCACCCCTTTCCCTGTCTTTTGATATATATACACAGATATCATTCCCTTGGTCTATGGGCCATCCCTCTAAAATGTCCATTGAGTTCATTTAGTCCATGACTTTGGGCTCCATCTGTCATAACAGCCCTTCAGGGCAGGAGAGAGGGTGTGTGGTGTCGGATTGTTGCATGCTGAAGCCAGTTCTGGTTCCATCACTGCTGCACTTTGCTTGGTTTCAGCAAAGTTCATTCTTCATTACTCTGGGTGATTCTCACTGAAATACCATTGATATGGCATACAGCAACCACAAAAGTGATGACATACAGTACTGTATAGCAATTAACATCATACCATTTAGTTCATTGGCTATTTTCACCCAAAATCAAATCCCCTTGAGGTACACAGCAGACTTCCCCATCCTTTCACATCACCTGCCAAGTGCACCCAGGTCCTTGAGCAAAAGCAATCCCCTGAATGGGCTTGCCTTTGCCTGAGGCAGGAGTAACCCAGACTGTCTTCCCCAGCATGTTTTTTATGTGCACTACAGGGACCTTATCCCCTTCTACAGTACATAAAAGTTTTGATTGGGCAGGGCCAGGTCGACTGACAGATCCCCTAGTGTTGACTAACCAGGTGGCCTTTGCTAAATGTGTATCCCAATGTTTGAATGTCCCACCACCCATTGCTCTCAGTGTAGTTTTTAACAGTCCATTATATCGTTCAATTTTCCCGAAGGCTGGTGCATGATAGGGGATGTGATATACCCACTCAATGCCATGCTCTTTGGCCCAGGTGTCTATGAGGTTGTTTCGGAAATGAGTCCCCTTATCTGACTCAATTCTTTCTGGGGTTCCATGTCGCCATAAGACTTGCTTTTCAAGGCCCAGGAGAGTGTTCTGGGCAGTGGCATGGGGCACAGGATATGTTTCCAGCCATCCGGTGGTTGCTTCCACCATTGTAAGCACATAGTGCTTGCCTTGGTGGGTTTGTGGGAGTGTGATATAATTGATCTGCCAGGCCTCCCCATATTTATATTTCAGCCATCGCCCTCCATACCGGAAAGGCTTTAACCGCTTGGCTTGTTTAATTGCAGCGCATGTTTCACATTCATGGATAACCTGTGCAATAGTGTCCATGGTCAAGTCCACCCCTCGATCACGAGCCCATCTATATGTTGCATCTCTTCCTTGATGGCCTGAGGGGTCATGGGCCCACCAAGCTATAAAGAATTCACCCTTATGTTGCCAGTCCAGATCCACCTGAGCCACTTCAATCTTAGCAGCCTGATCCACCTGCTGGTTGCTTTGATGTGCTTCAGTGGCCTGACTCTTGGGTACGTGAGCATCTACGTGACGTACTTGTACAAGCAGGTTCTCTACCCGGGCAGCAATATTTTGCCACAATGCTGCAGCCCAGATGGGTTTGCCTCTGCGCTGCCAGTTGCTCTGCTTCCATTGCTGTAACCCAGGGCCCACAGGGCATTTGCCACCATCCATGAGTCAGTATAGAGATAGAGTACCAGCCACTTTTCTTCTTCAGCAATGCCTAAAGCCAGCTGGATGGCCTTTACTTCTGCAAATTGGGTCGATTCACCATCTCCTTCAGCAGTTTCTACCACTTGTCGTATAGGACTCCATACAGCAGCTTTCCATCTCCGATGCTTTCATACAATACGACAGGACCCATCAGTGAACAGGGCATACTGCTTCTCATTTTCTGGTAGTTTATTGTACAGGGGGGCCTCCTCAGCAAACGTCACCTCCTCCTCTGGTGATATTCCAAAATCCTTGCCTTCTGCCAGTCCATAATTACTTCCAAGATCCCTGGGCGATTGGGGTTTCCCATCCAAGGCCGTTGTGTGATCAGTGCGACCCACTTATTCCACGTAGCATCAGTTGCATGATGTGTAGAGGGGACCCTCCCTTTGGACATCCAGCCCAGCACCAGCAGCCGGGGTGCCAGGAGGAGCTGTGCTTCAGTACCAACCACTTCTGAAGCAGCTCGAACCCCTTCACATGCTGCCAATATCTCTTTTTCAGTTGGAGTATAGCAGGCCTCAGATCCTCTGTATCCCCGACTCCAAAACCCTAGGGGTCGACCTCAAGTCTCCCCTGGTGCTTTCCGATAGAGGCTCCAGGTAGGGCCATTCTCCCCGGCTGCTGTGTAGAGCACATTTTTTACGTCTTGCCCTGCCCGGACTGGCCCAAGGGTTACTGCATGAACTATCTCCCATTTAATTTGTTCAAAGGCTTGTCGTTGCTCAGGGCCTCATTGGAAATCATTCTTCTTCCGGGTTACTTGATAGAGAGGGCTTACACTCAGACTGTAATTTGGAATATGCATCCTCCAAAAACCCACAATGCCTAAGAAAGCTTGTGTTTCCTTTTGGCTAGTTGGTGGAGACATGGCTGTTATTTTGTTAATCACATCCATTGGGATCTGACGATGCCCATCTTGCCATTTTATTCCTAAAAACTGGATTTCCTGTGCAGGTCCCTTGACCTTCCTTTGTTTTATGGCAAAACCAGCTTTCAGGAGGATTTGGACTATTTTCTTCCCTTTCTCAAAAAATTCTTCTGCTGCATTGCCCCACACGATAATGTCATCAATGTATTGCAGATGTTCTGGAGCTTCACCCTGTTCCAGTGCCGTCTGGATCAGTCCATGGCAAATGGTAGGGCTGTGTTTCCACCCCTGGGGCAATCGATTCCAAGTGTACTGAACGCCCCTCCAAGTGAAAGCAAACTGTGGCCTGCACTCTGCTGCCAAAGGGATTGAGAAAAACACATTAGCAATATCAATTGTAGCATACCATTTGGCTGCTTTTGACTCTAGTTCATATTGCAGTTCCAGCATGTCTGGCACGGCAGCACTCAGCGGTGGCGTGACTTCATTCAGGCCACGATAGTCTACTGTTAGTCTCCACTCTCGATTAGACTTTCTCACTGGCCATATGGGACTGTTAAAAGGTGAACGAGTCTTACTGATCACTCCCTGGCTCTCCAGTCGACGAATCAGCTTATGGATGGGAATCAGGGAGTCTCAGTTGGTGCGATATTGCCTCCGGTGCACTGTTGTGGTAGCAATTGGCACCTGTTGTTCTTTGACCCTCAGCAACCCCACAACAGAAGGGTCTTTCGAGAGACCAGGCAAGGTAGACAGCTGTTTAATTTCCTCCTTCTCCAAGGCAGCTATACCAAAAGCCCACCGGTACCCTTTTGGGTCCTTGAAATACCCTCTCCTGAGGTAGTCTATGCCAAGGATGCACGGAGCCTCTGGGCCAGTCACAATGGGGGGTGCTTTTGCCACTCATTCCCAGTTAGGCTCACTTCGGCCTCCACTACAGTTAGCTGTTGGGATCCCCCTGTCTCTCCAGAAATACAGATGGGTTCTGCCCCTGTATAGCTTGATGGCATTAGGGTACACTGTGTACCGGTGTCTACTAGAGCCTTATACTCCTGTGGGTCTGATGTGCCAGGCCATCGAATCCACACAGTCCAGTAAACCTGGTTGTCCCTTTCCTCCACCTGGCTGGAGGCAGGGCCCCTCTAGTCCTGGTCATACTATCCATTGCCCATTTCTTGTATATACAAGTCAGGAGTTCCTTCATTAAAATCAGGAGTCTGGGGACTCTGGGGAACTGTCCACTGGAAACCAGAGCAGCAATTTTCCTGGAAGAACCCCCTTTGGTGATTGTTTTTCCTTGCAACTCACGTACCTGCGCCTCTAGGATCAAGGTAGGTTTTCCATCCCCCTTCCTCATGTCCTCTCTGTGGTCACGCAGGTAAAACCATAGGGTGCCCCATGGTGTGTACCCTCTATATTGTCTCTCTCTTGAGCAGAGGAACGCTGACTCCTAATAGCTGAGATACTGGTCCATACAGGTGGAAAGTAGGACATATCTTCTTTGAATCATTGGAACTCCTGGGACAGTTTCTCCACAGCTGAGACAAGGGAGGAAGAGATACTTTCTTTGTATTCCCGGAGCTGGCTAGCCGCTTCATCCACTGTTGGACCGTCTCCCTCTTTCCAGTTCAGTATTGCCAATGAGTTGGCACACGACGCTGGTGCCTTCCGTACCAACTTCCGCCACATGGGTCGTGTGCACTTGACTTCAACTGGATCTTTGGATAACTGCTCGTCGTCCAGGTCACCATAAACCACCTCCAGCATGGCTAATTCCCTCAGTTACTGGATACCTCTCTCCATGGTGGCCCATTTGCCTGGGCGATATACAACATCTTCCTTGAAGGGATATCTTTCCTTCATAGCTGACAGGAGTCGCCTCCAGAGGCTGAGGGCTGGTGCCCCTTTTCCAATCGCTTTGTCAATGCCCCCTTCCCTAGAAAGGGATCCCAGCTGCTTGGCTTCCTTACCCTCTACTTCCAGGCTATTGGCCCCGCTATCCCAGCATCGGAGCAGCCAGTTGACAACGTGCTCACCTGGACGATGGCTGGAAACTTTTCACATATCTCTCAGCTCACTCAGGGATAGGGTCAGGTGGTTTCCATCTCGTTTACAAGTTCTTCCTCTTCCTCCTCCTCTCCTTGTGATGGCCCTGCTCTTTCATCTTCCCTTTCTAAACAAGCTGACTTTTGCTTCCAGGATTTCTTCTTGTGTATAGGGTCGACTGATACTGACACAGTTTGGTTCCCTGGTTCCACTGCAGTATCTGTCGTAGTTGGGCTGAAGTAGCCACAGTACCTGTCACAGTGGGGGTTGGAGTAGCTGCAGTGCCTGTCACAGGGGGTTTGGAGTTTCCGCGGTGCCTGTCACGGGGTGGGGGGCTGGAGTAGCTGTGGTGCCTGTTGCTTTGTCGTCAGATCCGGAGACCTTCTCTTCCCCTTGAGGGTACTGAATAGTCTTGAGCAGGGCTCGGTAGGCATGGGCCAGGCCCCAGCACATTGCAATGATTTGTGTCTCTCTGGAATTGTCAGGGTGAGGGCATACTTTTTCCAAATATTTTACTAGTTTTTCAGGATCCTGAACTTGTTCAGGGGTGAAGTTCCAAAACACTGGAGGTGCCCACTGTCCTAGGCATTTGCCCATACTATCCCACACACCCTGCCCCTCATAGCTATCCAGCCTCGGAGCAGATCTCTGGGTGGTATTCTTAATTAGTTGTTTAACCTGAAACAAGGCCTGACACACATTCAGGAGACATACCAGGACAGAGCCATTCCCACACGTCCTGTCACTGGATACCAGGGAGAAGAGATCAGCACCTCCCTCTCCACTTCCTCTCCTCAGGAAGCTGTAGAGAGCAATGAGGTCGCCCCTCAGCCTCCTTTTCTCCAAACTAGACAAACCCAGAGTTTTAAGCTGGTCCTCATAGGACATGCCTTCCAGCCCCTTCACCAGCTTTGTTGACCTCCTCTGGATGCATTCAAGGACCTTCACATCCTTCTTAAATTGTGGGGCCCAGAACTGCACACAATACTCAAGGTGAGGCCACACCATTGCTAAATACAGAGGGATAATCACCTCTTTTGACCTGCTGGTTATGCTGTGTTTGATGCACCCCAGGATGTGGTTTGCCCTCTTGGCTGCCAGGGCACACTGCTGACTCATGTTGAGCCTATTGTCAACCAGCACCCCCAGATCCCTTTCTGCAGGGCTGCTCTCCAGCCACTCCTCTCCCAATTTATGCTTGTGCCTGGCGTTACTCCGTCCCAGGTGCAGAATCCGGCACTAGGACTTGTTAAATTTCATGCCATTGATGATTGCCCAATGCTCCAATCTATCTAGATCCCTCTGCAAGGCCTCTTGTCCCTCAAGAGAGTCAACAGCACCTCCCAGTTTGGTATCATCAGCAAACTTGCTAATGGTGCATTCAACTCCTGCATCCAGATCATTGATAAATATATAGAACAGAACTGGCCCTAGAATTGAACCCTGAGGAACGCCGCTGGTGACCAGTCGCCAGTCAGATGTAGCCCCATTCACTACAACCCTTTGAGCCCTGCCATCCAGCCAGTTCTTCACCCAGTGCACCATGAACCTGCTCATCTCACAGTTGGACAACTTGTCCAGAAGGATGCTGTGAGGGTCAGTATCAAAAGCCTTACTAAAATCCAGAAAAAATACATCCACCACCTTCCCTTCATCCAGTAGGCGGGAATAAGAAGGGAAATTCCTTTTTTTTGTTTGTTTTTTATAATTTCTGTTCAGAAGAAGCTTTTTAATGAGTAAAAATGGCCACATAATAGCCACAGCAATTTCAGGACTTGTTTTTATAAAGTCTAGGGGCTCTTCTCTTTGTGCCAAAGTGCAATGCAGGGAATATCAAATGTCCTCAACAGAGGGATGCAAACTTAAAATTAAGGAATAAATTGAGGTCTGCACTAGCTTATCTGCATGGAATAATATGTGTTTTTAAAAGTGCAGGCTTGAGTTCAAGTTCTGCTCATATGCATTACCAAAGTATTGTTAAAATTAACAGCAATTATTGTGACTAAAATCACTTTTTAAAATAAACAAAGGCATTATTTTTGTTCTTCCTTGGTCTAGGCTGAGAATCTGCCAGGTTTCTTCACAGGGGAATCAATAGCATTGCTTAAATTATTCATCATCACAGTAGAAAGAATCTTGCCCTTCTCTACTCAGCCACATTTTATCTACACTAGCCACTGATCTTGATTTTATTTCTGTTGCCCGAACTGACAGAATGGATGTCTGCAGTGGATACCTAATTTGGGGAAATGAAAAACAGTGGCTCTTAGCTTTTTGCTTAACCTAAACAAGAATACATCTGCACAAAGAAACTAAGACTGAAGTTACATTGGATAGATTTTCTCTAGATTAAAATTATTTTTTTCTTGGTTTTAGTGGTTATGATATTATAACTTATGTTGTTAGCTATGCTAGTTAGCATGCTCAATTTTTTTTTTGTCATTTTTATACACATCAATTTCTTTTTTCCTTCAATTTAAATCTGTCCCTGATTCTTGTCTCTATGAGAAATAAGGACATCTGTTCTCTGTAACACAAATGTAAAATAATCTGTTCAAGTTCAAAAATTAAATATAAAAAGTCATTTTCCCATTATTGTTATTAATTTTTTATTTTAAAATCTATTTGCAATATCTGATATTCCCATGTTTAAATCTTGTACCATGTTTTCTTAAAAGTCTTGTAATCCAGTTATTTCTTCCTTTATACACTGGGTTTGTTGCTCAGTGCGCATGTACTTACAGCCATGCAACTCCAATGATGCATCTGAGAACTTGATTAGACAGGAGACTACATTGCATCAGAGCCCCATTCATATATGAGAAAAGGAATCCAGCCTTCAACTTCCATGAAACAATATTAGAACATGGAGAGATATAATTTAATAACAATAAACCCAAAACATTTTATTTAGTTTTTCCAGAAGAAAATCAAAGCATTTCAGCAAACCCAGAAATTTTCAGTGGTAATTTTTTTCCATCAGCTTTGTTCCCAGTCACTTTGATTCCCATGTTCTTCTCTTTTGGCCTGATTCTGAAAGGGCATAATAAATGCCTTCAGTGAAAGTAAGAATCCCTCAATAATAGGCAGGTTAGAACATTTAATATTTTAAAAAATCTGTTAGCTCAACATTAGCTACATTCATTTCTGATTTTTAAATTTATATTTCAAGCCAAAGTTTGTATTCCTATTACTCCCATGATGGTACCTAAGCAGGAAATACTATCACAATAGGTCTCTATCATGTATGTTTCTCAAAACCAGTGTGCAAATGCACTATCAAGATTTATCTTTAGAAAACATTTTATTTGAAGATTTAACTCCAGGCAAAAGAAACACCTGGAATCAAATTACTATATAATCATAAAAATTTATAGAGATGAAAAAAAGATCTAAAAGTTGATTTAGTCAATCCTCTTAAGTAACCTACAATGGGTTCTCTAGAGCAGTGGTCTTCAAAGTGGGATGCATGCACCCCAGGAGGTGCACAAGATGATCCATTGGAGTGTGGGAAGAAAATATTAAAACTTCTACTTATATTTAATTTTTATCTAAAAAAAATAAGAAAGAAATTAAGCTTTACTAATATTTAATATACGGATTGACACTGGCGCCCCCACTCGGTCTATATGTCAGACGTGACATGTACGGTACACGAGGTACCCTGAGGGAAGAGGGGGTGTTCCACAACGCAGAGGGGTTGACAGTGGCGCCCTCACTCGTCCGTTTACTTTCAGCGTATTGCAACGCAGTTCACGTGTGCCCGGTTAACTGGATTTACGGTTATAGTATCTAGTTTTAACTAAGCTAACCCTCTCAAAATGGACAAGTGGCTTAAAAAGATTCCTGCAAAGAAACTGCGGATTGAAGATAATACTGAAAATGCAAGCACAAGGGAACAACAAGAAAATGGCAGAGCTGACACTTCTCCTACTTCTAGTATGAGTTCTTTGTCAAAGTAAAAACAATGACGACCTAATCAGATCTGACAAGAACTTGGCCCAAAAAAATTGAAATTATCAGTATCAAAATAAACTGAACTTAGAAACAGACCTTTGAATCACTGCATCACAAAGTGTTAAACCAAGGTTTTCAAAAATAATGAAGCATAATCAATCACATAGCTCTCACTTTAAAAAAACATTAATAATAATATATTTTGGGGGAGAGCCAAAAGATTTTTTGTACTGTTAATAAATAAAATATTTTTTTAAATTGCAAATATTGTTTATACCATCTTTATCTCATCCTTTTTTAATTTCTATTTTTGTGTATGGTTTATAATGTACAATACATGTATATAATTTATAAATAAATAAATATACATATATTGGGGGTGCACACTCAAAAAGTTTTTACTGATACATGATCATTTTGATACATTTACATGATTTAAAAAGTTTGGAGACCACTGCTCTAGAGTAGTCTACACTCTAGATTTAAATGACTCAGACAATGGAGTCACCATTATTTCCTTTTAATCTATTCCAATCTACCTCTACAGCCTACAAACTCCTGTGCTCAGTTTCTTCTCATTTACTTTTCCTAGGTACACAGACCATCATTTCAGTACTGCTTTAATATTACATTCTATTTTCAGTTATATTGACCAGGTTTTGGTTGATGTTACAGAAAATTCTGGACACGTACAACGAAGGAGCAGTTAACACTATGCAAGCCTTTGGCAGCTGAACACGAACATGCTTTTGATTACCAGTTAGCTCAGTTAGTTCTCTCAAGCTTTTCTCCTGAATCAATCCCTCCATTCTGTGTTACCAGTTTTCCTTTTTTCCATTTTGTGGTGGGTTAGCCTTGGCAAACAGCCAAACTCCCACCCAGCTGCTCACTCCCCCTCCTCAGTGGGATGGGGAAGAAAATAGGATGAAAAAGCTTGTGGGTCAAGATAAAGACAGGGAGATTGCTTACCAATTACTGTTGCAGGCAGAACAGACTCAACCTGGGGAAACTGAATTTAATTTATTGCCAATTAAATTAGATTCAGGTAGTAAGAAACAAAGACAAACATTAAAATAACACTTTTTCCTCCCCCCCTTCTCATGATCAACTTCACTTCAGACTCCTCTACCCCCTGCCCCCATTGGCACAGGGGGGATTGGGGGTGGGGTACATGGAGGTTTCTCTCTCTGCTGCTCCTTCCTCCTCATGCTTTTCCCTGCTCGAGTGTGGGCTCTCCATTGGTTGCATTCCTTCAGGAAATATCCATCTGTTCCAGCATGAGTCCTCCATGGGCTGCAGGGAATATTTGCTCCAGCGCCATGGAGCATCTCTTCTTCCTCCTTCTCTGACCTTGGTGTTCCCTCTGCTGTTTCTCACTCGTTTTGTTTCCTCCTCCTCCTCTCCCTGTCTGTCATTTTTTGCCCTTTCTTAAATATATTTTCACAGAGGCACCACAAACTTCGCTGATTGGTTCAGCTTTGTCCTGCAGTGAGTCTGTTGCCAAACCAGCTGGAACCACCTGTGTCTGGCACAGGGCAGCCCCTGACCTCTTCTCACAGAGGCCGCTCCTGCAGCCCCCTTGCTGCCAAAACCTTTCCACGTACACCCAATACACCTTTGAATCTCATCAATTTGACTCACTACAGCTTTTTGAACTACATGCTGTAATCTCAATAGTGTCTAATATTACCATCTGGAGATTATCAGTTCCCAATATGACGCTTTTATATATTCTGCATAAAAAACATTGCTGCTACTGTTTTAACAAATCATATTTTAACCTTGTATCCAATTTTCTGCCCACTTTCACACTCAGGTCTCTTGCTGTTACTTAGCATCTATTTCCATTAAATATATGTGTGTCAGATTTTTTTTTTCTCCCAGGTATCCATTACCTTGCATATTTTTCCATGTTAAATCTTATATTTTTATTTCTAGACAATATTTCTAACCTGTCTTGGTTAGTTTTATTCTTTCTCTTTTTCCCACAAGCACTTACAGCATCTCCAAATACAGTAACTTGAGTTGTTTCATTTGGACTCTCCAAATTATTAGATTATAAATTTAGTATTCATAGAAGTAAGTAATAAATTTCCCTAAAATCATTAAACAACATCCTTCTCTCTAAATTGGAGAGATATGAATTTGATGGATGGACTATTCGGTGGTTAAGGAATTGGCTGAATGGTCGCATCCAGAGAGTAGTAGTCAATGGCTCAATGTCCGGATGGAGACCAGTGACGAGTGGTGTCCCTCAGGGGTCCGTATTGGGACCAGCACTGTCTAATATCTTCATCAATGATATAGACAGCTGGGTCAAGTGCAGCCTCAGCAAGTTTGCAGAAGACACCAAGCTGAGTGGTGCAGTTGACATGCCAGAAGGACAGGATGTCATCCAGAGGGACCTGGACAAGCTGGAGAAGTTGGCCCATGTGACCCTCGTGAGGTTCAACAAGGCCAATTGCAAGGGCCTGCACCTGGGTCGGGGCAACCCCTGGTATCAATACAGGCTGGGGGATGAAGGGATTGAGAGCAGTCCTGCAGAGAAGGACTTGGGGGTAAGGGTGGATAAAAAATTGGACATGAGCTGGCAATGTGCGCTTGTAGCCCAGAAGGCCAACTGTATCCTGGGCTGCATCAAAAGAAGCATGGCCAGCAGGTCAAGGGAGGTGATTCTGCCCCTCTACTCTGCTCTGGTGAGACCCCACCTGGAGTACTGCATCCAGCTCTGGGGTCCTCAGTACAGGAAAGACATGGACCTGTTGGAGCGGGTCCAGAGGAGGGCCACAAAAATGATCAGAGGGCTGGAACACCTCTCCTATGAGGACAGGCTGAGAGAGTTGGGGTTGTTCAGCCTGGAGAAGAGAAGGCTCCAGGGAGACCTTATTGCAGCCTTTCAATACTTAAAGGGGGCTTATAAGAAAGATGGGGACAAGACTTTTTACCAGGGCCTGTAGCAATAGGACAAGGGGTAGTGGTTTTAAACTGAAAGAGGGTAGATTCAGGCTAGATATAAGGAAGAAATTTTTTACGATGAGGGTGGTGAAAAACTGGAACAGGTTGCCCAGAGAGGTTGTAGATGCCCCATCCCTGGAAACATTCAAGGTCAGGTTGGATGGGGCTCTGAGCAACCTGCTCTAGTTGAAGATGTCCCTGCTCATTGCAGGGGGGTTGGACTAGATGACCTTTAAAGGTCCCTTCCAACCCAAACCATTCTATGATTCTAATTATATAACCATTTTTGAAAAAATGACATTGTTCATTTGTAAATTTATTAGAGCATTAAAATTACATATTCCTTTGCTCATTTTTAGGTGAACTGGTCATATTACACCTGAGACTTCAAATATCCTCTGGTCTTTAACATTCTGTTTAATTAATGGCTAGTTAAATACAGGCTTGGGCTTGATTTCAGGTAGCAAAACCACAGGGATGAAGACACAGAAAAAACAGGGCAAAATCAGTTTGAAAACTCAGCGTACACAAACTTGTATCCATTAATGAGCAATTTTAATTTGCTGTATGATAGGCCCAACCTAGTTCTTATTTATAGGAGCTGCCTCATTTAAACCAGGGAAACACCTTATGTAAGTAACGACTACCTGAATAACTGGGAGCTTACAGGATTGGGCTCTATACAGAAGTAATAGTTTGTACAATGTCTTTTGATTTGGCAGATATTTTGGCCTACATTCCTACAGATACTTTGGTGTATATTGTTTGCAAAAACACAGGTTAAATAAACCAAAACTTAATTTTTCTTAGGTCAGCATGGAATAATATTATAAGCTAAATGTAACAAATTAAACATTTGTGTTAAATATAGTATCTTATGTTTATCATGTGTACAGCACGTGTGTGTATTTGTATACTGTACATTATTAGCAAAATGTGCTCAAGTGGCTGACTTTCATTTACATTAACTGGCATACCTTTTTTTCCTTAAATTATATTCTATTTGTTGTGCAGATACTAAGAGGCATGGATAAAACTAATGAATATTTCTAAGCAAAATGCTTCACAAATGTATCCCATTTATGTTCAAAATAAACTATTTCACTGGGAGAATTTTTGTTTCAGCATCATCTATCAACAGTGTTTAGAATAAGAGCAGTATCTTTCAAATGCAGCATTTGCAAGTCACAATGTCATTAAATGTAACTATGTTCAAGAGGTTTGTAATAATAGCCTTTAATTAAACTGGGGACTGTTAGAGGGTTTCTGTTGCCCTTTGAAGTTCTTAATTATTAGTTGTATCCAGCCTTTTATGGCAGACTTAAGGTTAAACTACATAATTAAAATAAACTTCCAAGAAAAATATAAAGACTTTACATGTTTTAATTAAATTTTTGAGTGTCAAGGTTTTAAAAATAATATGTTTTGATTTTCTTATGATGGCATACTAGAATGCTACATACATTAGACAAAATATTGGTAGCTTTTTATGGGAATAATAACTAAGCATGGTGCATGTAATTGACCTATTTTCTATGTATGAATGGTTAAAGTGCTAATTAAATAGTTGGTATTCAAGTCTATGCTCGTCCATTGTTTAGTGACATACAAATTCAGCTATGTGTGCCAGCAGACATTTTAAGTTGAATGTTTTCTCCTCTATGCTCTTTGTCATGAAATGGTGGCACCATGATGAGAAAACTAGTGTAAGCAAAACACTGAAAAATGCTTTAATAATGTTTTAACCATGTAGCAACACTAGTCTAGTTTTCTAATGAATTTTTAATTTCTTTCCTCTTATAAGGATGAGTTACTGCTGATGCATATTAAATCATATACGAGTCATTTTCTCACTAAATTTGCATAAAATGACTAAATGCTAATGCATCAAATGCGGCTTACTATATATGGTACAGTAAATATGCCCTCATGGGTTTTCTGCAATCGATATCCTGTCTTTCATTAGCAACTAGATAAAGGTCTGTTGTGAAAAGGAAAAACTATTGCGTATACACTGCAAACTTATGATACCTATGATGCCTACATGATTATTAGAACCCAGTCTAGAATTAGAATTTGCACAAGATTAAAACTAAAGTTCCTTGACAAGTTGAGAGAGCTGGGGTTGTTTAGCCTGGAGAAGAGAAGGCTCCAGGGAGACCTTATTGCAGCCTTTCAATACTTAAAGGGGGCTTATAAGAAAGATGGGGACAAGACTTTTTACCAGGGCCTGTAGCAATAGGACAAGGGGTAGTGGTTTTAAACTGAAAGAGGGTAGATTCAGGCTAGATATAAGGAAGAAATTTTTTACGATGAGGGTGGTGAAAAACTGGAACAGGTTGCCCAGAGAGGTTGTAGATGCCCCATCCCTGGAAACATTCAAGGTCAGGTTGGATGGGGCTCTGAGCAACCTGATCTAGTTGAAGATGTCCCTGCTCATTGCAGGGGGGTTGGACTAGATGACCTTTAAAGGTCCCTTCCAACCCAAACCATTCTATGATTCTATGAAGTACAGTTAAATGGCCTCCCTGAAAGCAGTCTAGTACTGCTAATAACCACCAGGCAGTTCACTGAGACTTTTCACATTTAGTATTGAATGCTAGGTTTAAAATACACATAGCCCATGACTTTAATTTTGCAATGTTTTATATCTCTCTGACTCTCACTGCTAAATCTATAGCCACCAAAATCTTGCCAGCTCCTCAGTGTTTCTCAGTGCAAGTTAAAAATGCTATTCTTATTGTTATATACACTCACCTCCCACCCACATTAATTGTTCCATTCTTGTATTCCTGTTAATAGAAATTATATATATCAGTCAACATATATTTGAATTGATAGCATGGTCACAATAAGAATGGCATCACTGTAACGATATTATTAATTTTAAAAAAAATATTGCATTTAATGAAGGAAACTTGGGGGTTTGGGGGTTTTTTTGGTTGGGGGGTGGTTTGGGGGGGGATTATTTGGGTTGGTTTGTTTAGGGGTTTTTTTGCACATCTGGAACATTTTTGTACCTGGTGCAAAAAAAGGACTATTTGAAAATAAATTTCTGCTTTGCCCTACAGTTATTTTTAATTAGCTTTGATAAATAATTAAGTAATGCATAATATATTATTTAGATGCAATGGTCTTAAGAATTTGAGTGGTATTTCAACTACGATTATAGTAATTATTTATCAGTGAAAAATTTACATAATCACACTTCAAAATCCAGTGGACTGGAGAGATATCAGAAAGACACCCAAGAATGTGCACAGTGACTCTGCATTAGATTTACTTAATAATGTAGTGGTGTGCAAGATGTTATAATATCTAATAAAAATATCTAACATTACTATATTTGATTAATCATTTTTAAATTATGAAAGCATAAATAGTTTTCTCTTTTTAGTTTCATTTTATGAAAAAGACAACTTTTAAATACAGAATAGAATTAGAATATTCTATAGCAAATAAAATATTATTCCTAGTAGAATGTAAGTGAATTTAAGTATAATTTACAATAAAATCCTTGAGTCTCTCTTTTTCAACTATCAGAAGAAACATTGATTTTATTACTATAATATCATTAAATGGTTATTTGATTTTGTTTAGTTATTTTAGATTATCACATTGGCAATCAATGGTAAACAACAATGCAGGAAAGAAATGGAAGTTTTCTGACTTGTCAATGTAGACAGACTGGTGATAGAGGTAACTCACTCTTGTTAACTCAGTTGTACTATGAATCTTCCCTTAGCACATGAAGTCTTTTTGAGGCAAATGTGGTAGAGCTTATGGTTACTGGGAGTGTAGTGAACTTATTTCATGAAAGTGCACATGCAGATATAAATCATAGTTTTTTTAAGGATTTAAACTTACATATGCATACACATACACACAAACAAGTTTGAGTACATATGTCAATTCTGTTCATGTATGTTTCTAAAATAAAAAGAGAATCTACATAGCTGTCATATGAAACTAATTTATGCCATTTGAGAATTATGTGGATTTGGAGGAAGATATTAAATTAATATTCATATATTTCCAACAATATATTGATGGCTACTGGTAAAATATTGGTACCTCATAAAATCCTCAGTACTCAACTAAACAGTAACCTATATAATGTATGCTTACATCAATTACAGCCATAGAAAAGGAGGGTTTAATGGTCTTTTTTTAAGCAAATATTTAATACAGGAAAATCAGTGAAGAATTAGCTCCAGTTCCATTTCAGTTTGTAGCACCACAAGGTTATACTTTTCTATGCACTTACAGAGAATTCTACAGTGCTTCAATAGAAATTGCTTTCTGTCACAGAAAACAGCTAAAGACAATAATTTTATTTATACAAAAGAGTGTTAATTTTACATTTTTCGATGTACCACAACTGCTGCTGAGGTGAGAAGAAATCACACATGTACATTCTGTCCTTATTGTGCAGGTTTTCTGTTACTGACTTCAGCTTTCTCATATGAGGTTATTGTGTTAGATTCCAATTACATTAAACTATTATCAAGATTATCATGATAATGATATTATTTTATAACACCCCAAACTCTTATTTCCTAAAGATAATATTCTACATAACAATGACAGTGGAGTATTTTTATGTTAATGTTCCTTTCAGAGAACTGACATTATTAACAGAATAAATGTAACTTATTTGAAAAGATGTCTCTTAAAAATTCTGATTTTAAAAGACAACTGTATGCCACTTTGTCTTTGCACAGAGTTTATTTTGGAATTAAAATGATCCTGATCAGACCATACAGGTTCTTTACAAAGGGCCAAATGCTGGTACTATTCAAGTCCAAAGACAGACTGACCAAGCTTTGACCCAAAGCATGGGACATTTATTTTTCCCAAACAACTCTTCTTAGACTTTAAACAAGACAAATTACTGATCATGTCTCATAGTCATTCATTTCTGAAGTTTGTTTTGACCTAGTTTCTATTTTCTCCATACTGATGCACAAACTGGAAATGGAAAGGCTAAACAGAAGGCGGTTCCTTACCTAAATCTTTTATATTGGCAGTTTCCTTAGTTTCTGTATCGGAGGAGGCTGGTGATCCCGCTCACTGCTGTGACCTTACTCACATGGTTTTCAGCATCATTAAAGCCATAATAGTCTACAAAACATTAAGCAAATTAAGATGACCTGTGTTCTTATCACATTGCACTTTAGCATAGATATTTAAATAATCAGTATTTAGGATAAGTGAATAAATATCAGTTCATCATTACCTTCCAATGTTACATGCCTCAGATTTTTGTAAGAGCTCAAGGAACTGAAAAAGATGTTCTCACAACAGGCAAGAAACCGCCTACACCTGGAGGAACAACCTTGATCTTGCCCTGAACTCTATGCATCCCATGATTATGTCTACATTAAATACGTGTGTGTTTACCATTCTACTATAAATTATTTTACAAATACCTCTATTTAGGTGTAGCCCAGGTGCAAAAAAATTCAAAGGCAAGAGGTTATAGATATAAAATTGAATAACATTACAAACGGTTAGGGTAGCAAAAAATCATTTTCAAAATGCTACTTCTTAGAAGACGCTGGAAATCTACTACTAATGCAGTGAAGAACCAGCAGCATTTCCATTGTATCAAATATTGCCTCAGAGTTAATTATAGCAAAACAGTCTAGCATGGAAAAATTAGCCCTCATTATCAGCCTATAGCAGAGCCCTAGGAAAGAGAAATTCTGAGATCTGTTGGAACTGCTGCTGTTTACCTATGAAAGAAAAAACTTAGCAAGGCCTTGATACTGGGGAGGCAACATTAGTCGTTAAGGTATATTTTAGAAACGCAGCTTTACCCTGACTGTTGATAGAGCACTTAATTAGAAAAGGCAATAGCAGGCAGCTGGAACTGAGGAGTGTCCCTGTCAGGCCAGGTGTCCTTGTATCGTACTTGTCCTTACTCCTCGTCTTCCTTGGCCTCCATGCAGGCAAAAAGGAAAGCGGCCGTGCGCCATACCGAGGTGGATTTAGCTCCACCTTAAAGAACTGAAGAGTTAAGTTGGTATCATTAGCTGCGCACAGCGTGATTTTTCTCTAATCCTTTCTGGAATTTACAACAAGTTTAAATGTCCATACATTATGTTATTAACTGGCTTTAGTAAGTACTTAAGACCCATAATTTTTTTATAAACAACCTCTGGTCAACTTCTACCGAGAGGGGAGAGCTCAGCCTTCTGACGACACGCCAGTCAGGAAGTAACTCTCCACGGCCCGGGAGACTTTCCTGAGGCGCGAGGAGGGAAGGGGGGCAGGGAGTGGCTCCCGGCCCCCCCCGCCACGTTGCGATGACGCAAACTTGCACAAAGGCACGCCGGAACCGTTAACGGCCGCCAGCGTCTTCCTCGGCGCGCTGTTCGCGCGGTTCCCGCGGCCGGGCAGGGAGGTGCACCAGGCGAGGGGCCGCGAGGCAACACTCAAGCCGAGGGAAGATCGCCCGGCTGGAGAGTTTTCACTTTATTCACAGGAGGAGCTTTCCACATGCAACTGAAAGCACTTGACATAATGACAAATCAGTATAATAATAACTCAATTACTTTGCAATATGATACCTGGTGGGAGGGGACTTACTGCTTTTATAGCTTGTTCATGTGAGCCTGCGGACACAAATGACTGCCTCTTAGTAAAGGAAGTGCTAATTAATAATAATCACTAACAACAATTAATAGTTGTAATTAATAATGCACACTTTGTAGCCCAACAGATAGAAGAACCTAAATTATTAATTGCAAGCGTATATAACTATATATAAGTATATAAACTAAATACATATGCATGTAACTATATATAAGACTATGGTGGGTAAAAAGGTCGGCAGCCATGGGGGCATGAAGGAGGGTGATCCCCGGCAAGACTAACCTGGCCCAGCAGCGCCTGGGAGAGCCCTGCCGCGGCCACTGGTCTCCCGGGAAACGTTAATCAGCGCCCCAGTTGCGGGAGTCACGCAACGCTCCACCGGTAGCGGACTGCCATCTCTGCAGAGCAGCGGCCCTCGGCGGTGGGAGGTCGTGGGGGTTGTCTTCAGTCCTGCGGGGGTGCCTCCCGCACGTCCCTCGCTGCAGGATGAGGCGACCAGGGCAGCAAGCGGGTTCCAACGCCAAGGTTTTGGCTCATCTCCAGTTTAATTCAGTTGGAAAAGCTGTTAAGGGTGAAGTGCCCCCTCCCCGGGAGGCCAGCAGACTGGGTAACCCTCAAGCTTGACAAGGGTGGCCGGGCCCCACACTGGGCGAGCTGGGGGTGGGAGGGTAGCAGGCATAGGTCCCCTGCCAGCGCTGCCCGTGGCTTCCTCATTTTCTAGAAGGGAACCCTCATGCATAGACTCTACAGGGCCAAAGCACAGGGCCTTTCCTTCATTGGGATCCCAAAGAATCTTTCTTCTCCCCTGCCCCATGTGTTTGTCCACTGTAGACAACAGATTGGGGGAACGGGGCCAGAGCCTCTTCCTTGGCAAGCTACACTTTAATAATAGATTTCCCCAATTAACAGTCAGATATGACACAAGATCAAGATCCAAATCTATGAAGACCGATGATAGCTATTTTATTGACCTATTCTCCATCTGATCCAAAAGCAAATCACACTGTCTTCAACACATACAGGAATGGGCAACCATGAATCCAATCTTTTTTTCAGTGGCAGTTCTAAGAACAAGAACTGCAAGACTTGGCTCATTAATAGCTTAGTCTTAATCATATTGAATTAGGGGGGAAATTGCATTTTCTTTAATGACACAGACTGAACACCCCACTCCCCTTCCTTTCTCCTACTATATGTATGTATATAAATCTGCTAGACAACACTCTCGTATGAGACTCGGTCCTGCTCCCAGCAAAGCTAATAGCACAATTTCATCCAGATTAGACTCTGGCCCTTGCAGGTAATCTTCACACCTGCTTTACACCACACACTATAAATGTATAGGTCTATATATATATGTACATATGTATATAGCTAAATACGTGACAGGTTCAAGAACAAAATAGGTTATTGTTAGTAGACAACTGCAAAGCCAAAGGGTCCTTTCTCCTTCTCCTTTCCCATTCCCTCCCAGAAAGGTCCATAAAAATGTATTAATTTTTATCTTGTGCATTTACCATTTAGTGGGGAAATTTAATTGCCAGAAGTCTAGCATTTTCTTTCCTCTAAATTAAAATAATGAAGGAGGTAAGGGCTAATTAATGTGCTCATCCCAGGGTGTGTAATATATGAAAGTGCTGTGCATTTTAAAAATCTAAATGGACTTTTTCATTGTATGAGGCCAATTGTATGAGATTCAACAAGGCTAAGTGCAAGGTCCTGCACTTGGGCCACAACAACCCCATGCAACGCTACAGGCTTGGGGAAAGAGTGGCTAGAAAGCTGCCTGGTGGAAACGGACCTGGGGGTGTTGGTTGACAGCCAGCTGAACATGAGCTGGTAGTGTGCCCAGGTGGCCAAGAAGGCCAATGGCATCCTGGCTTGTATCAGAAATAGCATGGCCAGCAGGACTAGGGAAGTGATCGTCCCCCTGTACTCAGCACTGGTGAGGCTGCACCTCAAATACCTTGTTCACTTTTGGGCCCCTCGCTACAAGAAAGACATTGAGGTGCTGGAGTGTGTCCAAAGAAGGGCAGAGAAGCTGGTGAAGGGTCTAGAGCAGAAGTCTTATGAGGAGCGGCTGAGGGAACTGGGGTTGTTTAGCCTGGAGAAAAGGAGGCTGAGGGGAGACCTTATTGCTCTCTACAACTACCTGAAAGGAGGTTGTAGCGAGGTGGGGGTCGGTCTCTTCTCCCAGGTAACTAGTGATAGGACAAGAGGAAATGGCCTCAAGTTGCGCCAGGGGAGGTTTAGATTGGTTATTAGGAAAAATTTCTTCACCAAAAGGGTTATCAAGCATTGGAACAGACTGCCCAGGGAAGTGGTTGAGTCACCATCCCTGGAGGTGTTTAAAGGACATGTAGATGTGGTGCTTGGGGACATGGTTTAGTGGTGGACTTGGCAGTGCTAGGTTAACGGCTGGACTCGAAGATCTTAAGGGTCTTTTCCAACCTAAATGATTCTATGATTCTATGATTCTATGATTGTGTCTCTGTGGGACTGCTACTTCACCCTCCCTTCTGGAGCTGGCCAACAAATAAGAAAACAACTTCTAATTCACACAGGAAAGGCCAGATCTGCCCTAAAAGACAGCACACTCTTAAGTTCTTTATAAAATGAAATATTTCATTTATTGAAATTGAAATATTTCAATTTTAATTGAAACTAATAATGAATTTCTTCTATGTTAATGCATATTAATGGCAACTTTAGGAAGGGGTAGATGCACTCATGAATATGTCCATTCATACAACCAATTTCTGGACTGGTAAATATAGTTTCCCTAACTGCCATATTTTGTACAATACTCAGCTTTTGTTACTGTCAGTGCAACAGGCACACTAGCACTATGGCTTACAGAAGGTTTACAGAGTTTTGACTTTTCTTTCTACCTGCCATGAATGGAATTTAAACGTGTGCTAGTGTCGTTCTGCTCTTTGTACTTCAAGTCCGGATTATTCTAATTGCTGTTATTGTTCTTAACTTACAATTTGTTACATAAGAAATTAAGAAAATACAACTTTTCTAACATTAACTTTTCACAAGCCACTCCGAGTGGTCTCGCTGTCAGTATTACACAATAGAATTTCAAATGTCAAATGCTGCAGATATTGTTCCTGCTTAGAAATTTACTAGGTAATGTAGTTGGCACAGATGTATTATTCATCAGAAGTGTAGTTATTCATTGCTTTGCAGTTTTATGCTAAGAACTGTATGACATTTTATGAAACTAACAAAATCACAGTGAATTAGATTAAAAACACAGACATTCTAATAAAATATATAACTAACTCCTTGTAATGCATTTGGACTGTTTCTTTTTCTTAGTCTGCTTTGTGAACAATGCCAATAGATATATGAATGCTAAATAGAGGACTAAACTGGATAGCACTTATAATAGAAACTATTATCAAGCAAAAAAAAAAGGGTAATAAAAACTGAGAGAACTGGAAACATTTCTTCTGGTACCTGGATCTACACTGAGATGTGTTAATAGATTTCGCCAACACCTACAGAAATATATTACCCATTACTTTGTTTAGCAACTTCAGCCTTATTTCTTCTAAATATTCAAGGGGAAATCTTTCCCTACGCTCAACTCAGAAACAACCTGTGTAATATGGAGTACACTTATTTATGTTTTATCATTCCCAAGGTAGAGAGTTGGAATAGTTGCAAGATACAAGCTTGCTGACACAGTTTATTTTCTTAATTACATAAGAATCAGGTTTGTAACTTGAACTTCTCAGGAAACGGTAAGCCAGCTCTACATGCTGAATTCAAGTTCCCATAAGAAAATTAAAAAGTTTATCTGACTAAAATAACTTGTAAATGAACTCATTTTTCTCTGATTCTTTTTGTATTTTGGGCATTGTAGACCTTAGCAATGATATTAGTTCTAGTGTGGGAAAATATTATAATTGAGATCTGGTAAGTTATTTGCAGATTTCAAGTTTTTCTTTACACTGTGCTGACATTTAGTACAGCCCCGGTGAGGAAAACAATACTGCCATTCATAGCTCTAGACCTAGATTTCAATTGACTTAAGCAAGCACAATGAAACTTGGTCATTCACTGGTTACCCATATTGTGTTCTCAAATTTTCTCTCAGCAAAAGTATAATGACTCAGTATTGTATGGTTGCATAGACAAGGGCCCAGAACAAGAGACACTAGTTTTGTCTGATGGTGTGAGAAAGTTGTGAAGGGATCTTTTCTTCCAGATGGTGTTAAATTCAGCTGCCTTTTTAACATTGGCCTTGCACAGCAATCTGCTGCTCCCTTTTCATAAAGAATAAGCCTGGGTTCCTACTAGTTAACATGCATACTCACGCAACCTGCAACTTCACTCCAACTGTTTTACAATGGAGTGGTATGCTAAATGAACTTGATCTATTTTTCCCCAGTGCTAAAACTAGCCTTCAAAGGACTGCTCAACTGATATTTACACTTCTTTTTATTTAAAGCTGTATATCGTTTGATTTTTTTACAAGTTTTAAGGAAACAGCATTTTACAGATAGATAATTTTATAGAACATTATTTGTTACATGAGGCAAGCATAAACTTGGAGGGCATGCTACTACATTTTAACATGCTCTCTTTTCCCAAGTCAGATTTGCAGGACAAAAAAGGGGGAAGAAATGGGGCATTTTGCTTCTAAGCAATGAAGGAATAATAATAATAATAATAATAATAATAATAATAATAATAATAATAATAATAATAATATCAAATGTATTTTATTAATTGATAGTCATGTAACGTCAATAAGGTACAAATCAATTTAATATTACAATGGCTAACACGATTATAATATTGATATTTTTCCTGGGTGTTTTTCTTAACAAGTTTACATAAAAGACCAAGACACAAGCAAAAGCTTAAGTAAATTGACTCCATTGAATGCCTAAGTAAACAATAGGTTTCCCCAGAAAACAGCTTATTGCCTTAATTGAAGCTCTTTGAGAAAGAAATCCACATACTTTGTAATGTAAATGTTAATTGTAGTAGATAATGGCTCTAGGTAGATAGCACCCCTGGACATTCAGTAAATGAAAGGCATACAGGCACTGAACAATGAAAGATTGGTCGCACAAACAGTGCTTCAAATGTAAATAAACAAGGGGCTTCTCATCGGTCACTACAGTAGTAAAACTTTGGCACGTGTACAGCAGCTAAAGTGGGAATTTATGTAAATACAGTTGGGTACTAGGGGTACTAGCTGAATCTCAGTAAAAAAGCCACCGAGTAAGCCCTTTAGACTGAAAATCCTATAGAATATATTTGGAACTATAGGGAAGATGAGATTACTTTGGAGGCTAATTCTTTATTTTAAATCAACAATGCGTGTGGTGTTTCTAGGACCTGTTTGATGGTTCTCTGCTTCCTTCCTCTCAGGGTATGTGACGTAAAGGTAAATATTTCCATTATAAACCCCCAAACAATATTTTATGTGAGCCGTCCTATTCCGAAGTAAAAATTGAAAAAAAACCCCACCAAAACCACAAACAAACAAACAAATAAACAAACCCCAGCCTGTACAAGGTTATCTCTTTAATTTATGAAGAACGTTGAGAATTGTTCTCTTATCTCTGATCTTATTTTAATCTACCTTAGAGATGTTCAATTTCTAAGATAGTATTATACACTAGTGTGCCTCTGGAAAGGTGTTGAGGTCAAGTCCAAAGGAAAATGTTACCCTTAAAAATTAATCCTGCTCAATTTCACTGTAAAAGGTGCCTAAACTGCAATAATTATAAAGATGCATAGCATCCAAACAAGTGTTTATTAAAAACCGTGAGATGTTTGCAAGGTCAACACATGATGTCTGCTATTTTTTCCATCAGAGAAGAGGCGCACAGTCTCCATAGCTGCACCTCCCGGGTTGCCTTGCCTCTGCCTTGCCTCTCCTAAATCATCTGCGAGACTTGGGCCACGGAAGAAAAGTGAAACTTGCTCCCGTGGAGCTTGTACCGAGGTTGCAGAATTAACAGAAAGAGACAGTGTGCAGCCACAGAGCAGTTGGTGTTCTCACTTGGGAGCCTGCAGATGGCTGTGGGTGGGAAATGCCTCCACTTACGGAGGCGATGGAGATGAGTACGGTATAGTGCACTTGATGGGTTTTTTCATCCTCCAGCCCCCAGCAGGGCTGTCTGTCACGGGCTGCCGGGGCATGGAATTGCCACTTGCCCCGAGCGTGGGAATGGGAGCGCCCAGCCGTTCACATCTCCTGCACGCCGTTTAACGGAATCAATTAGGCAAGACAGACCGTCAGCTTCCCCACCCCCTTTCCATTTCTGTCAGGTCTATATACGTCCTAATTATTTCAGTTTGGGATGCCAGAGCTGTTTCCTGGATAGATCTGATCATCCTTAAACAAAAAGAGAGGAGGCGCACACGTGGATTTTTGGAGTAAATGTCACTTTCATTTCCAATGCTAGGCGCAGAGTAAGACACAGAACATTTTTAACACTTTGACAAGGGGGGAGGCGATCTCGTCTCCATCATGTCTTTCTGCTTCAATAGCCTCCTCAAGGAAACCTTCTCGGAACAGAGAAGCATCTGTGCTCGCATTTTGAATAGAAGAATAAAAATCAGCCATCACTTTTTTCATCCTTGTGCAGCTCCACCGAGTTCTCAGTAGATATAAATTGTTAAGCTTGCCTACACTTCAGTGTAAACTTTTTTGAAAGCCTGGTTTCATATTATTTGAAATAAACCCCTCAATGCTTTGTCTAAGATGAATGCAGACTGATTTTTTTTCCAGTTCAGTCCACACTGTATCATCACCACCAACAACAACCATCATCTTCATCCTAACCAACTACCAGCTTTATTTTTAAAGCCATTTCATTGCAATGAATCATTTTGCAAAATGAAACAGCATTTCCAAATAGCTTTCTAAAAAAAATCGTCTCAGCCCAGTTAAACATTAACTGGTCTGGGTTTCTCTTTATTTATTTAACAGCAATAGTTGCACGTGCACTGTTTACCATCAGTACCATTTCCTCATTGCAGCATTTAGCATCTGACAACTTCATATTTTGGACTAAGTATGCCATTTAATTCCCTCCACTCCCACCTTTAGCTGTAAAAATGTTAGATTCAATAAGCATTCCTGACCTTTCTCGGGTTTTTTTACTGTCTCTTGCAGTAGTCTTTCATTTTCACACGGTGTACGATGATCTTGAAGGAGTTTTTACTTTCGGTTATCTAGCTTTATGAAGACCAAAACACTCATACAGCTAGATAACCAAAGATAACAACTCGCTTCCCTCAAAGCTGCTTTTTTTTTTCCTTGCTAGAATCCAGATTTTTTTTTCTGATAGACGTGTAGTTTCCTCCGAGAGTACTAGTGCTGCTTTAAAATAGTCATCCTTTTATGCAACTGTGACCTGATATGTGTGTGTGTGCGCGCGCAGCTAATAACATCCAAAAGAGATCTGTTGCCTTCAAAGTTTATTCCGAACTTTTTCTTTCAGCCAGTAATTTCCGGCAGCGATAGTCAACAATTCATCTGTTAATATCAGAAAATAAACCCAGCTATTAAGGTGCATCAAGCTGTGATAAGACTGAAAAGCATCCATCCCTTCACAAGCCTCTATTTGCATTGTAAATTGCTTCAGTCTCACGAAAGACTCTTTAGACTCTATAAAGATGTAAAGCCATCGGCAATTTCCAGCGCAGTGTAAGGAGGAAAAAAAATATCCCATTTCAGTAGAAAGTGACAAGATGATTCGAGAATCCAGCTCCTGATCCTTTTAGATTATGCATGGTATAGAGCTTTTTACCAAATGGTGGCAGCTTGATTGCAAATATCTTGCATGTATGTGTGTTTTAGGGGGGGAGATCCTCGCTTTCTCAGGGCTCCTAGAGCTGGGAAGAAGATGCGGTCTTGCTGGCTTGCTGCTGCCCCCGGTCTGAAAGAAGGAGAAAAGGGGCATCATTGGAGGGCTTTCAGTGCCAAAATGTGGACCAGCCCGGCAAGGTCAGAGGTCCTGGACCGCGGGAGACCAAGGTAATGATGATGTCATGAGAAATTTCAAGTATACACGGTTATTGATATGCATGAGTGATCAGCGATCTGCCCCTGCCAGCGGCAGCGGAGGCAGCAGCAGCCCGGGACTAAGCCCAACGTTGCCTCTACCACTCCCGACTGCAGGAAAATCCACCTGCTGCCTTTACCTTCCTTCTTGCTAACGTAGATCTCTCTAATATCCAAAGACTGGAAGAATTATCTCTCTAAGGATAGATAAAAGTGTTTCAGATCTGCGGAACGTCTTTGCCTGCATTTTTCTTTTGGCAGCCTCTGCTTGTGCAGAGAGATGTGAGGTACTTTGCTATAGCTTAAAGTAGGGCCTTGCTTTCTGAGACTGGGGATCAGATCTGTGTTACGCAGTGAGTCGATGTGTAATTACATTGACAATTTGTCCTGCTGTGATGTGTTTTTAATGGCTTCACAGCTCGGTCATGTTTTGTGTCTATAGTGATTTGCAGGTATTTACATCGGGATGACTGTGCAACGCATTTTCCTCTATATGTTTATTCGGAATGCTGCTAGCAGTAGGCTCTGGCTTGTCTCCAGTGTATTCTATAGCATCTATTCTCTCTCTCTCTCCCCCCCGTCCCCATTTCCCAGTGTGTGTGGGGTGTGTGGGTGTGGTGTGTTAGAATGCAACACGGGTGAACATTGCAGCAAATGGTGAAATGCCTTAATAAAAATGCTGATTTATTGTTTATTTTTATTAACCTTGTACTTAGAGTGAAGAAATGCATGCTTACATTACTCAACAAATCGATGAAGGCAAGTCTTTCTAAACTGTTAGAATGCATTATATACAGTTTTAGGATTTAAGTCTCTCAATTCACCCCTCCCCCACATTATACTCTGAATTAGTTAACATTATAATTTGTATAGAATTTTTCTAAGTCTAAAGTGCAAACAATAAAGGTCTCTCGACTATATGTGATACAATGACACTCCGGACTGAGATCTACAATATTTACTGTTGAAATTAATAAATGTACTTCAACAGCTCATACATACTGTGGTTGGTATAAGATGCATATTGAAAAATTCAGCACAGACAGAATATGGACTGCTCTGCACTTCTAAAGGAATTATTACTTAAAATTCATGCTGCTGCTATTCTTTTAAGGTGTAAAATAAAACATAATACATCATGCTTTATGTTCCTGTACAGTTATAGGGAATACATCTCACTGCATTTAAATAGATTTATTTGTAAATTAAACTGTTTGCATTGTTACTATTTTTAAGGGGAAATATTTAAATGCATGGAGTTAAACTTAAATTCTTGTTGTTCTATACTGACTGTATATCCTGCTCACATAATAAAGCATATGTGTGCTTGTATGTACACAGGGGAACCATGTATACATGTGTAGGACTAAGTATATGTGTATATACGTATTTGCATTTAAATATATATAATATGTGGTTACACTGTAAAATTACAACTATATAAACCAGTCCATTTTTTATCATAGATTAATATTACAAAAGCATGAAAATGGGAAAGCAATATCATTTATCAGACAAGGCCCAAAATTAATACTGCCACCAAGAAGTAACACATAAACATTACTAATGTGCCAAATCCTGAATTCAGTAGTGATATTACTAATGAGGCCACTCATTTGTGCTTTCAGATTATCAGCCTCTGAAATTGAGCATTATTTTTTAAAATGCATGTTAGATACTCTGGTATAAGGAAACACTGCAATTTGCCACCAGTGCTTGGTATATATGAGACGTATGAGCTAATTGTGCCAGTGCTCTTTTCAGATTATACAGTCTTGGCATAAAATGGTTAGAATTCTTATAACACTGTACTATTCATTACTGTGCTTCTTCATTACTTCTCAGGCTGTTCAAGCACAACAAAGATGACAATTAGACATCTGATATATCTAAAGGCACATGATCATTTTGATATTATGTAAAATTCTAATTAGCTTCTCTGAATTGGCAGTTAGACAGAAATGTTTTTTCTTGCAATAACTAGAGGCAGCAGTATTAGTGGTTAGGCATGTGTTACATACAATAGGATTGTGAATTTATGCATTATATTGTCAGAGGCATGAAAATTCAGGTATTCCTTGTGTATGTGTGTGTATGTATATGCTTATATAGATATTTCTATATATAATACATATTAACACAGACACATATGCACAATAATGCGTGCATTAAAGCATGTCGCCATGTTACAGGATTTTCAGTTAAATGCAAGACATTTTATTGTAAATTAGTATGTTTCAAAGATGCAAAATATGCCTTTAAAACATCAAGCTCTGTTCTCAAGACCACCTTACTCACACACTGACTTAAGAAGTAACTGCAATACACCTGTCACATTTTGTTGATTAATCATTGGAGCCTCAGAAAGTCAAAAGAGCCAACATGACAATTATAACCTAGCTGTTCATTAGCCATATTGCCAATTAAATTTTCTAACTCTCAGTCACCTAGTAGGGCCTTGAAATCGAGGGGTGCCCAGTAAGACTGCACAAAAATATTTGCTTATTGTGAATATCACACACACACAAAAAAAATCTGTTCAGGAGTTGTTAATTTTTTCCAAAATCACTTTAGAATGATCTGCATATTGGAAGATATGGAATCCAAACGTTTATTTTTTCCTCCTGCCTCCCTAATAAATTCCCAGTAATGGACTTTAAATTGGTATGTGATTGCCATGCTTGTTTTCTAATCTTTTTATAGGTCTCCAGATGGCTGTGATGTAAAGAAGAAACATCCTCCGTGGATTTTTTAAGAATAAACAGTCTCTATTTACTTTAAAGAGGAATAGTTATGATTCTCTAATTATTACAGAGACTTGTTCCAATGCCAGTATCCCCATCTTCTGTATACCTATGACCCTTGAACCCTATTTAAACTGCTATGAAGTACATAACTGTATAACATTATATGAATCCTCTTTTCATACTAAATTAGAATAGAATTCACATAGATGTAAAACATGTCACACCAATACAATCCAGGCAAGTATTTCCTGCATAATATCCCTTTCCTTTCAGCCAGGTAAGTCACTTGACTGGCTTGCCTTCTAATAAAAGTGTCTTTTATTAGATATCTAATACAAATCCAAATTACGAAATAAGAAAAGGCAGACTATCGAGAATTCAAAATCTTGGGAAAAAAAAGAAAACCATAAAAAAGAATACTCAGTAATTTAACATGGATACACTGCGTGCTGTTAAAGAACATGAGAACATGTTCTATCGTATGACTTTTATTATTAAACAAAAAAATAAAAATACCGTTTCTTGTCGTGATTGTCATTTCCTGTGGTCTTCCTGAATTGATTAAATCTGAAAAATAGCCACAAAAAAGGCAAAGGATCGTAATTTAAACAATTTCATTGTTCTTGTTCGTGAAATGTATGTAAATAGATAAATGCACGTGTGTTCAGGAGGTGCTGTGTATATCAACATTTGGAGATTATTGAATAAATTACTAAAATGTTTGACTCACTCTAGATTAAACAGGGAAATAACTAGCCACATTTCCTGCAGATGATCTAATATGACATAAAACAGATACGAGTAATGTACTCCAGTATCTGCAGGGTTAAATGTGGTAATTAATATTTACAGGACATAATTATGAAAAATAAAAACAAATTCCATAATTATTTGTGGAGAGCTATGATAAAAAAAAGTTTAAGAATATTTGAGGCTGCCGAATAGAGATGCTGAAAGCTACAGAGGCATATATAATATTTGCATACTGTAAGCTGCCAGTTACTTAATAAAGGATGGAGGCTCCATCTACCCTTCAGTTCAAAACATGCAAGACACATTAAGCCAGTATTTTCCCGATAGAATTTCTGTGTCTTTCAGATCACTGATATCCTGAAATCAGGATCATTAGAAAGGAATGGTCTATATTTACAAAACTGTTACTATACCAAGAGTTGTATGTGTTAAATAAATATAGCAATCTAATCCCTGTCATTGCATCGTATCGATTACATCAGCCTTAGTTTAAAAGCATATTATTTCTCACAAAGTAACTGTTCTTCTATCTTATGGTAAGTTATTTCCCCCATTTCATGAATCCTGGACTAGAGTTGTTCTTGGAGAGGTATGCTACTTGGTGAGTGGGTGGTTTGGTGGGTGGGTGAGAGGGAGGACTAAAATAGAAGCACCATTGTATAAGTCCCTTGCTTCAATTACGCTCTCTGCCTACCGGCGCCTCGGAGGGCCCGCTCCAGGGCTGGAGGTAGCCTGCGCCCCGGCGTCGGATGGCCCGGCCTGGCCCGCCGCCGGGGCAGTCCCGTGCCCCAGGCCTGACCCCGCGGCGGCCGGGACTGTGCCGCGCCGTGCCGCAGCAGCCATTCCCGGACTCCCGGGGCAGCGGCACCTAGAGCCGCGGCATGGCGCAGGCCGCCTCCCCCTCCCCCTCCCCCCCCTCAAAAAGGTGTGCGTTTTAGTCGGGCTGAGCCTATGCCAGACACATCGCAGCTGCCCCTGCCGCCCCGGCCAAGATGGGAATAATTACAACCTCGTGAAACATTTATTAAATCACCCCCGCTCAAAGGGATACATATTTTGATCAGGCTGCATTTTGGACAACCCAGTAAGTGATGGCTGCTTGCTTGAAGTGACCCACTAAGCACAGAGGCAGACGGATTTATTAACTACAGTGAATAATCTCCTCCACGTTGGCAATCTCAAAAATATGAGTTCGACTTTTAAATTTTTTTTAATATTTTTTTTTACAAAACAGCTCGAAAATGTAGAGTCAACAGGAGTTAGTTCCCATATGCTAATTTAAAACCCGGTGAATGATTGTTCCTATGTCTATACACCTTCGAAAGGTACCCAGGTACTGCTAAAAAGCTTCCTCTCTGCATACTTAAACGTTATAGCTCTGCTTTTACTGGCGATCTGCTTGATAATTAAGAGTTCCCACACCTAACCACGCACAAGACCAACAAGTTTAGCATAAGACATACAAAATCAACTAACCAATATAAGCCGTCGTGTTAACTCATAAAACCCTGCCTTGTTAATCAAATTTCCCTCGCGGTCGCCAGTGGAAGTTCCTAGAGCCCTACCAAGACGACCTGTTCTGTCTGACGCTGGGCGAGGCAGCCCCTACCTCTGAACCTGACACAGAGCTGCTAACCGAGCTCAGGTTCACATATACCCACTCCCTCAATCGGAAAACGCGGACGTGCAATGAAGTTCAGCTCTCTCCCTTTTATAACGAATTCAGGTTCTGTATATCCCCCTCGCGATACTTACATTTGTTCTTTATAAAATAAAGATTTGACCCCACATCTAAAAGGTTAGGTGAATCTCCAGTAGAAAACAAAGATTCCCACCACGGTCAAGACCCGTTTAAAGCACAGAAAGCAGGTTCTTTCATATTTCCAGAAATTCAGATCTTTCCCCTCGTCATCTCTATTTAAAAGTGCCGCTTAGTTCCATGGTGTAATTCTTGCACGATTGGTTCTAAAATAGTTAGAAAGCTTCCATTAAAAAAAAGGGGGGGGGGGGGAGGGGAGCGAGGCAAAAGGGTGTGGTGTTTTTTTTCTTTTTCCATATTGCTTCCTAAGCCCCAGAGTAGAAAGTGAAGTGTTGTATGTGAGGCTCTGCAAGTTGTGGTTTTTTTTTGGGGGGGGGGGGGGGGGGGTGTTGGCCAAGGTCTAGTCCAGCCCTCTCTGCTGAGGAGGACGTGCTCTGAAATTCAACCAATTTTCCCAACGCTTTTGTTGCTGATGAACTGAAGCCCTTTTGTTCATCCATTACCACGGTCTTTTCCCGTTCCTACTATATGTTATGCGTTGCCAGAGATAATGAATTTACACCAAAACCTCTCATAGTCCCATTTTGACAGACGGAACAAATTAGAAATGCCTAGTCTAAAGAAGAGCAATGGCTACATTTTCCTAGAGAAGAAGGAAAGCGCACATTTCTTTGGAAACAAAAAAAATCGCACCAAATGGTTGAGTTTTTCTAAAGTATTTTCCTCCAGCTAACTTCTGAAGAAGAGGTTCTTCTGGGTCCTGTTTTTGGGAGGTATTACCATTTTGTGTAACTTTTGTCAAAACTGGTCAACCGGTCAACATCAACAATAACAACAACAAAAAGAATCCCTTCCAATTTGTTATCATGAAACTTGTAGCGTGACTTCTCGTCAACACAGTGATTGCTGGAAGGAGGCTTTCTTAAAGTTTTGCGGTTTCCTTCTTTTCCTTCTCATTCAACGCTTCAGGTTCAAAACCAGTGGTACAGAACGAACATTTTGCCCATGAAAACGCCAGCTCGTTTTAGGGCACAGGAGCCAGGCAAAGAACTGCATGGTGCGTTGGGAGAAGTTTGGGGGTGTGCCTGACCACGGGAGGTGTGTGGGGAAGGAGGGAGGGAGCGAGGTGGTGCACGGCAAGGTAGAGAGGCAGGACGGCTCTCTGGTATGTGCCCGGGAGGACGCAGCGATGGGGTTGTGCTCGCCGTTTGGGGTGGGCAGGAGGTGAGCTGGCGGGGGTGGTTGCAGGGCAGCGGTGCCGGCGGGCGAGCCTCGGAAGGAGTTCGGGGAGGGCCGGGGGTTTGGGAGTCTGCCAGACAGCCTGTCCCTGTCTGGGGCGACTTTGCACGACATCCGCACATGGTGTTTTCCATAGAGTGCTGCGTTGTAGCCGTGTGGGCAGGTGTCAAGGAGTGTGAACGTGTGTGAAGAATGTGTCTGGGGGTGTGTGTGCGAGGATTGGGGGAGGGGCAATACTAAAAAATGTGTGTGTATATATATACATATTATGCTATATGTGTATGTCGCATATATATATATGTTTATATATATGTCATATGGGAGTCCCGTCCAGAGTGCGGCTCCAGGGAGAGGGTAGTCGGTCCGCAGAGGCGTGGATTTCCCATCAACTACTGCCAGGGACAGCAGTCCGGCCACCCCGTCCTGGCCGCGGCCCTTCACAGCCCCTGTCGCAGCTGCGCATAGCACCCATGGATCCTCCTGCCAACACAGCCTCTGGGCACAAGGCAGACCAACAGAACTCTATAAGAATAAAAATGCAATCTCAGACTAAACTAACGAAATTCAGGGTAAACCCTGGCTACACAAAACTGCTGAGAGGATTTATAAAAGTCTGGATCAGTCTCTCAATCAGAAATACACTCGTGTTTCCATTTTCTGGCTTGGCCATTTAAGTTTAGTCAAGATGTTTGAATAGAGAAGCAGCGCGTGAGTGGGTGTGGGTGTGAGCACGTGTGTGTGCATGTGTGTAGCCGCTAGCTTGCAGCTGATTTGCTCTTAAGAGTGACTGTGCCAAGTTCTAGAGAGATGCTCTGGAACATAACAAAACAGACAAACAAACAAACAAACATGAGAAAAAGAAAAACTTAGATCCTAATAAAGAATACCATTCCTTTTCAAAACATCGATTGCATTTAATTCTACAGCCTCACCAGTAGAAATTCCCCTAGCGCTAAACGTTCTCCAAACATCATTATAAACCGAGGTGTTTCTAAAGGGAGAAAGGGTACAGGGAAAGATATAGAGGAGACAGCTTTAGAAAATTGCTCACATCTACCCTCTTCTACCTTGGTATCAACAACAAAGCCAACTTTCTGCAGTCAGATATCCGAGAGCCCTTTAATACCGCTTCTCTTTCCAAATGGGAGAAATCAAGTGCAAAGACAGGAGAGTGGTTTTGACTCGCAGATCAGATCGGCTGGAGGAGCGAACGGCTTGCCTACAGCCTGGCGACTTTTCCATTTTCTGCCTCTTCTTCCTTTAAACCGGCACTGATATCAGCGAATCCCTTACACCAAACCGCTAACACTGTATCGATACAGTCATTCGAAATTATGATTTACCTGCACTGTGTGTGTCGTGCAATATTGGGGGGGGATTTTTTGTGACTTGATCGGTGTTTTCTATTTCCCGCTCATCATCTGATGAAGAGGAGCGGCGGCGTTCCCGGGGACGGTGATAGCGCACCGCGAGGGTGGGCTTTGTTTTGCCGCCGTGCGGGGAGAGAGGGCGGGCGAGCCGGGTTAATGTTTTTGTTAATGATTATTTTATTGGGCAGGGGCTCTGATCAGTGTGGCAAAGCGGCGAGCGGAGCCAAGCAGCCAACGCAGCTGCGGACGGTGCCTATCGGCGGTCCGGCCACCTCCCAGCTGCGTCCGCCGCCCTGGCCTGGCCCGGCGCGGGCCCATGAGGCTCGGCTCGGCGCGGAGCGGATCCGGCTCTGCGCCTCCGCCGCCGCCGCCGCGTCCCCCATCCTCGCTTCATGTTCAAGGTTTAACAGCGAGGTCATGTTCATTGACGTCAGCTTGAGGTTTACTGTACGTCCGGCTACATTTACATACATCAAGGAAATTAGGGCATTAAAAAATATGCAAATTTTACTGCTTGGAGAAGAGACTGAAGATTCCTGGAGCGATCGCCCCTATTAATGAAGATCGCAATTAATGGAACAAACAATCCGTTCTCCTCTCCTCCCCCCCCCCCCCGCGTCAAACATCATAAACAACAACAAAAAAACCAAAAAATAACAAATATCAGTTAGGCACGGGAAAGCTGGGGCGCGCCGGCTTTGCGTCGGCCGGGGCCGGCTGCGACGCGGCACGGAAAAGAGCCCGGCTCAGAGCAGGCTGCTCCAGACGGCTCCCTATGCATAATCAGGACTTCACCGCTGCGCCATTCTCCTCTCCTCCTCTCCTCCTCCTCCTCCTCCTCCTTCTCCTTCTCCTCCTCCTCCTCCTCCTCCTCCTCCTCCTCCTCCTCCTGCTGTTGGTTCCACCGTGTATTATTTTTAATACTGATGCATATGTAAAGCTATATTTGCATTTTAATTAACCGAAAGTTAGAAGCTATCGCTTTTTCTCTGATCTTTCCTTCCTTTCTTTACCCCCCTTTTTCTTCCCCCCTCCTTTTGGCATGACTCTGCTGTGTATGTGCCTTTATATGCAGTTTCCTCCCTGCTTCTGTTTGTATAAGGTTACAAAATATGTACAAAGCTAATAAAACAAATAAAGGTGCACAACATGCTTATTTGGTCTTGAGAGGCACATATCATTGCCATGTTCAGCTATAATACCAATAGGTCGAACCTGGAAATTTGATCGCCTAATTAACTTCATATTAGGAAAAAAATACTGTTTTAAGGTATAAGGCAAAATAGATAATGCGTGTAATGGGGACTGATTCAAAGGATTTATAATATTTCATTGCAGAATTACGACCTATAAACGCACTTATATCTCTATTGATTTCAGGAATGTTTTATTCCAGAATATTATCTTAAAATGTGTAGACCCAGGTATGGAGTGCTTTTTCTAAGGAAGACATTTTGTACGTTCTGTCTTAACTGCTACATTATTAAATGTATTACAATTCATGTTAACATGTGTAGTTTTAAACCAACTACCTAAGTCTTTACTGAAAAGGCATTTTGAAAGGTTATTTTAAAATATTGCCGTTATCATTACATTTTCTTTATCTGAAAATCCACAGGCCTTGAATTACATTTAAAACCAATATTAGCTCATTTCGATTTACCTTAATGGGGAAATTCTTATTAAAAAAAGAGTAGTTTAAACCTGATTAAACCCAGAAGATTACTCTCTTTTTATATTCCAGAAATATTATATTTTTAAACAATAATATTGTTCTTATGTTTTCCATAAGAACAATGCCCACCCATACACACATTTTTTCTTTAAAAAAAAAGTCTAAGTACATGCATAGATAATTAGTTACACCATGAATGACTTACCTGCATAAACGTATAAGGCAAAAATTACCTCCCCTCCAAGACTGCCATGCATATATATTTTTAAAAATAAATATCAGAATGTAATACTCGATTTGTATTACTCTACCTATTTCACAATACGTATACTTTCTTTGGATTTCTTATGGTATTTCCAGTGCTACCTCTAGCTCCAGTTGTACAAGCCCTACAGTAAAGTGCTCATATATGTCATCCAAGAAAAAGTGGTCAGATGACTACCCGTAAAACATTAAAAAATCCCGGAAACAGATACTATCATCTATTAGGTTAGTTCTTACCTTACCATATAGAGCAATAATTCATATAGGAAAGTACTTTTTTTACACATTTTTATGAATAGCGGTAGGACTACACATCTGTGTGCAGGTGCCCATTTACGAGTGATGTTGGGGACTCTTAGCCCACGAAAGGAAACCTATTATTTCCACTGCTTTTAATTAGCGCACGTGAATCGCGCTCCTCTGTAGATCTGTAGTAACATATACAGACAGACCCACAGAGGGGAGTGCCTAGCCCAAGTTCGGGTGTGTGCGCAGGTAGCAGACGGCACAGAGGGAGAGCGGTGTGTATGCGTAGGTGTTGGTGAGCGGGGGTATATGGATATGTTACATAATGCCCCTCTGCCCGCGGCACAAGTGTGCGGCGGTGCGGCTGTCCCCCGCGGCAGCGCGGCCCTGGCCGCCTCCCTGCCCCCGGCTCCCTTGGTGGCGCAGGGCAATGACCCCACGCTCCGCTACTCCCCGTGCTGCCGCTGCTGCTTACCCCCGCCGCCGCCTCGTTGCGCGCCGCCGTTGCCCCCGACGGCACCGCACCCGGCGGGACAGCACCCGGCGGGACAGCACCCGGAGGGACGGGACGGAAGGCGCCGCCGCCGGTGCTCTGCCCCAGCTGGGCTGCCGCGGGAGCAGTGCCTGAGCCCCCCCCCCAGTTCTCCTCCGCCTCTACCCCCGTCGCCGCAGCCACACACCTGCACCCCCGCCCCGTATTACCATACGGAGGCTGGGTCCCCGCGAATCACAGAGGCAGCGGGAGACATTTGAATAAGCCCAGCAGCCGGCAGCAGCGCCAGCTCCTGCAGCGGCAGCGCTCTGCGCGGGCCGCTTCCCCAGCCCGTCCGCCCCTCCCCCGCCCCTGCATGTGCCACAGGCATCGTGGGGACAGCTGTCTTGCCTCAGTCACTTGCCACTTTAACGCTAATTTGACGGGTAGAATATTAACAATAAATACCCCCCCCAACTCGTTACTTAATACTCAGCCTTTTAAAGCTAAAAATAAAGGCGCGTACAACTCACATAGGATTTCAAAATGCCACTGAAGTGACGATTTCACGGATTTCAGACAGAAAAAAAAAAGTAGCATTAATAATACTCAAATTTGGGGTAATCGTTACAGATGAGAGAGGGCGTCGGGTTGAAAATAAATACATGAAATACATCCCCTCCCTCGTCTTTTTTGCAACGCTTTTAATGGCTAGAATCATCTAAATATTCAACATTTTACACTTAGATTTTTCCCTCTCTTCAGCCCTCTCTGTCTTTTAATCAAACCGTACATAATCAGATCTGCGCCGATATGCTCTATGCGTGAACATACATGTTTTAGCATTATTTACAGATTATTTTAGAAGAAGGGAGATACAGGTACAGAAAAACGTCTTCTTTTTTTCGCAAGATTTAAACCCTTGAACGAAACATTGTAAAATGACAACCATGTAATTTTAGGTAGAATAACCAAAACTTGAAATGAGAAATATATATTTTTTTTTAGTAAGGAAAAGGCTGAATTTAGTGGGTTTTGCCTTCACAAAAATTCATCATTTGGATGTCCTTACACGTCCTCATAATACACATCATTTGGAAAAAATACAAAGCCATACCAATCTGTCTCTGATTAATAATGTCTCCCCTGATTAGAGGTAGAAAGCTAGAAACCAATAGGAGCGCAGGGGAAGAGGGGGAGAGAATTTTAATATTCAGGAGTTTCATGCATATTTTAAATAATCGATAAATTGTTAGATTTCCGGGGAGGAGAGCAAAGGGGTGACGTACAGTAAACTCTATTAGATACGTTTTAGTGAGCATTCAAAACATTAACTTCAGCATCAGTCTAGGATAAGTAGCCAATGCAGTTGAGTTTCCATACACGAGATGTTTATGGCTTTTAGCACTAAAAGAATTAGCCAAATTTTCCTAATGGCTTATCTGTTGTTCTGTTTTCATAATCAGTTTATAACTTGGCATAAAATAAGCAATCAATAAATTAAGGTTTGAAATGAACCGTTATTTCGCTGGTTTCCATAATAATTGGCTCACAGGGAGGACTAAACCTGTTTTTGTTTCGGTTTGGATTATTTTTCCCTTTACATCAGCTTGGATTGCGGGAACCCACTTCTGCTCTCCTGGCACAGACCAAGTGGAAAAGGCTGGCAGGGCGTGGGTGTCCCTCAGCTCCATGACTCCTTGAAAGGGTGTTTCCTACCCAAAGTAACCCCCTTGGCTCCGCTCTGTGGCCGGCTCTGTGGAAGCCTTGCGCGGCGGTGAGCTCAGGAGGGGGATGCCGCTGCCCGAGGCCGGCTGCCTGCCGTCCAGGCGACCCGAGTGTCCCAGACGGCGCAGCTCTCCAGCGCCCGCGGAGGCCACGTTCGGCAGAGAGACAGCGACACCTACCGGTGCTCTGCACCGCCCCGGCGAGCGCGGGCGAGGAAGGGCCACACCGCACCGCGCTCCCTTGCACAACCTAGCGCAGCCTAGGGAGAGGACATCACGGCAGCGCTCCCCTCTGCATGACCCACTCTAGAGCAAGAATTCAGCCCTACTAGATCGATCGTTTCAGTGGGCAAAAATCAGCAAAAATCCACGAAAAACCAAGTGTGCTTTTTAGTCTTTGCAACGCGCCTTCTGAAACAAGTGGGGATGCAGTCCTTGTCGCCTCCTTGGGACTGCAGCCCCCAGCTACAGAGGCTGAAATCCCGCTTCCCCCCGCATACACACGCTCCCGCCTCCGGATCTGGGCTGTATCCCACAAAAATTAGAGACCTGATCGGGATAATGGTAAACGCCTCACTGCGAGCAAAGTCTTCCCAGAGAAGTTCGTGAAGGACATGCTAAGCGCAGAGAGCAAAGGGCAGCACCTGTGTGTTCTCACTGTCGCTACCGTCTCACCCCAGCCTCTCTCCCCTTATTTGTATTGTCTTATATACACCAGGAAAGGCAATATTCCACAAACACATTTCAGCAGGAATAATCGCCGCCTCCTCCGCGCTTTGCATTTTAATTGCCAGGATCAAAAAATGGGCTCACTTTGTGGATTTCTGTTTGAAGAAAAGCATGGCTTAAAAACCGTGGGAAGGGGGACGACAATAATATAATAAGCAAGAGTATAATTTTAGTATTCGCCCCTGCGGAATGGCCTTATCCTTTATTTCATTTTTGTATTGATGCAGTGCGGAAAGAACTTTTTCTTGGAAACACTTTCTAGCTGATCGTATTACTCTTTACCTTATCCCTATTCTCCTTTCCTCTTTTTAATAATAATTAAAAAATAATTAAAATACAAGGGCCAGATTTATGTTACTAAAAGGCAGTTTTTACAAGTACAAATGGCAGTGAAGGAGCACTAATCGTGTTAGGTTTTTAGGAGGAAGACACACATCCGAGAAGTTGGAGGCTAAATTTGATTGGATTAACCGCCACTTTCTGTTGTTATTTTAGTAGTTCGTTAGCCGGGTGTGCTTTGATAATTGATTTCCGAGATCTCATTTTAGGAATTTTGGTTGTTTGGTATCTTAATAGGCTTTTCTCAACTGGCTATAGTTGGAGAAAAGAATAACCTGGCTGTTTCGAAGGACATTTTTTTTGTGCACCTGCAGGAGTTTTTTTCTTCTTGTCCCCAAAAAAAACAACGTGCAGTTCTTTTACAGTGAGGAAAGGGTGTGGCACAACTTGCGGCAACTACTTTTCAGAGGTTTTAACTTTCGTACCGTGAACACAAATGCAGGGACTCAAAGTAGCTCTTCGAGTGCGTTTTCTAAATGTGCATTAAGGTAAATGAGCAAAACTTCGCTAAATCTCCCTGGTCATAAAACTTGAGAATAAAGTTCGTCGCTAGTAGCATCACAAGACCGAGGATTCATTCTTAGAAAATGTACGTTTACTAAAAGGAAGCAATATATCATCTGAATAACGATCTCGCTTAGAGCGATGGAAAAATATAAATTAAAATCAACGAAAAATCAGCTTGCATCTTCAAGTACTGAAGAGATCTCTAAATACTGGTTGATCACACCTAGTCCAAAATCAAGAATAAGACACAGCGCTAACATTTTCCTGGCCCTTTTTCTCCGAAGGGTATTGTTCTCTTAGTAACTCCAGGAACTGCTGATGATCATTTTTACACTAAAATAATAGTAATGGGTGTTTCTCATTTTGCCCTAGACACGCCGACGTCCTCCCATCCCATCCTGCCTCATCCCCCAAACCCAGAGAGAGCAGCGGGCCGGGCTGGCGGTCGCACACCTCCGTGCCGTGCCGGCAGGACGCACGAGCGGATCGACGGGGCGCCGGCCCTGCAGCTGACTGACGCCGCTGCTCGGACACGTTCCCACGCTGTAGGAGAAGCCCCTGAGAGAGAATTGCAGCACCTTCATTAAAACCTTGCCATTTTGCTGAGAGCTGTGCGCATGCCTATTTGGCAAAAAGTGTCAGATATCTCCTAATATATTTCTCTCTCGTGTCTGATAACACAAGGACTACTTATTTAACAAAACACCACAGGGTATTAGACAGTCCAAACGCACAAAATCATTATAGCCCCTTGCCCTACAAGTGTGTGCGTGCCCCCCCTTCTTTCCCAGCTTTTCAGTAGCAATGAATGAATCAAGAACTAGAGCAGCATGTTCAAATAAGAATGAATCAGGACATGTAAACCTATCATCTTCAATCGTCAAGTTGAAGAATCGTCAAGGCTGAGACGGCAGCCTATAGCAATTGCAGAAATTGGGAATGGCTAGCAAAAGAGTGCAGTTTGCAGCCGACTAACAGACTCATAGAGTGGGATAAAAGGAAGGTCACCTACCTTTCCAGGGCATCTCCCCTCACACCCCCAAAATTAAACTCAGTGAGAGTAGAAAGAAGGGCTTTAAAACCTGCATATTCATTAAAAAAGACTTTCTGAAGCTAACCTACTCTGCCAACCTAACTAACCAGAACTTTTATTTATTTCCTTCCACCTGTCTTCCTCACATAGGCAGTACTGTTTTCCCGATAGCATTTCCTTTTTTTTCCAACTAATGGACAGACGGTCCTGGGAGAAGCAATTGTCAGCCTTATACACCCAGAGCAATCAAAAAAACAAACCCTCCCACCTCACCCTAACCAGTAGCAAGCCCTTATTTATTTTGATTATTTGTTAAAAGGCAGCCAGCTGGGAACTTGACAATGTGCTCGCACCCGATCTCTCACTCACACACACACAAATGTGATATGATACGAGCGTGTGTGTGTACATATTGCCGTATGTGTACCAGCTCTGCCCGAACCGGTGTGAATACCAATTTCCCTACAAGTGTTACCGCTTCCAGCTCAATGCAGCCCCCGACAGATGTGTGTGTGTTTAACAAACTAATAGTTAAGTCGCTATCAGGTGATCAAGCTTGTAATCCAATAGTCTTTGTTCGGTTAAATAAGATTTATCATTAAGAGTAAAAACATTAGGGAAAGGGGAGTAAGGACGAAAGGGGGGAGAGAAGGGGAGGGAGCACAGAGAAATCTCTCCCTGCTCAGGACAAATGGCCTCGCCAGCTCGTTCTGCTGCCGTCTGGGGTTACTGGGTCCGTCGCAACCCACTCAGCCCAGCATAAACTTTCAGAAGACTGAAGTGCCATAGAAAGTCAACGAGGGATCCGAGGAATCGCAGGGCTACAAGGTGTAAGGAGGCCGGCGGGGGTGGGGGGAGCTGTCCCTGCTGATGCCCTGCCTCTCCCCCCCGAGCACTCGGGAGGCTGCGGGCAGGGTCGCCCTCCCCGGACACCTTCCTGCCCTGTGGGTGACACAGCGTGGCCTCCTCCGGAGCCCAGCGGGGCATCGCCTGGCCTTACCAAGCCCCCAGCAAAGCCCGAGCCCCCGCGAGAGTGTGCGTGTGTGGGGAGGAGCGGCGAGGCTGCCGCGGCGCAGGGTGGCAGGGCTGCTCCACGCCCCGGTACTTACCCCCGCGATGCCTGACACCGATCTGCTCCCGTCCGCAGCCCCTCAGCAAGGCACATACGTCACACACATCCCCGCAGAGATTAGTTGTGACTTTTCGAGCCCAACCCTGCTCTTTCAACGGTAGGCAGGAGAGGAAAACATAAGGGGCGATGGAGCGAGAGGGGTGGCCACGGGTGCTGCCTCACACTGGACTGCAACGTGGCTCCCCCCTCCCCTTCGCCCTGGCATTTCCCACCCACTCACCTCCTTCTGCCCGGGATACAAATGGGCTGCCGGCTCCGGCGGGCATCGCCTCCCCTCCTTCCTGTTGTTATTTTTTAATATTATTATTCCTAATGATACTAATAATTAATTTTAAAGATCTTTGCAAATGCAAACTGACAGCTGGGGCTGAGGAGCAAGAGTAGCTGTTTTAAACAATAGATTAGGAACGCTAGGAAGTGTCTCCGCAGGGAATGGAGACTTTTTGCTTCGTCAAAGGTGAGGTCTGCTGCCTGCTTATTAGTACAATAACATCTTCAGTTCCCGACTAAATACAATAACGCATGCCCTCGTGATTAATTATACAGGAGGCTTTATGAATTGTGGTCCCTCCCTCGCTCTTTCGCAGACATACTCGCAGCACACCTATATCTGTGAGAGGCTGGAGTTGGCGGGGGGCTGACGGAGGACCCTGTCGAAAGTTTCAATATTGCAGACACAGTAATTGTCCTTCTGATTTTCTTTGTTAAAATTTTATTTGGCGAATTGCAAATTTTTCCAAAAGATTCATCGACACACGAAAATATGTTTGCATTTATATCCGCCAGAGATGATGCAGAATAAAAAGGCCCGAGTAGACCTCGTCTGAAATCAAATCCCCGCATTTGTAATTGTTACATATACAACAAATTGTTAACAATTTGCACACCAGAGATGGCATAATTCTAAGCCTCCTTTCCTTTGTAAGGCAAATGACGGCAAAATATGATTTGCCATATAACTAATTGGAGCAAAGAACAGTACATCAGCAAGACTGTGGTTTCTATAGGGTTATGTAAGTTTCGTGTTTATACAGAGTGAAAAATAACATTAATTAATTATATAACAATAATAATATAACATTAATTAATTATGGCGAATTTGACAACGTGTTTTAGGATGCTTTTACCTGATACGTACTATATCCTAATAAACAAAGTAATTTAATGAGAGATCATATTAATGGTGTTGAAGTAAAATGAATAAATAAGAATTAAATTATATTTTAAAAATAGGTTGCACTACAATAAAAATGTCTTTGATGCTTTAGGATACACCACCCCCCCATATTATTGTAAAAATCCTATATTTTGTTCAGAAGCATAAAATTATCTTTGATTTTGTATCGATTTTGGTGTTATATAAAATGATTAATATAATAAATAGAAACAGCTGAGTCAGACTAAGTAGAAAGTTACTATTATTTAAATTATCAAAATAAAATCCATCGAATAATGTTTTCCATTCTAATGAGCATGGAAATGTTTCTCTTCTAATTTACTTATTTTCAAAACAGACATTAAAACATGTTAGAACTGATTTCCTTTCAAATCAGAAAAGTTAATATTAGAACAATTGTCTGCATATTTTTTCTATGGCGTGCCATTACCTGAAGCATATAAATACAAACATGCAAGCTCTGGAATTTGCAATTTTTTTTTCTTATGTTGTCTATAAACATTGCTATGTTATTACATGTACCCACTTTCTCTTATGGACCATCCATTATCTGGTGTCTACATCTTTCAGAATGTATTCACACTCAGGTTTAATCTTCTTTAAAGCAGTTACTAGATATACGATAATGTCAACATGCATATAGGTATACACGAAAATTGCTTTTGACCTTCAGAAATCAGCTAAGCCCTCTGGGCAAGTCAGTTCCAGTGACGTTAGGCATGAGTTGCTGTCGAGCTCTAATAATTCAAGCGGAGAAAAAAGTGAATTATGAAGTACGGAATAATCACCAAATTGGTTCTAAAGCCATTAAAATAAGTGGAATTTATTTCAAAGGGGCAGAATTTGGCCCAGTTGATCAAGTTATAAGGGTGTGTAGCTATTGGTATAAAAATGTAGTTCTCAAGCCCATCTCTTGTTAACCTTACAGACTTTATATATAAAGGTGAAAGCAAGCTATTCAGTAGTGTTTTCACAGGAATTTAAGGAGGGGGGGAAAAAACTACTGAATTTAAAATTATTTACTCCCAAAATTCATTAGATTGTATAGCACCAACCTCTTGGCAAGACTTCTTCTAAAAATTATCTTTCATACAACTGCAACTACTGGAAAAACAAATGGAGATAAAACATTTAAAATACTTCTTAATTATTCTGGCGAGGTGTAATGCTTTAATTCTATTTCCATCTTTTCTCTAATGACTTTCTCTCCTCAGAACTCTCCTTGCAAATAGTACACCTGCATTTGTGAGCAGAAAGTAGGCCACTCTGAAAATGATCTGGCCAAGCAATGAAAGTACCAAAGTCCTCAGTCAGTACATGCCTTGCCATAGGAACAATGTGTCTATAAGACTCCCTATTGAAGCCACTGGAGAATTCAGCTTAAAAATAAAAAGACACACTTTGTCCTTCTCTTCACAAGACTAAATCACTTGAAGTACATGATAAGTGTAAGATATATTATTTTTGCGTTAGTTATTTGAATAATTTAAGAAAGACTTCAGCCGTTCAATTTATACTCGCACAAAACTTCCATTAGGTCAGAGGATGCTTTTCCAAGAGAAGAATTGAATAGTCTCAAAAACCAAGATAGAAAGTTTGATGTGTTCTCTGGAAGTTAAGTTTTAAAAAGTTTGAATGTGATGTCATTATAAAAATGTATTTAAGTAATAAAATGAGACCTTCTGAACATACCTTGACTGTACGTGTTTGGCTTTCTTAAACTCTGCAAAATTAGGTAAGATTCTGTTCCCACTGAAGTAAAATACAAAATCCTATTGTTTTCCATGATAGTAAGAAGGGCCCTTAAATTGCTTTTGTTTACACACAGACACAATTTGAATCTAATTTGTGTATCTCTTTGAGGCACACCTGAAAGCCAGGGCTCTGATATGTGTACTGATTCATGCGGGATCTCCACATCAGAAAGGACATTGTGTTACCTTTATATTTTCTGTATGAACGAAGAAGGAAAGTAGTGAGCTTAACTAGCTTCAAAAATGAACGTGGGTTTTCCCAACTAAAACGGTATCAACTGATTCCTTCTAAGCAAAAATGTGAGAAGAATCATACGATTCTTTCATAAGCTTCATCACTGTCCTATTTTAGCCGAGATCATTATTTTTACAGGAGGAAAATGAAGTTATATGAATTGACATAATGGAGGTGGGTTTTTTTGGGGGTGATGGCACTTTCTGGACACATTTAAAGGGGATCATTTCCCCCAAGTGGTGCAGAAATGACAGGAGTAATTTTCAAAAGATAGTCCACTATTTTCCTGCATGTTTTTTTTCTTCCCCAAATGAACAACTAGACTTATTGAACATCGAAGGAAACAATTTTTATCTTAAAGAATATTTAAAGCCTTCAGGTGTATTGAACGTGGACCTGAGGGCAGTGATCCACCTGGAGGATGTAATCAACAATTTGTAGGATCGAGCCTGCAAACCCACATTTAGATGTTATATGACACTGCAGGAATTTCGTGTGTGTCTATAGATCTACAGATACCCATATAATGTGTAATATGCAATATAGTATGCATATAATCTCTATGATTACATATTATTAAACATAGATGCTATTATACAAACATGAAAATATATAATAAAAACTGAGCATCTGGATTATAAAATGCAAAGCTATATTGAGAAAGGACTCCAGGCACTTCCTTGCAGAAGTTCCTGCTAAGTAAGGAAACCCATGCATTCTGTACTGTGAGCTTCTCTTGAGATACACTGTATCAGAAGTCAGAACTTGCTTATTTATTCCTGGTCTAAGAAAAGGCCCTTTTTCTCGCACACAGGTTCCCAAGCAACTCTGATGGGAAGGACCGCAGAATACACTGCTGAAAATGAGGTACATAACTTCCGGGAGTGGTGGTATCGTTTGTTTCGTTTGCTAAGAGCTTGGAATGGCAAAGCCAGGAGACAGCGCCATCCAGAGCAGACACCTGTGCAAGAGAGCGCCCAGCTCCTTTCACGCTTGGTTTTCATTTGGATGTGTTGTGTCTGCGAGGCAGATCTTCCGAAACGGAGAAAGCTGCCCGTTCATGTGCGGTACATCCATCTCCATACACACATGCTGCAAAGAGCTTGTTAGGTGCTATTGTCAAACCGTTTATACCTACGTATTTATACCTCTATCTCATTGCCTCCAAGACCGAGAGGCAGAGGTATCAAAGAGTTAGGCTTAGCTTTGGAAACTTTAGCAGTCAAATGAATAACGTTAAGGAAACAAAAAATAAGCACTTTTAAAAGTTGGGTTAATACTGCTTTTTAAATTCTGACGCAAGAGTGTTTCTGTCTGATTTTTTGAGTTCCCAAGACCAGATCAATGTTTGACCCGTCTAAACACGTCTCTTCCTTTGGGGCAGTTAAATAATTATCTGCTCAGACAGGGACTTTCACTTTATGAAAACCTCCCACTTCAATTCCAGTAAATGCCTCGCACCAGACAACTCCTGAAGAAGCGAAAAGAGATCGACGCACTTATTAAAGAAAGAAGAAGAAAAAAAGAAACAAACCCGTCAAACCAATCAGACCCATCTTTTAGATGAGTCAAAACCAGCCCCGTACCTGGCTGCCGAGAAGGGCAGGAGACAGCCAGCACGACTGACTTCATGGGGAGCAGGCTTGCAGTCGCAGCGCTGGGGGGGGGGGGGGGGGGCGAAGAGGCGCAGGGATCTGGGCACGCCGCAGGCCCTGCGGAGCCGCCCGGTGGGACCGGGGCTGCCCCGGCCGCACGTCTGGGGGCCTTCCCGGATAAAAGCCCCCCTCCCCCTCCCCGACTCTCCACGCTCAGTTGTGAGCCTGCCCCGTACTGAGCCTCTTCGCTGACCCTGAAGTACAAACCCGTTCCCGAAAAGGATAAACTCCTGGGCGGCACGAAATGACCTGCCCGGGCGTGGGAAGCGGCACCACGCCGGGACTGTCATCCCGGGCGGCGGCTTGTTACCGCTTCCTCTACTCACACGGCCCTTACGCGCAGGGCAGCCTCCTCCCAGACCAAATTTAAGACACTTTTTGGACAGCTGGCTGAAGGAGCTCCCCCGAGAACAAACAGATTAAACCTCTCATCGAGCCCCCCAAGAGCTCAGGAATACTGCATACACAGGAACCCACCGCACCGCACCGCACGCACGCACGCAGAGAACCTCTCTCTGCCGCCCCGCTGGCCCGGCCTGCCCCACTGGCGTCCCTGGGCGGGACCTGGGCACCACGCCGGACCGCGGGGACTCTGCTAGCCGCGAATAGCTCTACGGCCGGGAGGGGCGAGCCCCCCTTGCCAGGGCCGGGGCCCGGGCCGGTCTCCCCCGCCGTGGCCCTGAGGAGACGTAGGCAAGCCACGACACTGTATCTTGCCCCGATCACTCAGGTGCGCGCCTCCCACTTTGCAGGGTGTGAAGGGCTGTAGCAAGTGGTGTGTGCGGAGACGCGCACGCACCGGGACCAACTAAGCTACACGAGCCCAAGAACGGTCGCGGCGTTAATTACAGCCATGCTAATTTGAGCGAGAAGCGGTGGGCGCGCGGGCGGGGGGGGGAGGCGTGGTGCAGTGCGGCGCTGCTGCCCCCTGGCGGAGACACGCAGTGCCTTGTCGTGCCGCGCCGTACCCGGCCGTGCCGTGCTAGGCGGAATCCGCTCCGCACCCGCGGAGCCTCGCAATGCTGGCTGCGTCCTGCCGGCGCGCCGTGCAAGGGAATGAGCAACTTGCGGAGCCCCTCGCGGGGCAGCTCGAGCAGCGCAACCCCCGCAGAGAAGCGCGGGCGGCCCTCAGCCCGCAACACCAGGCAAAGTCATTTCTGCCCTAAAACGCCGGCCTGAACCCCGCAGTACGGGGGCGGTACTGAGGGCAGGGGCAGCCTTTGGCCCCCGTCCTCAGCCTCCACCTTCAGGCTGGCCCGGGTCAGTGCAGCAGTGCGGCGGGGCAGGATGTACGCGTGGTCCGTAAGGGGACACGGCCACGCCACCCTTTGCAGAGGGGAGCCGAGGCCCCGGCACTTCCTCCCCGCGGGGCCGAGAGGCGCCCAGTGGCCGCCGGGGCGTCCTGGGACCTAGACGGGACCAGCGAAATGGCTCCAAAGAAGAAACCATAAGAGGCTGGTATTAATAGTTCTTTGGATATGTAAACATAGCGGCATTTTTTCCCTTTTGTTTTTATTCATATTGTTTCACAAAGATAAGTATCATGCAGCTGCGGAACAAAGTAAAAAATTACTAGTTCGTTTAAAGCTAAGCCTAGTTACCAGCTCTTTCTAAATATCAAACTTTGTACAAATAGCCCAGATTTACACCTTTTTACCCACTGTTTTAAGTGTTGGAGCTTCGTAAGACAGAAAGAAATACGTGGAATAGATAAATATCAGAAAAGGCAGAGAACACTAAAGCAATACAGATAACGCAGGGGAAAAAACCAAAAAGCACTCGGCAATATTCATATTCTGTGGAAAAAAAAAATCGAAATAAGTCTAAAACGTTAACTAAAGGAGGCATTTTGGTTCTTAAGAGTTGCCAGAAACTTCAGAAAAACATCGAGAAATGTAAAAATAAGAACAAGACAGGGTCACGAAGCGGGCGCAGGTACTTCCCACGAATGAGGTTCACGCAAATCCCGCAAAGTCTTGCTGGCGCAGCAATAATTCAAAGCTAAGAAGTATAAAAAAGGAAGAAACTTGGAAATCATGCTAACAACATCCCTCAGCTGACTGCTGACATAAGTACTTGCCTGGAGCAGGGCGGACAGTGCGCGAAGAGGCGCGGCTGCCGGCGCGGCTCGCGGAGCGCCCCTGCCGCGCCCTGGAATGGCTGCGCCGGAAGCACGGAGAGGAGCCTTTGGCGACAAGGATTCACCCCATCGGGTAAAAGGGGGGATCCGAGGAGTAAGGAATGGGGACAAAAGCATTTAGAGAATTTCACTGCGGGGAAATTAAACCAAGGCGAAAGGGATCACTGTCCGGAACCAAACACAGTTGCGGAGACAATAAAGCAACTGACTGATATGATGGAAAGAAACGCAGGGAGAGAAAGACGTGAAACAGAAATGTGAAAAATCTCCCAGAGCGGAGGAAAGGGCAGCTTTCTAACTTTTTATTGTCTTTTATTTGTTGGATTTTTATCTTCTGTTCAACGCAAGTAGAATTTCCATCAGTCGAGGCAGAGATATACCGCGCACTCATACTCCCCCCGGGACTTTCGCAGAGGTCCCGGGTGAGGGCACAGACTTTCCGCGGTACACAGCGAGGCGAGGGGGCCGCCAGCCACTGCTCCCGCAGCCGCTGCGCCCGTCGTGTGCTGCGGAACACGGCTCCCGGGCTCCCATACCTACAGGAGCTAAGCAATATCTGCTGCATTTACTCTGCAGCTGTCGGTCTTCAGCAGATAAATCAAACTTGCACTGAACTACAGGCAGCAAAGGAGGTCTCCCCGCGAGGGGCAGGGCGCGGAAGGCCGCGGAACTGGGCGGTGTGCGCGGAGGGTGGCTGGGTGTGCCTGCCTGCCTTCCTGCGCGCGCACAATTGCAGTGTAACTTGTTTTTATTTCCCCTCCCAGGACAAGTGATATTAGGATATCGGGAACTGCTGGCACAGGAGTTTTTGTGCGCGCTGATTCAGAGCGGCGAGACCCGGCAGCCTTTAACGCGGGCACGGAGTTAGAGGTGGGCAGTGCCCCGCAGAACAGCGGGGCTCTGAGGTCGGGGCTCCCCGGGTCGTTTTGCCGGTCTGGGCAGCAGGCACTGCCGGAGCCTCGCCTGCTAGAAAGGCTGTGCGGGATCAAATCACCCCACACTTCGAGGGCAGCTGTGCTAGGTTTGAATTTTGACGTGGACAAGGACCGGAATTTATATTTTCCTCAAACGTTTGCTCGGGTCAGTCGCCCTCGGGAGGGCTGGGGGGACGTTTGCTCCCAGCCAGCCTCACACCTTCTCACCCCGAGCTCTGTGGTCTTTTCCCTCTTGGCGTGCTTTGCCCCGACGCAGTGGTGAACTGAGATTTCATGCGGGCAGCTGGGGACATCCAAAGGGAGGGAGCTCTTGGCCGAGGCTGGGGAAGGTCATCTGCCATCAGCCCCCTTCCCCATCCCTGCCCTGTGTCGGAAAGTTATTCTCGGGAGCCAGCCCCAGCCAAAAGGGGAACCCACGTGGCTCCTGTTCGCTCCAGAATTTCTCGAGCCTTGCTATATGCACCCTGTTTAACTAGTGATATGTTTCCAAAGAGTCAGCTCATCCCAGAGAGTGCCTTCACCAGCTAGTGCCCGCTTATGGCCATGGCAGGATTTGTTGCAATGGCAGTACACAATTTGTTGAAATTTTGTGAAAAAGTGAGGTTAAGTATCCAATTGAATGTAGCGCTCAAAATCTTGTACAGCAATTTAAAAAGGTGGGACTCAAAAGAGAAGTTGAAACCCTTGATGGGGCAGCTCTTTAAAGGTAATTACTAAAAACTCAAAGGGTCAATTTAATCTAGTCTGGTCTATAATCCTGTAAATTCTGTAACACCCCAGACAACTTCTGAGCGCAAGTCTTTGTTGTAACCTTAATTTATAAAGCAATACCCCCCCCCCCCCCCGATTTTTCACCCATTACAGGTAGGGCAGAACCAGGTTTGGAAAAACAATGCCAGGAGATGTCTCACAATGAAAATTTGCTACTCAAATCCCCAGGCCCAGTCCTCCCCACACAAAGAGGTGAGACTTTGAAGATTCAGCTCTCCATACATTAGAGATGTCTAGATTATAATCTGTGGTCATCGTTCTTCCAGAATGGAGCTCTTTAACAAAACTTCCTGGGTAAATTCCCCTCACCCATTGCTTTTGTCACTGATCGCCTACTACTTTGATCAGCAAGCATAAGGAAAACTAATCCTTAAAGGGAAGGGAAATTCATATGTATTAATGGACTGAGATTAACTATACAAAATGTAACAGGCCCCTCTCAGTGACAGAGTTTTACTGCTACTGAGAGTAAAACACTAAGTTTGTGATATTAGCAGAAAACACCAGCAGTTATTTCAGATGTCAGCTGTCTATTTTAAAGCTGTTATTCGTTATGATTATGATTAAGAATCAGGGATCTTGTTTCTGCTGCCAGGTCCCTGCCTCCCACACCACCATTCTCCTCCTTTCCTTGTGATTACTTATTCCAGAATATGGGAATAAATATTTTTTTCTTCATAAAATATTGGGGTTTTTTGTTTGTTTTGTCTAAATTTTCAGTAGAAATGGCTTTTCCTCAAAACTTCTAAGCATCAAAACCATTTTCTGTGGTATTCAACAACTGAAATTCAGAAGTCAAGTAAAATAAAAAGAAAGCTCTAAATTATTGAAAAACAAAACCATCTTTCATTTGCCTAAGTATTGCTGCAATCAAGATTATTTTCTGAACTAAACTCTTCTTCCTCCATGGATATGGGTACAATAATCTTCCTTTGTGATTTAATGTTTAACAGTTGTTAAATACAATGGTTAGATGTTCAGTTACTTCTACTGAACTGTATCAAAGGGTCTATTGTATAATGTTGCCAGTTAGAAAATAGACAATTCATAAAACAGAATTAGAAGTCCATTCTCTGAGTTATAGGCTTTTGAAAGAGTAAGATCAAAATGGCTGGAAGTAACTTGTATTTTTTTTTCCTGCTGTGTTTAGAACACTAGAGCTAAATGTTAGATACTAAATGTTATAATGCTATTATAGGGCTTGGACCACCCCCCCTCCCCCATTCTTAGATCTAGTTTTGACCATCCCAAAGTTTTCCAGATATTTATAAACTCCTCATAAAATGAGCTATACTCTGCAATTTAAGCATTCACTTTCTCAGCCTGAGTTACTGCAAGACATAGCAACATTACTGTTGTTGTTATTATGTATTTAATAATTAACCAAATAAATGAATACATTACAGGGGTGCAAAAATGAAATACCAAAGATACGTTTATGATTACTTTTCTTTGCATTCATTTAATTAAACCTTTATGTTTTGAACTATATAACTTTTACAAATCTTGAACAATACTGTGATGACATATTTTTTATTTTAGGGTTAAAATGTAAAGCCATAGTGTATTAAACTTTGTTGCCCCATATAGATATAATGCTATGACTCTTCCTTATGGCATATTGACATCCTAAGAACTTCACTTTCTGAGACAGAGGTGATCTTGTAAGGTCAGTGTTTCTCTTAATGCAGTAAGATCTCTTGATTTAGGGCATAACCAATTACAAGAATTCCACAACATTTCCTAGAAAAAGGACAGAATCTTTAATCCTTAAAGTACAACACTCACTAGAGATGAGAAGTATGGACCAGTTTGTAACGATTTCAAAGTTAATATGTGCACTTTGAAAACATTTATGAGATTTAAAAATGTATTAGGCATACGTTTAGAAATTCAGATTGTGCATTTATGATTTTGCAAAGTGGATCTCTGAGGATGACATCCATCAGGAAAGTGAGAGTCTATCCATCAGACTGACTCATAACACCTTATTTCAGCTATGAATGGGTGAATACTTTTGCCGACGGAATTAACTTCAGTGGTGGAAAGAAGTATTTTTAACAAAACTATGAGTAAGAAAATTGCATTGCCTCTTCTACTCCCTCATATCTGATAGAGTTCAGAGTTACAAATATTTGCTAGGCCAGAAATCAGCATTTGGTCACTCTATGGAGTATCAGTTGAATATTCCTTTGAATATTAATTTTATTGCTGTACCAGATAAAATAATATTCATCAAATTTCCAGAAGAGATTAACTGAAACATCTACCTTTCTTCAGAAAATACAACTTTTTTCTTTTAAAAGTGTTTTTTCACAACAAAACTGACAATCCTTTCAATCTCCTAAAAGCAACCATTTGCTTCCTTCACTGCCCCCAAAATCAGCTCAGCCTTTAAAACTGGAGGAAAATAATGCAATTAGATAAACAACAACAACTAAACCATAAAATTCTACTTGAAGTTTTTGCTCAGAAATGGAAAAGAGCCAGATATTAAAATAAAATTTAAAAAAATTGCCATTATTAGCATTTTTTCCCTAAGAAGAAATTCACGTACTATGGTAATAGGCAGCAGTACTGGAAGACAATACTGAGTTAAATAGGTTATTTTGATTTTTTTTTTAGTAAAAAAACCCCCCTCATATTTACAGATAGGCACTTTTTCACAATCATAGAAATTTCTTGCTACACATATTGTCCTTATAGACTGACTTCGATATTTAAAAATGAATCTAGTGTGAAGAACAGAGCTATTTAGGCATCCCTGAAGATTCCTTAATTTCTGCATTGAATGGTTTTATTCTTGGCAACAGGGCAACGGTCTTCCTTCACTAATGATATGCTACAGTTGTGATTTGGAGGGACTGAATAGTAGGGGCTGATTTCTGGACTCAATCTGTCCTTGGCATTTGCAGAGGCTTCCAACAGTGATGGCAACTAACAGGAGGTCAGATGGAGAAGCAGACTGAGCAAGCTGTGGACATTTACTCTATTTGACAACAAAATTAAATTATCCAACTGAGTATGTGTCACACACTTTCCCCTAATACCTAACAATTACTAGTCAGTTTGTTACAAACAACAACTTGTAACCTGAAATCTTGGTTTGTTCAAAAAGATGAAATATTTTTCATAAAACTGCCAAAAAAAGGAAGTGGTGTTTATTGGCCCTTTTTTTGTTCTGACATCCTTTTAAATTTTCTGTTCTTCTCAGATGGCACTTGATGGTTGGGTTCTCAGATTAAGACTGTTAACATTCCCTTATAAAACGTTCCTTCTCTCAGCATATGGCACTTGTGATAAAAGCAGCTTTTTACTACTTCACACCATATTGTAGTCATTAAAACCAACAACAATGATGGGGACAACGACCCCTCCCCCTAAATTGTCCAAACATTGATTCACACATTTGATATTGCTAGGTTATTATAACATGTTGATTTGGCAATCAGCACTGGATTTCTTTCCTATTGCCCACAGCTTGCCTCGAAGGTAGAGGTGACACAGACTTTGTTTCCCAAATAAATTACAAGCATCTGTCCTTTGTTCACTGTTCTGCCCTCTTATATGAAGTATCATGTTTCTTCAATGAACTGCTCACAACCTCCCTCCTCACTTTCATCTATCCCCACTAATTAAGTCTACATTTGTCTTGTCTACTCTACTGACAGGTTTCTCCTTAAAAAGTCTGTGACCTCTATTACACACTGCCTGATCTACCTCTGCCTTAAATACTATGGCCTGCCTTCTTTCTAAATTATTGTATTGGGTTTGCATGGCAAGATTTTAATAGCTGGGGGGGGCTACAGGGGTGGCTTCTGTGAGAAGATGCCAGAAGCTTCCCCCATGTCTGATAGAGCCAATGCCAGCCAGCTCCAAGACAGACCCGCCGCTGGCCAAGGCTGAGCCAATCAGCGACAGTGGTAGCACCTCTGTGATAACATATTTAAGAAGGGGAAAAAAAAAAACACCGCGCAACAGCAGCCGGAAGAGAGGAGTGAGAATATGTGAGAGAAACAACTCTGCAGACACCAAGGTCACTGAAGAAGGAGGGGGAGGAGGTGCTCCAGGTGCTGGAGCAGAGATTCCCCTGCAGCCTATGGTGAAGATCATGGTGAGGCAGGCTGTCCCCCTGCAGCCCATGGAGGTTAATGGTGGAGCAGATATCCACCTGCAGCCCGTGGAGGACCCCACACCGGAGCAAGTGGAAGCACCCGAAGGAGGCTGTGACCCCTTGGAGAGCCCACGCTGGAGCAGGTTCCTGGCAGGACCTGTGACCCCGTGGAGAGAGGACCCCACAGTTGAGCAGGTTTTCTGGCAGGACCTGTAACCCTGTGGAGAGAGGACCCCACAGTTGAGCAGGTTTTCTGGCAGGACTTGTGACCCTGCAGGGGACCCATGCTGGAGCAGTCTGTTCCTGAAGGACTGCACCCCATGGAAAGGACCCGTGCTGGAGCAGTTCATGAAGAGCTGCAGCCTGTGGGAAGGACTCACGTTGGAGAAGTTCGTGGAGGACTGTCTCCCATGGGTGGGACCCCACGCTGGAGCAGGGGAAGAGCATGAGGAAGAAGGAGTGGCAGAGACATCATGTGATGAACTGACCACAACCCCTGTTCCCCATCCCCCTGCGCTGCTTGGGGGGAGGAGGTAAAGAAGCCAGTAGTGAAGTTGAGCCTGGGAAGAAGGGAGGGGTGGGGGGAAGGTGTTTTAAGATTTGTTCTTATTTCTCATTACCCTACTCTGACTTTTGATTGGCAATAAATCAAATTAATTTTCCCAAGTTGAGTCTGTTTTGCCCGTGACGGTAATTGCTGAATGATCTCTCCCTGTCCTTATCTCAACCCACAAGCCTTTCGTCATGTTTTCTCTCCCTTGTCCAGTTGAGGAGGGGGAGTGATAGAGTGGCTTGGTGGGCACCTGGCGTCCAACCAAGGTCAACCCACTACAGTTCTGTCTCTGAGGACACTACACTCCGGCTTCTTCTAGCTCAGAGGACCTTTATCCAATATTTCTTTGCTACAGTCACCCCCATGAGCTCTTTTTTTTTTTCATAGCTAGCCCTGTTTTGTGTTCTCACACTGGCAGATAACCTAGGAAGTAGGGGTAAAGCAGTCATAATAGAAACAACTACCAGTTAAGTAAGTTGCATAAATTAGTGCTAAGACATTAGCAACATCTTTAGCTGTAAAGTACTGGTATCATTAAACCACACTATCAATAACCTTATTTTTTTCAGCAAAATAAGTGGAAAAACATTGCTCCCTATTAGTTGCAAACACAAGAATAATGGCAAATTTCTTTAGTGATATGTCATTAACATGATAAAAACTTACTGAATTGTGTGTATTGGAATAACAGAAACAGCACTGAGTCAGGTCTTGTTTTCTTGCAATCTTTTACATTAATGTAATATTTGGTTCTCCTTACTAAATGAAGATGAACAATAAGATCTTGGTTTCTGATCATGAGATCAAAGATGGACAAAGAAGATAAAAACCACTTCATACAACTTTACTCTGCATATCTTTGCTTCTTTATAAAAAAGAATTATAGGACGGATACATACTAAGTGTTAAAATTGCAACTCTCCAGTACAGTCATTGAAGGCACTCCAAAGTAATTTGCTTTTTTAAAGAACTGGCTGTTGGACACTAAAAACTATTCACTGTTCCTTGAAGTCCACTGATGCCATTGTTTTCTCAAGGAAAATGTGCTTCCAGAATGTTAGTTGAAGTGATGCAAGCTGTATATTATGAGGCAAAATGCATGGCTTTCCTAGTATGTCCTAGAGTTGTTGGAAAATAATGGCAGCATCATGACTACCATCTTTTGAGTGTCAGACAATGCAAAGAGCCATCTGCTTGTCATGTCACTAGAAGTTCTCTTAACATGATGTTATTCTTAATCTTTCAGTTGATTTATTGATGACTCTTGCAGTTTCACCACATAGGAACTGCAACAGTCACGAATGCAAAGACTCTCAGTTGGTTTACTAAACAACAAATTTAGATAATAATTTGCAGGAGAGAGTAAAAATGTAGTCAAAGTTAATGGATGCCTTATCTAAAGTCTTCTTTAGAAAAGCTTTCACTTTTTGCAGTAATTTCTTCAAAATCTAAACCTTCATGACTGGCAAAAACAGCTCTAGAGATTTATACTTCAGCCAGTATATCACCTATTATCTATCTTTGTCTTATCATTGATTTCTGTAGACAGAAGAAAATTCTTTTGAAGGTCTTATTGTGCAAGTACCTTTAGAAAATTTGTTCCTTTTTTCCCACTGTCTGTTGCTTATTTTCCAGTCTTCAACAAAATCTGAATTGTTGACACATTTCATTAGTTATTTATTGAACAACATAGGCAATTTTGAATACTTTTGCTTGCATGCTATGCTTTTGGGACCATATTTATTGTCTTCCGTGTCAACAAATACACAAAAAAAATCTCATTCATGGCACATTTTGAAATGAGTAATTTTCAAAGACAGCATCGTGCTCTTCGTGAGCAAAAAATAATGCTTCGCTATGAAACCTATCTGATTTTATACACAATCTTTTGGGTCTTCTCAGCCTCAGAACAAGGATGACACTAACTACAAATAGCAGAACAATGGCCATCAGAAAGTTCAGTGTTCTTCCTGTGATAATTTGTTTTTCTGAAAGGATAGCAGGTGTGTGACTGAAGCTATTTAGGACTATTTTTCACCAAGATCTTGAATTTTTGTGAAGCAGAAAAAAAAAAGGAATTCGCCAATATGTACAGGAAGACCATTTTGCTTTTAGGTACAACTGTACTGGGTCTGTTTGGGATGGAGTTAACTTTCTTCGTAGCAGCCCATATGGTGCTGTGTTTTGGATTTGTGGGTAAAATACTGTTGTTAACTGTTCTGCACCAGGGAGGGTGGGTGAGAGAGAGAGAGAGAGACGGTGCAGGGTTCTTTCTGGATCTCAATAAGAAAGGCCTGACAACAAATGGCTTTTAATAAGATAGAACAAAAAAGAGGAATATAGACAGTGAATAAATCTTATGTCCCTTCAAATGCTGGGAACCCTGTGTTCGTGCAGCATTGGATGGACCCTGCATGGATTTTCCCATGGCATGCTGTGCAGATCACACTGTGCAGATCTCATCCATCGAGAGACATTCCTCCTTTTTGGTAATTCGAGCAATTATATATTTTTCTTACAAGAAAGCAATGCTATTCATAAAGGATGTTCGCATGAGAACTTTTTGCTGCATTTTAAGATAAAGGCAAGGACACGCGGGTGGAGTAATTGCCAGTACCAAGTGGGAGGCGCCTGCAGAATCCTCTGTTACACTGAGGTGGCTGAGTTTATCCTGCGGCCAAGGAATTTGTGCAGCACAACACAGGCCTGAAGGCCACGCTGTATGTGCAGCACGGCACAGCACAGACCTGGGCCTACTCAGGTTAACTGTTATGTTGATCACTGACTCCTCCATGTAAAATGGTCTTTCGGTCAAGATCACTACATTCCACCCCTTGATCCACGTACAGTTTACCTTTCTCAAAGTTGTTATAAGTTACAGATTATATATTAATAACATATGGGCTTCTCAAGCTCTATGTATGCAGCCGTATGGAGCAGACATGGCCCGTTCAAAATCACGTACTCCTCAAATAGAATGTCTTCCGCAAGGCTCCCAATACAATAACACACCAGTGTTTTGGCTGTTGCTGAACAGTACTTGCACAGTGTCGAGGCTTTCTCTTTTTCCCACTCTGCCCCATCCAGCAAGTAGGCTGGGGGTGGGCAAGAAGTTGGGAGGGGACACAACCAGGTCAGCTGACTTGAATTGGCCAAGGGAATATTCCATACCATCTGATGCCGTGCTCAGCAATAAAAATTGGGGTAGCAGAAGAAGAAGGGGGTGAGGTTTCTGACTTCCAAGGTGGCCATTGTTTGGAGACTGGCTGGGCATTGGACTGCTTGTGGGAGGTGGTGAGTGATTGCCTTTGCATCACTTGTTTTTTTTTCCTGCTTTCCTTCACTTATTAAACTGTCTTTATCTCGACCCACAAGTTTTCTTGCTTTTGCTCTTCCTATTCTCTCTCCCATCCTGCTGGAGGGGCTGAGGGGAGTGAGAGAACAGCTGTGTGGGTGCTTAGCTGCTGGCCAGGGTCAACCTACAACTCAAGAATAATTCATCAGAATCTGGATACTGTCTAATGTTCATATGTTCTCAGGTCCACCTTTTAAAATGGAAGCTGAAAAACTGGAGAGCATGCCTAAAATTATTTGAACTCTGAGGAAAATAAAAGCCTAATTGTCAGAGACACAAATTTAAATTTGCCTATCAAAAAAGTAAAAAAAATTGAATTGATTGCATGGCATAAGTAGTTTTACAGGGAGAAAGGTACCGTTGTGGTTTAACCCCAGCTGGCAACTAAGCACCACACAGCCGCTCGCTCACTCCCCCCACAGTGGGATGGGGGAGAGAATCGGAAGGGTAAAAGTGAGAAAACTCATAGGTTGAGATAAAGACAGTTTAATAGGTAAAGCAAAAGCCATGCACGCAAGCAAAGCAAAGCAAGGAATTAATTCACTACTTCCCATCGGCAGGCAGGTGTTCAGCCATCTCCAGGAAAGCAGGGCTCCATCATGCATAATGGTTACTTGGGAAGACAAATGCCATCACTCTAAATGTCCCCCCCTTCCTTCTTCTTCCCCTAGTTTATATATGCTGAGCATGATGTCATATGGTATGGAATATCCCTTTGGTCAGTTGGGGTCAGCTGTCCCAGCTGTGCCCCCTCCCAGCTTCTTGTGCACCTGGCAGAGCATGGGAAGCTGAAAAGTCCTTGGTTTAGTATAAGCACTGCTCAGCAATAACAAAAACATCCCTGTATTATCAACAGTGTTTTCAGCACAAATCCAAAACATAGCCCCATACTAGCTACTATGAAGAAAATTAACTCTATCCCATCCAAAACTAGCACAGATACTTAAGGGGTCTTTATTGTATTAGAAAAAAGACAACACAAACAGATGAAAACCCATATGTGTTAAAAATAAGCACATATTTTAAACAGACAGAAATTAACCATCTGTACAAATGTCTACGGAAACCGAAGAGCTCTCTATCTCTTGCTATCCTGCCTTGAAGATATATTTTAGCATGTTATTAAGATCATTGTAGGGGTTCATGTGAAAATCTATGGCCCATAAGAAACAAGAAGTCATTTGAGATGATCTCAGGTTCATTCTGTTTGTGTAACCTATGGACATCACTTAAACCACCTAACTTTAAACACTTAATTTAGGAGGCTATGTCCTGTAGGCTATGTCCTGCACTCAATAGTCAGTGGAGGGAGACAGGATCCTCTATGAAAGCATTTAGGGACTATCTTCAGGAGGAGCCTTATCACTCTGCCTTGACTGTAAGGGGAGTCTAGAAAGAGAATAATTTCCTAATGTAGGTGGTTCCCAATGGGTTTGTAACACAGGCACAGCATGGTGCTGATGTATACATTGCTAGCCCCTCAATCTCATAATCCTCAGCAGTTAGAAGCACTTGGGAAGGCAGCACTTATCTGGGCAGGGAAGGGAAGAGATGCACCCCAAAAGTGTTTTTGGAATAGGTGTGCTTGGGAGAAGCAGAGACCTGCTGTCCAAGAGGAAGGCAGTCCTGGAGCAGGTAGTATTTCAGGTGTGATGTCTGTGCTAAAGCAACTGAAGATGTGCTAATTGAAGGGATAAACTCTGCTCTGGGACAGGAGCAGATGTCAATAAGAACTGCTAGCCTGGTTGTTTGGATGCCAACTCCACAGCATAAATTGCTGGGACAGGAATGTCAGACAGTTGGCTTGTGAAGCTTAGTTTCATCTCTTTCTGTTGTTTGAGGGAGAGGTGGCATTCTGCTGCAGGCAATGGGAGCCAAATGGGAGCCAGAGGATGGCGACAAAACCTGGCAATGCAACAAGGATCTAGCTTTCTTTTGTGCAAAATCAAGATGCAAAATAATGTTCCTGTAAAAACAAAAAGTCCAGATGCCAAACCACACTCACCTCTATAGAATAAGCAAAATCAAAACATGTGTACACTCATGGAAAAAAAATGCTGTGTTTTCAGAGTACACACAACCATTAAAGAGGGATGCCTCTGCCTCTTTGAGTACCATTTATTTTATGCAGACATGAAATAAAGAATTTCAATAGTTGCCCCTTTATTCTTCACTGAATCATTCACATTCAAAACATGATGTCCAAA